>NC_090922.1:274179569-274813855 GCF_040938575.1 Ambystoma mexicanum
AGAGTTCAAATGTCTGACTTTCACTCTTGTTCGATTCCTTGCAGGTTGCAGCTTGACCCTAGGAAAGAGTTCCTCGTGGCAACCGGTAATATTCAGGTAAGGATTTTTATTACCCAACACAGTTCGATAAAATAATGTCAGTATGTAACCTGTTGCTTTCTCCCTTATTCAGGTGCTGAGAGTATAATTAGGTAAGTCTATTATGGTGAGGAGGTTTCCCCTTGTTTGTCCTTTGTTTCACCTTGCTGTCCTTTTGTTAGGGGCCGGGGTACGGCGAGGATGCGGTGGAGGCTGCGCCGACCCGTGAAGAGGAAAGGTACCGATGGTGGTAAAATCGGGTAAGTCTATGGGGGGTAACTAATATTGCCTCTGTTTATTCCCTTGGATCACCTTGCTGTTCTTGTATTGCCCTTAGGTGCCGGAGTGCGACGGGAACATGCTGAAGGATGCTGTGGATAGTGAAAGTGCTGCAAAGGCCGATGAGTTCAGCGCGGCACTGCAGAATGCGAGGCGATGTGCATAAAATAACTTCTTTCTTCCAGCTCGAAGGAGTGGTGGATCGGGATTTCAGGTAAGGATCAAAGGTATTGCTCTTGTTCTAACCTTTTCTCCTTCTTTCTCCCTTTTTCTAGGAGCTCCCGACTCAAGGCGGGCGTGGTAGAAGACTGGATGCAGACTTGCAGGCACAGTGAGCGTTATGCTGCAGAATGCAGAATAACGTGAAGCGTGTGCTGCTCTTCGGGCGTGGTTTAAATAGCCTCCAAAGTAGTCCCAGGTAAGTATTCCTCCCCGACCCCACCCGAGTAAAAAATAGTCCCAAGGTAAAGTAGTCGCTTTCAAGCCTCTTTTGGCTTGGAGCTCTTGCAGCATGGTCTGCATCAGGTAAGTTTTAATCTATGAGCCTGGCGCCTATGGCGCCAGGACTGACTCTCCATTTGAGCCTGGCACCATAGACGCCAGGACTGCACCCAAATGGCCCCTAGCAGGGGTTGTTGGGCTTGCCTGGAATAACTTGATGCCTGCTTCCGGGGCTGCTGGACTTGATCTGGACCCCCGGGGGTAGGCATCATGACAGCAGCCCCCCCCCCCCCAAGGCCCCTCCTAAAGTCATTCTTCCCCGTGGTTTTGGTTTGTCTGGGAAAGTTCGGTGGAATCTTTTCACCAATCGGGGTGCATGAACGTGGTCACTAGGTTCCCATGACCTCTCCTGTTGTCCGTAACCTTTCCAGTCGATTAAATAAAAAAGCCTTGACTTCACCAACTTGGAGTCCAGGATGTTCTTAGTCTCAAATTCGGGTTCCCCGTCTATAAGGATGGGGTCTGGTGGCTTGGTTAGTCTTGTCCCTGGGTACACTGGTTTCAAAAGTGACACATGAAAAACAGGGTGAATTTGCATATTAGCAGGTAAGTCCAACTTGACGGCCACTGGGTTGATAATGACCTTAATAGAGTAAGGTCCCAAATATTTGGGGTTAAAGGTCCGTGTTCCCTTTAGAGGTATGTGTTTTGTGGCAACCATACTTGGCCCCCTATCTCGTATTGTGGAGTATCGCTTCTATGCCGATCAGCATTTTTCTTGTATTTTTCTTTCGCTTGTTTTAAATGTGCAGTTGCTTCCTTAAAGGCGTGTGTAATCGTAGTGTGCAGATGGTCCACTGCGGGCATTTCTAAGTTTTGGGGTGAGTCAAGGTCTGAGGTTCGAGGATGGTGCCCATATAAGGTATAAAAGGGGCTTTGTCCAGTTCCAGAATGTACTGAATTATTGTATGCATATTCGGCGATCTAAAGAATGTGTTTCCAATTACTCTCAGTCTGATGTAACATACAACGCAGGTATTGTTCAAGAGTCTGGTTGGTCCTCTCCATTTGACCATCGGTTTGGGGGTGGTGACTGGTCGATAACCTCACATCGATTTGCGCCAATTGACAACATTTCCTCCAAAAATGTGAAATGAATTGACTGCCCCGGTCAGAGACCAATACGGACGGAAATCCCTGTATGCGAACAATGTTTTCGAGGAACTCCTTGGCCAAGATTGAAGCTGAAGGTAATCCTTTTAAAGGAATAAAGTGGGCCATCTTGGAAAAAAGATCCACAATAACTAGAATGGTGTTAAATCCGTTGCATGTGGGTAGATCAGTAATAAGTCTAACGATAAGGTGTGCCATGGTGTAGACGGAATGTCTAAAGGTTGTAAGAGTCCAGCTGGTTTTTTCTTCTGACTTTTGTTTTGGGTGCAAATGCCACAAGACATCACAAATGATTTAATATCCTTTCGCCAGGTGGGCCACCAGAATTGTTTCTTAATTTTAGCTTCAGTCTTTGTGATACCTGGGTGCCCCTCCATTAGGGTGTCATGATAATGGGAAATGACTAGCTCTTGTAGTTCCTTGTGTGGTAGAAACAGCCGCCCTTGGTAATAAGGCAGGTCAGAGTAGTCCGGGCCTTTCTTTACCCAGTCCTGCAGGGCTGTGGAATCAAAGAGTTGCTGGATCTTCACCTGAATGTCCTCTAGTGTCTGTAGAGTAGTCATGCCAAGAATCCTTTGTTCGGAAATTATAGTTACTGCTTCTGGGTTCACTTCTGCCTCTCCCATCCCTATTCGGAATAAGGCGTCTGCTTTACCGTTCTTGCAACCTGGTTGGTAGGTTATCACGAAATCGAACTCGGCAAAGAATAATGCCCATCGGAGCTGACGTGACGATTGGGCCTTGGCTGTCTTTAAATACTGCAAGTTCTGGTGATCGGTGATCACAGTAATGGTATGCCTGGCACCGAGAAGATAGTGCCGCCATGCCTTAAAGGCGGATTTTATGGCTAATAACTCCTTGTCGGTAACAGCATAGTTTAACTCGGGTGCCGAAAACTTTCTGGACCAAAATGCTACTGGGTGAAGCTGGTCAGTTTCAGGGTCCTTTTGGGACAGGACAGCTCCCGTGGCTAAACCGGATGCATCAGTTTCCACTATGTATGGAATTTCAAGGCGTGGGTGCTTTAATACAGGTGCAGACGTGAATTTCGCTTTCAGCTCTTGGAAGGCATTTTCAGCTTCTTCAGTCCACATAAAGCGTTTGTTTTTTCGCAAGAGTGCTGTGATGGGATGTACAACATGTGAGAAATCTGGGATAAATCTGCGGTAGAAATTGGCAAGGCCGAGCGTACTTTGTACTCCTTTAACTGAACTCGGTGATGGCCACTTAAGAATTGCATCCACCTTTGGTGAGTCCATTCGGACTCCTTTTGGACTCAGGATAAACCCTAGGAATTCAACTTCCGTGGCATGAAAAACACATTTTTCCAGTTTTGCATATAGTTTGTGCTGGCGCAATTTCTCAAGGACTGCTCGGACGTGCTTCACATGGTCAGATTCTGAAGAGGAGTACACTAGAATAACATCGATATATACGACAACACAAACGTCAATGAGTTCACGAAGGACATCATTCATAAAGTATTGGAAGGCTGCTGGCACATTGCACAACCCAAAGGGCATCACCTGGTATTCAAATAACCCGTACTTAGTGCGAAAAGCAGTCTTCCATTCATCGCCCTCTTTCACATGTACCAGATGGCATGCCCCCCGGTGATCCAACTTAGTGTATATTCAAGCGTCCTATACTTGGTCTAGTAGTTCGGGGATCAGAGGCAATGGGTATCGGTTCTTAACAGTGATCTGGTTCAATGCGCGGTAGTCTATGCATGTTCTGAGGTCACCTTCCTTTTTGGGCACGAAGAACAAAGCTGAAGATGCAGGGGACTTGGATGGGCGAATGAAGCCATTAGCAAGGTACTAGTCTAGGTATTGCCATAGGTGAAGGTTCTCAGGTTCCGTAAGGGCATAGATTCTGCTACAAGGGGGTTGTGCACCGGGTATGAGATCGATTTGACAGTCGTACGATCTGTGAGGTGGTAAGGTGTTTGCCTGTTCTTTTTGGAAGACATCCTGGAATTCTTGATATTCTGGATGTATTTGCACGACTGATGTGGTTACTGTGGCCAGGCCTGCATTCAGGTTTTTCTTGGGGTAACAGGTTTGTGCACAATCCGGGAAGGTTATTCTCTTCTCTCGCCAATCAATACAAGGATTATGTGTTTCCAACCAATGTATCCCCAGTATTATTTGGAACTGTGGGGCTTTGATTAGATCAAACACAATAGTCTCTCGATGCCCATCCTGACCCAATAGTGTCATCTCTGCGGTGGAATGAGTTACAGGCCCCGAGGCAATTTCAGTTCCATCGACTGTGGTGGTGACATCTGAGGTGGTTTTTCGGCAGAGAGGTAGATTCATCCTGGAAGCCAATTCGTAGTCCACATAGTTTCCTATGGCCACGCTATCAATGTATGCCTTTACTGCGAGCATACGTGATGGCTGCCTTGGATCTACGAGGACCATTGGTATGATGAAATGCAAGGTCTGAGTATCCTTCTTCAAGCTCGGCAAGCGTACCTCTACGCTTGTTGGGCATCATCGTTTCCCAAGTCTGACTCCATATGGCTTTTATCAGCCGCTCCTACCACCTTCTTGGGTGGTTTTACAGGGCAATCCCATAGAAAATGCCCAGAAGTTCCGCAATAGAGACACAATTGCATTTGCCGTCTCCTTTCTCTTTCCTTCTGGGTTAAGGGTCCTTTAACCCCTCCGATTTGCATGGGTTGTGAAGCATCTGCTCCTTTGGGGTTAGCGTGGGTTTTGACCAACACACGATTCTCAAACTTGGCTCGATCAGCCTTTCTGTTCTGAAGTCTGTGATCTAACTGGACCACTAAGTCTATATATTCGGCGCAGTCTTGAGATGGGTTCACAACTTGAGCCAAGGCATCCTTGAATTCTCTTCAAAGCCCTCGATGAAATAACGTGATTCGTTTTACCTCGGGCCATCCAGTTTTCACCATCAACCTATTAAAGGTCACGATGTAGGATAGAAGGTCCTGGTTACCCTGTCGTAGGGACAAAAGTTCGTTATCCAGGGCCTGTCCTTGGGAGTGCCGGGCAAATAGTCTTTCCATGCTCATTTGAAAGCCCTGAAAATCCAGAAGAATTGGGTCATCCTGAGTAACTAGTGGAATTGACCAATAAGCTGCACTGCCGCTGAGATATGACAATACAAAGGCTACCTTGGATTGATCATTTGGGAAGGCTCCTGGTCTGCATAAAAAGTGCAGCGGCATTGGTTCATAAACACGGTAAACCTTTTGGGGTCCCCGGCAAAGCGTTCGGGCAGAGCTAATGGAATAGTTCCTGGTAGGTTTATTTGCACAGGGTTACTCGATGACACAGGAGCTGGATTTCCCCCGGGTCCTGGTAGGGGTGCTTGTCCAGCCTGGCTTTGCAGTAGTTGCCTAGCCAGGTCATCAGTTTGCTCCTTTGACAAAATCAGTCCTCTCCTAAGAGCATTGGTTTCTTGATGGGCGGAATGCACTTCAGCCCTCAGTTCCCCTAGTAATTAGGCCATTGGTCAGTTTCTGAGGTATCCATAACGCCTGGATGGGAATTTGTGGGTAGGGTTTGCGTTCTGTTACGCTCACCTGGCTTCCACAGGGGCGTCGATCTGAACTGGACAGCTGCGGTCTCCACCAATGTGACGTGTAGTGCCGAGGTGACGGACTGGACTGGCCCACCTAGCTTCGTTTGCTTGGCCCGTAGGAATATTCTTCTGCAAATGGAGAAAGGGAATTAACAAACCCCCCACCCCCGCTGTTCTCCCC
Organism: Ambystoma mexicanum; assembly: GCF_040938575.1. Taxonomy (NCBI): domain Eukaryota; kingdom Metazoa; phylum Chordata; class Amphibia; order Caudata; family Ambystomatidae; genus Ambystoma; species Ambystoma mexicanum. The sequence continues at coordinate 274,185,280 of NC_090922.1, forward strand.
ACTGATCACCTTTGATATCCCCTCTTATAGTCTCACCTGATGGTTTGGAAAGATGAACTCTCCACCCTGCATTGAGCGCAGGGGCGTGTAGATAACCAGTTGCTTCACTGGTTCGAAGGAATTGGTGAGTTCCGTAAGTACGTAGTTCGTAAGAGTTCAAATGTCTGACTTTCACTCTTGTCCGATTCCTTGCAGGTTGCAGCTTGACCCTAGCGAAGAGTTCCTCGTGGCAACCGGTGATATTCAGGTAAGGATTTTTATTATCCAGTACAGTTCGATAAAATAATGTCAGTATGTAACCTGCTGCTTTATCCCTTATTCAGGTGCTAAGAGAAAGTATGAAGTCTCTGGGAATAATGCCTCCAGCGGTAAAATTAGGTAAGTCTATTATGGTGAGGAGGTTTCCCCTTGTTTGTCCCTTTGTTTCACCTTGCTGTCCTTTTGTTCCCCTTAGGGGCCGGGGTACGGCGAGGATGCGGTGGAGGATGCGCCGACGCGTGAAGAGGAAAAGTACCCCCGGTGGTAAAATCAGGTAAGTCTATGGGGGGTAACTAATATTGCCTCTGTTTATTCCCTTGGCTCACCTTGCTGTTCTTGTATTTCCCTTAGGTGCCGAAGTGCGACGGGAACATGCTGAACGAGGCAATGGATAGTGAAGATGCTGCGAAGGCCGGTGAGTTCAGCGCGGTGCTGCAGAAGGCGAGGCGACACGCATAAAATAACATCTTTCTTCCAGCTCGAAGGCGCGGTGGATCGGGAATTCAGGTAAGGATCAAAGGTATTGCTCTTGTTCTAACCTTTTCTCCTTCTTTCTCCCTTTTTCTAGGAGCTCCAGACTCGAGGAGGGCGTGGTAGAAAACTGGATGCAGACTTACAGGCACAGTGAGCGTTACGCTGCAGGATGCAGAATAACACAAAGCATGTGCTGCTCTTCGGGCGTGGTTTAAATATCCTCCAAAGTAGTCCCAGGTAAGTATTCCTCCCCGACCCCACCCGAGTAAAAAATAGTCCCAAGGTAAAGTAGTCCCTTTCAAGCCTCTTTTGGCTTGGAGCTCTTGCAGCATGGTCTGCATCAGGTAAGTTTTAATCTATGAGCCTGGCGCCTATGGCGCCAGGACTGACTCTCCATATGAGCCTTGTGCAATAGACGCCAGGACTGCACCCAAATGGCCCCTAGCAGGGGTTGTTGGGCTTGCTTGAATAACTTGATGCCTGCTTCCGGGGCTGCTGGACTTGATCTGGATCCCCGGGGGTAGGCATCATGACAGTCTGTTAATGGGCCTGGTGGTCGATGGTCTAGATTTAGGGTGATGGTAGTGTTGGGAGACAGAGAGATCTTGACTGCAAGTTTGATGGGGTTTGTTTCACCTCTATGAGGTCTTTGATTATGAGGGCTACTCCCCCCGCCTGTGGTTGAGAGTCTGTCCTGCCAAATGATGTTATACCCTAGTGGGGTGGCTAGTGAGAGGGCAGGGGATGATGCGCTGTGTAGCCAGGTCTCAGTGATATTTAGGATGTCTAGGTCGAGGTTGGTGATGAAGTCATGAATTTCTGTGGTGTGTGTTGGAAGGGTTTTGATAAGTGCGCATTTTAGGTTTGAAGGAAGTTTGGAGTTTTTCAGTGAAGCTGTCTGTCAGGAGCATGGGCAGTGGGGTAGATGGGAGTTGAGCTGAGGCAAGCTTGAGCAAGTCTGCGGAGTAGGGGATTGTTGGTGTGAGTGTGCAGGGTGTTTGTGGGATTTCTTGAGCGGAGGCCTAGGAATTTATTTCTAATATTGGGAGAATGAAGGCGTGTAGTTTGTTTGGTGTCTTTAGTGATGGTGGTTTGATGGTTGGCAAAGAATGAGGATTCGAAATGAGTGGGGGGATGTTGTCTGGGTTGGGGCATGTAGAGGAGAGGATGGTACGTGTTGTGGTGATAATAGTGGCGGTGGGCGAGGGTGGGTGTTTAGACTGTGTTGCTAAGGAGTGCTTTGAATGCATGGTGGTGCAAAGGTTTGAAAAATCGGGAGTCTCCCGCCCAAATCGGGAGGGTTGGTGTGTATGTGGTTTCTGCAGTGCAGACTAGGAGGTCGGGGAGGTGATAGCAAGAGTAGTAGGAACTTGGACGCCTAGATAAGATAGCAGTGTGCTGGGGCACTGTAAGCTTAACACTGCAAATGACACGGGCCATGTTAAAAATGCAAATACAAATGCTTTTGTGAATCGTTGTGCAGGGGCACGGTCAGGTTAACACTGCAAATGGCGCTAGTCACGTTAAAAATTCAAATACAAATGCTTCAGTGAATCGGTGCGCAGGGGCACGGGTCAGATTTAGCCGTAGTGGTGTAAGGCACAAACCGGTGGCTGCTGGACTTACCTAGGTGTGTCACCAGGCAGTCTGGTGCGAGTTCAAAGTGGCTGCATGTGAAGTTCAATGTGGGCGCGGTGTTCAGTTATCTGTTGTCTGTGCATTACAACCGGCTGATGGCATGCCCGGCAGAGACGGGCACAGACAGCCCCTTTGGTGCGGTCCTTGGGCTGCGGGACGACTTCCGCCCGACGGTAGCCCTGATTGGTTGATGTAGCATAGGGCAGCCAATCAGCTGTAGAGCCTATGCTGGTGTCAGAGCCTCAGGAATCCTTTGATGCTGCATCGGCCATTTTACAATGGCGGGAAGTTTGAATCTCGCAACTGCGAAATCGGATGCTTGCAGAAGCTGGATATGGGAGATGACGATTTTCGGTACAGCTATTGCATCAGTGTACTAACACAATATGCGGCGTTGAGCTGCTGAGATGATGGGCAAAAAGATATTTGTTGTTGTATGTGATAGTGGAGGTCTTCTAGATGGTAGCACATTCAGTGCGAGGGACCTCGGGGGAGATGTTCATAAGAATCATTTAAAAAAGTGATTTGACTTACACTTACTTCATTATAATCTTACAGTAACTCCGGAAGGGTAACAGTGTGAGAGCGACTGGCTAACTGCGTGGTTCCCACCCAGTTTATTTTTTACTTTACAGTTTTTGGATCCTTGTGTAATTGGACCTTTTCAACCAGTCAGCTCCTCAAAACTAAAGCTACTTGACTACTAGAGACAGTATCAAATTCAATATTAAAGCTACCTGGTTGTGCCCACCTTCTATCTTCACCAAGATAAATGTGTTTGCAATTTTCCTTTAACCATGCAATTAAAACCCCGTTTGGTGGCTTAATTGTAGGGAGAAATCTCACAGCCCGAGGCATCCGACTGATTGAACATACGCCGTCTAAATTTAGTGGACGCACCATGTGGCCTTTTTGAAGTATAAAAACTGTAATAAAATCAGATAGAGTTGCATAAATGTTTCAACCAATCAGCTTGCAAAGAAGAGCAGAATTTACTTTGGAATGTATTAGCATATAGGATATATCAGGCATTATTACATTAAATATTTTCTTAACCTCAATGCACAAACATTCACCACAAATCATTTTGTAACCTTGCAGCGTAATGTCTTCCTGAACAGAAAATGTTGTGTTCAATTTTAATTGACAGCATTGGCATGAACAATTGATCACGTTATTGTTATTTGGCATTGATATAGTGCCCTATATATCATTGGTATGATTTCAAAGCATTTGTGGGTTGAACACCCTTCGGGACCGTAGTCCAGGTCAGTCGAGAGAGTAGGGTAGAATACAGTGCTTGGGTGCACTCAATATGTGTGCAGGCAGTGAGATTTGTGTGATGGTGGCTGTATCCTAACGCCATGTCCGGTGGTAGTGAGAGATCAGTCAAATGTGTGCAGTCAGGTGGTTGGCCTCCAAGACTGCATTCTGGTGGCATTAGGCCTGTGTAGAACGTTTGTGTGCACCTAGGCTGATGTTTTCGTGGGGTATAGCTGCGTTCTAACAGGTTGTTGAGGTGTTCTTGGAGAATTGTTTGAATGAGTGCAGCTAGGCTGAAATTGATCGAGGGGTATAGCTGGGCTCTATTGTTTGTTGGTGTAAAGTGGAGAGTAAGCATAGTGGTAGGACGGGTGAGTGTCTCGAGTGGATGGTGCATTCTTAGGAGCCCACTGTTTCGGATTACTTCAGGGTCTGGATAAGCTGGCAATGATCGTCCCCATTTTTTGTGGTAACAGTACTATGAGGTAGATTCACACAATCAAACGGATGATTTGCAGAGAGGGTCTTAGGCTCAGCACTATTTGTAAGGGAGCCCATTTTCCGGGTCCTTGGCTGTGGTTTATGGTGGGTTACAGTGTAGGTCTTGACAGGATACTGGCTATAGGTCGGGATATATTTTGCAGCAATGTAGCTCTACTGAGGCAGTGGTGCTAAAGGACAGGCTGGACAAAGGCATTTTTCTGCCTGGTTGTTTGATGCCTTGGGAGGGTTTGTATCTTAGGTATGTAGTCGGGCAAGGTAGGGAGTGAATGTTTATGATCAACTTGATGGCACAAGAGGCTGCAAGGTCTGTCTAGTAGCTCTGGGAAGTGAAGACTTGGCAGATGCATATCCTAGAGCCTGCAGGACACTGAGGTTCCAACTGTTGCCTCACAGTTCATAAATCTGCCTTGATGTCTCATTGGTCGGATTCTGTGGTCACTTCACTCAGGTATCCATAGGGACACTTGTTGGCTGGCTGTAATTATTTTCCAAATTAATGTAATTGAACTCATAATTCTATGATTTTAGTGAGTTTCGGTGGCCTTAGACAGTCATAATCATGGTTTATGGAAAAAGACAGGTTTTAAGTCTTTATGGAAGGCCATGTAGTCTTGAGTGTGTCGAATGTGAGGAGGGAGTGAATTCCAGAGAGTTTGGGCCAAGGTTGAAAAGGTAGACCCTCCAAATGCTAAATTTATTTCTATATTTTCTTGCTGAATGCTATATATTATCCCAGTTTAGTTTGGACTATCAGCAAAAACATAGCATTAGAGTATAGATAGGGTGGAAGGGTATATGAGGAGGAATGCACAGCCTGTTTCTGTTGTTTGGTTAGGTGTCCACCCATTGAATGCCCATGGCCATACTAATCCCTATGGCCATTCCCACCCAGTTCCTGCCCCTCCCCACCGAAAACAGCTCCTCATGGGAACTGTTTCAGCTTCTTTTAATGAAGCCTTATACCATCAAACTTTGCACTTAAAATGCCTGCCAGTGTTTTTTCAAAACAATCTTCTGAGATTTAATGACTTAATTGGAGTTGTAAACCCGCTACTGATGTATTAAAAATATCTTACAAGGTCTGCCTTCAGCCACTCGATTTATATGCACTATGCGTGCCCTTCACTGAAGTGCTGCTAAAAAAACAAGCATTGGCAAAGCCAATGCTTTTGGATTGTATATATCTATTAGGCATTTGCCAATTACTACTATTAGATGCCCAGGTACTCGCACCATTTTGCACCTGCTAACATCAATGGTCAGTTAATACCATTGCGGCTGTGCCTGCAAAGTGCCTTTCCCATGCTTACTCAAAAGCCAAACTGTTAACATTGCCAATGCTTTTTTGATTAGGCATGTAGCCAGGACCAGTAACCAAAAATAATACACAATTCCTCAATTCTCTGTTGTAAGAATAGACATATGAGTATACAATACTTTCCCCTGCATCACCGGGCAATAGGGAACAGCGAACAGTGACCGCTCTCTGTGATTCAAATGTAACGTGGTCTGGAATGTTAAAGGAAGCTGAATGGTCAAGGGCAGAACCACCCTGATAACTAGGTCAGATGCAACTTTGTATCATTGGAAATACACATGGCATAGGGGGTGGTGAGAAGCCACAGGGCAATGCCTCCCCTCTCCTGCAGTACAAAACAAGAGACAGTGACAGTCTGCACTCCCTGCTGGAGCACAACATATTTCAGGAAGTCCCAACCAAGGACAATGAAGGGATCCAGTAAAGCAGATTCAGGGAACAGATAAAGTAAACTAAATTACAGAACTGCAGATGCGTTCCTCGCTTCTGCCCTACCCCCGTTCGGAACTGACTTCTTTTTTTAATTAATTTTTTTATTTACTTGATTAAATCACATTAGCGATTTTTACAAGAAATTGTGTAACTGACTTAAGCATTGTCCACCCATGTGCTGTCAAGAAACGCTCTAAATAGCATAGAAATGTGTCTGTGGACAGGGCAATGGGTTGTGTGCTCTCAAAAGCTCACCCAATTTTCTGATAAGCCATTGCTACTCTTGGTACTGGACTATTCCACTATCATGCAAGCAATGCATTACTACAAGACCACGCCTGTATTGTTTTATTATTATGTGACCAGTGGAGGCTCGTTTATAGGGGGGCACCCGGACGGCACCCCATCTATTTTTGGGACCCACTGGGTGGCAAACGCTATTCGGGTAGTTTCTAAAAAAATGAAAAATAATTTGCATTATAGATCATTTTATTTTTGACTCATTTCATAATGCAGATACATTCTTTGCATTTACAAAGAATCTAAATTTATTGCACTGTAAAAACCAACACACACAGCACTGCCCATAGAATCCGGCCTGGAGAGATAGACGCCCATGCTCTGATTCATGGACAGTTTGAGGAAAACATTAGTCACATCAGCCCTGACCTCACAGGGCTGACCCCCTTTCCGTGGTTGCAAGACAATATGGTGAATGGACGAGATGAAGCCTCACTGTGTACCCCTTGCACTTTCTCTTTGTCTCAACCCTGTCCCTGGCCTGATTCCACCACAGGAAAGAGAAGTGGTGAAAGGATGGCCCTTCCCCTGACCTGCTTTTTGGATGAAGACGCTGCTGCCTGCTGGCGGAAGTTCGTGAGCCAGGAGGGAAAGGATGCCACCAGTTATCGTGTGGGATCCAGTTAAGGGCCTAATTCATGGAATGTGTACCTCGGTACAAAGTGCATGTTTGCAGTGCAAAGTCACTTTAGTACGGCAAACATGCACTTTGTACAGAGCTACAAATTCCATGACTTTGCACTGCAACAATATACTTCGCACTGCTCTGTGAATCAGGAATCAGGCACGTGTTCAATTTAAAACAAAAACATATGGATATGTCTGTTTGTGTATGTGAAAGTATGTTGTATGTGTCTGTTGTGGGCATCATTAGTGATAGTGATTTACCAGTGCCGGACTTGCCAGATTAACCGAGGCATTACAGCCCCGGTTGTCTGCTAATTTTGGCGCCAGCAATTCTGTTAATCTCCATTTGCATAGGAACCATAGGACGCCACGGTAATGGGGACCTCGGAAGTACTGGCATTGTTAATAATGGTACCGGTGCTTCCATGAAAGTCTGCAGGCAGGTGTCGTTTTCCCACCAGGATCAGACCTGGTGGGCGAACGGCACCCGCCAGCAGAATCGTAGTTTGGCGGTCCGGAAACAATGGTGCTGGTAAGCTTACCGGCACTGTTGTTTCCGGACCGCCAAACGTGTAATGAGGCCCTGTATCTTTTTGTGAATGTGCCTTGTGTGTGCTAGTGTCTGTATTATCAGGTGAATGTCTGTGAGAGAGCTGAACACCCGCCAACCCTCTCTAATTAGGAGGCAGGTTCCGGAATAGAGGCCAAATCTCGACGACTGTACACTATAACATCCGATTGGCTCTGCCCTCCATGTTTCAGGTGCCACTGTGTATTGGGAAACTTGAAAAACGGAAATCAGACCCCATCAGGAGAGTCATGTTACATGCCAGGATCAGTAGTTAAAGTGGTATGAGTGGTGCACGCCTCTCCTTTCTTTACTAGGTTTGGATTATTTTTAATATAAAAGTATAGAGGCATGTTCCTCGCTCCTCCTCTTCAGTATTCTGTGATGAGTAGGCAGTTGCATTTACTGTTGTGGCTGGCTCGTGGGCACACAGGTCAGCCGAATTGTTGCTGGGGGCACCCAGCAAGGGCCAGCCAGATTGTTGCTGGGGCACGCTGCAAGTAGCATCGTCACACCGACTGAAGACTGTTTCCGGGGCACCAGGCTTCCAAAATATGGCCGTGAGCACATGGCTGGACACTGGAACCACAAGTCAATGCAGTAGTAAGGAAGTACTTCTCCCACCTGCACACAATCAAGCAAATCCTACCTTTCCTCACCTTCCCACATAGAACACTCACTGTCATCTCCCTCGCCCTGTCAAGAATAGACTATACCAACATCTATCTCAGAATGCCAGAGTACCTCACCAGAAAACTACAGTGAATACAGAACCCAGCAGCAAGACTCACTAAGGGAAAACACGTCACACCAGCCATGATAATCTGACATTGGTTACCCGTAAAAAAAAAAATATTTTCTTAAAACACTCTGCATAACCCACAGAGCAATTCACTGCCAATGAGCAGAATGTATATAAGCAAACATCTCCATACACAAATCACTAAGATCCAGCAATGACATTCACCTCAAACCAAAACAATACGCAAAGCAATTAGTCTATCAGCTTGCTCCACCATGCCAGCAAAACTTTGGAATCCACTCCCAAAGGATATCCGAACAGCAGAAGATCACCTAAAATTTAGGGAACTACTAAAGACATGGTTCTTTAACTCACCGGGCTAAACAGAAAAATCCCTTGAACAGGAACGACCAACACAACACACAAGGAAACACCCAAAATAACTGAAACACTTATGATTCAAAACCTGGACACCCAATTGGAAAAAACAATTAACACAAATATCCTTATAAGAATATGATCCCTGTCAGACCAATTTAGCCAATGCAGAGAAAGGCACAAACAGCCATCACTAACCCTGCTAAACATTTTCCAATATCCTGCTTAGTGATCCTCAAACACCAAACTAAACACACATACCACTACTGCTGCATACACATAAAACCACTGCAAACTGCACCCACTCTGCAACACCCAACAAACCAAGAGAAAACTATAAAGCAATTACACACACACTCATACACTGAAGACCACCTAATATCTACCAACTGCACACAAAAAAACCAGCACACAGCGACACCTTTCTCTGAACTGAAGCCACCATCAGCATATCAAAGCTCTGTAGCACTCTCCCGCTCAATCCCATTAACCAACCCTCCCCCCAATCCCTCCTTCCTTTACAAATCCACCAGAGCACCTGGGGACCATGAAAACGTCAGTGGGACATGGTCAAAACACCTCAATAACATAGCATAACATAACATAACATTTCTTAGCTGAAATGGTAATTGGTTCCAGAGAAAGTTTACATAGCAGACATAGGCCTGTTTTCTTTCTCTTTTGGTTCTTTCTCTTCAGATTGGTGATGCTTCTTCGGGATGTGTTCTGACCTCTGGTGATGGTCCAGGGAGTCTTGGATGAATTGTATGTTTGAAGGGTATTCTGCACATACTTTTGAGGCCAGCAAGGATATTGTTGCATTTTCTTAGTCATGTGATGAGGCATGCTGGACGGCTTTCAGAATGGGCAAGGCGGCATCTAGCATTCCTGCAAATAGGGAGTTGCCAGCATACAGGAGATACCTAGACCATGGACAAATGTTCTGACTCGGGACAAGGATACAAGGCTTGACTTTGTGGAGGAGCACAAACTGGTATGATGCTTCTCGAGTCTTCTTGGCAATATTATCTGGATGTAAAAAAGTTATGTTATATACATTTTAGTATAGCAACTTCACCATTAGTACCCCACTCAGTGAGCATGCACCAACCAGGATCAAATAAGCAACCCAACCATTCCTCGTTCGCACATCTCCACACTTGATAATCCTCTCCTAGAAATATCAACTCGCAAAGATATCCGACCGGGGGGACCCGAGATATCACCTCCACTCCCATTCCCCTCACAAACAAGCTTTGCACAGAAGACACATTAACACCAATGGATTCAAATTGCCACTCCTCCTGGAATGGTAACACAATTTGTCCACTGAAACCCAACCAAATGAAGATTGCCCAATGTAATGCCAGACCAACAGCCCACAATGATGACTACATAAATGACCTACCCTCCCCTTTGAATCTTGGAGTTCTGTGCATTACAGAAACCGGGATCACAAATATACTCCCCATAGCTGAGGTCCTTGCTACCCCCACAGTTTAAGAAGCTCCAGAGTAACAGGGATTAAAAAAGGGTGAGTTGTAATAATTATCTACCAATACATCCCTCAAACATCTGGTCAACCTCTTACATACCAAGCCTTCAAACTCAGCTGGGGTACAATTCAACCCAACCCACACACCACTATGTCATTCTTATTAGTCTTCTGCCCTCCAGGCTATGACAGAACCTTCCTAGGAGAATGAACAAGCCTTGCCTCAAAAATCTTGGAAACTTCACAGAAAACAATCCTCTTAGGCAATTTCCACCTTTGAACGGAAGAAAAGTAAAATCACCCTGCACAGGAGTTCCTGTCCTTTGTACTTAATGTTGGCTCTCTCCAACATCATTTATGGCCGATCCACACAGGCATCCACAGGCTCAATCTGATCTTCTCTCCAATGTATCATTGATCAGCACGCTAGTCACCTCAGTGTACTGGTCTGATCACAACCCCCTCCCCATGTCCATGCAAATACTGCAAGTGCTAAAAAAAGAAAAAGTTTAAGAAATTAACCAAACCGTTGCCTATCTCATTTTCAGACCCCTTTATGACATCAGAATCAATATGTTTGCAGGTACCTTTCACATCTGTACTTTAAATTAACAGAGTACTACCTCTCAGGATGGGTCCTTGACTATCTACATACATAGATACCAATAGAGCTGGATATTCTAGACCCCTGCAAGGGCAGATTCCTTAATGTGCCTGAAATGATCATTAAACATGGTTCAAGATCATCCTCGCATCCTATAAAGGAACTTGCAGAAAATTGCAATGAATATATGCATGTTCCAAATGTAAGAAAAGCTATGTGTAGCTGCAGACATTAAAGACTCTACCATTAAGCAATTTGTCAGGTAAAGAAACACCATTATCAGACACTGATAACAGATGCCCCCAACACAGCTACTAAGCTATTCCAGGTCTAAAAAAAATGTGCAACACAAAAGGACTACAAACCTACCAACCTACCAAGATCTGTCACAGACCTTTGTCTTTTTGTAGTGATATTTTGTGACTGTATCTGAAAGAACACCGGAGGGCACATTAGGCACATGAGGAAAATTGGATCAAATAGTTTTGCACTATCCTTGCTGCTTTATTCTTAAATATATTTGAAAAAAATACAAAAGTGTTAAGGTTAAGGTAGAAATAACAACGTTAAGGCAACAACATAATACACATTATCAATGAATTAAAATATATTACTTTGAAAGCAAGCTATAGAATGATTTATAGTGAAATTGAAGTCATGTGTTGTGTAAACATTCGTGTTTAATACAAATGTTAACTTTTTTACTTAGTTATGATTTAATCTGTATTGCATTTGTGATGCTTTTGTTAGTATTTACATCTGGACTTATTTACTAAATTAAATTTAATTTCACACACAAATTACAAAGCTGCATTTTTTATGCACAGTATAATGACTATTGTACATTAAATGATACTAACCTCGTAAGTTATAAATGTGGTTTATATGCTGATGTTATTTGTTAAAGTAAATGTTACTTAGGGCCTCATTACACGGTAGGCGGTGGACCAAGGTGCCATTAGCACCTTGGTCCATGCCGGTAAATTACCGGCACCGCCTTGGCGGAAAGGGGAATTACGGCTCTACTCCAAGGTTGGTGGGGCGGTAATTCCCCCTTCCACCATTGCCCTTCCCCATTCCCATTTTTGCCCCATAGGGCATAATAGGAATGGGGAGGGTGCTAATTACGGTACCGCAAATGTGCGGTGCCGTAATTAGCACCAAGGTCCCTTTGCGGGTTGGGTTTTAACGCCTGCAAAAAGCAGGCGTTAAATTCCCCAACCCGCAAAGGGACCTCGTAGTACGGCGGTAAGGGTTAACGGTCACCGTTACCATTAACGGTGACCGTTGACCCTTACCGCCGTCCGTGTAATGAGGCCCTTAGTGTTAACTATATGTTATAATAGCAGCGGGTTCTGAAGACAGACATTATAACACTCTGCTCAATTGTTGAAAATCAATCATCCTGAAGGTCAATGTTCCAAGTTGTTTATTGCTTGATGTGCTTTGCACTCTGAAGTAAACTACACTGGGAATGGGTTCATTTGGCTGGCTGGCATGCCCCGGAGCAGACATGGAGGGGAGTAAGAGTTGGCATGCTTCAGCATACTGGGACCTTCTGTGCGCTCTCCCGACCTGTCACCTCAACCTGGCATGGTTCAGTGAGTCATGGTGCAAATATCTCAGAAACAGTTCGTCCTAGGGCTTTGAAACATGGTTTTACAGAGTTTTGTTCCTCACGTTGACATGCTTAAAAAGAGCTTTGTCTTTTCCTTCTACGACTACATTGATGTTTCACCAATTTCAGGCAACAGTCTCATGTGCGAATGGGCTGAAAGCAAGGGAAAGGTGGGCGGGTGTCAAAGTGTCTTATAGCCAGTCATTTCCGGAGTGTCCTAACAGGTAACTATGCGAAATTTGGTGCAGATTGGTGGAACGGTGTGGAATTGCATAAGGAACAAATTAACAGATTTTCAGCTTTATATATATGGATAGATTTTAATCGTTGTTCAGCGGTTTAGTGTATTTTTTATATTGTTACGTTTTGTTTATTGATAATTAATTTACATATGTGCAATAAATTAATGGAGTTTGTTAACGTTCTGCTCTGCAGGAGTATATGGATGCGTTGTGGTAATATAGCCCAATCAGCCCTCACACTTCTACAAACCAAACCAAAGCACAACACAGTCATAAATGTAAAACAGGGACAATTAAGAGATATACCTGTGATGCTGGAAATGCATCAGAGGGACAGGGCCTCTGAATCCTTGTCCTTTACTGGGTGTGAAGGTGAACCAGTAGTGACCCAAACAACACAGTATCACAGTCCAAAATAAAGGCAATGTCCAATCAAGTTTCTATACAAATATAAATACTTTAATGAAACACACCATCTGCTCGTAGAATGAAAAGAGATTACGACACAATAACTCACCCCAAACGAAAGAACAAAGAAAATGCAACAGACTGGAGAAAGTAGCACACACAGCGTAGTTCCAGGGCTGTAGCTAAGGTATTACCATGAAAATGATAACTTGTAGAAAACAGGAGCGATCGTAACCTAACCAGTCTCCAGGGTCCATGGGGCAGTTCAGAGTCAACAGTACCTTGATTCATTTCTTGGTGGGCTGACGCAGTCAGACTTGGGTTTGAACATCGATTTGAGCTGATCAGGCTCAGTTTCGGTTGGATTGTGGAGGCCCCAACAGCAAGCAGGCGTCCATTAGAGGCGAATGTGGGTGCTCTGTCTGGTACAACAACGGCTTTTCAAAGATACATATTTGGGCTTTAGCCTCTGGAAGGGGTCGATGAGTGATGCTCCATCCCTTTTAGTCGGTGGGCAATGGCCATCGATGTGGTGATCTTGGGTGTGTTAATGTACAATCAATGAGGCAGTAGACCATAGGCTAGCTCAGCCGAGCTGTGGTTGTAACTGCTAGTTAGCATTGGTGAGCAACTCTCTAGTGGTTCAGTTTTCGTCCAAGCGTTGAGCAGTCACTTTGGGCCTACCAGGTGATAGGGTTTGCAAGGACACGATTCAGTGTCTAACTGGTTTAGATGCAAGCAATAGTTTGACTGGTTGGTGGAACATAAACACCAGTGCCAGCCCCTTCCCTCTTGTTCTAGATGCGGGGAACACAGAGAGACCAGATCGTTGCAGTCAAACAGGGAGCTTTGGATGGTCTTTCCCTCCAGTTTCTGTGAGTCTTCCGCAGAGGACTCAAGGACAGGATACCCTCTCCTAGCTTACAAGATTTGTTGCAGAGTGGTTGGTACTGGTCCACAGACAGGTCAATCCCCATGTGCCCAGCGAGTCGTTTGGGCATAGATCTTCCTTCTGTCTTAGACAACTCCTTTCCACATCAGACTGAGTGCTTTGGAAAGTACCACTATCCCAAAGGAAGTCCAAATAGGTTTCTTCAGGATGACTCTGTGGCCTTAAAGGATCAGAGGAACTAAGAGGAATCGTCTGAAGGGGTGAGTGACCCCTTCTCTTAAAGGCACAAGTTCCCAGGTGATTGGTAGAAAGCTAGCCTGCTTTAGTGGCATAATCCCTGCTTCTGGCCACAGTTGATTTCACACGTTTGATGTTGCACCCAAAGTGCTGTGCTCCAGAGGAAGTGGAGGGGACAGGAAAGGGAAAGATCGACAGCAAGAAACAAGATGTTGAAGGCTTCTTCCAGTGCACACTTGCCTTTCCTACCCCACCCCTTACTTCCTTACTAACAACAAAGATCTTTAAACATGCAGCACCCTGGTGTGATGCTACTGCTCCTGAATGGGTTTGTTCCTTTGATACCTGGGCCCATGACAGCTGCCTGCTGTTCAGCTGTCTCTGTTGGAGGGTGTTACCGGCCCTCACAAAGAGGATCAATGAGAGGCTGGGTCCTCCGGGTTTCTGTCCAGATGTTTGTCAGGATCGCCTGGCTGACCCGAATACACATTCCCTTCCACAGAAGAGTTGACTCAAAGGAGCTGACACATGTGCAATATCAATTTAAATGTGGTGGCCATGATTATAAGTAGTGTTATGCACTATTTATAAACTCAGGCATAACTTTTTCTTAAAAGGATTACTCTGCCACGAGCATGGGTACTTATGATCATCATAGATCTGGTGCAGGGGATATATCTTAAATGCCGCCCATGTGCTGCAGTGAGTTTGTTGTTACCTCAGCAGTCGAGTGAGCATCTTGTGACTTTTGAACTGGCTCTGCACCACAAGCCGAGCAGGTGGTGCGGATCAGGGTACTGATGCAGCTGTGCACAAGTACACTATGCTTTTGGCATGATGTTGAAGACAACAGGGGATCTGGTTAGCAGATTACCTTTGGAGAACAAATCGGCTGCATCATTTGATGTATTAAACATAAAAAACAGCGCTTCGCACCTTTGCCCCCCAGCCAAAAAGGTTGAGACTCAGCCTTCTAAGGGCCTGATTCATCCAAAAGTACCTACTGAGGACATCTGCAATGGAGTGCTGAGCCCATGGATTGTGTTGGATTTCCATGTCCAATCGCTGGAGGGATATGACCTGACGCAGTAACTTGTGGTTCTCTCCCTTCATGGTCATAAGCCACCTCAGCAGTCTGTGGTCGGTCTGAACAGTGAATTGAGACCTAAAAATGTAGGACTTCAGCTTGTGTACCTCCCAAAGCACAGTGAATGCCTCTTTCTTAATGGTGGCCCAGTTGCGCTCTAGATCAAGCACCTATGTAAGTATGTACAAGGTTGTTCTACCCCTTCTGATTTCAGCTGTGCTAAAACTGCACCAATGCCAAATTCACAAGTGTCTGTCTGGATGATAAACTCTTGCCCAAAATCCAGGATCTTCATAATGCAGGCCTGACCATCTTCAGCAGTTTTGTCGACGAGACAACATTTAAGGGACGGTCAAGGGTCCCATATCCCATAATTAAAGGCCAGTAATAACCTGTGAGGCACAGAAAGGCCCCAACTTCAATCTGGGTGGTGGATATCCCAATCCTTCACTGCCTGCTCTTTGGCCTAGAGAGGCTGCTTCTTACCGCCATCCACTTGGTGACCTACGTATGTAACTGTACCCTGCACTATATGGCACTTGCATGCCTTGATAGTCAAGTGAATGTTTCACATGGCTTGATGCACCTGTTCCCGGTGGGATACATTGTGTTGCCAGGTGTTACTGAATACTGCCACATCAACTAAGTAGGTAACACTGAAGTCTTTGAGCCCCGCTAGGAACTGGTTTACATCCTCTGGAAGGTGACAGGGTCATCCTTTAATATGAAGGACATCACCAGGAACTGGCAGTGCTCGTCTGGGGAGGGGAATCTGGACCGCTCTTATGCATGGTAGGTCAGGCCGACTTGCCAGTACCCAGCCGTGAGCTCAAAGGTACTCATGAACTTGATAGTTCCTAACCTATCAATTAGCTCATCTGCCAGAGGGATGGGGTGTGTGTCTTTGTGGCAGAGATGAGTCCCTGATGATCAATGCAAAAACGGACCTCAGTATTCCCACCACTGGACTTCTTAGTTAGCATTACCACTGGGCTATCCCTGGGGCTGCTGGATGGCTTGATCATCCCCAAGGCCAAAATCTTGGAGTCTTCCTCCTTGAAGGTGTCTTTGACATTGTCAGACATCCAGTGAATCCTACTTTTCACCGGTTTACTTTCACCATCGTCGCCTCGAAGCAACCCTGAACTAATAGCTGCCAGGGCTGTTACTTGAGCTGCCTCCGTGGAACTCGATTGTGTGACTGCAGCAATCATTTTAGCATTAGGTCTATCGGTCCTGGCAATCTTCGGTAATGGCATCTTTTACAGCGACACAGAGCTAAGCGGTTCCCCCCGACAACTGAACTCCACAGTGGCCATTGGGCATTGGATGAGACCATTGAATCCTCTGGCTAGTCTGGGAGGACCAGGATGGTCTGGTTCTCTAACACAAATTGTTGTTGGGCAGCAATGATACTCACAGCAGTATCACTAAGTGCTGGGGCTGTGCTCTCATTAACGAACGCGTGGTCCCAGTATCTTTCAGCTCAGGGATACTAAGGTGCATTCGGCCAACAGCAGGCCAAGTGGGAATTCATAATCTAAGATGCCCACATTGACTTTTCCCCCTTCTTCCTACTCCTCCATGAGCATAGCGCTAACTACAACATGCTTCGTGTACCCTTGCAGGAGGGATCTCCCTTCCTATGTTTCTGATCTCCACAGGTAAAGCAGCCTTGACGAGCTTTGGGTGCGGATGCCTCAGTGCAAGGAAGGCCTTCACTTCTCCTTTCTGCTGGAGCTGACGATGTAGGTGACTGGAATTTCCCCTCAGGTATTTGGGGTGCTTTCTTGGTAAGAGGGTGCAGACCTTTGTCCTCACCCTCTTTCAATTTAAATGTCTCTGCCCCCTTGTCATCTGGTTTGGATGCGTTAACCATTGGCTTTTCCTGGACATGGATAGCCACAAACCGATCAGCCACCTTTGCAAGCTCCAGAGGGTTTGCGATACTTTTGTCCACATGCCCATAAATGTGTCAATTTGTTACCTGTGACCCAACCACTCAAATGTGTAACATATTCCCCTGAAATTAACTTGCAAGCTAGGAAATGCCAGTTTTCACTGAGAGAATCCCCACCTACGGCTTGGCCCAGGAAGAACCTAGCACCCTTCTAATGCAACAAGTAGAACATGGTTGTGACTTAGAATCCTGGTAGATGTCTCTGCCACTGTCCAAGTGCACACCCTCTTTCTGTGCCTGCTCCAATGTTATTTATATATATATATTTTTGACATTTGTTTCGTATTTGTTAAGCACACTAAACCCGTAGGTGCTGGTTTCAAGCGGTTATGGCCGATGATACATAAGGTCCATAAGGCATTGGGCAGCTTACACAGCAACAGGACACTTCCTACATGTGGAAAATACATACAGAAAAGGAACATAGTACATATAGTAGGCTTCAAAATACATCCAGACTTTGGTTACAAGTGGTCATAGCTGAAACTATATAATTAAGAAATGTAGATAAATGTGGGTTTGTGGATTGTTAGTTTACCCCTTGGAACTAATAATAAGTGGACCCAACATATAAGCACATTGATTCAACCCTAAATGAGGCTGGTCAGTGTGTGACAGGAACCTCCCTTGTCTGCCTCCTTTATAAGCAAATCCTTATTTAGTTGAAGATTCTGTATCGCTGTTATTTCCTTTTGGGTGAGGTTTTTGGAAACACTACTGCTTCTTGATTTGATTTTGGTTCTCAGATGGTATAAGTCACATGTCACTGCTTTGTAAAATGCATCTACAATATTGTCTGGTGATAATTGAGGTAAGAATTTTGATTTGAGTTCTTTGCTAGTTAAGGTTACCGGTTGTATTTCTAGCTCATGTATCATTTGGTGCATTGGGCAATCTTCCGGTTTCTGTAGAGATCTTATCAAATGGACATTGTTCAATTCTTCGATGGTTAAATCACTTTCGGTTGTTCTCTCCAGGGTCGGTTTCCTTTTGTCTTCTTGTGTTGCAAAAAACCTCTTTAGTTTAAGTTTCCAAACAAATTTAAAAAGATCTATATGAACATCAATAGGTTCGTACAAGGATGTTGGGGCAAATGATAAGCCTTTATTCAGTAAACTAATTTCTTCTTCTGATAGCGGTTGGTTTGATATGTTCATCACCAAATTGTTTATTTCTGTTTTTTTCGCAGCTTCTTGTGATGCTGCTCAGGTTAGGCGCCGGTACGCGTCTACTCCGTCTGGATTTTCTGGATCTTCCTGTTCCTCTCCTGCCTCTGCTCTGACTGAATTCTGTGAGGTGTCTGGTACTTTGTTCCATAAAGTCATAATGCTTTTTAAATCGAATATAGAATTGCCAAGAATGAATAGGAAATGGAGGAAAGGACTAAAACGAACATGCCCAAGTGTAAAACATGGAGAGCCATCCCAAAATGTGGCCGCCAGTTTACTACTGGGGAATAGAGAGTGATGAGGGACTCAGGGGCACTGAGAGCTGTCAATTACGGACTGCAGAGCCTCGGGGGAGAAGGAACCCGACGCTTGGAGCAGGAGCACTTGAATTTTGAGGTAAGCCCTTGAAGGAGGTGGGAAGCCCACCTACAGGTCCAGGCACGTTTTTAGACCGTGTTGCTTGTACAAATTGTTTAGCAGATTAGAGTAAACAGAGGCACACGGAGATAAGAATTTGTGTGCAGCCAATGTAAACATGACGTTTTTTGTAAACAGTACTTCATTAAGGTCTGTGCACTACAGGCACCTTGTTAAAATCACAATGGGGTCTTTTTAAATTGATAATGACGGCTTTACTAACAGCACTTCTAAAAGTTGACATGCGCTGCAGGCACTGCTTAACAGTCAGAATGGGAGCTGTCAATGCAAAAATAAAGGTTTTGCAAACAGCACTTTATAAATTCGGCGGGCAGTGCAGGCACCGAAAAAATTCGAAATGGCAAGAAATTTGTGTCGTGATTGGGCATCCAGATGTTATGTTATTTTGCACTTATATAGTGCCTTATATACCATTGGCATGGTCTGAAGGCGCTGGTAGGTTGAACGCCCTTGGGAACCGAAGTTCTGGTCAGTAGAGGGAGAAGAGAGAGTCCAAAGGTGCGTGTGCGCATCTGGTATGTGTGCAGCTAGTGCAAAATATATGAATAGGTTCAACTAGATTTAAACGGACGCTTATACTTCAAACATTTATGTTTTTCAACATAGGTGGGATTGAACCCAGGAATTGCCTGACAAGATATAAAAAATTGTACCGTTTAAGGGGAAACCACAACATCATACGAAGGGTAAGAAGTGTCATAATTATAGATGAATGTGCATAATAAAACAGAATATCTAATATCAAGAATCATAACCTGTAATTCTCCTACCTTAGTTTCACAAAAAAAACCACCAGAAAAAATGCACGAGGTGTTAAGGTGTTAAGATATGGTTGAATACATGTTTTTAATATCGGAGAAGTGGTTTACACACATCACTTTCAGCAATACTTGCTTAATAACCGAGTAGGTTTATACATATGATTTATCTTCTGCAATGTGTTTCTTTTTTCCATTTGTTGTCTTCTTTGACGAATAGCCCGGATTTGAGAAAGGTGCAGTGTATACGCCAAAACACGTGTCATCCGCAAGGGGCTAAGGAACAGAATAAATTCAAAATTGTACTACAACGGCTGTTTCAATTTTGTTACTTATCTATCTTGGCGCAGCAAGGTGCGGGCACAAGCATACTTCCCCTGATAAAAATTATGTTAACAATACGAAAATATCCCAATAAATACATTTTTTTCCAAAAAATCTCTCAAAACAATATTTACGATAAGTAAGCTTCTCAAGAATATATAACTTGAGAAATTAGAGTGTGCACTGCATCTGTAATGTGTAAGTGATCATAGTATATAATAATGGATGACCCAATGGTCACCAAAATGATGAGCAGGACGTGGGGCAAAGATGCAGAATCACTTCTGCCAAGTGCCCCACTCCTGCTGTATAGATGGATAAGTTACATATTCGTGGTACATGGGCAACATCTAACCCCAAGGTGAGGGTGTGACTCTAATTGCCCTATTGACTGTATCTTTAGCATGTATGTAATCTTTGTATAGGTGTGGCTCACTGGGCACAGGGAGGCCAAAAGGTCACCACACTGATGGGCAGGCTGTGAGGCACAAGACGCAGAAAGACTTCTGCAGGGTGCCCCACTCCTGCTATGTACATAGATACATAATATAACAGTGGCCCAATTGGCACTGGGTAACCTAAAGTCCCCCTCGATGCCAAGAGGGTCATGCTTCAATGGCGCAGAGTCAGTTCTTTGAGAAACGGTGAGTACTTGACAGTAATTAGGTGGAAGGGATGCCCCATTTCCACTGTTGGGCACTATGTGTAAAGTAGCACGGTGGGTATTTTTCTAATTATGTACTCTAGAGGGTACGAGGACCAGTGTGTAGGGATACATGCTCCCCCCCCCCCCCACTCTCGAGGAGACACATAGGATCTAAAAATAGCTGGCATGTAATAGCGGGTAATAGCGGGTAATAGCACGGTCACAGTCTGTGCATAACAGTCAAGACCAGTAGTATGAACATTCAAAGGCATGTTTCTAATTCACTCCTCATGGGGCGTCCCCACTCACAATCTAGTGTCCTTGTCTGAAGACTCTGGACTAGGTTGGTCACTCATCACGGTCTGACTCACAACATATTGGGTCAAAGAATCCAGAAATTAAATAGTCAATTAACCACGCTTACAGTTCATTATACAAAGCACATTAAGTCAAAGTCGTAGTACATGCAGGGCTAAGTGAGTCCAGGAGATCAACCCATAGAATCTCTCTTTGCAATAGTTGTTTTTGGATATGTCCCCCCCTGCTACCTAGTTTTATCTGCTCTAGGATGACACATTTTAATTGAGCCACAGAGTGTCTAGCTTCAACAAAATGCATGGCCACGGGTGATTTAAGCTTTTTAGTGCGTATATTAGACTCAGTGCTCAGTCCATCTCGTTATGGCCTTCCTCGTTGTCATCATGGGAATTTTAGTCCATAGACGACTTTGAATGAATCACAAGTACATAAATGTTTAAGCCAGATAGGTTTTCCTGTGTATGGATGTGTGATACTGTTGCCTAATATGATGCTCCCACAATGCTGACAATTCTATCCCTTTACATTTTTACACGTGGGTGCAGTTGAGATTTCGGCTCTCACCAGGCTGTTACGCAACGCCTTGCTGTTTCTATAGGCAAAGGTCAGTGGAAGTTGAAACAATTGTTGTAGTTGTGGGTCCATTTGTAACATAGACCAGTTTCTTTGTATTATCCTTTAGATTCTGTGACTCTGGGTAGAATGGGTGGTCACATAGACAAGAGGTTCTCCCTTTTTAGGAGGTTTGGGTGTTAGGAGTGTGTCTCTATCAATCGATCTCACTTTATCTGCAATACCCGAAATCAATGTCGGGTTGTAGCCTCTCTCTCAGAATTTAATTTGTAGAAATGTAGATTGACGCTCGTATTCTTTAGTTCCAGAGATATTCCTTCTGTAAAGGAGGAAATGGCTCAGTGGTACACTGTCGATGGTTCTCTGGGGGTAAAACTAGTCGCCAGTAGGAGGCTACTTCTGTCAGTGGTTTTTGTAAAAATTCTAGTTTCCAAATGATGTCCCTTGCTGTAAATCTCAACATTCAGGAAGTTGATAACTGATTCACTGGTTTGGGGTGTGAATTTGATCCTCAGGTGCAATCCATTCATCATATCAGAGAATGCTTGTAGCACTTCTGATGGTCCGGTCCAAACACCAAAGATGTTGTCGATGTAGCATACATAGATGGACAGATGGCGCATCCATCTTGATGAGGAGAGCACATGTTTGTGTTCCAAATAGAACATATAAGTATTGGCATAGCATGGTGCCATGGCGGCACCCATGCTTGTATCTGATAGCTGTAGGAAATACCTATCTTGAAACTTGAAGAAGTTGTTCATGAGAACAAGTTTAAGAAATGTCAACACAAAAAGTCTATCCCCCTGGCAGTTATCAGATCTCAACAATAACCATTCTATGGCTTCCAAACCTGCCTCATGCACTATATTAGTGTAGAGGGAAAACACAGAAACACGCCAGCGACAATACATGTCCTACCTTCCCACGTTCCCACAGGTGTCTCAATGAAAACGGTACCTCGCATGTGTGGGTGCACTTAGCTGGGCGGAAGGGAAAAGACTAAAACACTGTTGCACCAAAGGGCCTAGGAAGATCAAATTTGTACTGTCTTCGGTCGTGTGGACAACCCACAGATTTGGGCCTGGGGTGTTGCAGCCAACAAAGAAAACAGGGAACCCCATGCATTCTTCTGAAAATAAGACACCCATTGGAATCCAAAGAGGTCTGACTTGCGCGAATCACCCTAGAATTTATTACCCACAAGACCCGACAAATTCCAAAATGTAATGAAAAAAACTCAATTTTCAGATATTTGCCACCAGGAATCCACTGAAATATGCCAGCAACAACACATGTCCTACCTTTCCATGTTCCCACAGGTATCCCAACAAAATGTGTGGGTGCACTTACCTGTGCGCAAAGGCGCAAAGGCAAAAGGCTAAACCACTGGTACACCAAAGGGCCTGGAAAGACCACATTTTTATTGTTTTCTGTCTTGTAGACAACCAACAGATTTGGGCCTGGGGTGTCGCAGGCACCAAGGAAAACAGGGATTCCCATGCATTTCTGAAAGGAAGACACCCATGCTAATACAAAGAGGTCTAACTTGCGTGAATTGCCACAAGGCTGGGCAAAATTAAAAATGTGGCAAAAAAAACACAATTATAGATATTTGCCACCAGGAAACCACTGAAACACACCAGCAACAACACATGTCCTAACTTCCCGTATTCGTACTGGTGTCCTGACAAAATGGTACCTCACATGTGTGGGTGCGCTTGTGATACTGGAAATGCATTGGAGGGATAGGGCCTCCAATTCCTTATCCTGTATCCGCTTATCATGTATGTTCTGCGTTGTTTTCTGCACAGGAGTCCATGTGGGAATCCTGGCAGTACAGCTCTTCCTCTTTTTGGTTGTGGTGAACAGAGACTCTTGGGATACCCTTATGGCACCCATTGGTGGGGGTATAACACTGTTCCCTTAGCGTATATTTTTGGGCACCTTTGTGTGGCCCACAGAGCAGGGTATGGGCTGGTAGCAGCTCGATACTGAATTTGACAGGTGCTCTGAGTATCCTCCATTTTGGGATACCAAGGCCCTGCCATAGGAATCAGTGGATTCCTGATAGAAGGAAAGACAGCCCCTGTGGCCTCTTGTGGTGTGCTGAAAGTCTGGGTGCTTGCCCCATTCCACATTCCTTGTTATGGGTGTCTGGGTGGAGGTGAATGGCCTGAATGCACTGCGAGACTGATTGACTGCCTGTCTGCATGAATGCCCTTCTGACTGATTGGCTAACTGAGCTTGGCTCAGCAGTGTGAATGAGGGACAGAGCAAAATGAAACACTGGAGATCAGATATGTTGTCCCAATGTGAGATTTATTAATTTAGATTTGGTTGTAGTTTGTTATTCAGGGTTGTAGATGATAAGCATTATCTGACGATTGCAACGTTGGTGACCTCTATTGTTATGTCATAGTGGTGAATTTTGGAAACTATTGAAAATTGTCTTCTAATGTTGTCTTCTGAGTTCTGTGGACTCTATTATTTCATA
This sequence comes from Ambystoma mexicanum, assembly GCF_040938575.1. Taxonomy (NCBI): domain Eukaryota; kingdom Metazoa; phylum Chordata; class Amphibia; order Caudata; family Ambystomatidae; genus Ambystoma; species Ambystoma mexicanum. The sequence goes on from NC_090922.1 coordinate 274,209,048, forward strand.
GAGGTGAATTGTCAGCAAATTGGGTTGATGTCCTCCAATAACCTCAATTTGCTTGACTTTTTTTTGAAGTTTGTTTTGTAAAAGTCTTTTTGTTAAAGTTATTTGCACAAATGGTCTTCTTCTGTGACCTCTATTGTTTAATCATAGAGGTGATTGGTTAACAATTGATTGGTATCCTTCAATGTTGTTCCTTTGATAACTTGGAGTAAAAAATGTACTGCTATGAAAAGAAAAAGTTTGTCCTCTAAATCTGTCCTCGACACGTGTTTCCCCATTGAGAATCACAACGGTTCTTCAGGAGGATTTTGTCATTTTTATGATCAACAAGCTGAAACAAAGTATTGTAATGTGATTTTAACTAGTATGTGAATACAATACTGTATTGTTTTTGCTGTATGAGGCAAAGGGAAATGCATCTACTTACAGAGTGAACTGAATGGTAAAATTCTGTACTGATCTCTGTTCATAATGCTGGAGTGACTTCCCTGTTAATCTAATTCAGTGGTGAGAGCCTGCAAAACAACCAAGGCTCGAATTTAGAAATCCATATAATGTGTTTTATTTTTTGGGATAAGCTGGGTATTATCTGTACAGGTAAAGTCCAAATCTAAAATGCTTTCCTTAAATAGAATGTAGTTTCTTTTGATATTCGTAACGGCACTCGCAGCATGATAACCTAGTTGAATAAAGTTGTCCGCCATATTTATCTAAACATAGTGACGTGATTGGTTAGTTTAACACGATGACGTCACTGTGTGGTGGCCATTTTGGATTGGGCAATATGTTTAAAACAAAAGGCTTGTTTACAATTGTTGACCCGATCTTATGTGGCTTGGAAATATGATTAAAAATAACAATATTTAATGTTGATTAGTTAGGACTTGGAGTTATGGGAATAATGATGGCATTTCCTAGATCATTTTGAGAGTAAAGGCAGAGTCTTAAATTCTTTGAAGATTTGCCTGAGTAGGTCAAATATACAAAGGGCCTATATTCAGTGGCCGAGTACTGTGGAACACATCACCAAAGAAAAAAAAGGTTGTCAGGTAAATAATAGTGGTGTCTGATTGTGTAATAAGGCAATGTAAGTTTGCCAGTTCTGTGTCAATATTAAGGCCTGAGTAACAGTAATCCAATAAACTGATCCATTTTGCTTCTTTGGATCTTAGTGTTGTTTCTACATTGCCTCTTCGGGGTGATGGAGAGATTTCTTTCTATGCCATAGAATCTGATAGCATCCTTTTTTTATCCTTGATGGTGTTGTTGGGCATGGAAGCCTAATGGAAATTAGATATCTTCTTGATTTATGTTGCACAAATGTTCTTGGATCCTTTGCTTGAGTTGCCTTGTGGTACTGCCCACATAGATTCTGTGACAGATGCATTCTATGGCGTAGACAACATTTTTAGAATTGCAATTGATGAATTCGTTAAATTTAGTGTCATTTGGTAAAAGAATTTCCTGTTTTCCATTGATGAAATGTTTGCATGTTATGCATTTCCCACATTTGAAATTGCCCTTGAATTTTGCTAGATTCCAAAGTTGCGGTATGCCTGTTTCTTTCTTTTTCCTCATGAAGTGTAAGTGACATAGAGAGTCATTTAGATTTTTAGCTTTGCTAAAGGTAAGGGATGCTTCGTCATCCAAAAATGATGAAATGTCATCATCTGAAGTAAGAATGATGCTAGTTTTTAGTCAAAATGGTTTTCAACGATTTGATATTGGAACTGCATGCAGTGATGAACCTTGTTTTGTAAGGATTCAGAGAATGACTCTGCTTCGGTTTATCTGTAAGGAGTTCAGCTCTTGTTATTGATTTAGTTTTGTTATAAAATTTCTTCAGACGCTGTTTTCAAAAGCCTATCATTTGAAATTTTTCAATAGATTTTTGTGCATGTAGTTCAAACTCTTCATCGTCTGTACAGTTCCGTGTGATGCGTAAAAGCTCTCCATATGGAATATTCTGAATGACGTGCACAGGATGAGTGCTGGTTGCATGAAGTATCGAATTAACTGATTTTGGTTTGATGTAGAGCGTAGTATGGATGAAGTCATTTTTAATGAATTATTTGAGGTCCAAAAAGTTGATGGAGGATGTGCTCTCTGTAGGAGTAAATTGTAGGTTGCAATCATTATGATTTAAGTAGTTGTGATAGTCTTCAAGTTCTTTTTTGTTGCCTCTCCAGATGATGAACACAATGTCAATGGAGCGTCTCCAGTAAATAACTCTGTTGTCAGTGGTAAAGGCTTTATGTCTCCATGCGTGTTCAAGTTCAAAATGTCCCATATACACATTTGCATATAAAGGGGCATATTTGGCACCCATTGCCAGGCCCTGATTATGTCTGTAGATTTGTTCATCGAAGGTGAAGATATTGTTATGAAGTCTAAAATGGAGCATTTCCAATAACATATATTTTTGTTGTAAGAATGAAACAGACCTGGTTTTGAGAAAGTATTGTGTAGTTGCCAATCCTTTATTGTGTAGTAAACTCATATAGAGGGATGATACATCTAATGTAAGTAGTCTGAACTCCTCCTCCCAGGTAACTGATTTGAGCTGTTGAATAACATGTTTGGTGTCTTTGATGTATGATGCAAGTCCTGTCACAAGTGGTTGTAGATGAGTATCTATACATTTGGATATAGGTTTCTTGAGTGAGTCAATGCTGTTTATTATGGGTCTGCAAGAGGGAAATTTGTCCAATGGTTTGTGAATCTTTGGTATGAAATACATAGTGGCCAAGATTGGATGAGGATTGTATAGGTAATCATGTTTATCTTTGGTGAGAAGTCCTTCATCCAGCCAATGGGTAGTCATCTGACTCCAATTTGTCACCAATGTCTTAAGTGGATTGGTTGCTAATTTCTCATAACAATCAATTTGCTGTAGATGTGTGTTAGCTGCTTCAAGGTAATCAGTAGTTTTAATGAGGACTATGTTGCCACCTTTATCTGATTTTTTAATGGTTATCTCTGAATTGTTTCTCAATTTTTGTAGTTCAGATTTTTCTTGTCTGGTTAGATTCTGCTTGGTTTTGCTGTGAATCCCTTTGAGAAAGTTTCTGCAGAGATCTTGTGTAGTTACCTTATGAAAGATATCGATCGCATTATCAGACGGGAGATGAGGAGTACATTTTGATATAGGTCTGAGGTGGGTATCTTGTGTTAGATCCGTCATGATATTCATGATATTAGATAAGGAAAGAACTGAATGAGGATCAATGTTTTCAGTTAGATTCATTAGAGTTGCTGTGTTTTCAAGATGTGATGGTTAATTCAAATGGAATGGGTGTTGCTGTTGTCTATTTTTTGAGTCTGAGTCTTCTGCAGAACCTGAACAGATCTGCGTTGATGTTGAAGTAGTCGAGTTCGACAGAGGGACTGAAAGAAAGTCCTTTATTGAGGGCTCATTGTAGGTGAACCGAAATGGGCAAATCTGTAACATTGGCAGTTAGACTTTCTTGTTGTAAGTGGCATTTTTGGAGGGACAGATGTGTATATCTGGGGACCTCTCACTTACCAATTTGTTCAGAAACTGAAGTTGAAACTTGAAGCTGCTTATCCTTGAAGCACAGCTGGAAGAGGAAGAATTTCTGCTGCTTTCCTTTGACCCAATCTAAAAGCTGTTGAATCTGTCGAGGACTGATCCGAGAGAGGACCTGGCTAGGAGACCTCTCCCTGAGCTACGAGGGAACATTGTGCAGAAGCTGATCTTCATCGAGGGACCCTAGAAGCCAGTCCCGAAGGCTGTCGACAGGAGAAAAGGTTTACTGAGAATCTCGAAGTAAAGCACCCGGACATCGAGGCCATCGAAGTCCATTGCCGTCGACTGGGGTTTGGAGGATGTCCGTGGCCACTGGAAGCCCATTGAGATGTATTGACCAGAAGCTGGGACAGCTTGACACTGTGCTACTCAATGAACAGAGCGGCAAAGCTCCACCTTTTGCCTAAGAACATTTTGAACAAAGGGCTCCCTTGCCATCACTGTCGACCCTTTGTCGCGCTGTAGAAAGTCGATGTTGTCGACGATCTAGGAAAATCCTCTGATGCATTTCCCACCACCCGAAGTCCACAAAGATGCCGATGGGTGAAGATCCAAAGTCCAGCCCATGGTCCAGTCCCTATCATCGATGCCGACACCCGATGCCTGCTGCCGGGCCTATGTTCATCACTGAGTCTTCTTTGCGGCACCAAACTCTTTGCATTGAGGTGCACCGCATGCCTAATCTTTGCAGGACATCCACGATCGATCATCTACAAGTACCATGAAGGTCGGAGCTGCAGTCTGGATGACAGTGTTCCCAAAGAGGGATCGGTCGACGACCCGTCGAAGAAACTCTTCTAACTCAGGTACATTGGGGTAGTTGAACATTTTGACCAGCAAACAAGACTAAACCTAAATTGACGGGGCTTGTTAATACTCTTTATTACAGGTTGCCCAGGTGGGGGGGAACCTCACACAGAACTGTGTCTGGGTAGCTGAACTAAGTATTATGCCATTGTTTAAACTAACTTGTCTTCCTCCCTATGTCCTCTGCTGATCCACATTACTGTTTGATTTGTATGCCCTTAGAACTGTCAGCAGTTGATGCATTTTAAAGGAGTCAATAGCTAAGTGTGGTGCCAGACATTATATATATTTGCCATATTAGAATTGCCAGAGTACAAAGTGTGTTATTAATTGATGCATATAACTTGAACCGTATTTATATATAAAGAACTGTGTTAGAACATAACAGTGTGTGGACATTCATTTGTGGGGGGGGGGGTTGGGGACTGCACTGTATTTAATAACCTGCCTGCATCACCTCCTGAGAATGTAAGCCTTGATTGCTCGTCCATTCTACCATATAGAGAATCTTGGATGGGGTGCTCTGTGCTTGTACTCTGCCATATAGAGGGCAGGAGTACAGATACCCCCCTCCAGTCTTTACAGCGCTTACCTGGGCAGAAAAGAAAAAGGGCATACTGTCCTCAAGCCCAGCTATTGTCCCAGGGACTGTCCCAGGGAGCATGCTCTGCATCCCTCACTGGAGGGAAAATCGGAAAATGAGACCAGCCAGTGGTCCAGGGCGGCTGGGGTTGCTGCCGCTGGCCTTGGGTGCCTGTGTCCAATGTGGGCTGACGATCCCCAAGCCCAGCGGCTGTCCCAGGTATCTCCGGCAAGATCCACATTTCTGCTCGGAGGAAATAGCTGTAAGGCAGCACGGCCAGAGGTCCAGGACAGTCGGGGTAAAGTCCCCGGCCTTGGGTGCCTGTCTCCCATTTGGGTGGACAGCCCTCAAGCTCAACAACTGTCCCAAGGAGCTCCGGCAGGGTCCCCGTCCCTTCACAGAGGGAAAAGCTGTAACAGGCCAGGGACAGAGAAACCGGCAGGGCTTCCTGGTGCCACCGCGGGACCTGGGGATGGTCGACCCACATGGGAGACAGGTGCCCAAGGCTTGGGACATCACCCCGACCATCCAGGAATTCTGGCTGGCCTGCCTTACAGGTTTTCTCTCTGGAGGAATGGAGACCCTGCAGCAGCTTCCTGAGACTGCCACAGAACTTGGGGATGGTCGACCAACATGGGACACAGGCGCCCAAGCCCAGAGGAAACAGCCCTGGCCGTCCCAGATCTCTGGCTAGAAAGCGTTACAGCTTTTCACATCGGGAAGGGATGGGCACACTTCCGGGACTCACTGGGACCGCCGCTGGATGTGGGGATGGTCGCCCAGCATGGGAGACAGGCGCCAAAGACCGGGAACATCACCCCTGACTATCTGTTCAGCCTACGTTACAGGCTTTCCCTCCAGGGTGGGATGGGGAACCTGCAAGGGTTCCCTTGGACCCCCGCTGCACCTGGGGATGTTCAACCAACAAGGGAGACAGGAGCCCACGCTCGGATGCAGCACCCTCAGCTGTTCCAGAGCTCTGGATGGCCTGTGTTATAGCTTTTTGATACAGGGAGTGGTTGGGACCCTGCTGGGACATACTGGAACTGCCGCAGAACTTGGGGATGGTTGGCCAACCAGGGAGACATGCGACCCGAACATTCAGGATTTCTGGCTGGCCTGCATCATAGGTTTTCCCTCCAGGGAGGTATGGGGGCCCTGCTGGTGCTCCCAGGTACTGCCGCTGAACTTGGGGATGGCCGACCAACAAGGGAGACAGGCGCCCAAGCCCAGAGGCAGCACACCCGGCCATCCCGAAGCTCTGACTGGCCTGCGATACAGCTTTTACCTCCGGGAAGGGATGGACATCTTGCCTGGGCTCACTGGGACTGCTGCTGGACTTGGGGATGGTCGCTCCATATGGGAGACGGGCACCAAAGGCCAGGAACATCACGCCAACCATTCTGGAGTTCTTTCTCTCCTGCATTACATGTTTTCCCTGATGTTCAGCCAACAAGGGAGACAGGAGCCCAAGCTCTGATGCAGCACCCGCGGCTATTTCGGAGCTCTGGCTGGCCTGCGTTATAGCTTTTTGATACAGGGAGGGGTTGTGGACATGCTGGGACTGCAGGAGAACTTGGGGGCCGTTGACCAACAAGTGAGACAGGTGCCCAAGGCTGGGGCCATCACCCCTGACCATCCTGGAGCTCGTGCTAGGCTGTGTTATAGCTCTTCCCTCCGAGGAGGGATAGGGACCCTGCTGGGCACCCTGGGACCACTGCAGAACTTGGGGACAGTTGACCAAAAAGTGAGACAGGCCCCCAAGGCCGGGTCAATCACCCCTGACCATCCTAGAGCTCTGGATGGGCTGAATTACAGCTTTTCCCTCAGGAAAGTTACGGGGAGCCTGGGAGGGATTCACTGGGACCGCTACTGGACATGGGGATGGTCGACCCACATGGTTGATAGGCGCCAAAGGCCGGGGACACCACCCCGACCATGCTGGAGTACTGACTGGCCTGTCTTACAGGTTTTTCCTGTAGGGAGGGATGGGGAACCTGCTGGGGCTCCCTGGGTCCGCCGCTGAACTTGGGGATCATCGATCAACAAGTGTGACAGGGGCCCACACTCAGAGGCAGAACCCACGGCCATCTTTGAGTGCTGACAGGCCTTTACAGGTTTTCCCTCCAGGGAAGGATGGAGAACATGCTGGGGCTCACTGGTACCACCACTGGACTTGGGGATGGTCGACCAACAAGGGAGACAGGCGCCCAAGCCCGGAAGCAACACCCCCTGCTGTTCCATAGCTCTGGCTGGCCTGAATTACAGTTTTTCCCGCTGGGAACGGATGCCATCTCAGCCAGGCCTCACTGAGACTGCTGCAGGACTTGAGGATGGTTGCCCAACATGGGAGACAAGTGCCCAAGCTTGGAGGCAGCAGCCCCGGCAGTCCTGGAGCTCTGGCTGGCCTCCATTACAGGTTTTCTCTCCGGGAAAGGATTGGGACCCTGCTGGTGCTCCCTGGGACTGCCACTGGACTTGGAGTTGGTCGACCCACATGGGGGACAGGTGCCCAAGGCCAGGGGCAGCAGCCCGAACCATCCTAGAGCTCTGACCGGGTTGTCTTACAGCTTTTCTCTCTGGGGAGGCCTTGGCACACTGCCAGGGTTCCCTGGGACCGCTGCTGTACTTGGTAACCATCAACCAACAAGGGAGACAGGCTCCTCAGACTGGTGTCAGCAGCCTGGACCATCCTGGAGCTCTGGCTAGGCTATGTTACTACTTTCCCATCTGGTTAAGGATGGGGACTCTGCTGTGGCTCCCTGGGACTGCAGCTTAACTTGGGGTTTGTCGACCAAGAATGCAGACAGGTGCACAAGCCTGGAGGCTGCACCACCAGCCATCCCAGAGCTCTGGTTGGCCTGAAATACAGCTTTTCTCTCCAGGGAGGAATTGGCACACTGCTGGGGCTCCCTGAGACCACCACTGAACTTGGAGACCATCGACCAACAAGGGAGACAGGCGCCCAAGACTGGGGGCAGCAGCCCGACCGTCCTGGTGCTCTGGCTAGACTGTGTTACAACTGTTCCCTCCTGGAAGAAATGGGTACCCTGCTGGGACTCCCTTTGAGCACCGCTGAACTTGGGGATGGTCGACCAACAAGGGAGACAGGTGCCCAAGCCGGGAGGCAGCACCCTCAGCCATTCCAGAGCTCTGGCTGGCCTCCGTTACAGGTTTTCCCTTCAGGGAACGATGGGGACCCTGCCAGGCCTCAATGGGACCACTGCATAACTTCAGGACGGTCGACCAACAAGGGAAACAGGCATAGAAACCCGGAGGCAACCTTGCTGGGGCTCCTCGGCACTGCTGCTGATCTTGGGGATGGTCGCCCAACATGGGAGACAGGCGTCAAAGGCTGGGGACATTGCCTGACCATCCTGGAGGTCTGACTGCCCTGTGTTACAGGTTGTCCCTCCAGGGAAGGATGGAGACCCTGCCAGGGCTCCCTCAAACCACTGCTGAACTTGGGGATGGTCGCCCAACATGGGAGACAGGCGCCAAAGGCTGGGGACATCACCCCGTCCATCCTGGAGTTCTGGCTGGCCTGTGTTACAGGTTTTCCCTCCAGGGAGGGATGGGGACCCTGCCTGGTTTTCTGGGTCTGCCGCTGAACTTGGGGATGTCGAACAACAAGGCAGACAGGCGAACAAGTCTGAAGACAGCAGCACCAGCCATCCCGGAGCTCTAGCTGGCCTGCATTACAGCTTTTCTCTCTGGGGAGGCATTGACACACTGCAAGGGCTCCCTGGGACTGCCACTGAACTTAGGGACCATCGACCAACAAGGAAGACAGGTGCTCAAGGCCTGGGGCAGCAGCCCTGACCGTCCTGGACCTCTGGCCACGCAGTATTATATCTTTTCCCTGCATGAAATCAAGTGGACACTGCCGGGGCTCCCTTTGACCGCCACTGAACTTGGGAACGGTTGACCAACAAGGGAGACAGGTGCCCAAGCTGGAATGCAGCACCCCTAGCTATCCCACATCTCCTGAACATCCGTGAGGACCTGCTCTCGAACCTTGACTCTAAAATTCCATGTGTTCTCATTCTGCTTGATCTCTCTTCTGCCTTTGATACTGTCAACCATACCATCCTGCTCAACCGTCTCCGTGATAACCTGGGTATCACTGGTCAGGCTGTGGCGTGGCTGACCTCTTTCCTCTACAATCGACCCTCCCAGGTCCAACTTGGGTCTTTCCTCTCTGACATCTTTTTCTCTACCTGTGGTGTCCCCCAGGGATCTAAACTCTCCCCCTGGCTATTCAACCAGTATCTGGAACTTCTCGCCCACCGCATCACCGCCCTCTGCCCCAACTTTCAGTGCTATGCGGATGATACCCACCTCATTTTCGGGCTACCCACAGCCTCCTCTTCTCCTTCCCTCATCCCTGACTGTCTTTCTGCTATCCAGGACTGGTGTGCCGCCAATGACCTCTGCCTTAATGCCAGTAAGACTGAGATTCTACTCATTGGCACACCCACTCCCTCCTTCCCTGCAGCTCTCTGGCCGGCCTCCCTTGGCCCTCTTCCTGTTCCTACCTGCAAGGCAAAAAACCTCAGGGTCATCTTCAACTCCACACTCTCCTTCTCTCCTCACATATCCGACGTCTCTAAAAAGTCACACTACCAGCTACACCTCCTCAGAGATATCCTTCCTTTCCTCTCCTTCCCCCAGAAGCTCACTGTCTCTAGAGCCCTGGTTCTCTCAAAGCTGGACTACTGTAACAGCCTCTATCTAAATCTGCCTGCCTCTACTCTCTGCCCTTTGCAACTCATCCAGAACAGGACTGCCAGACTTGTCCTTGGCCTCAAGCCCAGGGAACGTATCTCTCCAGGACTGAAATCACTACACTGGCTCCCAGTGATTGCGAGGATCAAGTTCAAAACCCTCTGCATTGTCCACAAGGCCTTCTGGGGCCTTGGGCCAAAATACCTTCAACTCTCTCTACCTAAATATCTTCCTTCTCGAGCTCTTCACTCATCCGCCTCCAACTCCCTCAGGGTCAGCCGTTTCTCCAAGCAACAAGTTGGTGGGAGATCTCTCTCCACTGCAGGGGCCTCCCTCTGGAAGAGCCTTCCTGCCTCTCTGAAACTTGAGGAGCACCATCTCCGGTTCCAGAGGCACCTCAAAACCTTCCTCTTTGCCTCCGTTTTCTCTCCCCCTCTCCCCTGCTAAAGTTACTGAAACTGCACTGAATCTGCAACTGGGCCAGTCCCCGTTCTCAGTCCTTGGCCCAGCCACTCTCCCCTGCAGTGCTTCCCTCGCACCCCCTGCACTACGGGACTGTGTCTGTATCCCTACAGCCCCCCTTCCCAGCACTTGTCTGCACTTACTCGCACTTGCCACGAGCTGGCCCTTGTTATTTTCCTGTATGCTATTAACCCTGTACTGCACTTCCCCTCTTCCTTCCCCTTGCGCTTCTCCCTTTACCCTCTACCCTTGTACTTGCGCGATCTGAATGACACCTGGCCTAGTAGGATCTTTGTCTGTCTCCCCTTGTTTCCCCCCTCCTGCGTCGTCGCACCTTGAAACACTTGTGTATAGGCGCGTTACAAATGCCATATCATATCATATCATATATCACAGTTCTGGCTGGCCTCCTTCACAGGCTTTCCCTGCAGGGAGGTATGGGGACCCTGCCAGGGCTCCCTGGGACTGCCACTGAACTTGGGGATATTAAAAAAACAGGGAGATAGGTGCACAAGCCCAGAGGCAGCACCACCAGTCGTCCCGGAGCTCTGGCTGGCCTGAGTTACAGAGTTTCCCTCTGGGAAGGGATGGGGACCTTTGCTGGGGCTCCCCGAGACTGCCGCTGAACTTGGGGATGGTTGACCACCAAGGCAGACAGATGCACAAGCCTGCAGGCAGCGCCACCAGCCGTCCTGGAGCTATGGCTGGCCTCCTTCACAGGCTTTCCCTGCAGGGAGGTATGGGGACCCTGCCAGGGCTCCCTGGGACTGCCACTGAACTTGGGGATATTAAAAAAACAGGGAGATAGGTGCACAACCCCAGAGGCAGCACCACCAGTCGTCCTGGAGCTCTGGCTGGCCTGAGTTACAGAGTGTCCCTCTGGGAAGGGATAGGGACCTTTGCTGAGGCTCCCTGCGACTTCTGCTGAACTTGGAAATGGTTGAACCAAGGCATACAGGTGCACAAGCCTGCGGGCAGCACCACCAGCTGTTCCGGAGCTATGGCTGGCCTGCATGCAGTTTTGCTCTCCGGGGAGGCATTGGCACACTGATAGGGCTCCCTGGGAGCCCCACTGAACTTGGGACCGTCATCCAACATGGGAGACAGGGGCCTTAGTCCTGGGGCAGTAGCCCTGACCATCCTGGAACTCTAGCTAGGCTAGGTTACAACCTTTCCCTCTGGCTCACTGAGACCGCTGCTGGACTTGTGGATGGTTCACCCACATGGGAGATAGGCCCCCAAGACTGGGGACATTACCCCCGACCATCCTGAACCTCTGGATGGCATGTGTTATAGCGCTTCCCTCTGGTGACAGATGGGGACCCTGCTGGGGCTCCTTAGACCACTGTTTGACTTAGGAAGAGTCATCCCACATGGGAGACATGCGCCCAAGGACTGGTACATCACCCCCACCCGCCCTAGAGCTCTGCCTGTGCTGCATTCCAGCTTTTCCCTCTGGAGAGGGGTTTGGATCCTGCCGGGGCTCCCTGGGGCCGCCGCTGGACATGGAGATGGTCAACCCACATGGGAGACAGTTGCCCAAGGCCAGAGACATCACCCCTGACCATCCTGGAGCTCTGGCTGGCCTGCGTTACAGCTTTTCACCACCAGGGATCCCCGGCAGTGTGCAAATCCATCCGCAGAGGGAAACACTGTAATGGGTCACGAGCAGGGCTCCAAGGCAGTCAGGTGTGATGTCCCAGGTCTTGGGTGCCTGTCTCCTTTGTTGGTTGACCGTCTCCAAGTTCAGTGGTGGTCCCAGGGAGCCCTGGCAGGGTCCCCAACCTTCCTCTGAGGGGAAAAGCTGTAACCCAGCCCAGCCAAAATTCCAAAATGGTCAAGGGTGATGTCCCAGGCCTGGGGCACCTGTCTCCCTTGTTGGTCGACCATCCCCAAGTTCAGCAGTGGTGCCAGGGAGCCGTGGCATGGTTCCCAATCCACCTTGGAGGAGAAAAGCTGTAACAGCCCGTCACAACTACAGAACGGTCACGTGGGATATCCCCATCTTTGGGTGCCTGTCTCCCATGTGGATTGACCATCCCCAAGTCCAGTGGTGGTTTCAGGGACCCCAGCAGGGTCCCCAAACCTCGCTGAGGGAAAAGCTGTAACGTGGCATGGCCCGAGCTCTAGGACGGCCAGGGGTGCTGCCCCCAGCCTTTGGAGTCTGCTTTGGTCGTGGGTAAATTGCCACTCAGCTCAACAGTGGTCATCCAACGACCCGGCAGGGTCCACTTCCTTCACAGGATGGAAAAGCTGTAACACGGCATGGCCAGAGCTCCAGGAAGGCTGTGGGTGCCATCAATGGGTTTTGGTGCCTGTCTCCCATGTGGGTTGACCGTCCAGTCCAGCAATAGTCCCAGGGAGCCCTGGCAGGGTCCCAATCCTTCCCCGGAGGGAAGAGCTGTAACACAACCCAGCCAGACATTTAGGAAGGCCAGGGGTCCTGGCCCCAGCCTTGGGCGGATGCCTCGAACATGTGTCGACCGCTTACTGACCATCAGCAGTCATGGGTCAACCCAGCAGGGTAACCGCCCCTCCCCAGAGAGAAAATCTCTAACGTGGCTCGGGCAGAGATCCAGGATGACCAGGAGTGCTGCAATGGGCCAAACATCCTCCATCCCCAAAATCCTTCCCCTGGTGGCCTAGTGCTACTTTCTGCCGCCCAGGGGTGGACAAATTGGTCCAGACCCTTAATTTCGCCCCCCCACAGGGAAGCAGAAATGATGTGGCCCTCTGTGGTGGATTCTTGAGAGTGTTGGCCCCCAGGGACCGATCAGCCCCCTGATGCCCCCAAGTGTGCCCCTAACAATGTAGTGGAATGTTGTTTTGTCTTCCTTGTGGGCAAATGGGCACCGATCTACCCCTAAAGAAGGCTAAACAACATTGTGCCACCTTTGTGGCTTTTTGGGGATTCTAGAGGTGGGGGTAGTTTGACCTGGGGCTTGGCCCACCCCCAACATTCCCTGGTGGTCTAGTGCACCTTTCTGCTTCCCAGGGGGGCAAAATGGGGCCAGATGGATCTGCCCCTCATTTCAGGGAGGTTTTGTTGAGAGTTGCTGTCCCACAGGGATCAGTCCAGCAGGAGAGCCACCAAGTATGCCCAAAATATTTACATTTTTATGTTGCCTTCTTTGGGGCCAAATGGGTGCAAAGTACCACCCATCTGACCCCAAAGAAGGCAACAAAAGTACCCCCTTTTTTTGGTGGGGGCCTGCATGGCTTGGAGGGAGGGGGCCCACCTCCAAAATCAAATCCCCGGTGGTCCAGTGCTCCTTTGTGCTTCTAAGGGGTGGCAAAATTGGGCCAGGCCCTCACTTTGCCCCCGGGGGAAGCAAAAAGGATCTGCTCCTTCTTGGGAGGGCGGGCTGAAGGGGGCTGGCCCACAAGCATGGGTCCAGCTCCTGATTCCCACCAAGTCTGCCGAAAATATATATATGTGTTGCCTTCCTTGGGGGCAAATGGGTGCAAAACGGCACCCATCTGCACCCAAAGAAGGCAAAACATTGTGCCCACTTTGTTTTATTATTTTGGTGGGGGCCTGCATGGCTTGGAGGGAGGGGATACATGGATGATGGAGTATGGTATACAGTACCATGAATACATTCTATGGCAATAGGATAAGAAGGACTCAACAAGGTGGAGATAACCTGCATAGAAATTCAAAAGATGTAGGTAGATGGTATAAAGTGTGGGTAGACTGTAAACAGGCTCAGTTGGTGGGGTAGTCCGACATAGCTAAAGTGAGCGGAATTCATATTGGGTATGGACACTGTAAGAATCTCATGGTGACAACAGTAAGACACAAGTGATCTCAGTTCAAGGGTGTTTATTGAACAATGACTGCAGGGTGGAAAAACCTAAACCTAAATCTGAGATGGGAGCAAGGGTCAACCACCACATGAAAAATAAAGTAGTCCTAGTGGCATTGTGTCAAATAAAAGGGCCTAAACTAAATATGAACTATTGCCAAATCATTACAACTCATTACAGAAAGATTGTGGGATATTGTTTCAATAAAGAAAGAAGTGTTTACAAATATAAAGTCAGGATGTGATCGCCAGGGGTCTCCCTTCCTCGTGTTTTGAGCATTGGACAAAGTGGATCTCCAGAGCACAGCACACGCTTGAGCTTTCCCAGCACGAGCCGACAGTTCCGTACCAGCTATCAGGTTCTTCGATGGTTAAGTCTCTTTTCAATAAAAAGTCTCTTGCCTTTTAGGCCGGATGTATCCAACAAACAAACAGATAGTTCTGCATCACATATACTTGGGTCCCCCTTTTCGGGGCGTAGACCCTTCACCAATCTTATTCAATAATTCAACTAAACAGTTCCTTTTCCAATGAGCTTTGGGTGATAACTTCTCACCCCTGAATCTTCCTCGGCTGGGCTCGGACCCAAATGACAAGGGGGACAATTAGTTTCTGCTGGTCTTCCAATACTTCTTGCATTCACAAATCTTAATGTCTTTTTAAACAGTTATTTGGGCTTCACCTCTTTTTGGTCAGCTTCCCCCTGCCGGGTTCACTACCACCACCTTTTATAAACAGTTGACTGTGATCACCCGTGGTTGGGTTCACTTTAGTCAACACGCTATTTATAGGGACTCCAGGCTGTGCCCTTTTTCGTTAGCATCCCTCTGCCGGGTTCACACTTGCCAACCTTTACAACACTTAGTTCATATGCTAATTTCACCAAGCGGGATTTATTTCTCTTTCCTTCTCTGTTATCTATAGGTTAAAGACTTTCAACAGTACAGAGGATTTTACAAGACCCCTGTATGACCACTTTGAACTCTTTTCGCGTCTTCCCAAGGGCTTTTGGTTATGATAGTTTCTACCATTGGGTAATTGCGCAGAGTTTCACGTGGTGCGGGCCTCTTCTGTTGCTGGTTTTCCCCTGCTCTTTCCTCAATCGTATCTTTAAGCCTTTCAAAGTTCAAATTAGCCGTTGGCTACTTTTCATTCAACACAGTTCGGTTTCTTATCGATTCTCGCCTCGACTCAACGGCTGTGATGAACTGCTTGCCTTTCTTTATCCTTGGAATCAAGGTTGGTACCACTGAGACCAACATCCTTCCTCGGCTTGGTTATCAGCAGAGGAGGGTCTTGCATACTGTAGATATCTGCTGCAACACACGCTGGCTATTGTTTTCTGTATTATAATTGCTTCTGAAGAGGTTTAACAGGCCTTGGTCAGAAAGGGCAAGGTGACTTCTCTCTGTGTCACCCATGTTGTATGCGCTGTCTTTCTCCTACCCTTGAACTGCCGTGCTGAGTTAGCTCTCATATCGTGCAGTCTGCCTTGCTCATCTTGTGCTCTTATGCTTCACCTTTTATCCCTGTCGGTAAGGTAAAGGGCAATTAGGTGTGCGTGATTCTGGTCATTTGCCTGACTTTGCCTGACAGTGCCTGACCCTTTTATTGGGACATGTCAGGTAAATGGCTCTGGTGTTAGTCCATTGTCTTCTGTGTTGTGTGGACATATTTGTGTTGAGAAGGGGGGAGCAGTGTTTTGGAATATCCTAAGTGGTAGAATGGGGAAAAAGTGTTTAAAGAAGGGAGATACTGCATCTCACCTGTCGGTGTCCCCCCACATCCAGGTGATCCTCCCTCACTGGTCCCCTCTCCCCAGTGACTGGATCCAAAAGCAATGGCCGTGTGAAAGATAGTGAGCTAAAGACTCTGGGTAAGTCTCTCGCAACCAGGACTAATGTCTGGCAGAGGGACTCCCAGGACCCCCCTTGTTAATTTGCATATGCAAGTAACTTTGGGTCTCACCCTAAGTTACTAGGGGAATCCAGACGTGGACCCCTTGCTCACTATTCTTAGAGAGGCACAGCTCCTCCCTACTGATGAGGTCCAACCAGACCGAAACACGTGTTTGGGGATGCTGTTGGTACTCTTGTTCAGAGGAGAATTGCCTAGCATTTCGGTGCTGGACTGCCCCAGGGCAGGACAAATACTGATATGTTTAGGATATTTCTTCTCTGTGAAAGATAGTGAGCTAAAGACTCTGGGTAAGTCTCTCGCAACCAGGACTAATGTCTGGCAGAGGGACTCCCAGGACCCTCCTTGTTAATTTGCATATGCAAGTAACTTTGGGTCTCACCCTAAGTTACTAGGGGAATCCAGACGTGGACCCCTTGCTCATTATTCTTAGAGAGGCACAGCTCCTCCCTACTGATGAGGTCAAACCAGACCGAAACACGTGTCTGGGGATGCTGTTGGTACTCTTGTTCAGAGGAGAATTGCCTAGCATTTCGGTGCTGGACTGCCCCAGGGCAGGACAAATACTGTTATGTTTACGATATTTCTTCTCTGTGAAAGATAGTGAGCTAAAGACTCTGGGTAAGTCTCTCGCAACCAGGACTAATGTCTGGCAGAGGGACTCCCAGGACCCCCCCCCTTGTTAATTTGCATATGCAAGTAACTTTGGGTCTCACCCTAAGTTACTAGAGGAATCCAGGCGTGGACCCCTTGCTCACTATTCTTAGAGAGGCACAGCTCCTCCCTACTGATGAGGTCCAACCAGACCGAAACACGTGTCTGGGGATGCTGTTGGTACTCTTGTTCAGAGGAGAATTGCCTAGCATTTCGGTGCTGGAATGCCCCAGGGCAGGACAAATACTGATATGTTTAGGATATTTCTTCTCTGTGAAAGATAGTGAGCTAAAGACTCTGGGTAAGTCTCTCGCAACCAGGACTAATGTCTGGCAGAGGGACTCCCAGGACCCGCCTTGTTAATCTGGCCACCTGGATGACAGATCGCTGGGGACTAGCCAGGGAGACACCTTCAGGTTTCTCACAACACCTAATACATATGATGAGAAAGGTATAATTTATGCTCCTCTGTCTGTTAAAAAACATAATTAGTTAGTGAACATACTTAATGAAATACAGTTAGATACAGTTATACACACATTTAATGTTTTGGACCCTCATATGTAGTGTATCATATGCACTATGTTCGATACAACATGTATGCATAGTGCACTGTTGTTCTCTTCACACATAGTCATCATTGGGAAAAAAAATCCAAATTGGATAAAAAAAAAACATATACTAACAAATCATTAAGGTAAATGGGTGGGAGTATAGTGGGTGGGAATACACTGAATGGGTACAGGTACACAGGATGCAGCAGAGTGGGTGAGAGAAGAGAGGTCAGAAATGTAGTGGTTTGGGGATCTAAAACTAGGGTGACTGATGTTCAAAAAGAGGGGATAGGATAGTTTGGATATAAAGAGTGAGCGTATGGTGCACAGAGGTACAGAGGGTGAGGATATGTGGGTCTGGGGGTGGGTGGGGAAGAAAACATCCCCACACAAAAACCTATAAAGAAAACTGCACATAGGTGCATAGATACTGTCATTAGCCTCAGGCACACACTCCATTAATTGGTGGTATTAGCCGTGCCTCATATACCACCATATGAGAAACTGAAAACATACAATGCAAGCTGTGTCGGTAGAAACTACACCAGGGGCCGTCCAACATCCCATCTTACAGTTTGAGAACATTCGTGCTCATCCAACACCTGGTAAGAGTACATTGGGATAAAGTGGCCGATGAGTACAGAAAGGCCCATGAGCGCCACAATGTACAAGTTCATGCTCCCAACTCTGTATGCCGAACACCTGCTCCTACCTCACCACCAGCAACCACCACAGCAACCACAAGTCCAACATGAGAAAAGAACCATTCGGTTGTTGGGGAAATACACATGGTAGATAGATAAAAAAAAGGCTTGTCACCCAACTCCTTTACTTTTCCTTAGTGTTTTTAAAATATAAATAGCTGCAGTATGTCCCATGAGCTGGATTATATGAATCTTCTCATTCAATAGGAGATAGTTCACAAGAATAAAAATGTTCCTTGGGCGGCTTGCAATAAAACTATGATGGGGACCAACAATTTTCCCATCTCAGAGAAAAATGCAGACATCTGGAGGTACTTCATGGTAGAGGCGCATGAAAGTTTATGACAAATATTTGCAAATTAACCTTTACCCTCAGAACCTGCATACAAAAAGGGAAACAGCTGCATATTAATGATGTTGATTTAAAAATTTATTTTTTAAGCAGCATGTTGGTGAAAGTTACAAAAATACACCAGGAAATTACTGTCACTTAATATGAGGAGGTGATAAATAGTGGCAATATTTGCCATCTGATAGCAGTGGTAAATATAGCTGACACGCACAACAATACATCTAAACCTGTAAACATGTACATATTTACTGACACTTACTTTCATATCAGCCACACAGTCAGCATGTGAACAGTATGACTTATGCAATCAAAATGAGAAAAGTGCACAAAATGGTGGCTTTTATACTTTCCAAAATCTAAACCACAAAAATAGGACTATATAATACGCAAAGCACTAAAATGGGTGACACATTTCCACTGCAACCTATCACAGACATGTACACAAGTACAGCAGTAACAACAACCTAATACAAACACTGACACAGATAGAAAAAGTGTCCCCCCCAACCATCTTTGATAACCACAGGTATTCAAATGTGGCTAGGAGCAATGCCGGGTAGCTGCACATACACGCACATTTTTTACTAGTTCAAAAACCTGAGGACATAAAATAAGAAACACAAGTAAAATTGTGTGATCTATCATCCACATAAGAATATGATTATTGCACAGAAAATGTATGTCTGAATAGACACGGCTATAAAGATAGCCACATGTAGAACAGCAGCCAATGAAGTAATGAAGCACGTTAACATGCCTGTGTGCGACTGCCCATGCACCATATACATGTGGTTATAAAAACAAACCATGATGTTTTTTTAGCTGTGGCTATTTGGGAAAATGGCAGGAAAAAAATATTTTCTGCACTCCCAGACCCTCACCAAGTGCCCCCAACATCTCTATCAGCGTCCCCGACCCCCTTCATGTCCTCCTCACCTCCCCTGCCCTCTTCCATTCTGCCTTTAACACTCATTTCTGTGATACAGTTTCTCTCGAAATTATGTTTGTCGCGGCTATAACACATGGGTAAATACACGACACACCATTGGCCTGCATTTAGCCGCAGTAACACAATGTACCCAACATATGATATCCGCAGGTACGTTAGCCACATGGTGACAGGTGTTGTCATAGCCGTGGATATGCACCCCAGTTTCTGTGATTAGCTGTGCCTCAAACCTCCCCAATTCATTGGCTGGTGAGGTAGCCAGAGGTATATATTAATGTTTTTTTTTTAAAAAAAGATATATATTTACATATGTATATGCATTCAGTATTCCTTGTAAGGTTAAATATTAAAATATGTAGACTGTAACAGATGTTGGGAGCACGGTGCAGTACCATGAATAGACTCTATGATAATAGGTTGAATAGGGTTCAACAGGGTGGAGATAACCTGCATAGAAATATAGAAGATGTATATAAAATAGATGTAGGGTGTGTAGACTGTAAACAAGCTGAGTGAGTGGAAATACTCAAACTTAGGTAAAATGAGAGGATTTCATATTATATATAGACATGTGTTGGAAATTGTATACATTCCAATCTTCTGTCTAAAAAAGAAAACACACTTACTGAATGGATAAGAGTTCCAAATGCCTACTGTGTCATTGGCCATGGCCATCACTATACCTGTAAAAATATCTCAAAAAGCCTACAGCCTACAGTACAGATCTACACCCACCCTCGGCTATCTGTAGTCCCTTTTAACCGCAGTTATCAGGAAAAATGATTGTGTGAACAAAATGCCTCCCTTCCTCCTCCAAACCCTCACCCCCTACTCAATGCCGGCTCCCCGCAGACCATAGATGGCCTCTTCATCTACCCTGCCCTCTGCAATTCCTCCATAACACACGCTGTTTTAATGATGCAGCTTGATTTGAAATGTGTGCGATTTGTGGCTACAGCCGAGGCTACAGAAGGCTTTGTGTTGCAAACTCAGTACCTAAACCTCCTCCAACTCCCAAATATCACTTGGTGTACCCTAGCCACCCCTGACCCCCCCACCTCCAACTTAAGGAAATTTGCAGGTATTTTGACCTGCAAATGTCTTTTTTCCAGCTTTTCATTTTCCAATATCCTCGGCTATCTGTCGCATTGAGAAAAAAAAGAGGGCAGCGGTTTCATTAAAACAAAAAAAAAATGTTTTTGTCAATTTAACTGAGATATAGGTAAATATTTTGGAGACGGGGCACCCCCTTTTTTTAATTCTATTCTTAATAAATGTTTTTTACTTTTTAACAAATCTTTACCAAACTTTGCAGTCTGGAAGTCAAACGTTATTAACAATAGATTGTTTCAAGGGTTCTATTGAAGTCCGACTCACCTTACCTCACCGTTGCCCTATAATATATTTATATTAAAGGAAAACTCTTTAGTTGAAGTGCAGTTAAAGTGAGTAAACTTAATGGAAAAAAACCCATAAAATTCTGTGCGTTGGGCCACGCGTACTATATATTTTTAATCACCACTGTCCATGCCCTTCAGTCATGCCCACTGTACAATTTTCTGAATTTTTTTGCCCGCTTGGACCCTATGGCTTTCGGCCGTGACTAGTCTGTTTTCTTTTTTTTTAATAATAACAGACTGGCCACGGCCTTCAGCCAAGCCTACTTCATATTCTACAACACTACAAGGCCTTCGGCCATATAAAAAACTACCATGCTGAGCCATGGCCAGTGATTTTTCACCACCAACATCACTGTAGCTGTAAAAACATATCGTTTTTTTTTTTAATAACTTTTTTTCTATAACTGCAGTGACATTGTAATGAACTACAAATACCCTCAGTTATACCCTCGGTTATTTGTGGTAATTATACCCAAAGTTATCATGAAAAACGTCAAATGAAATGCCCTTTTGCCCTCCCAGACACTCATAAAGCACCCCTTCTTCTGTGCCGGCTCCCCCCACTCCTCTCGTGGCCTCCTGACCTCCTCTGCCCTCTCCTATTCCCCCCAACACTCGTTTCTGTGACGCAGTTTCATTTGTGAAGTCTGGTAGCTGCGGTTCTTCCTTCAAAACCCGAGGGTATGGGAAAGCTTTGTGTTGCAAACTATGTCACTAGCCCACCTCCAACTGCCGAATTTCGCTGAGTGTCCTCTTGCCTCCCCCCATCTTGCCTAATGGCATCTACTTACTTTTGCATATCAAATTGCAGTTATCTCAGTTATCTCTCGCATCTACAAAAAAAAGGATGGGGGCTTTTCCATTTCTGACAAGCCTCAAGCTGTAATGCACCGTAGAGATATAGCTATCATTTTGGGAGAAGGATGCACCTACTTCTCTCTCATATATTAAAAAAACTACTGGACAGAATAATCCCAAACCACAAAAGGATTGCATGTCAATGTCAGACATGGTCCAAATCTGTTCAGCGGTTTCGGCAGTGCAGTGGAGCAAAATATGACCTTTTTTGTCTATGGAAAAATGAATGGGGAGTAGGCTGAAAGTGCATTTTTTGTTTGTTTACTAACAAATCATTCCCATACATACCAATATATATATATATATATATATATATATATATATATATTAATATATATATTGCAGTCCCTGTACTATAGTTAAGGTGTGTACGTAGTTCCATAGGAAAGCAAAAATGTAATTGCTAATAACTTTCGACTTGCAGGATGGATTTTGCTGATATTTTGAAAACAGACATTTCATCCTGGCCCCTCCCCATCCCTCCCACCACCCCTCCCAGACTGGAAATTCTCAGGAAGAATTCATAAAAAAATGAAAAAGCTATTTAAAAAAGTAAAAATGACTGTTTCCGGCCTACTCCCATTCATTTTCCCGTAGAGAGAAAGTCCACAGTTCTGCATAGTGTAGGGAAACAGAATTAGATCAAATAATAAACAAATTGGGCAGGAAGCGTTGACTTGATTTTCAGTAGTCTGGGGTTATTTCGTCCAGTAGTTTTTCACAGGGAAGGAGGTGCTCACTTCTAAAATTATAGCTATATCTCGCATTGGTGCTTTGCAGCAGAGATGCTGAGAGACTTTTCAGAAATGAAAAATCACCAATTTGTTTCCAACATTCTTTTGCTAATAACGTTTGACTTGCTGGATGGAATTGGATGAAATATTCAAACTAAAAGTTTGTCAAGCCCCCCCCTTCCCTCTTTCCTGGAAATTGTGGGAACAATACATAAAAAAATGGAAAAGTTATTAAGAAAACAAAACGCCACATTTTTCAGCCCAATCATTTTTGCATACAGAAAAAGTGCAGTTTTCTAACAGTCTTAGCGTGGCAACTGCTGGGTATATTTGGACAAAATAATAAACAGCTTTGGCACAAAGAATTGACATCATTTCCTTGACTGGTTTTGGGTAAATACATCATCATTTTTAAAATTTTCGACAGAGAAGGGGTTCACTGCTATTTGACACCTTTATATTGGCCTTGGTGCTTTGCAGCAGAGAGGCTGAGCGAGGTTAATCATTTTTGACTTGCTGGATGGATTTGGATGACATTTTCCTAACAAAAAGGTTGTCAAGGCCCCCCCCCAAAACTGGACAATTGTTAAAAAATGGGAAATGTTGTTAAGAAGAACAAGTATGAGTGGGCACCATGATGGATTAGATGAGAATGTGTAGTTAAGGTAAATACGTTCTGTGGTCCTGTAGACAATAAGTGCCCTCTTTACAGTGGGGGCAGTTTAGTGTATAAACTATGTACTGACTGTCGAGTCAGGAACAATGGTAGGACCCCTCATATGAATACATGTGACATTAGTTGAAAAACAACAAGCCTCATTACAAGTATGGTGGTAAGGCATCAACGGCGCCGGTATCGCTACTGGCACCGTTGCTACCGTACCGCCATACTACGAGTTCTGCTCGTAGGTGCCCTTGCAGCCACCAGGTCTGACCTGGTGGCCGTTACGGCACCTGCAGGCAGAACATGATGGTAGCACCGGTACTGTTATTAACGGAACTGGTGCTACCACCCTCCCCATTCCCATTGAGCCCTATGGGGCTGAAATGGGAATGGGGAATAATTTTTCCCGCCGCCCAGAACAGGGCAATTACTGGGTCCGGCAAGCTCGTAATGACCCGATAATTGCCCTTTTCTGGGTGCCGCAAAAAAGTGAATACCGGCAGCAGCCGTGCCTGTACTAAAGGCACGGCTACCGCCAGCCTCGTAATGAGGCCCATTTTCTATATTCTTTTGAATATTTTTCTGTGCTACATACTAACATTTCCCTACAACTTATAGTGAGGTTTCAGGTATTGATTTTTTTAAAAACATGTCTAATGTATTTCCATATCACAGGCAGTTTAGTGTACAATAGGGTTGAATGCATTTCGGACTAATAGTCAATTTTCAGGGACCACAATCGGCCCGCTTGTGTTCCTCTAGCAATTCATCCTCATTGCTGAAAGATTAATTTCTACTCCTTATATAATTGTTGACTGGCTCAGTGCCATGTAGTGGTGCAAAGTTCCACAGTAGGGCGAACACATTATTAGTGTGTGGCTGACTGAGGCATGACTGTCCCATCTGTCTCATAAAAATACAGTTTTTAGTTTACCTTCCATTAGTTTTCCCATAGAGAAAAAGTACAACACAGTGTGAAATCGCTTGGCAGATTTCAACCAAATGAGAAACAATTTGGGCACAGAGCATTTACTTGATTTCCTTGACTGGTTTGGGCTAAATCCATCCAGTATTGCTTAAATTTTTTGACAGAGAACGTGGTGCCCCCTGTTCCTTAAAAACGTTAGATAGTTTTTGGTGCTTTGTAGTAGCGAGTCTTAGAGGGGCTAATCATTTTTGACCTGCCGGATGGATTTGGATAACATGTTGTAAACGAAAGGTTTGTCAAGCCCCCCCCCCTCCTACAATCTGGACAGTTTGGAGACAATTCATAAACAAATGAAAAAGTTATGAATACAAATGCTGTTTTCAGCCTGCACCCATTCATTGTCCCATAGCGAAAAAGTGAAATGTTTTAACGGCCACAGCTTGACAACAGCTGGGCAGATTTGGACCACACTTTGGAATGAACTCCCCCACAACCTTACAGTCTAAGAATGTTCTAAACATCAGAAAGAGACTCAAAACTCTTCTGCTTATGTAGTCAATCTAAGGGGAACACTGATTGTTTTGAATGACAGCGCTTAGATGGCCTAGCCGTAGGCGCTATATAAATACCAATACCAAAAGCAATAGCAATCACATCAGGCTAGAAGCCATGAGTGGGAAAGAAGACATCATGTGAAGTTTGAAATTTGGGAGTGGGTTGGGGAGATAGTTACGTGTGGAAATGTTTTGGTTTTTCAGATGAAGCCTGTGTGAATCTCATGAGATGACAGCAGCAAAGCTGCAAGACGCACTCAGAAGAAATGTGCATCACATGAAGCGATGAACAGGGATATATGTTCAGTGCATGTGAGGATGTGGAAGACTTTTTAATTGTGAACAATTTCCCCTGTTATCGTGGGAATCAGCAAACTGCCAATCTACCGCAGGAGATTCTGTTATTGGAAATCAAAACTGAAGTTATTGCGTGAATAAGGAGTTAGAAAAAAAAGATTTCACATCTCCAGTGCCTAAATCTACTGGGCAGGTTGCAATGGGCATTTGGTAACAAATTAATGGTGCAACATGTACAGAGGCCACGGCCGAAGGCCATAGCTGGTGAGACCTCAAGAAACTATGCAAAATGTTAGACAATGGCCACTGGCGATGGCTGAAGGCCGTGGCTGGTGGGCCCAAACCAAAAAAAAGTACAGTGGCCATGGAAGAAGGCCATGGCAGAAGGCCATGGCTTGTGGGCCCTGAGGAAACTAAGTTATAGCAAAAGCCTTGAAATTCAGCGAAAGTCCATCAGTTAAGAGAGAATTACAGTGATCAGATTTAAGGCAACAAAACCCCTGAAATTCAGCACTCACACTTCAATCAAGTCTTACTCGGAGAAGAAAATGCATCACACAAACAAAACAGTGATACAGGGTATGGGCAGGAGAGGGCCACGAAGGAGAAAAGCAGTTGAGGGGAGTGCTGGATCATGGAAAGAGGAGGGGGCACTCGGTGAGTGCCTGTGAGGACAGGGAAGAGTTTTGGATTTTCAACCGTTATCGGGGGAATATTGAGGGAATCCTGCGGCCATGGTAGTTCGATGCCGCTGTATGTGTAGTTTATTGCCATTATCAGGGGAATATTGGGGGAATCCCACGGGAATGGAGAGAGCATGAAAAAAATATCTGTTACACCTGCAGTGATCATACACCTGCAGTGATCACATCTCCTGGCAGGGTATAATGGGTCTCTCTGGCGAAGTTCAGGGCTAGTGGGTCCCAAAGAAACCTATTGGTGCAACATGTACAGTGGCCACGGCTGAAGGCCATGGTAGTGGGCCCCAAAAAATCGTATTGGTGCAACATGTTTAGTGGCCATGTCTGAATGCCATGGCTAGTGGAAACATAAGAAACTTTAGTACAAACTGCAAATTCAGTGAAAAAACGTTAGTTAGGTGGTAGATGATGGGATCAGATTGAACGTGAAAAATACATAGCAACAAAACTCAGCAATCACATTTTGAGCAAGTCCATCTTTACTATGTGCCCCCTGTTGTGCAGGGTATGACCACAACAATGACATCAATGTTGACATCACCGGTGACATCATGGGTTTCTCAACAAACTTTTGGCCTAGTCCCCATTAATTTCTCCATAGGAAAAAAAATCAAATATTTGCTATAGTGCACAGTAAAACAGCTACACTTAATTGGACCAGGTACTAAACAACTTGGGCACGAAGCGTTGAATCAATTTCCGGGGGTGGGGCGGTCTGTGGTTATTGCATCAAGCAGTTTTCAAAATATTTGACTGGGAGTGGGGTGGTCTGGGGTTATTGCATCAAGCAGTTTTCAAAATATTTGACTGAGAAGGGGATGCCCCCTTCTCCCATAATTATAGTGATATCTCCCATGGTGCTTTGAAGCAGAGAGGCTGACAGGATTTTCAGAATTTAAAAACAGGAAATTCCACCCAAAATTCTATTGATAATAACTTTTGACTTGCTGGATGGATTAGGATGGAGTTTTCATAACTAAATGGATGTCAAGGGCCCACCCAAACTACAGATTTTGGGAACAATACATCATGAAATGAAAACGTTATTAAGAAAACAAAACAGCACAGTTTCACAGTGTTCAGCCCATTCATTTTTGCACCGATCATGAACTTCTTGTGGAGGTCTTGTGGGTACGAAAAATGTACAAGGCAATGCCTAGGCTTGCGAGGCTGAGTTTGAGGCTACAGGACTATCACTTTAAAGTCAAATACGTGATTGGTAATCACAACAAGGTGGCTGATCTTCTTTTCATGTTACCCTTAAAGTTGAAGGGGGGTTTTCAAATTGATGAGTCGGAGATAGTTGCTGTAGTTTTGGATATTACTCCTAGGGAATGGTGGATACAGGAGATGCAGAGTGACAAAGTGTTATGCAAGGTCATGGAATATACAGTGAGAGATTGGCCTAATAAAGGTCTGTTGGACGAAGCATGTCTTCCCTTTTGGGAGCTTAGGGGGGAGTGCTCCATTGAAGACAATTTGTTGGTGCGGGGTGATAAGTTGACACCGCCCCAGAGTTTGAGAGAAGGTTTGATTGAGAGGGCACAACAGGGACACCCAGGGTCAACAGGCACCAAGCAGAATGTCTGTTCCAAGTATTGGTGGCCTAATGTGGACCTTAAAGTTGAAAGGTATCTGCATAATTGTTGACCCTGTCAAAACTCAGATAAGTTGTAAGGGATGTAAATCGACTGGTGAGCTTGTGATGACGAGAAGAACCATGGGAACTGCTTGGTATTGATGTTGTGGGTCCATACAGCAATTTGGGTAGTGAGAGGAGGATTTTTATTGTCATGGTGGATTATTATTCTAAATGGCTCAACATTAAAATGTAGAGTTATCCTAAAGCTTTCATTAATGACAACAGTGTACAGTTTAGGAGTAGTGAAATGGCAAGTTATGCCAGGTCGGTTGGCATTGAGTAGAGATGTGTGGCTTACTATCACCCACAGACCAATGGGCTTGTGGAGAGGGGCAATAGAGTTGTTGTTGATGCTGTAGAACAAGCCATTAGAAACAATATGTCAGTAGAATTGGCTATACAGGAAAAGTTATGGAGCATTCGGACTCATGCTCACGCTGATTCAGGGAAGTCCATGTTTGTGTTGATGAGAGGTAGAGAAACAAACACAATTTTGAACCCTTTATGGATAAATGGTAGGAATGTGAGAGTTGATCATTGTGCCAAATGCAGTTTAGAAATGTTTAGCAGCTCTGTTCAAAAGTGTGTGATCCCGGGCAAATTGGTCAAGATAACGAAGGGAAGATTGCTGAGAAAAGGAGAGTCGAGGTATTACAAGCATGTGAGGGTAAAGGAGGTGTTTCACAATGCAGTCAGAATACACGATGGGTCTGTTTGGAATATGGATCAAATAAGTTTGTGGAAATGAAAGGGTGCAAATGTTGTTGGTGAGTGTTTCAGTAGTGAGGAGCAAGATAGTAATGAGTTGGTTAAAGTTGATGCTGCAGGAGAGGAGAACAGGACTGTAGAAGAGGACATTATCAATGGGAGTGGTGAGGAGGATCGAGAGGAAGACCAAGCTGTTGGTACGAGAGGAAGAATGAGAAAACTTTCAGTGTGGTCGAAAGACTGTGTCATGAACAAATGCATAAGGAAAATCTTTTGTGAGTTTCCACAGGAACACTGAGGGGTCATCGTTTAATGCACCTCTTTGATTTTATGTTCCTGAATTGTCTTATGATTGTAACTTACTAGTTCTTTTTGTTTTGCTGGGGAAAGATGGACGAGTAGTGTCTTTACCTGTGCTCCCCCATGAGCGTTGAGCAAAATGGTGAGTGCGTGTATGTGGAATGTATGATGCGTGAAATGCGAAGGTTGGAGTGAATGGCGGAGTCAGCCCAAGGTCGCTGCATCGTTACCAATACATTTGTTATAAACATACCGGAGACTCCAGCCCATGTTTACACAGTTCCTTCATATTTAAAAAAAAAAGGGATTTAATGCCCCCCCGACCCAAACTGCACATTTTGTGAACAATAGGTTATCAAATTAAAACATTATTAAGAAAATGAAATACCACGTTTTGTCAGTTTTCAGCCCATTCATTTTCGCATAGAGAAAAAGTGTAGTTGTTGAACAGGTATAGGGCAAAAACCACTGCGCAGATTTGGACCAAATAAGAAACAACTTCGGCCCAACATGTTGACTTAAATTTCTTGACTGGTTTCGGGTAAATCCATCCAGTAGTTTCTCAATTATTTGACAGAGGAGGGGTGTCACCTGCTCCTTAAAACCCTTATATCGGCACTTGGTTCTTTTTACAACAGAGAGGCTAAGCGAGGCAAGTAACTTTTGACTTGCTTGATGATTTTGGATGACATTTTCCAAAGAAGCTGTTTATCAAGAGCCCAATTTAACTGGACATTTTGCAAATGATTAATTAGAAAATGAAAACGTTATTAAGAAAACATAAATACGTTGTTTTCATTTCCCATTGAGAAAAAGTTCCTTCTTTGAACAGCTGTACCGTGAAAATCGCTTGGCAGATTTGGACCAAATAAGAAACAATTTGGGCACAAAACATTAACTTATTTTCCTTGACTAGTTTGGGGTAAATCCATCCAGCTGTTTTTAAAATATTCGACACAGAACGGGGTGCTACCTGCGCCTTAAAACCTTTATATTGGTATTGGTGCTTTGCAGCAGATAGGCTAAGAGAGGCTAATAACTATTGGGATGCTGGATGGATTGGGATGACATGTTCTAAACCAAGGGATTGTCAAGGGCCCCTCCAAACTGGACAATTTGGAAAAAATCACGACAATGAAAAGGTTTTTTAGAATGGTGTGAATAGTGCATAGTCGACATGGCAGTATAGTCGGCCGTGGCCACTAGTGGATCCAAAATAAACATATTTGGGGAACATGTACAGTGGACACGACCGAAGGCCATGGCCATGGCTAAAGGCCAGTAGTGTTTTAAAATATACAGTGGGCACGGCTGAAGGCCCTGGCTATAGGGCTCAAAAGACATGTAACTCTGGCCACCAACTGGGTCCAAGAGACACATGTTTGGGGTACATATACTGTGGACACGGCCAAAGGCCAACCTGTTCCTTGTGTAGAATGGGAGTCAAGAATCTCTACTAGAATACGTTAATATACTGAATACAAATGATATGAACCTGAGACTAACCTGTGTCAGTAGTAGAGAACTCCTGGTATTCATAGATTTTGAATTATATGCCAGAGAAAACAAAATTGAGAGCACACTCTATAGGAAATCAGTGTCTTCGAATTCGATTTGCCATGGTAAAAGTCATCATCCTGAAAAGTTGCAGACCAGTATACCATATGGAGAAAAGCATAATTGCTCAGTTGACCTAGAGATTAAGACAGAAGCCAATAAAATATGTGTATGTTTTCTTGAAAGAGGTTATATAAAAAATAACATAATTAAGGCATATAACCAAACTGTTCCTAGAGAAAGGAAAGATCTGTTAAAAGTGAAACAATCTAAGAATAAAGCAACAGATCAAATCAGATTTATCACTAAGTTCAGTAAACAAGCGAAAGAGATAAGACACATTTTATCAAACATGTTGGTCTATCTTATGTGCAGATGAACCAGTGGTGACATGCCTTTGATGACATTCTCCAAGGCCAAGTCTTGGAAAGACCTGATAGCCCCTAGTATGTTTGACTCTAAAAGACAATGAAAATTAAAAGAACGGCTTCAACATATGCAATAATTGTAAATGTGCAAATATGTATGCAGAGAAGAGATCTATTGTCAAATACGGGCATAACTTAGACAGAATTTGGAAAATCAAACAGAAAATGTACTGTCTACCAAAATTAGTAGTCTATGCGATTGTATGTCCATGCAATTTGATGTATATAGGATCCACCATTTGTCAACTGAAACTAAAAATATTGCAACATTACAGAGCTATTCTAAATTGTGATATTAACTATCCCTTGGCTGTACACTTTGCTGAAATGCATGCAAATGATGCAACGGGTATCAGGTTCGTTGCATTAGCCCAAATTCCTATACATAAGAGAAGTGGCAACATGGAGCGAAAGTTGAGGAAATTGGAGTTGAGACTAATCATCACATTTAATACAAAAATGCCCAGAGGCCATAATGCTGGGGAAGAGCTAGCAGTACATCTCCTGGAAGAATGATTATGAATCCAAACTGAATATATAAACGGCACATTTGTAGTCTATGACTACATGTAACAATGGGTATCTGATTGTGTCCTATTATAATAGAGCTACTGTATATGTGCACAATACGAGATTATGAAAAACAATTGCAATGACATCTAATGTACATGGACAATATGATTCAATTCGTCAGCCAGTATATGTAGTTGCTTGATCTTATGTAAGAGGTATCTACAATAGGCTAAACATTACTCTTGTAGTTAGTTTGTAATGCTAATGGAATATAAAACAGAGGAATGCTAGCATAGGTGGTTTCTAAGCATTTGCACAATGGCACCTTAGCATTTTTTTGACTCTACTTTCACATAGTCATTATGGCAACTTGGAACTTTATTGGCTCTAATTGCACATAGTCACTTTAGCGACTGACTATTCTCATGGTATTACTAGTCCGTTTGGGCTTTACTGACAACTGCATTGTAGTAGTGGCATAGAGCTCTGTACTGGTGTGCCACACTTGTTTAGTCCTTAACTTACTGATAATTTAAGGAGGTATGACATACCGTCACTCGCATTCCACTGGTCTAGTTTGCTACGGCACCTTAGCACTTTATTGGCTCAACTGGCACATAGTCACTGTAGTGACTGACTATAGTCCCGGTATTACTAACCCACTAGGGCTTTATTTAGACTATGCATGACATCTGTATTTTCGTAGTGTTCATAGAGCGCTGTATTAATGTGCTGTGCTTGTTTACTCACAAACTTACTGATACTTTAAAGAGGTTTAACTTATCATCCCTTGCATTCCACTGTTTTAGTTTGCTTTTATTAGAGCAACTAAAATGATTAGAAAACTTGCATTGCACAGATCGAATGTACTTATCAGCCAGTATTTGAGAAACTCAGTTTGCTCATTGGGGCATTGCCATGTTCACAGCATTTTAAATGTGGAATGTAATATGTAATATGCACTTTCGGCAACAAGATAAATGTTTGCTGCCGTTCAGTTCTTGGCCTCGATAAGTTGCAGGGTTTTGCCCGTGGCCGTGCAGGATGCACTGCATTGGTATTTCATATTAGCCAGGGTATTTTATCCACTGGGCATAATTCAGACTACATATAGATATGCAAACAAGAAGATTTTACAACATGAATGGATTTTTTAACATAAACAGAGCCACGAATTGCCAGAATTGACTAGCACAAGATGGCCGCTCTGTTTAACCCATATGGATGGGTATTTTAAAATGTGTCCCATGACCGGAGTTCATGAATTTCCTGTTTGTAGAACTAAATGCAGTCCGTAAGTTTGTGGCTGTAAGAAAAGCCTGACGAAGTCCCAGAGTTGGGATGGAACGCGTGGCATCACAATAGCGGTTGTGGAATCCTGCAACTAATTTGCAAGTCTGTGCTGACTTCAAATGTTTTACTGATGACATTTTATAAATAATAAAAGTTATGTTTTAGCACTGTTTATCTGGGACTGAGTGCTTGTGTTTTTTTGGACTGTGCTGGCTGGTGTGTGCCTACATTGGAGTCACCCACTTTGAAAACACAGTTTTGTGTGTGTCTAATTATGGTTTCCCTCAACCGGTACACGACCGCCCGCTACAGTAGACTGAGCGCCACTGTGAGGGAAAGTTTGGAGAGACTCCTATATGTTCATTGAAAAACCATTAGTTGAAAGAGAGTTATGATCATCATATTTATCTAAACAAACCCTTGAAATTCAGCTGGTGTAGGAAGAGCTGACTATCTTAACTGGACGTCCCCCCATTGATGTCTCTCACAGTATCTTTACAATGGAACGGGGGTCAAGTAAAGATTTCATCACTTCATACACCTTTATTCACTGAATTTCAAGGCTTTTGTTATTCTGTAATATCTTTTGGCGACCATTTCTGCCGTGGCCACTGTATATGTTGCACCAATGATTTTAAAAGAAAGGCCACTGGCCTACCGGCCATGGCCCAGGACCCACTAGCGACCTCAGGCTCCACTGCCCTTTAACTTTTCCAGAGGTCCATTAGCCACGGACAATAGCCTTAGGGTCCACTTGACACTGATGTTACCATTGTAATTCACTGCCTACATCTGTGTCCATTGTACACCAGTTATTCCCAAATACCCATTTTGCACTCCCTTGTAAATGCAATCTTTGCAGGTGTAAAAGACTGACCCACTGACATGTTTCCCCTTTTCCAGGATAATCCTGAGTATCCCTATTCTCGCAGTAATGGGATAACACTAAAAAATGTAAACGACTTCCCCCTCACTTGCTCTGACCATGTGTCACCCTCCTCTTTTCTTGGTCCCCCCACACTCCTCCATTGTGTTTCCCTTCCATGTCCCTCTCCCATTCCCTAATTCCCTCTTTGGTTCGTGAGACGCATTTTTTTTTTCAATCCCCCCTTGTGACACTAGAAAAGCAATCGCGTAAGGACCCCCAGGGATTCCCTGATAATGCTTCAAAATTAAAAAAGCATTCACTGTGCTCACTGGCACTCACAATGTCCCTGCCTCCTATTTTCTATGTCCCCAAATAACCTCCATTGTGTTTTCCTACCCTAGTCCTCTCCAATTACCCCCTTTCACTCTGCAGTTTGTGCGCACACTTTCTTTTCCAAGCATGTCTTGCAACGTTAGTGCAGTATTCTCACGCGTTTCCCCCAATATTCCGGTGATAAATTGAACATTTTCTACCACAGACAGGTTTCCCAATCCTCCCCCAGCTCCACCACTTCACAAGTTGTCCTTTTTACTCCTCCCCATCTCCATCCTGATGTGAATACAACAATTTTCCTCTTCCAAATAGCATTTTGACCAGTTTTCATTTTTTGCTTGTCCTGGTATTATCGGTATTATCATGGGAATCCCAGTGCTTTGGACTTTTCCTTTGCCTAAAAAATGCACATGGGTTCTCAGTGTTGTGCCTTCTCTGTTGCGTACACCTAGCGAATGCATGTGGGTTTCTCTGTTCGTTTGACTCCTCCTACACCTAGCGAATGCATGTGGGTTTCTCTGTTCGTTTGACTCCCCCTACACCTAGTGAATGCATGTGGGTTTCTCTGTTTGTTTGACTCCTCCTACACCTAGCAAATGCATGTGGGTTCCTCTGTTCGTTTGACTCCCCCTACACCTAGCGAATGCATGTGGGTTTCTCTGTTCGTTTGACTCCTCCTACACCTAGCGAATGCATGTGGGTTTCTCTGTTCGTTTGACTCCTCCTACACCTAGCGAATGCATGTGGGTTTCTCTGTTCGTTTGACTCCTCCTACACCTAGTGAATGCATGTGGGTTTCTCTGTTCGTTTGACTCCTCCTACACCTAGAGAATGCATGTGGGTTTCTCTGTTCGTTTGACTCCTCCTACACCTAGCGAATGCATGTGGGTTTCTCTGTTCGTTTGACTCCTCCTACAGCTAGCGAAAGCATGTGGGATTCTCAGTTCGTTTGACTCCTCCTACACCTAGTGAATGCATGTGGGTTTCTCTGTTCGTTTGACTCCCCCTACACCTAGTGAATGCATGTGGGTTTTGAGTGCTTTGCCTTCTCCCCTGCCTACACAATACATGTAGGGTTCACAGTATTTTCGGCCTCCAGCTACAAATTACATGTTGGGTTCTTAGTGTTTTGGTCTATTTATATGCCTGGTAAATACATATAGGGTTCTCAGTGCTTTGACGTTGCCCTAAGCATAGTAATGTAAACAGGGTTCCCAGTACTTTGCCTTCTCCTCTGCTCACAAAATGTACATGGGCTACTCAGTTATTTGACCTTCTCCTATACCTAGCAAATGCATTTGGGTTTCTTAATGATTTGGCCTTCACCTACACCTACAAAATCCGTGTGGAGCTATCAGTGTTTCGGTCTTCTTTGACTAGCAAATGCATGTCGGTTTCTCAGTGCTTTAACCTTCCCATGCCCCTAATGAATGCTCGTAGGATGATTCTCAGTTCCTTGCCTCCTGATCTACCTACAAAATGTATGTGTAATACCTGTTTTGTCCTTCATCTACACCTTGTACATGCATATGGGGCTCTCAGTGCTTTGGCTCCCTATGCAAACATGCCAAAATGTTGCCACAGCTGGGAGGTAGTTTTGTAACAGCAATCGGTAGCATTGAATTTTCAATTCAGATTGAATTGGGGTTAGAAATATTTTAGGAGGGAGAAAATAAAACATAGCAAATTTTTTAATGAGAACATCGTGAGTCCCCTGCCCAAATCGGGGGGTGGTGGGGTTTGCATGAATGCCCTTTGCTTAATAAATGCATTTTGGTTTCTCAGTTCCTTTGAATCACCCTTCACCTAGTGGATGCATATGGGTTGTAAGTGCTTTGCCTTCTCCTCTGCCTATAAATGCATGTAGTGTTCACAGTGTGTTGGGCCTCCTGCTCCACCTACAACATACGTGCCGGGTTCTCAGTGTGTTGGTCTTCGTATAAGCCTAGTAAATACACAAAGGGTTCTCAGTGCTGTGACCTTCTGCTATACATAGTTCTCAGTACTTTGCCTTCTCCTCTGCCCACAAAATGCACATGGGCTTCTCAGTGCTTTGACCTTCTCCAATGTCTATCAACTGAATGTGGGTTTCTCAATGCTTTGGCCTTCTCCTACTCTTACAATGTGCATTTGGAACTATCAGTGCTTCGGCCATCTTTGCCTAGTAAATGCATGTCGGGTTCTCAGTGCGTCAATCTTCCCCAGCTCCTAGTAAATGCACAGAGGATTCTCAGTGCTTTGCCTCCTCCTCTACCTATAAAATGCTGTGTGGTTCTCAGTGATTCAATCTTCCCCAGCCCCTAATGAATGCAGAGGATTCTCAGTGCTCTGCCTCATCCTCTACCTGCTAAATGTATGCATAGTACTTTGGCGCTTTGACATTCTTTGACACCTTGAACATACATGTTGGGTCTCAGTGCTTTGGCTTTCCTATATGCTTACATGCCAACATTTTGCCACAGCTTGGAGGGAGATGTTGTAACAGAAATTTGGAGAATTGAATTGACCCTTTGGATTGAATTGGGGTTAAACATATTTTACAAGGAAGAAAGTAAAAAATAGCACAATTTTGTGTGAGAAAATCGGGTTGGCATTCATACCTATGTTTAGCGATTACATGTGGGTTTGGTTCTTATTGCATTGTCCTTCCCTATGCATAGTAAATGCATGTGAGTTTATCAGTTCTGTTGCCTTCTCCAATGTCTCCAAAATGTAAGTGATTTGTACGGCCTCTCCACCCACAATTATCAAATACAAGTTGTTTGCATTGCCCCTCCACCAACAATTTACCGCCCTGGCCACTCACAAATCATTTGACCCTATCTCCCTATCAACCTAACGCTTCTTAAACCCTAATATTAATGTAATTCTACCATAACTATCCTGTTTCACCCTTCCCTTAAAACACGTAGACACTGATGTCTCTTAAAACGGCAACCATTGATTGGCCTAGGTCTCGAGTTGCCTGCATTTACAAACTTGGTAGAACCTCAAATCTAGAACCAACCTCGGGAAAAACATGCAAAATGTGAACTGGACAAAACCCATTGTAATTGTACGGGTTTCAGTTCTGCCGGAACCATCCCCCTCATGCTGACTGTTCATAATATTAGGACGATAAAGTATGACCAAACAAAATGGAAGGCCTTTAGCAGAAGGTTATGAAACCCAAGGGGTGAGACACATTTCCCTGTAGTTAATCAAGAATGCCAGCCTCAAGATAACAGAAGAAATGCTCACAAATTAATGGCTGTTCTTATGAGAGAAGCTTCCTGTGCTGATACCGGCTCTCTAGAGCAGTTCATCCTTCCACTCTGTCATTTCTCAGGTTGTGTGTTGACAGACATCTCTCTTGTCAGCATGACGTCTATGTTCCCGGTAGGGCCTGCAGCGTTTCTGAAGAGCTGCACTTGTCTGAGGTAAATGGCTTCACTGTCTCTTTAGATTATTCGCGTGGAAATGGAATTCACATGCTTTTCAGACAGCATTTTCTGAAGTGCATCATATTCATGCTGGCCCATTATGAAGAACAATGTCAGTGAAGGGACATGGCCATGATATAATCTGTAGCCGGCATGAAGGGCTCTGGTCACCTTTCACTTCTGTGTCAGCCTAATGGAACGAGACAGGCTAGAAGAAAAACACAAGTCTGGTCGCTGGTATTGATTTGTCAATGAGCATTCTTCTTAATACAGCCGGCACCCGCAGTCCCGTTTTGTTGGGTGTCAGGTGTTGATGCAATTTTTTTTAAACGGCGCAGTTTCAGCGGTATGCTTTGATTCAGAGGAGCTGAAGTATTTTGTTTAGACCTGAAAGTGTTTGCAATGGTTCATGTGAAGTTTCTTTCAATAGCAGTAGCACAGGGTGCGAAGGGAGAAGTTACAATCCAAAGGCAAGTGTGACTCATACCTTGGACGGATGTTGAAAACCAATTAACACACTAATCAGGCAGAGAAACAAAGCCTCCTCTTTCAGTGTCACCCCATGCCCCCTCCAACATGCAGGGCCAGCAGAGCCTGTATTCATGTAACATCCAAAACATGATCACTTTTAAGTTTAAATGTCCCTTGAATTGAATGGGTCCTTTATAGATAAATGCGATAATTAGCTCCCAGGGAGAGACTTGGCAGGTCTGAGGGAGCAGAAGGGGGAGATCTGAGGAGGACCTAAAAAAAAACAACTGGACTGATAACAACACCAAAAGCCAAATAGGACTAAAGATAAGGCAAAGCGAGAAAGGAAGAGGAGAGGAGATGGGGCTGAGGGGCAGGAAGAGGTTACAGAGAGAAAGAGGCAGTGAAATATAGAAAGGCTGAGATGAGGGACCTCAAGGCAAAGGAGCTGACAGCCTAAATCAGTGATAGAAAATGTGAGAATTAAATAAAAGAGAAAAGTGGTCGAAAGAAATGCAAATAATGATATGGAGAGAGAGAGTGAAGCAAGTGTCAGATATGAAAAAACGCAGAGGGAGAGGGGGTAAGAGCAAAGAGAAGCAGCAAATTGAATCTAAAATAAAAGGAAGCTAGATCGGAATACACAAATAGAAATGGAAAGAACGTGGGAGAGAATGCCACAGAATGTACTAAAGTATAGAATGAGGCGGACCAGAAAAGAGCGAGAAGCGGACCGAGAAAGAGCGTGAGAGTCGATGGGCTGGAAATAAGTACAGCAAAGAGGGCACGACATGGGCTTAAAGAACGCAAGGACATGATCTGATTTGATTTGGGTAAATTATATAGCGACAAGTGACGCAGAAGTTATCATATCACTAAATAAGTGACCAACATCAGAAAGAGATATGTATTGCCATATGGAGTGCTGACAGACGTTATGCAAAAAAAGAAGGAAACACAGAAAGGAAACTCATGGGGGAGAGATGTGGAAAGTGGTGAGAAACATACAATAGGCTAAGCTATAATTGTGTGGCAGGTTAGAGTTTGCGGTATGGAAGCGTACTGCACACATCTGGGGGTCACATTGCATCGGTTTGTCTTGATCACTATATCCACTAGAAACTCCCCTGGCAGTAATTGTGAACCTGTCGCTGCATACTTTTTTGTCAGATATGTAGCTTTCCTGAACACCTTTTTTGAGTTGCTAAAAGAAGTTGTCGTAATGAGGTGCATTTTTTTCATCGACATTATGACCCTTTTCGAAATGGGAAATTGTTCAATGAACTACCATTCGGTGCATTACATTAGGTGCGTAGAGGTGTTTACTTTCACAAGTGTTCTATACAACAGCACAGTGTGTAGCCATAAAAAGAAAAGTTCAGCCAAACATCATGGTTTTTGTTGCTGCGCCTTTTCCCGTTTCACAATTGCAGTGTGGAACCACAATCAACTGATAGGCACACTGATAATTTAATACTGGGAAAACCCTCTGTCCACACATTACTTATAAGGCATGAATACAAGGATTCTGTGTCAGAGAAGCAGTCTTTGAAGGAAGACAGACCTTACTGAGCAGTCATGCTACACAATGGGAAACAAAGCACATGTACTAGTCGATGGACGACGACAACAGAAACAGTATTCAACGCCCAATTTGCATTGAAAGCATTTTTCAACATCTTTTATTAGAAAAATTATTCTGTATAAAACTATCATTAAATTGCACAAATCACAATGATGCATCTGATGCACACCTTTGCTCACTCTCTTTCACTCATTCATATTCATCACACTGTCAAATTGGTTTTACACATGAAACAACAGTAAAACATCTGTCATTTTCTATTCTTGTACATTTGCATAGTATTTTGGTCCCTTTATTCTAGATGACACTATCTGTATGTTATTGTTCCAACAGATCTTCACGTCGACACGTATTTCAGTTGCTACGATCGAGCATCAACAGTAGAGCTCTCTTGCGAGCGCAACCTTCTTCAGGACAAAAAACCAAATGTGTTTTCTTTCGTATATTCAGAGGTGAGCCACATCATCTACAAAAATAAAATAAATAAAAAGCGTCAATAATTAACGCCCTCTGTCGTCCTCTCATTATTTCATTAAATACATTTTAATTTTACACATTGGGCCTCATTACAAGTTTGCCGGTCGAGAAACAAGGGTGCCAGTAAGCTCACCAGCAGCCATGTTGAAAAGTTGGATGTCGGTTTTGTATAAGAGTAAGCTAAAAACCCCAAGGAGAGAGACCAAGGCCGCAGAGCTGACAGGCACTGAAATATGAATTCATGCAAGAACAAACAATATTTGGTTGGCTTTGGATCAAGGATGCCACAGCAAGAAGCAACTGCAAAGCACAAAAGGTGTCAAAGAGGATATGCCATGTACGTAGGACATATTTCTCTTAGATTAAGCAAAGGATTAAACATTTGCAAGTGCCAAGTATTGGACAATCAAAGATGCAGAAAGCATATGCAAGATGGAGCAACCAAGACTCCAGAGGCCACGGAGAGAAATAGCACCCAGTATAATTAAATCAAATAACACTAAATAGGAGGATAAGATGGACAAAATCATGGTCTCCTAACACGTGGTGCAAGACCATATACAAGGCCTATTCATAGCGCTCTGGACGAAGATAGCAATGTACCTTCACTTCCTTCAAAGTTCAGAGGAATACAACAGTCAGCAAGGTCAACTACAAAAAAGAGGCAATGGCTTAGGGCATAACTGATGACATATGGTAGACTAACTGGCCAAGTGGGCAGTTGTCTGGCGTTGTTCCCCGCACCTGGGTATCGTTTTTCTTACGTGCTACTAACAAGCCAAGGTTTCAAGAGAGAGCCAAACAATCAGGATTACCTATGTGATGGTGGACCTTCACTGTTGCAGAAGGCAATCTGCTCCTATTATTCTACTACTATCTGTATTATACGAAGTTAGAGGTAGTTTAATGTGTGCCTATTCGATAAGGGGCATCCAATGATGTTACTAACACCTAAATAAGCAATCAGTATATATGTTCCCTTAACCTATCCCTCCACCCAATAGGTTTTTACTATTTGCCCGGTAGGATGACATCATAACTGATCTACATTGAGGTATAAAGCTTTTGTGAAATTGAAATGTATTTGAGTGTGTGAGATGCGACTTGTTATGCTTGCCAGATTATCCTACTTTATTGAACTGATAATAAAGTAGTATTTTGCCATATTCTTTCAGCCTGTCTGGTTATTTGGGCCTGAAATCAGTCATTATGGTAATCCCGTCTTGTACTTGATACGCTCCAAGTGCTACTGCACAGAATATATCTGTGAAAGGTGGATTTAGTTATGTTGCCTCAGTCATTTCTTAATTTGGTTGTGAAAATTGATGTAACAAATTGTTTTGTAAAATTGAAGGCAATGTAGATCGCATCATCATGCACTTCAATGCACCGTTTCTTGGGTTGGGAAAGCCTGCCGTCCTGTTTTTCACTCCTTAGCAATGTTGGTGTGTAGCCATTGAAGGAAACACCTTACTACTCCGTCCCCACATAATTGGACTGCTTACCAAGAGGTGAGCTACAGTGTTCCTTTCTTATACACCCAGCATCATATCTGTCTATTTTCAAGAGTGGATAAGGTTTCTTGCTAAATGCGTTGGCGCGGGAGGAGGCGGGGACACGTTGATCACTGTCTGCTGAACTCTCATATGCTGAGCCTAAGCAGTCAGGCGAAAATGAGCCGAGCCCAGCGAATAGGGAACAGTGATTAGTTCCAATGTTAGAGTGCTGCAGCGGCAGCAAAGTAGTACTACATGTATTTACCTGTCCTGATTATGCTGGAGTTAATGGAAACTGAATAACTGACCCCTTTGAGATGGTGTTTCAATGCACTCAGCCATCTATCTTGAATTGCATAGACAAGCTGCAAATACCAATACTTCTATTTTTTAACTGAAAGCTTGAGGATCGCAAAGCAGTGAAACTTATTTGCTGACCCTGAGAATTTGGGGGTCCCCCTGCAAGTCTTTTTTCCTACAGCTGACTAATTGTTTATTGTGTCATAGCTGATGGGAGGTGGCAGGTGATGCTACTTGTCTGGGTTTAGCTCTAGCACTAACCCCAATCAAATAATCTGGTGGAATATCTTAACCAAGCACAATTTGAATACAAAATGAGCAATCCCAGACGGTATCAGGTAATAATATCGCCATATATATGGTCGCCGTAAATAATATTGCCGGGAAAATGTTGTGGCGATATTATTTGGGTGACCATATATATGGTGACCGGGGCAAAAAAAAAAATGTAAAAAATAAAAAACGTTTGGGGCTTGCGGGGGTGTCCCCCGCATGTTCCATGCAATAATGTCGCCACAACAAACGGCCACTTTTCGGCGATATTTTTGCATGGCGAGATTTTTCTGGCGACATTATTACATGGAACCTCCCAGACACAGGCAAGGGTGGGGAGACGGACTCTGGCTGCGCCTCAAGCAGGCGAGCGTGCCTCGCCTGGTCTGCTTTGGCGGATCTTGTAGAGACCACAGCAGGAGTTTATTGACGTCGTCTGCGACAATTATTACCTTAATTTTCATGGCTAGAATTTGGTGGAAGAATTTGATCAGACACGATTTGAACAATTTGGGCCTCATCACGACTTGGG
Source organism: Ambystoma mexicanum (assembly GCF_040938575.1). NCBI lineage: Eukaryota > Metazoa > Chordata > Amphibia > Caudata > Ambystomatidae > Ambystoma > Ambystoma mexicanum. The sequence goes on from NC_090922.1 coordinate 274,250,448, forward strand.
CGGCAACGCTGGCGCTATTGGCGCCGGCGCTATCCGCCCTACCGCCGAACTCCCCGGCGCTAATAGCGCCGGATCACGAGTTCGGCGGTAATGTTAATCCCCACTCCCCATTGAGCCCATTCGGGAATGTCCCATTCCCCATTGGGCTCAATGGGGAAATTTCACGCTAATACCGCCGGCGGATTTTCTGCCGGCGGTATGAGTGTGAATTTTTGGCGGATTTCCCCCCAGCTCAGAGCTGGGGTGAAATCTGCCGAAGTCATGATTTGGTGGACCCTTTAATCCGGCGGTAATAGCACTACCGCCGGATTTAAGGGTTACTGCTAAAGTCGTGATGAGGCCCAAACTGTACAATCCCAGATTCAAGCAAGGGTAGGGAGATGGACTCTGGCTGCTCTACAAGCAGTCAAGAGTGCCTCACCTGGCATGGTTTAGAAGCCCATGCAGTGACCACAGCAGGATTTTACTGATTGTGTCAGTGATAAAATACTACCATAATATTTTAGTTCTCTAATTCTTAAGACTGTGAAATCTCGCATTTCAAGTTAAATATTTATTTGTAACCATTTTTTATCTTACTAGTATCGGAGAAATATTTTAGTATATTAGTATACTAGTGTCAATCAGGATAAGTTTGTAATTAAAGGACCAAAAGTGGGATAGGTTTTATATTGAATAATATTACCTAGTATATGTTTGTGATTGGCCGATTAAGTGTAAAATAGAGGGTTTTATATTTGTTATATTTGTTATATGTACCTTGGACTCTTTTCTAACGTGGCACACAAGTCTACCTTTATCTTTGGGTCTTTTTTTTCTCACCATGTCTGAATGAAAGGCAATTCAATCTGCACCATATCCCCCTTCTGGGAAGAAGCCTGCCATCTCGTTCTCACACATTGAGGAGGCTAATGCCATGATTAGCGAAATCCCTCTTTATTGTACAACATTAAACTGGCAGCCCAATGAAAGCAAGACCAGCACCTAGAGCGAAAGGTTCCCAGCCTAAGTGGAAAAGTGCGAGGTTGGGTGACCCCAGCTGGCCTAACAATTGTGTTATCCCTGAAGAGGGGCATTGTATTCAAATAGGGCCTCCTTCTCAACCCCCCATACGTGGTGAAAATATGATGATTAGGTCAAACTCGAGGGCCCCAGTGCCACTAGAGACCATGCAGAAATTACCCTATGAGAGCCTGATTGGCATGTTCATACCTTTGCCACCACTTGTGGCTGTGGGAAAGATACTCCCAGGTTATGTGGTTCCAAATCCTCCGGTAGGCCAGACAGAAGGGAAGAGGTATAATATTAATTTAGAACTGAATGCCCCAAGGGATGATGTGTGAAAGCTGATAATCTGACTCCTGTGCACCTGTGCGATCTGTCTTAGATCGACATGTTTCCATTTCCAATAGATAAAGTCCCTTTATTGATCTGGTTAGCGGAGTCTTGGAAAGCTCCCAGGAGGACTCCTCTAGGACTACTAGGAAGGGACCAGACTCTGATCAAATGTTGCTATTCCCAGGTCCATGAGTGTTTGAATTGTAACCGGTTGGAATCTATAATTAAGGAACTCCAGGATGATTGTGGGGCATTGCTAAATGACTTTAAGAATCTAAAAAGTGTTGAAAAGACACTGACAGAGAGGCAGAGGTTGATGGAAGACAATATGAAGGTGATATCCAATGTAAAGCAGGCAGAAATCCAAATACCTATAGAAATGCCGGTCACAGTGTCCACCGGAACACTGGGGGGCAGCATGCCTAACACAGTACAGGTAATTAAAGATCATGAACTCAGTCATCTCCTAAAAAGAATTACTAATATTCTGAATACTATTAACATTAAACCCTCTGGGCAGAGGCACAATGGGGGTCAGAAAATGTCCATACTTTCTTTCTGCTTAATGTTCCCAGGGTAAGACCCGGACACTTTGAACCAAGGGTTAGCCTAGTCAACAAAGTGACCCATTGGATTAGATCAAAGCAGGGTTACTACTCTATTGTTAGAGAGGACATCCTCAGGTGCGAGCAAAAGGCAGGTGGTCTGGGCAGATATTATATAGAAGTGAATCTCATGTCCGGCATCCTGTGTGAGGGTCCACTAGCAATAGAGTAGAGAGTTGTACCCCCGTGGGATTGGAAATAGCAATCTCTCTGGTACGCCCTAGGTTTGACTAGATGATCTCCCCAGCTACTGTGAGAAGGGCCTCCTTTCACCTTAGTAGGGAAGTAAACAAAGAGCACCAGTTGAAGGGTAACTTCCCCCAAGTCTCTATTGCCTTACCACAAGTATCTAGTAGGGCTCCCAGAATTATCCCCTACTATCCGGGGATCAGGACCTGGGCCCTTTGCTAATTAACCCACCCACGCTTGCCATGGAAAAAGAACCAAAAATCTACTTAGCCGCAAACCTAATGGAAGTTATCCAAGCTGGAAAAAAACGGCAAGATCCATGGTGGGGATAAACTATCCTTGGATGATCAAGACTGATGGGGGGCATCTCACCCTCGCCATCCTTCCCATCTGGGACAAATCAATCCCCCATGGCAGATATCCTGCCACAGGAAGAGGAGATGACAATCCCGACTGAGGGGACGACGATCCCGACAGTAGAGGTGCAAGTTCTTTCCTGGAACGTGGCAGGGTTACATCGCCATATGCAGGATGAGGCATAGATGTCCTGTACCCTGAACCACAATATTGTTGGGTTCCGGGAGACATAGGCATTGATAGCCCCAAATATGCAGGGCTATACAATGTTCTTAATACCTGCAACAAAGGAAAAGGGGGGCAGGCCAAGTGGGTGTGTACTCCAGTGGATCCACTCATCGATCTACAGGAGTATACAAGTCATTGAAACAGCCCCAAGGGATCTGCTGGAGCTTCACATATTGGGATTAGATGGGGCAAATACACTATTCATTAATCTCTAAAATCGGGAGGCAGGCTCTAGGGGACTATATATTCATCTAGAGGCCTTCATAGAAAAATGAAGATCTATACATGGCAAATCCTCACAAATTGTTATGTGCAATTTCAATTTACAATATGAGCCAATGTAGAGCATGGCTGGCATAGCAGAAAATGAGGATAGACTCTGGGGCATCAGTATGCTAGTGACCCCACTACCCAAAAGAAAGTACAAAACTCAGAAAATGTTGCTGCCTCATTGCTGGCAAGACACATGAGGGCTTGTAATGGGATATTCTAGGGGGACTCACGAGCAAATAAAACCTATCAGTCTGTAAATCGTACTAGTCTGATAGACTATATATTAGTGAATCTGGAGGCTTGGTCCACAATTATTGATTTTAAAGTAACTGTGAGACATGAGAGTGACCAAATTCCATTAACCTTACTGACAAGATTGCGGGAGGTTTCGAGTGAAAACAGGCAGATATCCCCACCGCTGGCCTGAGTATTGGTGGGCATGTAAGGCACGCAATAAAATGGGTAAGGATGGTCTTGGAAGTGCTTCTACCTACCCATGGTATACAAGTCTATTCTACTGGCCTTCAAGGACTTCTTCTCTGCCCTGGATGTGAGAGGTGAGGATATCATTGGTATCCATATAGATTTAATGGACAAACCGGGAGAGTTCTTCTCCAAACCATGAAAGACCCTTATGAGCCAGTCTATTAATAAAAATGTGTGTTATGATGGAGATTGTAGTAGGGCGTAGGCCACTCTATTAAGGCAGGCAATATTGATAAACATAGAATGGCTAGGAATCCTGCGTGATGCATGGAAAAAATATGCCTGGACTGTATCATTCAAAAAGTATGAGTATCAGGAGGGACTATGGGAATCACTTCTCAAATCAATCAAGAGCAGAAATACGAATAGCTTTGGGAACTGGTGAGTAAGGGGCACCCTCTCGAGCAGAATCTAATCCAGGGAGAAATCTTCAAGGAGACTTGGGCAGCCCATTTCGAGAGCCTTTATGAGGAAAGCAGAGACTGGGGGGAGACTGACCAGATTGCTCCTATCTTTGAACCAGTCATTTTTCATTTTGTTCTCGTGAAGGCAGTGTGAAAAGAGAAAAATAATATGAGGCCGGGAAACCCAAAGGAAACACACAAAACACCGGTTACAAAGGAACATACAAAGTACTTTATTTTAAGGTCAAGCAATAACAAAGTCAAATAACAGGTCAGATAGCTATCGGCCTTCAGTGCAACACAACAAACTTCAACGGGGTTCGATGTATTCAGTGAGAGACTGTACATTGGGACATTCAGGATTTTATATATTTCTCCAGCCTGTTGTCCAACCCCTTCACGGGTTAACCATTCCATGAATGTGTAACAGGTCTAGGGTCTCTGCCAGGTCAACTCTAATTTATTAATTTGTATGTACATTGATCAGTTCCGTTGATACAGGTAATTCATTTACATGCAGGTCAACAGAAGGACAAGGTCTCAGTTCACGACCCTAACAAGCGGCCTGCAGGCAAGTTATACATTAGCTGTATGGAGGTCATGCCGACCAGATTCTGTTCGGAATGGCATCGTCCACCATTTTGATGTTCAGGGTGACTTTTAAACAGCAAGAGAACCTAAAATGGCGGTTTGATTCAAGATGGCGACTTACATCAATTTCTACGGTCAAGACCTTGCCGTAGAGAGTTATTCGCGTACAGTTTTATGCGACTTGGCGTAGGCCAATATACATACAATCGTTTACACTAGGAGGCATAATTTAATATCCAGTTTGACAGCAGAGGTGAAAATGGTACTGGATAGCCAAGAAAAGGCAAGGCCCGGCCCCTGATATGACACCGGTTGACTTCTTTGTAAAATGAGCCACTAATTTTGATACCATATCTGACCAGACTTCTTAATACTAACTTGTGGTTGGGCAGGGTCCCTCCCTCCTGGATCCAGGCAGTTTTAGTCCCCATCTTCAAGAAGGGGATAGAAACGAACCTGCCAATTACAGACCAATCTCCCTTCTTGATGTTGGGGGTGAGGTTTTTGCCACGATCATATTGGGACACCTTGGGACACCTTGGGACATCTTGAGACCTGGTCCAATGAGACGGGTGCCATGAATCATTTGCAGGTGGGGTTCCAAAGAGGTATAAGTATGGTAGACCAATGCCTAAGGTTGGGATTGCTGTACGACATGTATGTCCTTTTGAGAAAAATGACCATTCTTACTGTATTAATCGATCTATAGATGGCTTTTGATACTGTAAAATGGACTAGGCTATGGTCAATTCTGATGGGCCTGGGTATTCCCAAAAACCTCTTAGATGCCACGAGGTAACAGTACAGACATTCGCTGTGGGTTAGATGCGGCTCTGTCCAGAAGAGTGAATATTGTGATTGGGTGCACCAGGGCTGTGTCCGGGCCCCCCTACTCTTTTGCCTACGTATAAATTGCATAATTCTCAAACTATTGAAGACTCCCTCTGATGCCCCTACATTGGCATGTGATAAGATTCCTATCTTCGCTTTCGTGGATGACACAGTCCTATTGTCATTGACTCCTGGTGGTCTGCGCCGACATTTGGACACATTTGTGGGCTTCTGTAGTCAAAATGACCTCATAATAAATATTCAAAAGACCAATGCCTTGGCTCTTAGAGGGAAAAGAGTGAAAACATCTGCTAGAACCAACCTAGTGTTAGATGAAGCACAAATTGAACAATTTAAATCATATGACTAAATGGGCATAAGAATTATTAAGATTGCACATGGGGAGAGCAGATTTTGAAGGCGGAATTGACCCTATCTAGATATAGTGGTATAATAGCCAACTTCTCCAGCAATCATGGCGATGGGGCTGTGTGTGTAGCCCTGGAGGCTTATAAGGCACAGGCACAACAAATTGCAGCCTATGGTGCTGAGCTATGGGGGTGGGCTAACCTCTCTATTTTATCAGTAATCGAAAATAGATTTCTGAAAAACATATTGGGCTTACCGACCTCCACCCCAAACCTCCAGATCTTACTTGAGCTGGCCCTACAGCCGATTGGAACATTATGCAGGGCAAAGCCAGTTTTAGCTAAAGCTATGGAATCCAAACATGCTTAAATACTGGGGGGCAGTAGAGGATATAATGGCACAGGAAGGAGCAATGAGCCTGCCTTGGTAATCAAACTTAAAAAAGGAGTTATTAGCTTTTGGCCTTCCACGCCTTTGGACCAATCCGGCTGCTATTAATGTTAATTCAAAGGGCAGTGTGGGGCGTGCTCTCATGAGCGAATGTGAAGCAGAGATTGGAAGTCAAACTCAGTTCTCATCCCAATTCTGTAGATATTGAGCAATGAAGAAGAAACTGGGCTATTAGGATTACCGGTACCTAATGTCCCCTAAGGCGATGAGAACTATTTTTTATTAAGCCACGCTTGGGCATTTTGCCTTTAGCCGCTAAGATGTACAGGTGGAACATCAATTCTAGCCCAGTTTGCCTTTTCTGCCTGGAATCTACAGATGATATGATCCTTTTTCTGCTTTTTTGCCCCAATTATGCACATTTGAGAAAAGGATCACTAATACCTCTTTATGTTCAGTACTCTGTCACTCTTGTTGCCGAGGCTGTATCACTCGGCCTAGCAGCCAAAGACTGCCTTGCTACATTTACTACATGGTGCTTCTTGATTAGGGCGTGGCGAGGAAGGGTGAACTTTGTGAAATAGTTCTTTAGGTATGGAACTAATCTATGGCCTCACCCTCAAGCTGGCCCTAGCCACAGGGAATCTTTCATATACATTCCGTCCTACCTGTGTGTTCCTAAATGAATACCTACCTTTAGGCACATTGGCACTTTATGAGTTGTATTGCAGTCCAATATTTACCTCTAGGTGCTTGGAAAATGCTGCTATTATCTTGTACCTGTTGAACTATTATGCATCTTGGGCAAATTAGCATTTTATTAACCTAATTCCAGCTTAATAATTATTTGCTCTTTAATATCTACCTGAAGGGACATGGAAAATATTGTATTACCTTGTACCTGTTGAACTATCATGCACTTTAAGCACAATTGCACTTTATGAATCCAATTGATGCTTAATACTTATTTGAAGAGGCAAGATAAATAATGCTTAGTTATGAATTTATTCTTGAAAATTCTTGTGATTGCTTTTGATTTTATTTTTTGTATGCTGCGTTCCCCTGTTTTGATGCCCTGAGATGACACTCTGTTTAAATGTGACGATCCTTTAAATATGTTGGCTTTCATGGTAAAACACAAAAAACGAAATAAAGCTGTAATGAACTTCCTTGGGTCCATCTACAAGGCTTTGTCATGCAAAGTAGTTGAATACCAGATAGTATGAGGAAGTCCATTGCCTGATGATTCTGGCAGGGGACAGTCACATGGCACCTGGTTATAGCAGCATTCTTTACGGGATACTCTGGTGTTAGGGCCTCCCCTCATTGACCTTAGGGATAATTGCAACCCTCCCTTGTGCCCCATTACAAACAATAACCTCCATAAATGGTTGAAAAGTACATTCAGGGTGGCCCCTTTAAGACAGCAGGGCTCAACCCTGTTTTTAAGACAGTGAGCCTGAGACATGCCCCTGTAAACAAAGTGTAGCATACTATGGGAACAAAGTGTAGCCAGGCATTCAGTTTCACAGCACAGAAAGAGAAGCCTTCCCCTAGAAGAGTATTATGTTATTATGGTAACCAATATAATGTTGCAAGTGCAGTGTAAAATGATGTTGCAAAGCCACTGTTCACCATCAAAGTTTCCTCTCCTGAGTTATACAAAATTACAATCCCACGAAAGGCAGACATGTTTTACTCGCACAGAAGAATCTGACACGCTTTTAAAATATTTACCAGCATCGAGCGTATGCCCTGGGCACCCAGGAAGACAGGAAAGCTGTGCACTTAACAGGAAAAGCTATGCAGTGCAGCTAAAGCAGAGGTGAACGAATTCCCAGATGGCGGACAGACCAAATAAAGGCTTAGTCCCACCGTGAACCCCAGAGAAGACCCTGGAAAGCCTTTTAGAAACAACTAATCCCCATCCTTCAATAATTCATAGTCACAGGTCCAGACACAGAGTCAAGCCCAGTGGCAGTGGTTACAATAATATAAAGCACATAACAAAGCACAAGTAGAAGGATTAGTAGATTCAAGGATGGAAGTTATTGTTGGAGCTGGCAGCCAGAGAGTGGAGAGCAAGGAGAGGGGAAGGCCTGAGCTGCTGGGAGGAGTCTGGAGCAGAGGTCAGGTGTTCTGGATTTTGGTGGTGAGAGGGGGACAGCCCTGGAGAAGTTTTGTAAGCTTAAGGGGATAGTTGGAGTTACTGAGGAGAAAGTTGTTATACATCAGGAAATTACTGGTATAGTGAAGGAGGGGCTTGGGAAATGTTAAGAGATGGTGTATGTAAGGAGGAAGTTATATTTCAAGTGGCTCTTTGTTGAGAGTCAGGAGTAAGGTGGTAAACATCTGGAGGAGCTGGCTGATGAAGTTAAAGAAATTAGTGAACATCTTGAGATGGTGTTTGGTGATTTTAAAGATGAGGTTGGTGGGCTTTGGGAGAAGGTTGGTGAATTTCTGAAGGAATCAATTGCTGAGCTAATGGAGGAGGTTGATAAATACCAGGAGAAGGCATTTGGTGAAAGTAAGCCTGAGAGAAAAAACATTAAATATCAAGATGATGAGATTGAAGAGGCAGTTGGTAAACACTGGATGCAGGTTGAGAAATATTTTCAGAAGGAGCTTAATGAGACTGATAGGCAGTTTGAAAAACATTAGGAGGGGGACATAGGAGAGATTGAAAACAACAGGAAGAGTGGTAGGAGAGACTCGGGGCATTTTGGAGAATATAAGAAGGAGGAGTTATGAAATATCAAGACAGAGTTTTGAAAATATCAGGAGAAGGTGGTAGGTTTCATCAAGAAGATGTTTGGAGAAAATCAGAATGAGATGGTAGAAGTGCATGCGTAAGAGTTGGCAGATCATCAGTGAGCAAAGAACAGAAAGGGAGAATAGGAAGGCTTGGGAGAGCCCATCTTGCCGTAGACAGGAATTAGAGGAAGGATGAGGTGAGAGAAAAGACCAAAGCATCGCATTGAGAAGGCTTAGTATGACAGGTGTAAAGAGGTAATGAGGTAATGAGTGTGGGATAAACCCACATTTTCCAACAGTGAGGCAATAGCTTCCTCTTGATCTGACTAGTAACAAAACAAAGGGTGGGTGTCAAAATAGCTAACTCCAGCTCATACTTAACCCAAGGTTACTCCTCTTCCTCCAACTCTGACAAGGGACCAAAAGAGACTGGCCAAAAATGATTAGGAAATATGAGTGTGAGAATCCATTTAAACCCACAATGAAACTCCAAAGGGGAGAGACTTACTGGCACCTGCAAAATGGGTCGACCTCTGAGGATAGAGAGATTTATGCTGTTGCCATCTATCCCTTGGAATGTTACTCTGTCCTGTCCTCCATTGAAAGTCTTTGTGCTGCTTCCATCCACCCCTCAGGATATCACTTTGGACCATCCTCTGTTGGGAGACTTTGAAAGATGACACATTGTATATTGACAGACTTTGTTGTACGTTCATACAATCCTTTAAATATAATTTTGGCTCATCCTGTGCATTAGATCGCTAATAAACTGTTGGTTACACCTTAACATTGGTCTGGTTATTCCGTTGATCCCAGTCATTACATGGCACATAGGTAACTTGCTAACTTACTATTTTGTCCTTATGTTTTTTTTAAGTGTAATCTATAGCATTGCTGTGGATCATTTGTTTACATTTCTTCCATTGCTTCATTGTTCCAGGGATTAATCTGTAACGGTTTGTTTGAGGTCACCAACGGGTAACAAATGAGGGTGCTACTACCATCCCCAGAGGGCCCTACAGCATGCCCCACGGTCTAACAGAGGACTGGGAGATCGCCATAGGGCACATTTTCGTATTTCCACCACTCAAGCATGAAAAAAAGGTGTAGACCATTCTTGGGGTGCTGAGGGATGGCAGAGGGTGGTCATTTGGAGCAGTTTCACTTTTCTGGAAGCTGATTTGCACTCATAAACGTGACACTTCATATTTTACAGGTCATAATATATTTTTACTAATGACCCTCAAAATGTTGTGGGTCACCTTTGGGGCGTTTGCTCAACCATGAAGTAGGTAAATGTAATAATGCACAATTGCAACTTGAATGGGATGAATAGCCAACTTTCAACTGATAGAGAATTTTGGCTCTCAAAAAGCAAAACAGAATTAACCATGTTATTCATGAATCCCAGTATGTCATTAGACATATTGCTGCAGGCCAGTTATACAGAACACCATAGTAACGTTGCATATTGCCACAAGGATTGGCTAATGACATCCAGTTTACATACATTCAGTGCTGCTGGAGAGCTGTAGAAGGCTGCACACATTTGTCCTCATAATACTATTGAGTATACATGTGGTTTGCTAAACATCAATTGAAGGAATATTATTATTATAAATATTATTATTATTATAAATATTATTATTATTATTATGGTGTGTATTAAGCACAGACCTAGCTTCGAGAAGGAACAACAGTACAGATACAAATCAGACAGAGCTCTGCTCCAGGAATTGCCTATTTTAGGAGGAATTGATCCACACTTCCATAAAAAGAGATTACCCTATCTTTATACAGAAAAAAAAGGATACAAGGACCCAATCAACAAAAAACAGCAAATCAAATAGAACAAAAATATGGGACCGGGCAGCAAAATAAAATCGAATTATCCTGAGAAATGTAATCATTCCGATTAGTCAGTGTGAAGCATCAATGACAAGCAGATTGAGGACCATTCCCCCCATGATGAGGCAAGTCAGGTCCAGCATTTGCAGCCAGACCGAGAGTCTGACAATGTACTAAATGAATCACAGACCTTGTCAATTAAGTTGTTATCAACCCACCCAGGGGATGATGGATCATTAAGATCTGTGATACAGGGTGAGGAAGCACTAAACCCTGTAGAGGGAGCCGATCGGGTGGGTACAGAGAATGGAGATTTCATCCAGAGGTCCACTAGAGCTACAACTGCTAATTTATATCAATTTAGGTTTTACTAACCCTAGAACAAAAATGCTTAGCAGCTGCCAAGAAGCTAACAAACCAAGGGAATACAAATCATGCATGGTTGAATGATGTCAATAGGTCAAAGGAACCAACAAGCTCAAGGCACCATTTATCTAGATCACAAAATAGTTATATTCGCCTGGAAAGAATATTTGATGTAAATGATGGCTCAGCGCTGAATCGGGGTAATGTTCTGAGGCTCTTTTCACATGTCTATAGGTTGAGATCAATATGCACAAAGGATATTGATGAAGTAGAATTTCTGGACGATAAACATTGCAAAAGAATCCTCCTGTATGTTTCATCAGATCGGGCCAAGGAACTGATTCTAGAGGGAGCACCAGGTATTCTCCACCTGGGATATCACATGGGGGAAATAGCCCAGGACATGATATGTGCCTCTGGGAGCAGAGAGGGGCAGTGTGAGAAGCTCCCCAACAGGGACTTGGCACACAACCTAAAAGGGGACACTCCAAAATTGGGGGGGAGGTGGACCCCTTCATCCATTTCCGAAAAGCCGAGGGTCAGTCAGGGAAGAGAGCCATGTACAATAACTCTCAGAGGGCACGAACGAGAACTAAGAAAGGTGACTTGCCCTAATGACACAGTCAAGGTACCAAAGGAATTGCCGGGAGAGGATTCTTGGGCATGGTTAGCAAGGGACCTGGTCATGAGGAAATCACAGGATTAGCTGACCCCCTCAACAGAACAGGGGGGCAATGAGCTTGGTCTCCTGGAATACAAGGGGCTTTAAACATTTAGGGGCTAATCATGGATTTATTTGCATGGAAAATAGAGAACTTGGGCACAAACTGAATGCGTAATCCAGTTTGTCAAACCATGGAATAGAATGCACAGGATTTTCCTTGGACTTGCATGGATTTCGCAGCAGCCTGGCACCCATCTGCGAGTAGCCGGGTGCCCTGCAGGAGACATCATGCAGAGGCATAGGTGTGGCTTGCGCATAGGGCAGCGAGGAGGGCGGGAAACCGAAAATGGGGAAGAACACGCAAAAAAGTGGGTGTTATGAGGGATGGCCCGAAGGCAGTCCATAGCATGGCCACTATTGCGTGAAACAATACGTATTCAGGGATCCGACCACGCAACTTCCCAGCAGGGAAATGGCCACACAAAGCCCTTATACTATCCGCCATTTCAAGCCAGGCATATAGACATTTGCACATATCAATCAAATCGCAGAGGTAAGATCGGGTGTGGGATTTAGGGGTGGTGAATGCAGCCGGGGTTCCAATCTAACTTTCTAACTTAGGGGTGCTCGTATGTAGTGTAGCAGGTGCAGGTACGGTTTATGGGGGTTTGTATACAGATTTTCAGAGTTTTACCCAAGTTACGATAAATTGTACACATGTTGGTGGGTTGCATGTATTTGCACCCAGGGACCATGCAAAGGTGGCTGTTTTTGGCTGTTTTTTTTTACGTGGGCCCTGTTGGGGGCACGCCGGCTGCAACTTGCATATACGGTTACTTTGCGTAAACAATTCCATGAATACGCATTGCATGAAAAAAACCTCTTAAAGTCTCTTTCTTGCCTTTCAAATTGTATTCCCCCATAAAGTTCACAAAGGTCCCCCTGTGCCGGCCTCTGACCTCACAGCACACAGTTCCCATAGGCCCCCCTCTGGTGGGCTTAGACCTTTCACGTCACAGTTCAACACAAACGTGCCGGGGGCTCCCTTCCCCAAGCTTTATTTTACTCCAATCTCCCTCAATCGGGCCTGGGCCCCTTTCAGAAATTGAAGACTTTCGAATGTGCGTGGCTCTCTTTACAGACCACCGCAGAACCAACTTTGCTGTTTATTCACTTTAAGCTTCAAACAATGCACCTTTCATGGAGACTTTCGAATGGGATACTTCCTTTCGCCGGACCACTCTGTTGCTTAATATCGCTGATCTCACAGCTGTCGTTAACTTCAAAGTTCATTCACAGGTCTGCCTTTCTTCGGGTCTCATCCACATGCGTGCATTCTTCAATTGTGATATAGTGTTGCTACTTCATTCGCTTTAACACACACCGGTCTTGTTGCAGACAGCCATTCAGTAAATGCAATTATGAAAGTGCAAGGCTTCTGCATGTGCTGTGCTTGAATCACTGACCTCAACAGAAACACCCTGCTGAAGCTAATATTGCACTGGGCCTTATGTTGTAAGCACTGCTTCAAAATCCAGAGGTAGCAGAGGCAGTGGTACAAGGGGAGTGCCAGGGGTAGCAGCTGCTACCCCGGCTCCTCCAAATGACGTCCATGGAGCCATGGGGTGTTTTCCCACAGCTGCTGTGATATGCTCTCGCCCGGAGATATTCAGGGCAGCACTGAGAACATTACTCTGAATGATCTGAAAGGTTTAGTGCAGATGTGCCTGCAAACAGGGTGTCACAATAGTCTTGGAAGATGGAGATGGTAGTACCTGTGCTGTTTTCTTTCCATCCTCAATCATGTTCCTTTACGGAAAGCAATGTGAAGTAAAGATGCAATGCAAACCTGTGTTTCAAAACGGCATCTTCATGTTTTGATACACCATGAAACAAGATTTTCAGATCTTTTCTGGAATGCAGATGACAATCCCAACCCTCCTGAAAAAAATAATATGCAGACAACTAGGGCCTACAACAACCTTCTGCTGAAAGAAGTCCCACATTCCATTCATCACCTCCATTGCACACGTGCCCCACCAATGTACACTTGCCCATTTAAAAACATAACGGAAACATGTTATTTTATGTGCAGGCGTATCTATAGAAAGAGGTGTTACTCGTTTTCAGTAGCTGAACCCTGCACGCTTTGCCAGCCTTTAAAAAATACTCAACGATCATGCAAACTAAAGTGTTTAGATTGATGTATTGGTCGACATGGTGTTACTGAAGCTAACAATAAAGACATGTGTGTCCTAAAATTACACGACAAGGCACAACAGAGCATAAAATTACAAAGGCAGTTTTAAAATTGAACAGTAATAATGAGGGTGAGTCTGCAGGTATTGCCCTTACAACAATGTCTAAGAAAACTGCATAGATATTAGACAACAACACCTAGATCAGACTGCAGTCTTAATTGTAGAAATTATTAATTAAAACGAAATTACAAATGACTTGCCACCTATTAGCCTACACTTCACATACATAAACTGAAAGAAAGTACACATTCTATTTAGATCTAAATTCAACCAACTATTTACAAAAGGGCCAAACACATGTCACCTTTTAATTTCTTAAGTTTAAATGATAAGTCACAGTGATATATTCCCTGCATGTCCATTGTTCAAATAATCTTTAACCATTGTTCTATTATACACTAGTAAAAGGCTTTTATGTCAGTAATTCAAATTAATGAAATTCATGAAATACTAAGGGCCTGGCACACCGAAGTGTTCTATAATGGCGCAATCCCATAGGAAAACGTTCTGTGAATCAGGACCTCAAAGCAGACATGTTTTGACAAATATGTCAAACTAGCAGATCATGCAGATCAAACACTAATCTAAACATGCAAAAAATATTCAAAAAATATAATTGCACGTTAATATACAGTCCTCCAATTTCTTCTGATCGCCATGGCTACTCAAAGGCATAGCATGGAATAGAATCTCAGGCTCAATCTCCCATTGATGGAGATGAAGCCTTCCCCACACTTGCTTAAGCAGAAGAGGACAATCATTGGAAAATGCACTAGTTTTACCTTCTGAAGTTGTTCATTGCGATTTACAATTATAGGACCCACAAAGAATAGGACACAATCAAAGCACATTTAAGATGAAGTGCATCCTATGACTATCATCAGGTGAACTGTTTCCTGATGGCTTATTAAATACTTCATACATTATAGATGCAGCTTAGGCACAAACTCTCCAGCCTACACATCCTATTAAAAAGGTCCAATTGGATGCTTTTAATCTCGAAACCACCCAACGTTTAATCATTAATGTCACAAAACATCTTTCAGTCCCATTTACCCATGCTATAAACAATGTACAGCAAATCCTAACAATCCATTTAATTCCGAAACAGAATACAAACATACATGATGCGTGAGACTAGCAGCAGTTTACCAGTCATGCAAATGTAAAGTGGGCATCAACATTCATGTAAACATGCTTTTATAACTGATGCTATGGAGATCCAAAAGCATGTAGTTCTCATGTCCATATTCAGCTGAGAAAAAAAAGGCAGCACTCACACCTTACCATTTACCACTGATGGAACTGAAAATGCTACTCTACTTAGTCCTTGCAGAAGGTTTCACAAATAATACCAGAGTTTAAGGTTTCATTCATACTTCAAACCCTTCAAACAAGCTATGCAAAATGTAGAAATACCACAGACAGATACACATGTAGGCTTGAGTGTAGGGGTTACGTCAGCATAACAAAGCAACATTGTCATATATTACATCACAATTTATGCTTTCAGAATCCAGCCTCCTTACAAACTCTCCATTCAGCAATTCATTCTTTTGTACCTTTCACGCTGAAGTGAAATAGAAAGAGATTTGTTGATCTGAAAGTGACTTTCGACTCTGTGAGTAAGGAGTTGATTGATTAATAGCTTTATTTCAGAAAAATAATATTCCATAAAAGAAATACAATAATAAATAAGACATTGCTAAAATTGTCAGTGAATAATTCAATGTAAGATAAAATGTTAAAATAAAGAATTTTTCAAGAACTGTACAAGACCAAGAAGAATTAAATTCTGTAACATATTTCACTAATATTCCTCTTAAACAAAGTGCTCTCTTGAGGTATGTTTTCACAGACCAAGCACTAAAAATATCCAACAATCCAGAAGGAAATTATGGACAGTCGATATTGCAACAAATTGGTATTACTTAAAATAGGAACAACATATCTCTTTCCCAGATTTTCATAAACTGGACAAAAAAAAGAATAAATTAATTAATGACTCAGATGAATGTATACAAAAGGACAAAGTGACAGCAAGCAATCTTCCTAATTAAGTGCTAAAATAAGTGCTAAAAAATTACAGTTTAAACATTTAAAATGTGGTCTACTGAGTATAGTCCTTTGTTTTGCATGCAGGGAATATGTGAGAAAAGCTTTAATTCCTGCCTTTCCAGTAACTAATTCATGAAATATGTTCAAAGGTTTCCTTAGCTCAACAGATTCTCTAGCCTCATTCATGTTTGGCATCAGAAAATTACTTAACACCTCAATCTGTCTCGCAGAAAGAGCAGTACACCAATGGAAATCTCCTGCATTTTATTTGACGTTGATGGCAGCACATATGAAAACCAGTGTACATATTTGTTAGACCTATCACTTCATCAAATATCATTAATAAAAGAGTTTGGGCCTCATTACAACTCAGGCGTTAAGGGTTAACGCCACCGTTAACCCTTAACGCCTGATTCTGATTTTAACGCCTGCTTTTAGCAGGCGTTAAAATCCATGGCGCTAACCTGCCATGGTGCTAATTACGCCGCCGTAATTTACGGCGGCGTAATTAGCGCCTTCCCCACTCCCATTATGCCCTATGGGGCAAAAATGGGAATGGGGAAGGGAAAATGGGAAATGGGGATTTACCGCCCCACTCACCTTGGAATGGGGCAGTAAATCCGCCATCCACCATGGTGTAAACAGAGTTTACACCATGGTGGTAAAGTTGGTGCACTTAGCACCAAGGTTGTAATGAGGCCCTTTGTCAAAAAAGGCCTTGTCATCAGAAAAAATAAAACAATAGGGGCCACATGACATGAATCAACAATACAAGGCAAACACAACTTTCTGTGACACAACCAAGTAGGGTCAGAAGGCAAAAGACAACAATCATCTACAAAATTCATTTTGTGTACATTTTAATACATTTCCTACACTACAATTCCAAACACCCGCTGCATAGAGTCCAACACACTTAGCCTTAGCTTCAAAGATATGTAGCATAGGTTGGACCAGTTGTGCCTTAGACTTTGCATCAAACTTACACATACCTTGTGTAGTTACTCTGCAGCTCTATTTATGAACATGTTTTATATTGCACAGAGAGGCAGAAAACCTCACACACAGATAATCAAAATACACATCAAAATCAGATACTCAAAATACTCAACGTTAGGTATAGGGCAACTTTCCAGAAATAAGTGAAAGAGATTTAATGGCCAAAAACCATTCAATGGTCAGAAACATAGTTGGTGATTTAGTTGCATTTATTTTTAGGCCGCACTCTCCTATAATATTTGTATGGGCATTCAAGCATTTTTTGTAATGATCTTGGAGTTCTTGCCAAATTCACATTATCCTCAGCATAAGACAGAATGTAGACGTTTATTCCATTTAGTACTAGAGTGTCAGCCTCACATTTACATAAAACATTGTATAAGGAATTTGTATACAAATTAAAAAGTGTCAGAGCAAAGACACATCCCTTTGGAACTCCACAAAGGATAGCAAATTGAGTACCTAATTCCACATTCAAATCATACTGAACAATAGCTTCTGAGCACTCGGCAAAGAAATAAGCTCTTTTAAAACAATTTGGTAAATCCACATTTCTTGAAGAGTCAGCCATTATGTTGATCCATCAATTAAGTCAAAGGCCTTTAAAAGGTCTGTAAAAGGTCCGATTGCATGTGCACCAGGTGGAGACACCGTCCATTCGACTAGGCCCAGGCTCTTCATCTGTTGATTCGTCCTGCCAGCTGCCGTCCAAATCCCCATCGTTTTCGCGTGCTTCCCTTTCCAGTAGTTCCTCCTTGGTATACTCGGGCTTGTACATGTAGGGCATTATTGTAGCCATTGTGTGTTAAACAACTAAAATAATTTATAGCGGTGGTACTGGTATCTGTTCACACGGGCTACAAGCGGCGAAGGTAGCTGACCAGAGCACTGAAACGAGTCACAGAATACTCAAAGTAACACAGAGAGAGGAATGGAATCGAAAATCTGCTGCTGTGTGTTGTGAAACGGTCTGTTTATACTTATTGAGGAAAGAGGCGTCCTGCCATTTCCATGGTGACACGTCATTAGCTGAAGCGCAGCGAATGTTTACACGAGACGTGCTTTGGCGTTGGGAAATGGGCGGTACGAGTCTGCTGATGACAGGCTCAGGGGCGGGGGAATTGATATAGTGCCGCAAAAGCAGGTCAGCCAGGGCGATCGGGGAAAAGATAGGATTATCAGAAAATGGCGGCTCCCTGGTGCTTGTTTTCGCGTGCGTTTAATGGATGAAAACTCGGGTAAGGTCCATAGGAAAGTTTTCTAAAATCGAGCCACTTAGGCTTAAAAAAACATGGCCGACCCGTAGGGACAATAACATTTTTTACTAGACCATGCCTTTAAGTTTCAGTTTCCATAGGAAGAACACTTTTTGGGCGGCTTATAACTTCTCTCCCCCTGGACGAATCCTCACCAAACTTTGCAAAACAAGTATATGGCCCACTCTGAATTTTATTGCAAAGTTTGGTGAGGATTTGTCCAGGGTGGGCAAAGCTATAGGGGGGGTCCCAAAACTTTTTTTTTCCCATAGACTGAATGGGGAAAAAACGTTGCTCGCGCCTACAGCCCAAACCGCTGGGTGGATTTTCACCAAATTTAGACCAGGAGTAGCGGCTTGGTCCTGAAAGCGGGCTTTTGCAGATTTGGTGAAAATCCGTCCAGTAGTTTTTTTAAAAATGACCAAAAGTAGGTCATCAAAAATTAGTGATATCTGTGTTCGGTCCGCGGACAGTGTCCTGATTGGCCAATCAGTTTGCGTGATGTCCGTGGACATGTGACGTGTTCGCTGATTGGGCGGTGTGGAGCATGAAGCGCGTCAGATTTTCGGTGGTGTCCGCCATCTTGGACAGCGCGGTGAAACTTGGTTCAAAATGTGTATTTAGTAGAGTGTGTTGGTGTGTAGGAGTGTTTGGGGAGGGTGGGAGAGTATGAGATAGGTTGAAAGTTGTGTTTTTTTATGTGGTAGACGTTCTTGTTGTGTTCGATTTGTCTGCGGACATCACAGGTGTTCTGAAATGTTCTAAATAAACTGAATGGGGGGTGTTCTGAGGACTCAATATGTTTCTGTTTTGTTTGCAAGCAAGCTGAAACTGTTCTAAGAACACTCGCAGTGTATGGAAATGTTCGTAAATAAACAAAATGGGGGTGTTCTGAGGACGCTGTCCGTGTTGTTCGTTGTCAAGTTGAAAGTGTTCTAAGAACTCTCGCGGTGTCCTGAAATGTTCGTAAATAAACAAAATGCGGGTGTTCTGAGGACGCTGTCCGTATTATTCATTGTCAAGTTGAAAGTGTTCTAAGAACTCTTGCGGTGTCCTGAAATGTTCGTAAATAAACAAAATGGGGGTGTTCTGAGGGCACTGTCCGTATTGTTTGTTGTCAAGTTGAAAATGTTCTAAGAACTCTTGCGGTGTCCTGAAATGTTCGTAAATAAACAAAATGGGGGTGTTCTGAGGATGCTGTCCGTATTGTTCGTTGTAAAGTTGAAAATGTTCTAAGAACTCTCGAGGTGTCCTGAAATGTTCGCAAATAAACAAAATGGGGGTGTTCTGAGGACGCTGTCCGTATTGTTCGATGGCAAGTTGAATGTGTTCTAAGAACACTCGTGGTGTCCTGAAATGTTCGTAGGGGGTGTCCTGAAGACGCTGTCCATAT
Organism: Ambystoma mexicanum; assembly: GCF_040938575.1. Lineage (NCBI taxonomy): Eukaryota > Metazoa > Chordata > Amphibia > Caudata > Ambystomatidae > Ambystoma > Ambystoma mexicanum. Next base: position 274,270,108 of record NC_090922.1, read on the forward strand.
TGTTCGATGGCAAGTTGAATATGTTCTAAGAACACTCTCGGTGTCCTGAAATGTTCGCAAATAAACAAAATGGGGGTGTTCTGAGGACGCTGTCCGTATTGTTTGATGGCAAGTTGAAAGTGTTCTAAGAACTCTCGCGTTGTCCTGAAATGTTCGTATGGGGTGTTCTGAAGACGTCCGTATTGTTCTCTGGCAAGTAAATGTATTCTAAAAACACTCGCGGTGTCCGGAAATGTTCGCAAATAAACAAAATGGGGGTGTTCTGAAGACGCTGTCTGTATTGTTCTGTGGTAAGTTGAATGTGTTCTAAGAACACTTGTGGTGTCCTGAAATGTTCGCAAATAAACAAAATGGGGGTGTTCTGAGGACGCTGTCCGTATTGTTCGTTGGCAAGTTGAATGTGTTCTAAGAACACTCGCGGTGTCCTGAAATGTTTGCAAAAAAACAAAATGGGGGTGTTCTGAGGACGCTGTCCGTATTGTTCGTTGTCAAGTTGAAAGTGTTCTTAGAACTCTTGCGTTGTCCTGAAATGTTTGTAGGGGGTGTCCTGAAGACGCTGTCCGTATTGTTCGCTGGCAAGTTGAAAGTGTTCTAAGAACACTCCTAATGTCCGCGGACATTAAAGGTTTCCATAGGCCATAGTTGAAATGTTTCACTCTATGGGTATGATATGCTGTGGTGGTTGTGGACAGGGCATAGAGTGTTGGGTGCATGGCCATTTGGCCATGCACCCATCAATGGGTAAAAATGGGTCAAAAACAAATTTATAAGGAACACAGTTATAAGATACTATGGGTGTGATATGCTGCGATGGTTGTGGCCAGGGCATAGAGTGTATAATATACTTACTGTTTGGTTTAGTAACTGGAGTACATTTATTTCTTGTTCATTTCTGTGATAAAAGAAAATAGCATGCTAGTATTAGTGTTTTGTAATGACTTATTACATTGTATAATCAACATTTTTTTTGACCCTCATATTTAGTAGATTACAAACCAGAGTACTGTGCAATTTGCTCAGTTTCTGTGTTCGTTGCTAAAATCATTGGGTATGTTGGGTATTGGGTTTGCTTTTTACATATGGATTGAGGAGTTGGCGTAAAGACTTGAAAAATTGTTTGGGAATGTTACACATTGACATTTGTACTCTAGATGTTCTGATTCAGTTGAATGGAGGGGTAATATTAAGTTTTCAGGGCATATTTTTGTAAGGAGTACTTCTTGTTCCATTTTGGTATTATTCACTTTTTCATAACCTCGACCACTGCTATATATGGCAATTGTATTTGTTTGCTTTTGTTTGTACGCTTCTTCATTAAAGTATGGTTCTGTGCTCGAAAGTGTGATTCCATTCACCTCCGCAGATACTTAAGAAGTTCTTTCTGTTAACATTTTGTTTATTGAGAAGTCTTTTTTGTAATTTAGTTATTAGTTTTGTTAGTGGTTTCATTTTGTTTAACACTAAAATAAATAACTTTCTTTTGAGAAGAATTGCAGTGTCTATCAACGCTTCTAAGATTAATTATCTACGATAGGTTTTAAGCATTGAACCTGATTTCTCTCCTGTTTTTATAAGTTTTTGAAGGACTTTGTGACGGTACATTTTGGCTAAAATACTTTTCTTGGTATGCTTACTTTGCACTATATCAAAATTTAAAGAAGCAGTTTTATCTGTAGTGATAGCTGATTTTCTGTTAATTATTTTTTGGTTTGTTTTACATTTTGAAAGAGAAGGCAAAGTTTTTGTATTTGAAACTTCTTGTGTTTCACTAAATGACTGTATTATCTGTTTTGTTTCAACTTTTTTTACAAATTCTGCTAGAGATGGATGCTGATGTTGGACACTTACATTTTCATTTGCTCTACTTCTGCGTTTCTTACTACGGACTTGAAGTGGTGTGGAGAAGTAAACATAGTAAATCTAATGTATACAATTAAAACAGTTGTTTGTTCTATAATATCAAAATTATAGCGGTTGAGTTGGGTAATTTGTGTGTCCAAAAATAGGAATTTGTGGGCCATTCTGGCTGTAAATCGCTGTTTAACACATGGGGATTTTTGGACAGAATGGTGCACAATCTCTATTTTTAGGCACAGAAATAGCATGGATTAACTTTACAGTGTGTTTGAGTAATAATACAAATATTATGGTGATATTCTACTTACTTTTTTTTTCTGAAATGAACAGGTTACTTCTTAGTTCTTCTTTGTTTTTCAAATTTGGCTGCTTCTTTTCAGGAGAATGGTCTTCACTGAAATTGTAAAAGAAACAAATTAGTAATTTTGTTTGTATATAGCACTGTTTTTAATTTAGACATTGATTTTTTTAATTGAAATCCTCAGTGCCTTCCTTAAAACCATTAAAACTATCTTATTTACATAATATACGTCGCACCAGTTCAATACATATGAAATGTTCTTAATGAACAAATTGTATTGCAATGACTAACTGTAGCAAACAAAATATCTTTACTATGTCTTGTGAAATTCATAATGTACCATTGAATACCACTATTTCTGTAACTAAGCTCTTCCAGGTAACAGTTCCTCAATGTAATGCTTAAATTAAAGTAATTAAATAAATAAAGAAATAAAGAAAATATGTAATTGCATTAGTATTATTTTTTGAGATTTGAACATAGAGTATGCATGCATGCAATTTTGTTTGAATATATGTATTTCATTTAAAAAATGTTAGTTTAACATGATTTGAGTGTGTGTGTGTATAAAGAAAGTAAATAGTATAAAGGTTTATAAGTGACAGTTGATTTTAGGAGATTGAAAAAAAAGACAGTAGATTCATTTTACAGATTACACAAGCTAAAAGTCAGTTTGAAAATGTGTTCATGTACTGTACAGAAAATATGCATGCCTGTAGTTTGTGTTCATGCATATGGATATGCATGGAGCTGCAAGTAGAAATCTTGGAGACTTGTACAGTATTTCTTGTAGATGGTGCTTGCCAATGATATGACACTTGTACTCAGAGAGATTCACAGTACATTTGCAGTGCTGATCTATGATGATGCAGTTAGATGCAGGTCTTGAATGTGATTGGCGGATGGTCATGTGACTTCTTAGCTACATCCAATGAGGGAATGGCACAGAGAGTGAAGTGGAAATGGTAGAAGGGCTTTTTATGTTACGATATGTCCGCGGACATGGCGGTAGTTTGCGGACATCGGGTGTTACATCCGGGGATTTTTGGGTTCAGAATTCATGTAAATGAGAATGAGCACTGAAAGGGATTGGTCAGGAAAGTTTAGTGGGTGTGTTGTGCCAGGAGAGAGTTTCTCAGGTACTCTTTTTGCTGAGAGAACAACAGATATCTATGGCTGTGTGTTTCAGAAAACAGAATGTTTGGATTTTGGGAGATTCGTGGATACATTGGTTGAAGGTGCATGCAGAAAGCTGTGGAGTAGCTGTAGATCTTGGATTTCCACATGTGGAAGTACACTGGCATGGAGTACATGGAATGAAGTGGTTGGACTTGCTACCTCTCTGAGCTACTTTGGAGACAGAGCAACATCCTGACATAGTTGTAATTCATTGTGGAGGGAACAGTTTAGGACATGTGTCTGGAATTTCTTTGCAATTTGCTATGAAAGAAGGACTTGGGAAGGTCATGCACATGTTTCCTAATTCTCAAGTAATAATTTCACGGATTGCGCAGAGACAAATGTGGCTTAGTTCTTCTTCATTTGGTTCACAAATGGAAAAAGCAAGGCGCAATGTTAATAAGGCTGTTTGTGCCTTTCTAAAATATTTTGGCATGTCCTCTTTTCACAATGAAATTATTATGTTTCGTAGTACATACATTTTTCGCAGAGATGGCGTCCATCTTACTTATGCTGGCAATCAGATTTTTCTGAGAAATGTAGAAAATGCATTGTGACCTTTTTTTAGAATTATAGCATCAGCATCCATTTTGAAGTAGGTGTTGAGTATTTATAATTTTTGTTATACAAACACCTCCCAAAGGCTCTTTTCAGAGCCACCACTTCCTCCCAGAGAAACTTGCAATGGTTATGATAGGGTAGCAACCCAATTTTTTAGATGTTCGCGGACTGTCCGCAGACTTCTAAAAAATACAAAGGGCCCTGCTTCATTTTTTTCACTTCTATTTTTTAACTGTGAAAGGCGGCTCTGAAAAGAGCCTTATTTGTTTTAGATTTTTGTTATTTTGTATTTTTTTATATACAACACACTAGGAGAGGAGGGGAAAGGAGGGTAAAGGGGGGACACCAACCACAGGGATAAGAAAGGGCGAGCTGAGAGAGGAAGATGTAGAGTGGGTTTTATTTGGGTAGTGAGCAGGTCTTCTCGTGCTCTGAGACGATAGTCTCAAAAGCACTGCAAAGTCGCTCCCCCCTGCAGAGTACTGTGTCACAGTACATACATACAACTGTGACCTTCGAAAGGTAAGGATCATCAGAATGCTGTATGGCCTGTGAGGCAGCTTGAGTAAGACGCTGTCCCACAGAGGTGGTCCTTTTGGTGACAGGATCAGAAACGGAGGATGAAGTAGAGGAAATCAACCTACTACGCTCCTCGCAAGGTACAACCTTGTGAATGGCCCCAGAGTGAAATGACCTTAGGTGTCGCTTCATGGTAGTGGTCCCAAAGCTGTACGAACCATGCCTCCCGCGACTGAATACCATTTTGCACTCATTGCAGGTGACACGGTTCGCACGAGCGTTAGGAACATCCCCATGAATGGTAAACAACCGCCACACCCAAGACTCACGCCTAGTGCGGGTAGTAGGGATTTCCTCTACCTCATTCTCGTCATCCTCTTCTTCCTCCTCTGCATCCTCACTCCTGTTCCCCTCTTCAGGTCCTTGGGGAGGTGGTGGTGGTGGAGGGGGTGGGGGTGGTGCTGAAGCAGGTGCAGCACCAGGTGGCAGTAGTGCAGCCAGGGATGCCATCTCAATGATGGTGTAATCTGCAAGTTGCAGGAAAAATAGCTGTGCTCTCAAGAATAGCCAGAAACACAATGAGAATAAGCTGTAGGGCATGGTCTTTTATAGGGGTGCTTGTACACGGTTTGTGGACACGTGCGCTGTCCGCGGACAGATCAAACACAAAAAAAGTTTCAAAAAGTATGTAGAAACTCATGATTAGTATGTGGGACTTGTGCTATGGTGAGTTTTTATTGAAAAATATTGTGGATTACTTGAAAATGTACTTTTAAATTGTTCGTGGACACGAAGAGTGTCGCATTCAGAACACGCGATCAGCATGGGTGCGGTCACCTGATCCCTTCGCGAACATGTCCGCGAAGGAAGCGCCTGTCCGCATGACACCAAATGCATGGACATTGGTTTGCGCATGCACGTTGATGTTCTACGGACACTGTTTGGGTACTGAAGTAATTAAAAGTGCATCACACGTCAAACGAACATTTCTGGACACCGCATGTGTTCTAGAACAGTTTGAAGTTGGTAGCGAACAGTACGGACAGGTATAGTGTTCTTCAGGAAACCTCAATTTTCGTTTATTCAGAACATTTCAGGACACTTTTTGTGTTCTTAGAACAGTTGCAACTTGCTATCGAACACTATGGACATGTATAGTGTTCTTCAGGACACTTCAATTTTCGTTTCTTTACGAACATTTAAGGACACCGTGTGTGTTCTTAGAACAGTTTCAACTTGCTAGCGAACAGTACGGACAGGTATAGTGTTCTTCAGGACACCTCCATTTTCGTTTATATACGAAAATTTCAGGACACCTATTGTGTTCTTAGAACAGTTTTAACTTGCTTGCGAACACTACGGACAGGTATAGTGTTCTTCAGGACACTTTAATTTTTAATTTCTTTACGAACATTTCAGGACACTGCGTGTGTTCTTAGAACAGTTTCAACTTGCTAGCGAACAGTAAGGACAGGTATACCCGCGCTGTCCGCGGACACCTACATTCTTTTTTTTTTTTTAAACGGACACTAATTACAACACAATATAAAAATGTAACTTTATTTAACATATATTAATAATTTATGACAGAGAAGGTGAGGCAGAAACGGAAACAAAAACAGGAGAATTAGGGGTTTCAACATGATTGGTATCAGGTGAAGAAGGGATGGAAGTCTCATCAAAACGTTTTGTGTTATGGAGAGGGTTTGGGGATAATTGACTGGGATATGGTGAGGGGGGACAAATACATGTGGGACAATGGTATGAGGTTTTTGTTTTAAAATGATCTTCAACAAAAGTTTTCAAATTATTAAAATTGGTCAAGATAAATCCATTTTTTCTTTTATGCTGTCAAGAGGGTTATCCATAACAGTTTCTTCAGAGGTATTTTCTATTTTGGTATGCTCTGTACAAAAATATATATATATATATGTTAAATGTATATAAAATAATAATAATTAAATGGTTTATATTGTAAAGTGTTTACCATTAGGTTCACTATCTTCTAACATTTCCTCATGTGGGAAATGATCCTCTAGCCATTCCAGAGTACTACACATTTCTGTGAGAAAAAAAAAGATAATATTTTTTTTTATCTAATACAGAAAATTGTAAAATGCAGTACACTTACTATTTCAGGTAAGATATGTTCTAAGTACTCTGTAAGTCTGGTCTTGTTCTTAGTTCTGTAGGGTCTGTGAGGTAATTATGTTGGAAGCCAATTTTTCTTCTTTTGGTATATTACATTTTAGAACATATTATTTTAAATGAATGGTTAGTGTGTTACATATATGGGTTACATTTCCAATGTATTACTACATATAATGTGTATGTGTGCTGCTTTTAGAATTTGTTAAATGTTCCTATGTTATGATATAACAATCATACATACCCCCCCAGAGTTTGTAGGTAGTGGTACTGTTCTCCGAACATGTCCGCGGACATTAAAAGAGTTCGCGGACATCAAGTTCAGTAGAATGGGTTCAGTTGTTCCATATTACATGTACATAAAGTCAAAGATATTATTGTTAAGTTGTGCTACTAAAAACCTATGAAATTCAGTAAAATAACTTTGTGAAAGGGACGTTATGGTTAAGTTGCGCTACTAAAAACCTATGAAATTCAGTGAAAAAACTTTGTTAAAGGGATGTTATGGTTAAGTTGCGCTACTAATAACCTACGAAATTCAGTAAAAAAGGTTTGATCCAAATTGGTTACATTATTTTATATAACAAGCCCTTGAGACACGTGTTTCGGTTTAACAAAGCCTTTTTCAAATCCGGGCGGACGAAACAAACTGTTTTTAACAATATCATAGTATCTCATCATTTCTGAAATATGCCAAATTGTCCACCAAATCGTGGTCCCCCATACATACCGGTAAGTAGACCAAATATGTACATTATTCATAAATTAGACAGAGATTGAGGATGGGTAAAGTGGAGGATTGCATTGGTGGTGAGAAACAAAAATTACAATTGCAATATTCATTTACAAGTATGAACGGGATGGTTGGTATTGGGAAAGTAAAACAAACGAAATCAAAGAAATATAATGAACAAAAAAGGGAGAGAGAAAAAGGTACATTCTGTTAGTAATATTGTCCACGTACTGACTTCTAGAGTTATGATTATGATCTTATACAGTAAAGGGTCACTTACCAGATTGTACAAAATATTTTCACTCAATGTGATTGTTGACTTATTTGCCTTGGGCTTAATCCCAAACTTTCTTCCTGCCAATTATGTATAAAGAAATAGGTTACTTCCTCTTGATATCAGCCAGAAAAAATATATATATACGATTGCATTTACAACCTGCCATAGTCTCCATGGTCATTAGTTATTAGTCTACAATGTACAGTTTGTGTTTGCGATCCGCTCGATCGCGTACACATTCTAAAATTGAATCAGTGTGCTACTTCGTAGTACCTCCCACCTATTTGTAAATGAGCATTAATGTCAATGATGGAATCTTGTCTGACTCTATATTGGAAGCGAAAAGAAAGTCTAATTCCCTTACCTTGAAGCTCCTAGTCTCTCGCGTTGGCTAAAGGCTTGTTGTTTAGTACACCGTCGCCATCTTTGAAACCTTTGTTATAGAGGTTTCCATGGCGACGCAGCGTGCCCTCCACCATTTTGATTACTCCGTTGCTATCGTGTTGCTATAACAACCACGAGTACTCAGTCAGGGTCAACTGTAGCTAAAGTGATTTCATCCGCCCAAACACGTGCATTTTCGTTAAATTAGATACACATACTAGTTCATAGATCCTGCCCACTATTAATATGAGAGCATTTTATCGAAGATAGAATCCTATCTGACTACATCCGCCTGGCGAAAATAATGTCTGGTTTGCTTACCTTGAAACTTCTAATTCACTCACGTAGGCTCGAAACTAGCGGTTTAGAACGCCGTCACCATGTTGGAAACATTTGTTGTAGAGGTTTCCATGGCTAAGCAGCGTACTGGTTACTCTGTTGCTACCGCGTTACTATGGTAACCACAAATTCTTAATCTGAATATCTCAAGCCTTAATGATACATTATTTTTGAAAACATCACATATATTAATGTCTACATGGTTTCTAGAATGTATTCACAACTTAATCTGGATTATGTCCGATTAGACTTATCAGGTCATTGGTACTGACCTCAATCTCGGTTATCCCTTATTAAATTTCATATGCCATTCACCCTAGATGTCGTCGCCATCTTGGGAACCCTTATTGGACCGGTTTCCATGACGACTCTGTGTGCCGACTAATAAAAATGATCTCTAGGGGTCTGTGTTACTTAGTATGATATCTAGATAGAATCCGCTTATTTGGAAAGTTAATATAAAATCATAGGCTGCTAAATCAAATGGTCCGTGCCTAACCATGATGGCGTGCCGGCTGTTGTGCTTATTCTTTATGTGTCAATATTGCTTTTATATTGCTTACTTGCGATTTCCCAAATGACCAATCAGATCCAATCATTGCAGTTCAATCCCAGAGTGCCTCCTCTTTTACCACTAGTGACAACACGGTTGTATGGACAGGTTTTGCAATCACTTACATCATTTCATAAAGATTCCCATTTTGCATAATCTGATATTTCCGACACACATAGTTAATGTCCATGTCTCTATTCCGTACATAATCAAAAAACACTTGCAAGCGTTGAATTCATAAGCACCCATTTAGGCAGTCTGTTGACCTATATATATGTGTAACCTGTATTCTATATGATTACACATTGGTGTCCCACACTCAGAGGAACAACACCATCTCGTTATCTGAGTTTAATCCTGTTACCGTAGCATTAAAGTAACAAATAAGTCTTGCTTCCACTTTTCTTAAAACTTGTATCCTGTCCCTGCCCCTTTTGGACAGGGTTACATGCTGAAGTCCAATAAATTTGATCTTAGACTTGTCATCCAATTGGTGTTTGTTCTGCCAATGTGCTTCCAAAAGCAAAGAAGGATCTTGACTCCTAATTTGGCTTAAATGCTCTCGAATCCTTGTTCTGAGTTCTCTTTTTGTACTGCCTATATGCATTTTTTGACAAACACAGCGAATGCCGTACACAACATACTTCGTTCTGCAGTTTATTCCTTGTTTGATTTTTATTGTCTTTTCATTCTGAAAGACAATAAAAATTCCTTGAATTCTTTCGTTCCATCAACGGCCATCTTGCACATAGAGCAAATCCCACATTTCCTGAACCCCATATTTTCTTTTGTTAGCCAGGTTTGCAACCTTGGCTCTTTGATGTCTGTAGTAGTGACGGGCTAATGAGTTATTTCAGGGTGTCTTCTCTTTTGTAAATCAACAACGGATTATCCCCTACAAATTCGTGAATATGCTCATCCAGCTTGAGTAAGTACCAATATTTCTGTAATGCCTTTTGTTTTTTGTTATGGTCCTTGTTATATTGAGTGATAAGCCTTACGTCTGTTAGTTCCGTATCTATTAGTCTACTGTTCTTTTTCAAAGTATCTTCCTGTTTGAGATTCTTTGTTCTTTCAAAAGTCTTCCTGACACTGGACATTGAATATCCTCTCTTAATGAAGCGAGTTTTCAGTAGTTTGCACTCCTGTTTGAATCTCTTCTGTTCGTGACAGTTACATCTTGCTCGTATTTCTCTGCAGTTTCACGCAATTTCGCTTTCAATTGACTTTGCAACTGCATTTTAAGGTATGCAGGCTTGTGCCTTTTCACAAATCTGTGTAATTGTACAATTCACCATTAACATGGTGTATGTTTTGCTATTTTTACAGTGGAGCCCACGATCCTTCTATTTTTTGTTGCTTAACACACACATTGGTAAGTTAAACTCTTCTTGTTTTCTCCATTTACCATATCCTCAACTGAGCTATTATTTTTCACACACTCTTCTTCCCTTCCAAATGTTTGTCTTGTTTAGTGTTATTAACAAAGACTTCCCACTACTCAGGTAAATTGCTTCAACTTTTAACGAACTGGATGGCCAACCCAGATGAAACATGCTAACGTATTTTTTGTTATTTTTGTTTTTCTCTACCCCCATTCCTTCTTCCGTGTGCTAATCTATTTGCCATCTCTTGAATTGTTTTTTGTTCTTTTTGGCTCCATATGCACTGGCACAATTTATTTGGCAATTGGATTACCTTTTATGTATTTGATTGCTTCTTTGTGTTTAATATGATTGCTTTTGATCTCATATGTCTGATGTGCAATTGTATGGTGACTTGCCACTTTCTTTTTGCTTATTATCCTGTAATTCCATGTACTGGTCTATTTTGCATGTACATTAATCTGTAGCCTCAGTAGAAGAGCAAGTGCTCGAAACACGTGTCAGGCTACCTTCTTGGGAATTAAACACATACCAACTGCAATTTATTTTGTGTGTGCGCGCAGTGTGTCTGTAAAATCAACCTGGTTCCACATTCAGAAGTGATAGACAGAGCAGGCTCTTGTTGTTGCTGTAAGCGTGCACACCCTAGACACCAGACCACTGCGCTCCAAGAAGAAGATGAGAATATTTGCAGGACACAGCTGAGAATTAATAGTATTTTCTCCAGGTTTTACTCGCAGCTATGTAGTCATGGGGAACAGGTCCCCCAAAAGGACTTAAAGGTAACCTTCTTAGAGATACCTTTGACCACACTAGATAGCATGCAGAGATCTGTACTGGATCAACCCAATACAGTTGATAAATTGCGAGATGCGATCGCCTCGCTGGCCACAAGTAAAACCACTGGGAGCGATGGGCTGCCACCCAAATTTTACAAAATGTACACTTCAACTGTTGCCCATGTGTACCTCAAAGTGTATGATGAAGCCTATACTAAAGGCATTCTCCCAGCAATCATGAGGGAAACATTAGTAGTCCCAATACCTAAACCTGGAAACCCACAGACAGATGTGAATCATATAGGCCTCTCGCTATGTTAAATTACGGCCTGGAAATTTATAACAACAATTTTGGCGGTCAAACAGGCATTATCCCTGGACGTAGCACTGCCCTTAATTTACGCAGGCTGCAGCACATCATCAAACCAACCAATGATAGCCTTGAACAGCATGTGGTGGTATCATTAGATGTGATCAAGGCCTTCGATTCCTTGTACTGGGAATGGCTCTTTGCAGCATTGTGGGAGTTTGGGTTCGGAGAACAGTTTTTGAGTTGGGTAAAGATCTTGTATGAGTCTCCAGCTGCAAGGGTCAAATCTGGGGGGTCATGTGTCGGAGGCATGGTACATTCAAAGGGGAACACGACAGGGATGTCCACTGACGCCAATGCTGTATGTGCTGGTATTAGAGCCACTTGCAGCCTACCTACGCCAAGAGTTCCTGGAGGCAGGTATTTTGGTTGGTGGCACTGGACAATTAACATCGCTGTACGCTTGTGATGTCTATAAATGATGTATATAAAAGAACCACAACATAACCTACCAATAATCCTCGAGGTGCTCAACAATTTTGCCAAATTCTCTGGTATATCCATCAATTCAGAGAAATCCTGAATTTTCCTACCGACTGGTCTTCGCGGAGTCGAACCTGAGAATTTGTCTGCTTTGGGACTCCCCTGGAAGATGGGGGTGTTCCGCTACTCAGGGGTACATATTATGCACACCCTGGATAACATGCACGTACGCAACACAGTTGGGGTACTGCCGGGGTTGCGGAAGTCAATGTCCTTTTGGTCTCGTCTCGCACGATCACTGATAGGTAGGGTAGCGATTGTTAAGATGATTGTGCTGCCTAGAAGTCTATATTTTCTTTACCAATGTTCAACATTACATCAATGCCTCCTTCTTTCGATTGTTGGACTCTCTGGTAAGGGGCTTTCTCTGGGGCTTCGCTCAACATAAGATCGCTCTGACAACTTTGTGTCTGCCGCACAGGGAGGGCGGTGTGCAGCTTCCTAACCTGGAGGGCTATTATTTGGCAGCACAACTTAGTCATGTATCGCAATGGCTGGTGGATGAGGTCACGTCTGAGTCGTTACTACTGGAGCGGCAGGTGACTCCAGCCCACCTCAAGGAAGTGCTATGGATGCCTTTGAGCTGCCTTGTTAAAGTACCTGTATTAGTCGACCTGGGTAGGAAGGTATGGCAAAGAGCACTGAAGTGGATGAAACTAGACTGTCCGTACTCACCCAACCTCGTGCTGGTGGCTGGGGCAAGCAGGAACAGGGAGGAATTCATGTTGGTTCAGTGCTGGAAGGGTCGGGGGTTCTCTACTTGGGGTGATATGTTTTTAATTGGCAAGTTTAGAGAGCTAGACTCCTTGACTGAACAAACAGGACTTCCTGGTGAGCAATTCCTGCACTACGTGAGAGTGGTGGGGGTTGCCTTGGTTGGCCGGAGGAACCAGAAGTGGCGCATTACTAACTTTGATGAACTCTCTAGAGGACGGCTGGCGTCCGGGGTCCAGGTTGTATGGTGTATTAATGGATAGGCCTAATCCTCGGAGCCCTTCTTTAAAAACTTGCTGGGAATTGGACCTGGGTATGGAAATTGGGGAGCACGAATGTGAACTCATTCTCAGGTTCCCCAAAGATGTGTCCAGGAATGCCAGCTTCCAACTATTACAGTTAAATGTTCTATATTGCACTTGCATGACCCCTAGCAAACTGGTTAAGTTTGATAAAGATAAACAGCCAACATGCCCTTGGTGCCAGAAGGATAGGGCTGATCAGGCACACATGTTCTGGTATTGTGTCAAGGTGCAAGATCTCTGCACCAAGGTGGAACAAGCATGTAGGGGGCGGGTGCCACAAGGTACTCCTGGGAGCCAGTGGAATGTTTGCTGGGAGCATACCCGAAGAATAGTAAAAGTAAACACATCATTAAGTTCATGGATCTGGCATGTGTCTTGCTTAAGCGCTGTATCGCCATGGCGTGGAAGTTGACTGGGGGACCACAGTATACACGTTGGGTAAAAGAGTTCAAAACATGTGCCGAGATAGAGACAAGAGTGTGGGCCAGGTCAGCCCAACACCTAGATGCAACTGCAGGGCCACCTATGATTCTTGGAAGCAACTGGTCTGGGATATGTTCACCCCTCCGATCATATGACACCATGAGCACCCCAGAGCGAACTGCGGTGTTGCATGATTGTCAGGTTGGGATGTGGGAGCAACCCTGGCATCAACTCTGTGTCAGGGGCTTGCCATACTAGACTGCTGCTATCAAAACGTATATATAACCTGTTCAAGATGACAATGATGAAAATATCTAGCTATTGTGCCTGGACACGTTAATTTGTTTGTTTGTTAAAATGTTTGGTTCACTGTTTGTTTATTGTGCCAAGATGTGCTCTATCGCTGGACTAAATGTAGAGATTTGCTGTAATGTGATTATTGAAACATTGCCTGCTTCTAAATATCAATAAACACATTTAAAAATAAATTGAGACAAAGGCACTGAGCGACTCGGTAAGGGTTGGAGATATTCAATATATATGAATTAGGAATGAGATGGGTAATATTAAGTGTGATATGGATATATGTATGTTTTTGATTAGGTTTAGAGAATTGAGAATAATGCTGAAGAATATTGAGATACACACATCTATGTTCTTACTTGGAAATTATTAGGTAAGACATTTTGAGACTTTTAGTTTAATGATATGAATCAAAAAGTCCAAGGAAACCAATACTAAATACACATTCTTTTTGATTCTTAAAAGATTGAGAACTTGACATAACAAGTAGCTTTAGGAAGACAACAAAAAAGATTTTTAGAATGAACTAGAAGAGGAAAGATGTTCTAACTGTAATTATTGTTTAATTCCAATTACTAATTGTGTTAAAGGTGATAGGTTGTTGAGTCACGTTAACTGGTTGGAATGCAATATACTAAACCACTATATGATTTTATTATACACTGAATGTTGGTGGTGGACACTGGAATGGTTCAAGGTTAAGAGAGTTAAAAATATATATAAGTAAGGGCATGCTTAAAATGATCTATTATATATAGAATAGAAAGAACTGATTAGTTGTGGACTAAGAGTGGACATGTATCTTTTCTTTCTCTTTCCATTTACTTTATATACTGGTCTGTATATAATTCGATTTTTATTTTGTGTTTGTATCATGATTGCTTTGTAGTGTTTAAATCCTTGATGAAGACCATTGTTGAGAAACACATATTGGCAATGTCCTCAAGATGAATAGAAATGAAAAAAATACTTAATTCATAATTTCAAATTGGTGTATGTTTGTGCTTAAAGTCGTATTGAATATAGCCTCTGATAGCACAACTCAATTAATAGGTGAAGGCACTGTGGGTAGAATTTATTAAACAAAAAGAAGAAAATATAGTTACAGCTAAACAGACTGGGCCAGAGAGCGAGAGAGACTGTCATTGTGACAGACGTAAACAGTGTGCCTGAAACAGTTAGACTACGATGAAGGAGAAGGACTGTAATGTTGAATGAAAAAACTGAAAGTTCAGGTAAGATCATTAGTATTACCTATATTCAGTTATAATTTACATGGTATTGAAATACATGAAAGAGGCCATACTTGTGCCTCTGGCCCAGGTATCTCTATCAACTGTTACTGGTGGCACACTAGGGGCACCAGTGGCAGTTGATAGAGTTATCTGGGTGGTGGGTATTGGAGGGATCTCCTTCATGTACTTCAATACTATTACTGTGCACATTATAACTGAGACTATTAGGCCGATTCATGGAATTAATGTGCGCCGAAAATTCCGGCGCAGAGGTGCCAAAACGTGCGAATCGCAGTGCAAGTGCGAAAATTGCAGGGAAACCAGCGCACATCAATTCATGGAAGTCTGTACGGGAGAAAAATATTGGATGCGCGCTGAAAAAGTGTGCGGCGAATGCCGGCGCACAGGTCATCCAACGGCGTGCGCCACGGCCACAGCGAAATCGCACATAGCGCGGCGCACATAACAAAGGTAGGCGAAACACAGGGCGTAACACTCGGAACGGGGAACAACGCGTGAAAATATGGGTGTCACGGGGGAAGTACAGGAGGCAAGTGCGTGGAACGTCCACACGCTCGGCTACAACTCGTATTCATGGAATCGAATAGGGCAAACCAGCAAAGACACGCACAGGGCCAAACAAGTCCACCACAAGAAAGCAGGCGGTAGCGTCCCTGCGCCTGAAATAAATGTGCGCCAAAATGTGCGCTAACAAAAAGCACCTATATACAGCTATGATGAATGATCCATACTGTGGCCCTCTAGGACAAATGAGGTGCAAAGGGGTACCGACAAACACGGACAACCGCTGTGTGAAAAATAGCATGTGCCTGTATTTCGGGGTGCGCGGGAAGTTCCACACACGATTGGCCTGGGTATGTGTATTTCGGGGTGCGTGGGAAGTTCCACATGCGATTGTCCTTGGTATGTGTATTTCGGGGTGCGCGTGAAGTTTCACACGCGATTTCAGCAGGGTACGTGTATTCCAAGGTGCGCGTGAAGTTTCACATGCGAATTTGCAGGGTACGTGTATTTCGGGGTGCGCGGGAAGTTCCACACGTGATTGTCCTTGGTATGTGTATTTCGGGGTGCGCGTGAAGTTTCACACGCGATTTCAGCAGGGTACGTGTATTGCAAGGTGCACGGGAAGTTTCACACGCAAATTTGCAGCCTACGTGTATTTCGGGGGTGCCGGGGAGTACTACACGTGAATTGGCCGTGTGGGTCCTCCCAGGTGTTCCCTCTACACCCTCCACGGCCCCTGCAGGCGGCCCACACCACAGGGGAGTACCCTGCACCCCTGCACATGTCCCGCAGGCAGCCCATCCACCATGGCCATGCCCCCCAGCCAACCCACATGTCACCTTTCACTACTGCCCACCAACGCATGTCTCCCAGCACCCCCACCCCCCAGCATCCAGGGGCACCCTCCACCAGGCCCCCACTCATGTCTCCCTGCACCCCCACCCCCAAGCACTGTGGGGCACCCTCCACCAGGCCCCCACTCATGTCTCCCTGCACCCCCAACCCCAGCATCCAGGGGCGCCCTCCACCAGGCCCCCACTCATGTCTCCCTGCACACCCACCCCCCAGCATCTAGGGGCACCCTCCACCAGGCCCCCACTCATGTCTACCACCCCCCACCCCCCAGCAGTCAGGGGCACCCTCCACCAGACCCCCACTCATGTCCAACACATGTCCCCCTGCACCCCCACCCCCCAGCACTGTGGGGCACCTTCCACCAGGCCCCCACTCATGTCTCCCTGCACCCCCACCCCCCAGCATCCAGGGGCACCCTCCACCAGGCCCCCACTCATGTCTCCCTGCACACCCAACCCCAGCATCCAGGGGCACCCTCCACCAGGCCCCCACTCATGTCTCCCACCCCCCCACCCCCCAGCAGTCAGGGGCACCCTCCACCAGGCCCCCACTCATGTCTCCCAGCACCCCCACCCCCCAGCATCCAGGGGCACCCTCCACCAGGCCCCCACTCATGTCTCCCAGCCCCCCACCCCCCAGCAGTCAGGGGCACCCTCCACCAGGCCCCCACTCATGTCCCCCTGCACCCACACCCCCAGCACTGTGGGGCACCCTCCACCAGGCCCCCACTCGTCTCCCTGCACCCCCACCCCACAGCATCCAGGGGCAACCTCCACCAGGCCCCCACTCATGTCTCCCAGCACACCCACCCCCCATCATCCAGGGGCACCCTCCACCAGGCCCCCACTCATGTCCAACTCGTGTCTCCCTGCACCCCCACCCCCAGCACTGTGGGGCACCCTCCACCAGGCCCCCACTCATGTCTCCCTGCACCCCCACCCCCCAGCATCCAGGGGCACCCTCCACCAGGCCCCCACTCATGTCTCCCCCCAGCAGTCAGGGGCACCCTCCACCAGGCCCCCACTCATGTCTCCCTGCACCCCCACCCCCCAGCATCCAGGGGCACCCTCCACCAGGCCCGCAGTCATGTCTCCCGGCACCCCCACCCCCAGCATCCAGGGGCACCCTCCACCAGGCCCCCACTCATGTCCAACTCATGTCTCCCTGCACCCCCACCCCCCAGCAGTCAGGGGCACCCTCCACCAGGCCCCCACTCATGTCTCCCAGCACCCCCACCCCCCATATCCAGGGGCACCCTCCACCAGGCCCCCACTCATGTCCAACTCATGTCCCCCTGTACCCCCACCCCCCAGCACTGTGGGGCACCCTCCACCAGGCCCCCACTCATGTCTCCCTGCACCCCCACCCCCCAGCATCCAGGGGCACCCTCCACCAGACCCCCACTCATGTCTCCCACCCCCCGACACCCCAGCAGTCAGGGGCACCCTCCACCAGGCCCCCACTCATGTCTCCCTGCACCTCCACCCCCCAACATCCAGGGGCACCCTCCACCAATCCCCCACTCATGTCTCCCACAACCCCCACCCCCCAGTAGTCAGGGGCACCCTCCACCAGGCCCCCACTCTTCTCTCCCTGCACCCCCACCCCCCAGCATCCAGGGGCACCCTCCACCAGGCCCCCACTCATGTCTCCCAGCACCCACACCCACCAGCATCCAGGGGCACCCTCCACCAGGCCCCCACTCATGTACAACTCATGTCTCCCTGCACCCCCACCCCCAGCACTGTGGGGCACCCTCCACCAGGCCCCCACTCATGTATCCCTGCACCCCCACCCCCCAGCATCCAGGGGCACCCTCCACCAGGCCCCCACTCATGTCTCCCACCCCCCTGCCCCCCCGCAGTCAGGGGCACCCTCCACCAGGCCCCCACTCTTGTCTCCCTGCACCCCCACCCCCCAGCAGTGTGATTGGCCTGGGTACGTGTATTTCAGGGGTGCGCGGGTAGTCTTACACGCGATTTCTTCAGGGTACGTGTATTATGGGTCCGTGTGAACTTCCACACGCGATATCAGCAGGGTATGTGTATTACGGGTCCGTGTGAACTTCCACACGCGATATCAGCAGGGTACGTGTATTACGGGGTTCGCATGAACTTCCACATGCGACTGGGCCTGGGAGAGTGGGGTACGTGTATTCCTGGGGTGGGCGGGAAGATTTACACGGTCGCCTACAACGCGCCAAAAAAAAAGGTCCAATCCGGAAACACGTACGCCAGCATGAAGCAGGCGCACGTCCCGCGCAGCGTAAAAGTGTGCGCAAACAACAAACAAGCTCAGACGCCAGGATGAATATACCGTTCCTAGCAGCAGTGGCCATGAGATACCTCAGGAGGAGGAGGAGGATGGTCAGGGCCAGAATCTTTACACCCAGAACCAGCCTTTTTGGTATGCCTGATGACCAGTTGTAAGGGAGGTACAGGTTTCCACCTCACATAATACTCGACCTGGTCAGTGAGTGGGAGGATGACCTCACATCACCCACCCTGTGCTCCCAAGCACTCAGCCCCCTGGAGAAAGTCCTCAATGTACTGCACTTCTTGGCTACCGGATCATTTCTGCGGACAAGTGCCATAGTGGGGGGGGTGTCACAGGCCACGCAGTCACAGTGCCTACACCAGGTGTTGGCCATCACCACTGCACGCCCATCAGTCCGCAGGCACATATACCTGGCCAGAACACCTGCAGAAAGGGAGGCTGTCAGCCAGGATTTCTACAGGGTGTCACAATTCCCCAAAGTGCTAGGTGCCATTGATTGCACCCATTTGGCTCTACGTCCCCCCATGGCATCTGAGCACATCTATAGAAACCGCAAGCACTGGCATTCCATCAACGTCCAGGTAGTATGTGATATCAAGGGAATCATCACCTCAGTATATGCCAACTATCCCGGGTCCACCCACGACAGCTTCATTTACAGGATGTCAACCCTAAACCGGGACACGGAAGCTGGGCGGCATGGTGATGCATGGCTGCTTGGTGAGTATAAATGCCACAGCACACGCATGAATGACAGATACAGAGTAATGTCACTACCCCACTAATGATCCCCATCACCACCTCCCCAGGGGACAGTGCCTACCCTATGAGCACCCACATGATGACGCCAATTCGGAACCCCATCACGCCTCCCAAGGTAAGATACAACACAGCCCATATTGCAACCCTGGGCATAGTGGAGCGCACATTCAGAGTACTCAAGTTACGCTTTCGCTCCCTTGACCGTTCTGGCGGGCAGCTGTTATATGCTCCCCCAGTAGTGTGCAGGATCATAGTGGCAGCATGTGTCCTGCACAATGTTGCAACACGCCGGGGCTTGGCTGTGGACATGGTGGTGCCCCCACATCCCCAACCACATGCACGCCCGCTGTGCATGGGAGGGGAAAGGGCACGGGGTGAGGCAGCCCGTGCGCAGCTGGTGGCTAATTACTTCACATAGAAATCACACCCCTGTGGAGTGCACACAGCCCTGGCACATACCATCTGACAATCAATGATGACTGAATCTGACAATTCTGATGAATTAAGGGACAGTCAACTCTCAGAACCATAGCAGCCTGAGATTGTTCACCTGGAAGTGTCACAATGGGTGCATCCCTACCTACACAAACACCACCAATGCAGTGTCATCAAAAGACACACTTCTATGCAGCAAAAATGAATACCCACTTGCAAAATACAACATGAGAACAGTGCCATGTCACCCAACCCCTGCCCGGCACCGCCACACAACACACCATGGCATGTCATGCTATGTGAGAGCAAACAAATGAATCCCCACAACATGACACAAGTGTCACAAAGTACAGTGTCCCTAATGGAAACTGGCCACACATGAAATGCTCACAGTAATGCAGGACCAACAACACACATTACCAAATATTTAGCAATAATACTAATCACCTACACAACCCTCAACCTACCATAAACATGACAGTACAGTTTTAAAAAATTGGTAGTCTCACTACCTGATAATGCCAGCACTTCGACCACTTCCAACTGTACAGTGTTAGCGCCACGCACAAGTGTAGGTGCACTGCTTACAACATGGACTCCATTTCCAAAGTAGACCGCCTTGTGAAGACATGAGGAATTAGGAGGATGAGATGGATGCAGAGGCACATATCAATACACCATGCAGTGTACAATACAACAACAATATGCACTAGGAATGTATACACAGTATTGACTACAGACTGCCCACACATCAAATGGGAGTCCAACGTCACTGTGTAAATCAATGTCACTTGGGCACACCCTTTGCAAGCCCATGGAAACGGGAAGCAGGAGGGGTGTGTGTCACACAAACCCAAGCATCTAACCCAAATTCAGGACAAACCTGCATGTGCCCAGCCACAATACAGCGTATGCCCACGGGAGCCACACAAGGCAACACACTGTAAAAAAATCAAAAATCAAAAATGGCCATGTATGGGCCAGGGGGCGTGGGGGAGGCCACCCAGGAGGTCCGAGGACACGGTGCACACCAAAACCCACCTGTGTGGATTTTGGGAAAAAAAACACCTCCATGGGCTCATGGCCTGCACGGCTGCCCTATTGTGAGAGAATTGCTGCTGTCGCTCTCCTCACCCTCTGCAGCTGCATCAGGAGGTGGTGGCACTATGGGAGGCAGCCCACGCAAAGCCCTAGTCTGGTCCTCCATGGCAGAAAGCATGCGGGTGTGGAAAGTCTGGTTCTGGAGGGTAATTGTGCAGAGGTCCCCATGCAACAACTCACGGGATGCCCAGATCTCCTCCCTAGTTGCCTGCATCTCAGCTGAGAGCGTACGTGTGAGCCGCTCCAGCTGCTGTTCTGTCCTTGTGTCAGTTGAAGCCTCAAGCTCAACAAGAGTCGCCCTGAGCTGACGGAGTTCCACCCTCAGGCTTCCCTGTGGCCCTGGGACTCAATAGAAATGGCTTCCCGCAGAGTCTCCAGTGCCGCCCGTCTGTCCCTGTTGGACGCCAACATGTCCTCCCTGTGTGACTGGCAAATGGAGTCTGTTGCCTGCTGTAGTTGTTCCATCAGCCTTTCTTGGGGGACAATGGAAGTGGCCACTCTATCCATGGCCTGAGCCATCATCTCAGATGATGCTGCCTGTTGGTTTGCCATACCGTATATGGATTGCTCCCATGCGGTATTGCCAGGTGCCATACGGCCACCACGTCGGCGGGCACCACACCTGTCTGGGGCAAGGCGAACTGCGCCTTGCTGTGCCGGCACTGCCTGAGGCTGAAGGACTGGATTCCCCCTCTGATCTGCTGGCCCAGGAACAGGATCAGATATCCGTAACCACCAAAGGCGGACCTACCAACACTGACATCCCCATTGAGGGTTCTACCCCTGGTGCAGGTGGGTTGGACAGTACAGAATCTCTCCCAGAAACACTTACCTGCGACCACACATAGGTCTCATCATCCGAATCGACACCTGAATAGAGCTTGGGGGAGGAGCACCCAGAGACACCCCTTGAGATAATGTTCTGCAGCAAGTGTGGGTTCTCACCCACCACCACACCACGTCCCTCACTGGTGCCCGGTCGGGTCTGAGACCCCTCCTGGGTCTGCACCATCTCCCCAACCCCAGCAGTATCAAGTGCGTCATCCCCTGCAAAGACATGAAAGAAAAGAAATGGGAACAGGCATTAGCACCATGGCACACAATTAGGGCTGAGAAGCAACAGAACCAGTACTTCATTGACACATGTCCCACATGACTATAACCCTCCCATGCATGCACCGTCACTGCGTATGAAGGGGAGGCAAATGGCACACATTGATGACACCAAGATGGAAGACCAACACATTTGCTGCATGCTGGCTAGCAGTGCCATCACACATTGGCCTGTGATTGGCATGTCCAATACACATACATGTCACATGCCATTACACAGATGGCATCTACCATAGCCATGTCACACATGTGACAATAGGACTGAGAAATGCCTAGTGAAAGTGGTGGAATGCAAACAATCAGCCTGAATGAACACAGAATAATACGCAACAATGTTGTGGCAAGATGACACTTCAAGGGCAACTGGCGTGAAGTTGGGCCAAATGTCTACTGTTGCCAGAAGGGATACTGCAATGCCCAAATCCTGGTGCGCAGAATGTATTGGATGAAGCACATGGGTGACCCAAACCACTCAGGCACACACACCCTCACCTGGCACTCAATCAGAAGCCCTCACACACAGGCCATGCACATGGATGACACACACATGCATGTGTACTCACCGGACAATGCCTCGTAATCTGGCAGGTCTCCCACGCCTTGTATCTGTCCCTCCGTGACGTAGGTCCCAGCAACATACTCATGTGGAGTGAGTTCAATGTCCTCTGCTGGAGACCCACCTCCAGTCACTAGAGTAGCGGCATGACTTGAGGCCAGCTTTTTCTTTGCCCTGCACTTCCGGTCATTCCAGCACTTGTAGCAATCATTAGCTGTGCCCCTCACGAATACAAGGGCACTTATGATGTCCGCGATGGTCTGCCAGTGTGCCAGACGTTGTGCAGGTGTGGTCTTGCATCCTGCAGTAATCACCATTTCGCTGGCATGTGCGGACACATACTCCACAAGTGCATCAAGTTCGGCCTGATTGAAGCTGGGCTTCCTTGGTGGGCTGGACTGTGTAGCCGTGTCTGGGACATCAGCCTGTACTGGACGAGCACTCTTCCTCTTCCGCTTGGAAGGTGGTGGGGATCCTGAGTGTCCTACGCCGCTCTGGACACTAGGGGCAGGAGCCCCGGAGGACTGTGGACTAGGAGTGTGGGAATGAACACTCACCATGGGACTTGGAGCAGGCATTAGCTGAAGTGTGATGTAGTCAGGGGGAACGTCAGCAGGATGGACTGGGACCGACACTGTCCTGGCTGGGAGACTCAGAGCTGGGGTGGATGGAGCCGCAGCTGCCCCTGCAGCCTCCCCACCCTGCCTACTCGGGGCAGCAGATGACATAGCTGCCCCTGATCCACGTGGCCTGGTGACACCAACGTGCACCGCCACACGTGGCCTAGACCTGCTGACCTGGAAGTCAGCCATGGAGTCACCCTGTGCCAGGTCTGGTGCCACAATGGGCTGGTCCAACAAGGGCTGAGCAGGGATGGTGTCAGCCACGATAGCCTCAACCAGGGGGGGGCATGGGTGTTCCTGACTGGTCGCCCACACATGGGGGGCTAGGGGCACCCTGCAAGTCCCGGCCACGTCCCCTACCGTATCCACCACGGCCACCTCTTGAGGCTCGGCCACCTTTGCCACCCTTACCGCGTGCTCGCCTCCCAACCATGACACTGATGTTGTTGTGCGTATGGATGTTGCAGTAAACTATTGTCCTGGGCAATTGGGGGTCAAAGGGGTAGGGTACTAGATGGAATTCGTACCCTAGTGCTCTAGCAAGGCTGTATGTGACCCCTGGGGGAAGATGACGGGTCACGCAACACACAGGCACCCCAAAAAAGGGAGAAAATGTGCACGCAACGCCTCCTAGACCACGTGCGTGGAAAAATAAAGCTGCACTACGCTCTGGCACCCAGAAACACAAAAATGAACGTATGCGTGTCACACGCAGCCTAGAATGACCTCTGAAGCGGTATGCGACACACGGGGCAAGCACAGATGTTAAATACGTGCGCGACTCACCGTCTGCCTGGAAAAATAGCGTGAAAAAGACACGCGTTGGCAACACCCCCGCCAAAAGAAGAATTGTACGCTGTCTGAGGAGACAGGACAACAGAAGAAGTGAACGCTGTTTGAGGAAACAGGCCCAGGAAAAAGACAAAAAGAGAAAAAGCTGTCAGAGGTAACAGGGAGTACGAACTTGGAACGCCGTGAAGCAAATTGCGTGTGAACCGACAAGAAGTACATATTTCACCCACTCGCTCTCCACGAAAAGCACGTACAAGGAAATGGCGTTCTACACGTACCTTTTAAACATGCCCACACACCCAGCGTCACTTCCGTGTGTAGGCGCTAAGGCCCTATCCTCCAATTACACGAGCTGACACTCTGACGTGCAGTCATTGGATGTGTAACATGCACCCGTGTTCAGGGAAACGCCCACGCACGCACGTCACAGATGCGCATACGCGCTGAGGCCCTTTCCACCAATTACACGCTATGACACTCTGACGTGCTTATTTTTTCTACGCGCCATGAAAAACGCACGTGTGCGTAACCTCATAGAGGCGCCTAAATGCTGGGGGCCTTTGGGCCAATGAATTTGCGTACGTGTGCTGACGCGCTTATGCGCTAAGGCCCTTTCCTCGAATTACACGCAGACGTGCTGGATTTTCACGTGCCAAATCACTCTGTATCAAGCTGGCCACGCGTTAGCACACGGAAGACCACGCTCCTGCCCAGAAGGCCGAATTACTGCCCCCCCCGAGCCCCGAGCACGCTCCCACCTGCCATCTGCTGCTGCCTGATTGCCTACTGCCCACGTGCCCTGCCATTTGCTGCCTGCACATCAGCCAGGGGTGCTGTTGCTGTGACCATCCCTGCTGGAACCGAAGACTCCCGACTGGGATTCCATCGCTCCACAGACCAGCCCCAGGACCCAGTTGCCCACCCACTCCTGCTTCTAGGGTTGTCATGTCGGGCACTGCAACATCTGGCACCACTGGCAACCCCCGGCCAGAGAGGCAGAGGGGCACCAGCTTCACTGCCACCGAAGTTGGTGTCCTGGTGGACCAAGTCCTGGGGCAGTATGATGCCCTCTTCGGAGGTTTACGCGCCGATAAGGAAGGATGGACTCGTATCTGGACGGACATCGTGACTGCCATCAACGCGGAGGGGGTGGCAGTCTGACTATTCCATCATGTCAAGAAGCGCTGGGAAGACTTCAGGTCCAGGACCCTCAACAAGGCCCGGCGCCCCTTGAAGGCAGCGGATGCTAAGGGGCGCCGGGGCCACTTGTCGGAAGATCAGATGAGGGTCCTGGAACGCATATCCCCAGCGCTCCACGTCCAGGTCCTTGAGAGGCAGACCTGTCTGGAGTCGAGCGGTAAGTGTACATGCATCCTGATTGTAAGCTGTGCGTGTGGTGGTGTGCCAGTAGTGTGCAGGTTGCACATGTGTTTTAATGGGGCCAAGTAGGGGGGGGGTGTACAGGTCCGTGAGGCTAACACATGCAAGGGCTCTCATGTGTGAGACATGGATGGTGCTTGTGTGTGTAGGCTTGCATGCCAAATGCAGATGTGTGGGCACACATGTTTGAATGAATGTGTATGTAAGTAGGCATGTTCGTGATGCCACACATGGATGTTGGTTTCAGCTACATGTATCTGCACTGTGTACATGTGCATGTGTGTGTATTTTCCAAGGGGGCAACAGTGATGCAACATGGATGCATGTGACACCGGGATGTGGAAGACTGATTGGCAGATGTGACATGGATGCCGATCTCAACACTGCAACAGTTGGCAGAGGTGTACATATGCATGCAAGTGTGGTGGTGTGTGTGAATGTGTAGTGCACTGTCTGTGTTGCATGTGATGTCTGGCTCACCTTTGCCTGCTCATGCTGTTGTATGTGTATGGATGGTGCTGGCAGTTGCGATATAGCTGTGGTATGGCTCATGTGTGCGAGTTGAAATGACATGTGTGTTGGCGATTGTGATGCCATGTCTGAGGTTTGCCAATGCCACTCATGTACAACTGTCATGTGTGTATGTGTCCATTGTACAGTGCCCTGATGCCTGTGTTTTATTTCTCCCTGTCTGCAGTGTCAACTGATGAAGAGGGCGGAGAAGGTGCTGTGGTTCACAGCGGCAGGGATTGCACCGCCAGCCGGAGACGCAAGGCCCGGCTCCCCTCCCAGGTTGTCATCTCGTCGGGGAGTGAGGAGTCCGGTGCCGCGTCCCAGGCCGCAGCTGCCGGGGGGAGGTCCAAGACGTGGAGGTCGGAGTTGGACTCCTCGGCAGCAGAAGGGGCAGCTGGGACCCCACAGGGCCCAACGGGGGAAGATGGCACGGAGTCATCCAGGTTGGTGGGGGGTTTGGTGGAGGAGGAGGCTGTGCAAGCGACAGAGATGGGACCTGGAGGTGGGGATTCCACTGGTGCTAGTGGTGCAGTGCAGGACCAGGGACAGGAGGCAGCACAGGCCGCCGCGGAGGTGCCTGTGTGCAATCCTGTCCCTGATCCTGTCACTGCATCATCTTGCACCAGCAGGGATGCCTACGTCCAGACCCGTTTTCAGGCAGGGGATGAGCTTACAACAACTGGCCTTCCTCTGCCTGCGGATGTGGCTATCCAGGTACGGGTTGAGCCTGTCCTGACTGGTGTGTCATTACGTCAACGGGCCATGCGAGGTGACCTGCAGTCTTTTCATGGGGAGACTGCACGTCATCTCGAATGGCTCGTTGACCGCGTCGGCCTACTGGGACAGGTCACTCAGGCCGGATTCCTCTGTTTGCTGGAGCTTGTTCCGACCCCCTCCTCAACTGAACACCCTATGCGCCAGTTGTCCTCCGTGCCATCTTTCCACCCATTTGTCACCTGGGTGCCCTGTGGAGCTGCCTCTGACAGTGCGGCCAGGCTGGTGGAGGACACATCCCTGCCACAGTCGGGAGTCGGACGTCCAGCAGGGGTGGCCACATCAACGACTGCACCCCGGCTGGTGGAGGATGTGCAGGCAGCAGGAGCCAGGGCACGGGCACAGGCAAAGCAGCAGCAGCAACGAGGTGGGAGCCATGATGGCTCGGGGCCTGCGACATCGGAGGGGCAGGCATCGGCCGGAGGACCCAGGACAGGAAGTGTCTTCCGTGTGACAGCGGTTGGGCCATGCCATAGATGCGAAGCGGCAGCGGGCGGAAGAGGCACGGCTTACGATGTTCAGGGCGGAGAACTCCATGCAGAGGGCCCTGAGGCGGCCCGAGTGCCTCGAGGCAATCCGCAGGGAGTTGGAGGAGAACATGTGGTCATCCCTGCGGAACCTCGGGCCATGGAAGAGGACTGCCTCCGGGACATTGAGCAGGAGTTCGATGATGCCCTGGCCCGGAACATCCAGAAGTGAGCCGTCGGACTAGCCCGCTGCCCTTGTAAATAGTTCTTTAATGTTAAGTTTCCATTCGGTTTTGTTTTGTTTTGGGGCGCTTGGACAATGCCCCAACTTCCTGTATATATTTCTTCATTAGGTAGGATTTTATTTTATACGTTTCATTTAAAGGATTGGGCACATTGACCCTGGATGTTCACTTTGTACATAGTTTGACAATGGATTTGGATTGTTGATTTTTTTTTCCATGGATCAATGGTTTTTTATTATTTTTGCACCTTGGATTTATTTTCTCAGACTGACACTTTGGAGACTTGCTTTTGGATTGCTTTTCATTTGGATTTCATGTGTCTTTTTCATTTATTGGACATGCTGGCTTTCTTTTTTTATTTCCATTTTCTTCTGTTCCATTTCAATGCCTTGCTTTTATGTTTAATACATTATAATTTGGTACTTCAATGTGTGGTATTCTCTCTTTGGTTTCATGCATGTCGCAATGTGTGTTTTTTCATTCATATGCTGTCACTGTGTGGGTTTGACAGATATATGTTGATGTGCAGACTAGCCATTTGGGATGCATCATGTGCTGGTGATTTCTTTGTGGGGTGGATGTCATACCTGGTGGTGTGTTCGGACTGGGGTGGCGCGGGCAGTGTATTGAGGGGGGATGGGGGCCATGATTATGGATCGTCATGAGGTGTTGGGGGGACATGTATGGGGGCCTGCTGGCAGCTGTCCTGCACTGCTGGGGGGTGGTGGTGCAGGGGGACATGTGTGGGGGCCTGATGGAGGGTGCCCTGCACTTCTGGGGGGTGGGGGTGCAGGGGGACATGAGTGGGGGCCTGGTGGAGGGTGCCCTGCACTGCTGGGGGGTGGGGGTGTTGAGAGACATGAGTGGGGGCCTGGTGGAGGGTGCCCTGCACTCCTGGGGGGTGGAGGTGCAGGGGGACATGAGTGGGGGCCTGGTGGAGGGTGCCCCTGGATGCTGGGGGGTGGGGGTGCAGGGAGACATGTGTGGGGGCCTGGTGGAGGGTGCCCCTGGATGCAGGGGGGTGGGGGTGCTGGGAGACATGAGTGGGGGCCTGGTGGAGGGTGCCCTGCACTGCTGGGGGGTGGGGGTGCAGGGAGACATGTGTGGGGGCCTGGTTGAGGGTGTCCCTGAATGCTGGGGGGTGGGGGTGCAGGGGGAAATGAGTTGGACATGAGTGGGGACCTGCTGGCAAGTGCCCCACAGTGCTGGGGGGTGGGGGTGCTGGGAGACATGCGTTGTTGATCAGTAGTGCAAGGTGACATGTGGCTTGGCTGGAGGGCATGCCCATGGTGGATGGGCTGCCTGCGGGACAGGAGCAGGGGTGCAGGGTAGTCCCCTGTGGTGTGGGCTGCCTGCAGGGGCCGTGGAGGGTGTAGAGGGAACACCTGGGAGGACCCACACGGCCAATTCACGTGTAGTACTCCCCGGAACCCCTGAAATACACGTACCCTGCTGAATTTGCGTGTG
The DNA here is from genome assembly GCF_040938575.1 of Ambystoma mexicanum. NCBI lineage: Eukaryota > Metazoa > Chordata > Amphibia > Caudata > Ambystomatidae > Ambystoma > Ambystoma mexicanum. Next base: position 274,298,841 of record NC_090922.1, read on the forward strand.
AAACTTCCCGCGCACCCCTGAAATACACGTGCCCTGATGGAATCACGTTTGAAACTTCCCGCGCACCCCTGAAATCCACTTACCCTGCTGAATTTGCATGTGAAACTTCCCGCGCACCCCTGGAATACACGTACCCAGGACAATCGCGTGTGGAAATTCTCGCGCACCCCTGAAATACACGTACCCTGCTGAATTTGCGTGTGAAACTTCCCGCGCACCCCTGAAATACACGTGCCCTGATGGAATCGCGTGTGAAACTTCACGCGCACCCCTGAAATACACGTACCCAGGACAATCACGTGTGAAACTTCCCGCAAACCCCTGAAATACACGTTCCCCGCTTGCCGTTTGCTGTTTGGCAGCCCTGTGAACTGGTCCAGGGTTAGCGCAGACATTTGCGATGAATTGGGGATTTTGATGGCTTTTCCTTGCGCGAGGGCGTTCTTGGGGGTGTAACTGGTGCTGCTGCAGGGTCGCTGCGCCACTCTGCGCCACGGCTGGTTTTGGAGGCTAAAATCCATGAATACGCTGTGCGATGAAATGGATTTTATCGCACGCGGCTGGCGCAGTGTATCGCACTGGGACACTGTGCGCCAGCCGCGTGTGCCACTTTTGTGCAAAATTCTATGAATTACCCTGTACATGTTTTCTCCAAACTGCATGATTAAAGTGGCCTTGCTGGGCCCTACATCCTCAATTGGAAGAAGTCATGGAGCATGCATCTCATAATCAGTACATGTTTATATGGTACCAATTGTAATGTAGTACGTAAATAGGTTCCCAGAATGGGTCTCTTTGTTTCACCTTATCAAAATGAGAATATGTTATCTTATATGGTGCTACCACTTAATTTCTTAGAATAGTTGTTTCTTTTTTTTTTTTTTAGATGGACCTTCACTTTGATCCACCCTCACTTGTAAGGGCTGATTTATACAGAGCGTATTTGCTTTATCACCTGCCCACCAATACAGGTTTCAATGCACACAACTACTTCCATAGGACAGGGCTTATGTTTTACTATTTCAGAAACCTCCCTAGATTGGTCCATTGCTGGCTGCTCACCCACCACATCTTTTTTTCAGCATGACTGATCTGTGTCATGGCCCTCCTTATGACCACGCTTTGTAATTTAGAAGAAGATGCTCGATGCTCAGGTAAGTTCATTAGAAGTAATTTTATTCAATTATAATGTATATAGCATTGAAGTACATAAGGATGGGCCTACCTGTGCCCACCCCCAGATAACTCATACAAGGGGAAGGGTCATTCTGCTTTCACCCACTCATTCTCCACACATGGCATCACTCACACTCACACTGACATCATTCAGACACAATTACACTTCCACAAGGAGAGGAAAAGAGAAGCTAGATACCACCAGGGTGATTGCAAAGGAGAAGGACTTTGACAAAGAAGGCTACTGTCAAGTGAAATAACTCTAATGAAGCACTGTGACAATGTAGTAAGAATGTGACAAAGCAAATTGGCCAAAGAATGACTGTGATAAAGTGGAAGGACTATGATGAAAAACTGTGTTGAAGGATAACGAATGAGGTGAATGATGTTGAAAAAGGAAAAGGGCTGTGATGAAGGAGAAGGACAGCGATGAAAGATAAAGACTAACACAAGACAGGGACTGTGACAAAAGAGGAGGACTGATGATGGAGAAGGACTATGATGAAGAAGAACTGTCATGAAGGTGATTGACTGTGATGACCTTTATTAAAGACCTTTGTTTCAGTGCTTCCTTCTCTTTCATCACATTCTTCCCTTAGAATTATGCTTCTTCTTCATCACTGTGCTTCTCCTTCATCATAATAAATTTTTTTTTAAACCAATAAAAACAAATTATTATGATGAAGGAGAAGCACAGTGATGAAGAAGGATGATTGTAAGGGAAGAATGTGATGGGGAGAAGGAAGCACTGTGATGAAGGTCTGTAATAAAGGAGAACAACTATGATGAAGGAATGAGAAGAAGGTGTTTGACTGAGAAGGACATTCTTTGCACGGGTCACTCCTTTTTCATTAGGCTAGCTATTTATAGTCCCTGGAAACACTTGAGTATGAGCGCAGCTGCCTATTTGTGATTTCATTATCTTTTCCTTTTTCTTTTCCTGATCTTCCTCTTTTAGAATCATGCAGCCCACAGCGTGAACTGTTCTGGTTCGACTGGAGTCATATCTGAACTTGACCTTGGAGAACGTTGTACCATGGTCACCGCGGGCAGACACCCCAATGTGCTTTATCAGTGCAACAGAGATGAATGGCACAGTCATTGCAGTCCCCAGACCTGTTTGTTTGAACTGTGCAACATAGCGAGTGCTGTGAGGGTTTTACACAATTAATTAATGTCCTTTGATGGATGACAAGGACATCAGTTGAATGGCCATGAATAGCAATATCAATCAACAAAACAGACTGTTCTAATTAGAATATTTTTGTTTTCATTTTTAAAAGATTACATTTATTTAGATGTGGGTGGTTCTCAAGATTTCAATCACCCAAAACACTACATATAGTTACAGACTGTCAAGGGAAAACCAATTGGCCTAATTTGGATGTTCCCTATGAAAGTTATTCAAGATATTAAACATTCACTGTAAATTGCTAATTCACATAGACATTCTTGTGCACATTGTTACATGTGAATGACTGTTCTGGATAAAGTTTCTAAACCACTACTTTTACTTTGATGGCAAACTGAACATTATTTATGGGTCCACGTAAAAGATATTTTATAAAGTGCAGACGATCACCCGCATAAGGAAACTTGGTGCTAAAAGTCAAAGGGAAAGCAGCAAAATTAATGTGGGTAGTTGTTTGGTCTTCAAAATGTTTTTTTTCTGCTTTCTGTACACATTTCAGTGCAAGATGCATTTTTCAAGGCGATAGCCTGCACTTTATAAACACCTTATGCCATGCCATATCACCTAAACAATGCAAGATCAAATTAAAATGGGTAAACATTGCAGTAATGTTGGATAACAATCAGTATATACAACATAGGTACCTCTACAATCATGGGTAATCTTTAATTAACTGTACTTGTATTTCCTAAAGTAATTCAAAATTGAAGACTTCAAAATTGGGAATGGCCTAATTTGCTATAAAGCATAACTATTTCAGAAGTGGCATGTGAAAATAATTCTTGAGGTTTGAGCAAATTAAGGGTGTACTCCAAATCATTAGTTGTGTCTGAATAAGAGTGTTTTCTAGTAATCACATACGAAAAGGACATTTTGAAATTGGTTTAAGATTTAAGTTGAGAATAATGTAAAGGAATTTCAAAATAGGTTTGACTTTTTTAGAATGAGTACCACCAGTGCATAGGCAAATCAATTTGAATAACGTTTTCCCAAAATTAGATTTCATTAGATTTCATTCACACAACCCCCACCCATTGTAAATATTGCATGAAACCATTGGATCTCTAGATGGTCTGGACTACAACTCCCACCAGCCCTAGCTAGCAAATCAAAAGAGAGGGATGATAGGTGTGGTAGTCCAAACCATCTGGTTTGCTGCAGGATGCTGACCCCGGCACTAGGGTAAGACATTCTTTTTCAGGACATTAACTGACTACGGCTGCTACATGGCATGACATCTTTTAGTCTGTTTGACACGTTTGTGAAGTCAAAAGCAGATAGAAATAACATTTCCCAAGAGGCATCATGCATCTGAAACAATGTAGAAAGGTCAGTTTATTTATTTTGGTTTCAGAGAAAAATAACCCTCTCCTCCCCTTAATAAATTCTATTTGTAAGGGAGTTAATCTTTAAATACACAATGGAACAGGAGTCCACATACGTTTTTAAGTTACTGAGTAAACATATGTTTGGACTGGACTCAACTGCAGGGACACATCTCTCCGAAGACTGTGGATGTCGCCATCATTTTTGGATGAGCAAGTCAATGGACAGCAAGTCAATGGACAACAGGCCATGTTATTCCCCTGTTACACCCTTGCAGTTAAAAAGGTTTTCCCAGCTCTATTCTTCTTCTAGCATAATCAAATAATTGTCCTCTGTGAAGTGGCTCAGGTCTCTGTCTGCAGATTTGGCATACATTTCCTTGGCAAAATTGTCTGTGTTGTCATCTTGCAAGAATAGAACTATTTCCCGAAGGGTCTGGGCTGTTTACTCCATGGTCTCCTTCTCTTGTAAAGAAGTGTGCTTTTCCAATCTAATATTTATGTTATTCATACTGTTTGGAAAGTGATTTTTTTTTATATCATAGTTCATCAGCCAGCAGGTTTAGCAAAGAGATATATTTACTTTTCTAATGGAAGCTTGTGTGTGTATTTCAAGTGAAAAAGAATGTGTCATGCTGATGGAGTCTATGTCATCCATTAGCAGACATACAAATGGCTTTGAACTCACATGGGGAACCTACATTACTCTGATTAAGGATTTCTAGAGCAAAAGCATGTCTGGACCATCAGGCCATCTATTTATTAGAGACATTACTTTTGACAGCAATACACCATACATCAATTTAAGAATGCACATAGTTGTCATAGTTGCTTCAGTAACAATGATTTCCAAACTCATTCCCATATTTTGCCAGTAGAGTAAACAATATATACTGCTTACCTAATGACACATGACTTTCAGCAAGCACATCCTTGTCTATCCATCTCCCGTTCTGCACAATGTTGTCATTATAATGGGTCCTTTGAAAATGCATCATTGATTAAGTTCAACTGAAGTCCTTTGGTTTTAACTTGAACTTAAAATATGCCAAGTTAATGTCCCTGTAATATTTAAGAACATTGTAATGGGAGGATAGCTCAGGGGCAAGGCGCTCGCCTTGGAAGCAAGACGACATGGAGAAACACAGGTTCACTGGGTCCGTGCTTAGTAACCCCAGGGTATTAAGCGCGTTATAAATAACCAATCATAATCATTCAGCTTTTATCAAACTGCAAATAAACAAGGTGAGCAACAGATTAGTGTTCACATAGCATATTCACAATAATCATTTGATACTGCACGATGTAGTATATGTATTCTTCTCTTCAGCATTGCACTGGGATTTAAATTGGTGCCGTCCTATTTGTTTGTTCTACAGTGTGAAATGACTGTACATGTTTGAACAAAGTCTTCATTTAAGAAACCTCCACAGAATACTGGACTCACCTGCTATAGTTATACTTGCTACTCAATTGATGTGAAGGGCACCTACGCAGCCGTATCTTACTGACCTCATACACACAAGCACCATGTTGGTTCCCCTGGGCACAGAATACATTTTACAAATGTTGCAAAACAGAGCGACGTTCACTCTGTATGGACAAGAGGTCGGACATGACCATTGTGTTGGTTGCCATTGTCTTTTTTGTCTGGGCTATTTCCTCCCTGAACTCATTATGGAGCCCTGACTTTCTGTTCTCCTCTTGCACCTCTTCTGCCAGTGTGACACATCTCTCAAATTCCACTTGCCTTCCATGTAATGTAATCAAAATGCTCTTCACCTCACCCATTAATGACTCCTACCCCTGACAAGGCCTAATATCTCTTGGGTTCACAATAGCCATCCTTACTACCCATGGCAAAAGCTACATTGTCTAAATCTGGGACTCCGTGACTACATTGGCCCACAACATATCCATCTCGTGACCAGGTAGGTTGGGGAAGCAAGTAGTCTACAGCTGTCAACCTGCTGCCACGGACAAGGTAGGTGCTGTGCGGGCAGGTGGGGCAGCAATCAATGCAACCCACTAAACTGACCCACCCCTCCAATTACTCCTAGTACTCTTATCGCACCATCCTTAACCATCTCATTGAACTGTTTTGTTTAGCTATCACGCACATCTCTCCAGGAAAGTCATAGGGCCTCATTACGACCCTGGCAGTCCGGGAACTACGATACTGGATAGCATGCCAGCACCGCAGTTCCCGGACTGCCCTACTACGTGCTGTGGTCACGGGTGCCTGTCTGCCCACCAGGTCAGACCTGGTGGGCAGACTGGCACCCGTGAGCACAGCACGTCGTTTGCACCGGCAGCACTCTATGTGGCTGAATGGGGATGGGGAGGCCCTTGTTGCAAATGGGCAATTACTGGGTCTGCCAAACTCAGCATGACCCGGTTCTTGCCCATTCGCGGGTGCCAGCACAGCTACCGCCAGAGTTGTAATGAGGCCCATATTCTTGCATTTTTGTTGGGTTACCACTAGGCTTTTTTCCTCTCTTTTTAGGAAAGTCGAATCTGGGTGTTTTTGCATTTCTGATTTGTGTTACAACACTGTTCCTTCAAAAAGTCTGTGCCAGGAGAGACAGAAGTGTGATCACAGAAGGGCCCAAACAAGCAAAGAAAGCAAACAACCTTGTAGAAACACATTCGAAAAAGAAAGAAAGAAAGAAAGAAAGAAAGAAAGAAAGAAAGAAAGAAAGAAAGAAAGAAAGAAAGAAAGAAAGAAAGAAAGAAAGAAAGAAAGAAAGAAAGAAAGAAAGAAAGAAAGAAAGAAAGAAAGAAAGAAAGAAAGAACAAGGGGATCTTGATCAGTTCCGTAGGTCAGGCAGCACCACTGCCTTAACAGGCCCTAGATGTTAGGATCAGAGGACTCTCCCCTGTATGATCTCTCCACAGCGTTTTCTTCTTGATGTCTTTGTTCTCCCACGTTGCAGACAACCTCCTCTTGCTCCCATCCCGATATGGCTGTTTCTTTCTCAAACTCCCGTTTCCACCCTTCCAGTCAATGATCATTAGAATCTTATTTGTTATGGGGTCCACTTTATGGTGGCTTTGGGTCAAAAAAAGGGCTCCCTAAATTTCTTCATGAAAATTCTCTCTAGGAATGCCACCAGGCACTTGGTTATAGATGGGTTAGCACCCCCATAAAGGTTCTATATTGTTCATCTTCTCATTTAGGAGTTGGGTTCTTTCTGTTCCTAACTCAGGACAGAAGAGGACTAAATGCTGTAACAATTCCTCCCAATGATTACATAGTCGACAGATTTTGTTCTTTGCCTTTTCTCCATAGTGACATAATACAGGTCTTGTGTGTTGCACATTAAAGCGAAATCTCAGGAACAGGTCTCAAAAGTGTGGATTCAGAGATTTTCTTAAATGTTACAGTGTGACATTGGGCAGGTTAGTCAGAGTTCTTGATAGAGTGTGAAACCTTGAAGCTGAGCTCTTTGCTTCTGTTTCCGACCAATCCACCACCTACAGTGCCCTTTTCACCCGTAGATGGTTATCGCACAGTGTTTTCACAGAAAGACCCAGATTACCAGAATTTTCTAGACATTTGGATCTACATTCGCTCAGGAACCAGTCATTCATGCCTTCTTGCTTAATTTAAATGATGTGATATTGAGGAGGGCAATTCGAGGAGTTGAGTTTACCGAAGACTGTGAGAGTTTTCCAATGATTCTGGCATATAAAGATTTAAGGCCCAATTTGTGACTTATTATTGCCATTGGAATTGCGTTAGGAAGTCTTAGAATACTCTTCCAATATTTGCTTTCGAGCTTCTCCCAGGTTTCCCATGGCAACCCCAAGGACGCTTCTCCTGTGGATGACAGGACCGGCACCACCTTCTGATTGTAGAATTCGACACCCAGCAAGAGGGTAAATTTACCCTATTTTCTCGCAGTCACTAGGGCCTGTGCTGTCAATTGCTTGGTTTTCAAAACTAAGTTTGATGTCCATGCCATCTCACTTCTATTAGCACTGATCATAATTCCTAGGTATTTTATGGAATTCGTCGGCCTAATTGAGTTGTTTCCCATCTGCAAATCTTTTTCCTCCGTCCTCCTGGATTTCGAATTAGCAGGATCTCGGTTTTATCTGCGTCGATTTTTTGGTTGTTTATATCAACGTAGTCCTGTAAGGCATCACATTTTTTTAGAGGCCAATAGGTGCTCTGTCCAGGAGGACCAGGTTGTCCGTGTATAGGAGACAGACTGCCAACGTGCCATTTATCTTTGGAGAGTAAGATCTTGGAGGATCCAGGATGTAGTTCATATCGTTAATGCAAAAATGATAAAGAATGGGACCCAATGGGCTTGGAATTTCCTTTGCTCGGTTTGCCTCCTTATTCAACTGAATCTGTAGCTATGTTCCCTTGTAAAGATATTTAATTGCAGCTACAAGGTCTTTGGGCAATCCTCTTTCTGCCATTTTCACCGACAGATGCCCTCTATCGATAGAATAGAAGACTGCTTCCATATCTAGACAAGCCACATAGAGGCTTTCCTTTCCTTTCAGCATCTTAGCCTTCAATAGACTGATGAGTAGAAGATTTAGGCCACATTATGAATTGCTGACAAAGCCTGTTTGCATGGAATCATAGGTTTCAGACGCCACTATTCATTCAATTAGATGTTTCAACACAACTCCTGCAAAGATTTTACCCAGAACGTTCAGGTGAGCATTGGGCCTGTAGTTCTTGGGGTTCAACCTATCTCCCTTTTTAAATATTTCCACAAAGATGGTACTTTGCCTTGTTGTAAAATTCTTTCAAATAGATTCATGCAAAAGTCAGGGCCTTCTTTCAACATAGCATTTGTCATGCCGTCATGGCCAGGAGCACACAAAGTGCTAGCTTTAGAGATGATGCTTCTAATTTCAGTTCTGTCGAATTTAATGTGCCACGGGGCGGCATCTTTCAATGGCCCTGGCAGGCCTAAGTTCTTCTGTTGGGTGAATAGACTTTCAAAATAGGTAACCCATCTTGACTTGTGTATAGGATTAAGTTGCAACAAGCCATTATTTTCTTCCTTGTCACTGAGTAATGACCACAAGTTCTTCACGTTACTGGACACTATTGCATGGAATATGTTTTCGGCATCTTTTTGAAAGAGGATGGCCCTACGGGACAGATCCCAGTTCCGGTATTGCTGTTTTAATTTCTTTCTCTCCTGGCATCGCAGTAATCCTGGAAGATGTTTTAGGCTCTTAAGGTCTAAATGTAACTGATGCTTTCTTAATGCCGTGGGGCTGTCATAAACATGTTTATTCTTAGAGAATTGTTTGTAGTCATGGCCTTTGATTGGAATTTTCAGGGTTTAGCATGAACAATTTGCTGTGTGAATATAGTTTCTTACATAGACGTCCATTATAACCTCTTGCTGCTTAGATTGTGCCTCTTTCTGTGCCTGAGACCTGGTTGTGGCGACAAACCCCAAACATATTTAGGAGTGTGGAATGGATCTCCTTGAGGGTTGCTCTTCACTTAGTACTTGAGAAGTGTTTTTTTTGTTGAAGCCGTCATGTTGCTCATCCATTAACTATATACATTGTTTTGGGAGGGTGTGTTTTGTTTCCTGCTGTCTTTTAAGAGGCGCAATGATTGGTGTAACAAAATGGCATAATCACCTTGGTCAGTTAACCAATTAAATATTAGGACTGAAATATGCACCTAGTGCCCTTCATGCAATTAAAATTTATGTTGGGCTTTCTTTGAGGTTAGGCCTTGTTGAGGTGGAAATCAATGCCTACTCCATCTCCCTGTCTTGAGGTCCTTTATCTAGTTCCCAAGAACCCATCCCTGTCTACCTCCTTCATGAGTCACACTCACCTCATATCTACACGGAATTTGCTTGCTCCTTTTAGCTCATCTTTCTATCTCACCTCTTTTTCAATGCCCCATAGCATGCTTGCATCTCTCCTTCTCTCCTCTCTCAATATCTCCAGCAACATTCTCTTGAATCCTCCATTGGTATTTCACCAAATCTCTGTGTGCTTTTTATCCACCTCCTCTGTTTGCTGCTCTACCTCACCTCCTCTTCTCTACTCACCTTTTCCTTACTCCTCCTGATAGCCCACCACAGCACACCCTTGCTCTTCTCCATTTATGCCTCATTCCTTCTGATGGTTCCCCTCACCAGCTCCTTACTCTTCTCTACCTCCTCCTAGTCCACCTCACTCTGATATCCCTCCTGACCAATTCCTTACTCCTCTCCCCCTTCACCTTAAACCTTACACGTTCTGATGTTCCTCTTCACAAACGTCTTATTCTTTCCCACCTCCAACCTCTTATCCTGAACTCTGGTTTTCACTCTCCAGCCTCCTTACTCTTACTCCAGGTCTTGAACTCTGCCCAATATAAGAATCCTTTTTATACTAATCACATGTGGTCCACCGGGATGTCCTTATCAGTACTGGTTGTGGAGCAAGATTATTCTCCCAGGGGATTGGCTGTGCAATTTGGGTAGAGGGGAATCTTCAATGCTCAGTGATTAGAGACTGTGTTGTGCAATTAGACAGCATCAGACTATGTTAGGCTCTGCCACCATCTTGCTTTCCTAGTTCCCTGCTGATGCTCTGCAGAACAGATCACTCCTACAGCTACTGCCCTAATCTTCTACCTTCAGTGCTTCCATTCCTGCAGCCACCGGTAGTACAGCAGAGTCCAGCCCACAGGAAATGTAAGGTAAGTTGGGGATTTGCTATTTGTATTTTGATAAAGTTACACTACAAGGGGGCATGAGCATTAAATGCTGCACAATAACATTTTGAGTTTTTAATCAATGCTTAATGCCTGTGTTCTCCTGCTTCTAAGTGATGTATCCATGTTATTATTGACCTATTTTTATGGCTTTTGATGAAAAGACCTGCAATGTTTGCTTTTTTGATGCACACTGAATAATCACCCGAACAAAAAATACATTATTGTGTACAGTTAGTTTCCACTTCTGTAGCATTTTAGAAAAAGGAGGCAACAGTGTTCCTCGGGCAACTGTGCCGTTCAAATGGCCAGATTGCTAACGAAGAAGGCAGGGGCTCCAGAATAGCATTCCGGGCAGTTGACGAAGCAACTAAGTATCTAGTGGAAAAAGCAGTTAAGGAAGATTGTGGGCTAGAAGGTACAGATCGGAATAATATGGAGGCAATATGACATTAAGAAGTCTGAACTTAAACCTTCCTTAAGTCTTAGAGAGACCTCTATCTGGAACTTGCAAGGAAATAATGGTGCACTAGGTGAAGGGGATTCTAGGAGCTAGAATACAGTGAAGAACTGGACCTTGGAGTCCAGGAGAGTTATTTTACATAGTTAAGGTGTTCCAGACTTGGAATCTATTCTCATTTTGTTTTGCTGCTTTCAGACAACCTGCAGAGGTACATTTGTTATGCTCTCAAATTATCTTTCTTCCTTTGGGATAAACTCACCTTTTGCTTAATCTGATGACTTGTGGATAGAGGGTAATGAGGGGCCTGTGGTCCATAGCATCTTCCTAATAATGTCTCTCCATAGCCCTGAAGGTAGGCCAGTGGATCCTCTCTGCACTTTCCCTGGGCACAGCAATGCAGAGGGGGCTGCGGTACCAGGCCCCTGTTACCCTCCCCCTAATGTAAGAGTCAGGCAGGAGATAGGCATAGGCATTTGATATAGACTGGAAAGCCTCCACAATTAGCATAATGTTACTGTTATTGTAGACTCATTGCCCCTAAAAGTATGAACCCACCACCCAGGGCATAAGGCAAAAGAGAAGGTGGGTTCTGACATTGTCCCATGGACAAGCGAAAAACTGTTCTGGCTTAAACACCAGGGGCAAAGGTATACTCAGAGCACCCACATTGCTGAAGAGTTTCTGGCAGGAGTGGTTCTGGCCAGAGGATGCAGTACCCCTGCCCAGACGACCTAGGGCTCAAAGTTGGGGCCAGAGAAAAAAGATGATTGGCCCAAAGCACCCAGGACAAAGGAAAGGTTGCCTGCTCAGCAGCACCCATAGCGGGTGAGTAGGCTGCCTGCAGGAGAAGAGCCTGGAGAATGTCAGAGGAGCCAGGTGGACACCCCATGGCCAGTTGGGGGCGTTCTCCAAGAGCATGAACAAAGACCTCCACTAGTGAGGGACTGTGAGGTTTGGATCGGCTAAAGTGAACATATCATACTCCTGTGGGTGTAACTGCTTGGGAGTGGTTTCAGCCATTGGCTGCTTTGAGCTCCATCCTTTCCCATGGTCCTGCTATGACTGATGATGTCATGGCCCTTGTGGTGGAGTTTGGTGAAGCTTCAAATGTTGCTAGGAGTGTCTGGGGTTCCAGAGCCTTCGTGCTGTTTATGCTTAATGATTAGCCCTTAATACGTTCTGAAGAAAGGACCTTTCAACATTCCCTATGCATGACAGGGTCACATAGTGTCACTTTCTCCCTCGTTTCCCAAAGTATTGTTTGTCATAAACAATGCTGAAATGAAGGAACGTTGGTATTGGTATTGTTTATTTATAAAGTGGCTATAAAAAAAGCAAGTGTTTCAAAGTGCTAAAGGAGGGAGGGAACAAGGGGAAAAAACAATAGTCATTCAGAGCCCTTGAATTTCTGAATGATACAAGTCTGCACGGCAAGTGCATATAATACAATTAACACTGTAGATAACAGCAAGTAGGTCTGACAACGATTCTGTAGTTTTTCCAAGTGCATTGGGGCACCACCATGCAAGGAGGGCAGACAAGGGAAAACACATAGACGATTTTCAAGGCATGGTGCATTCAGATTGTGCAAGTGCGCAGACAGGTACAGGAGAGGGGACAGGGGGACAAATGCAGGGGGTAGTGGAGTGTGGAGGAGGAGAACAAGTATGCCCAGTCAGTCAGAAGATGGTGTAAGTGCTGAGAGATGCCACTCTCATGGGTCATTGATCAAGTGCAGTAACGATGAGGCAAGTGCGAGAGGATTGGCGAGGGTTCCAGGGACCTGTGAGACTCTGAGGTACACCAGGGAGCCAGTCAGCAGGCTGCGCGGTAAAGGAAGGGTAGAGGGATAGAGCAGATGGAAAGGTTAGCAGGGTAAAGGGAGAGAGAAGGAAGAGGTGAAGAGGAATATCTGAAAGAGGTTCCAGAACTTAAGGAGATCAGGCTCAAGATGGAGTGCGGCAGGGAGGCTATTCCAGAGGGAGTCCCCTGCAGTGGATCAAGATCTCCTTCCAAATCTCTGCTTGTAGAACCGGCTCACTCACAGAAGGTTGGAGGTAGATGAGCGGAGGGCTCAAGAAGGACAGTATTTAGGTAGGCAACGTTTCAGATAGTTAGGTCCGAGGCCCCGGAAAGCCTTGTGGACAATGCAGAGGGTCTTGAACTTGAACCTTGCAGCCACGGTGAGCCAGCAGAGGGTTTTCAGCACCGGAGAGATGTGGTCCCTGGGCTTGAGGCCAAGGATAAGTTTGCAGATCTGTTCTGGATGAGTTGCAAAGGGGGCAGAGCAGAGGCAGGGAGATTGCGAAAGAGGCTGTTGCAGTAGTCCAGCCTTGAAAGAAACAGGGCTCTGGAGACAGTGAGCCACTGGGGGAAGGGGAGAAAAGCAAGAGTACCTCTGAGGAGGTGTAGCTGGTAGTTGGACTTTTGAGATGTCTGAAATGTGAGTGAGAAGGAGAGAGTGGAGTCGAAGATGACATGGATTGCCTGCGCCTCACGTACAACTATGTATATGTTCTATTTCCTTCACCACGTCTCTGTTACTGCACATACTTGTGAAGACAGTCTGCCTGCGGTGCTGAGGTTAGTGGAAAAAACAGAACCGTGGTGGAGGTATTGACACTATGGCAGCAAGTTGTTTATTGAAATAAGGTAACTAGTTCCATATGATGGATTGTGTCAATTAAATCTCTGCATTGTTTTTATGAGTTACAACTGAAGGATGTTGAGAGAAATGGAAGGTTCTATAGAGTTATAGGTACATACTGCAACATGGACTTCTAGTGCGGCAGGCTGGTCTTCTGCCAATGTTAAAATGAGAGTATAGTACCAGTCTGCTTTTGAATAACTTAATGTACTTGATGATGTATATTCTGAGCTATAGCATATGTTGGCATCTTCAAGTTTAGAGTTGAACTGTATCATTTAATACATGCAGTCGGCTGGTATCACCTTGTGTCAAAGTAACATGTTTACCTGGAGATTTGAATGTGATTTAGCATCCCATCTTTAGGGTATCTTCAGGTGTGCATGTGTCTTTGTGGAGGTATTTATCTGTAAAAGTGGTTCAGCATCACAGTCTTTAAGTGGTTGCTCTCACTGTGTTAGTATTTAATGTCCTTGAGGTATTGCAGCTTTAAAGTCACCAAGTGCCACAAGGACGTCTAGGACCAGAAGGAACATTTGTATTTGTGTCTCTTGTTGGTAACATTTGCAAAGCATGCAACACAGTGCCTTGCGTTTCTCTTGAGTGTTTTTGGTGTGCCATCTGATTCTAGTGTTTGGCAATCTGCCTCTTGCATTATTTAGGTACATTTTTGCATGCCATTGTAGAAAATGTGTTGGGTTTTTCCAGCTAGTAGTGTTGTAAAATGAGACAAGGGATTACCCATAGGGTATTTGTCAGCCAATTTGGTAACGTACAAAGTTGTGATTTTGTCGCACACAGGTAACATGCTATTGTTTTGGAATTGCCAACTGGTGTGGTTGGGAAATGACACAAGGAATCCCCCAATCGGTCTGGGCCGAACAAATTGGGGATTATTATAACAGTGGCGGCCACGGTATGAATGGTGACTGTAAGGCACCAGCATCGTTCATGCTGGGCCGCCACATTACGAGTTCTGCTCGCGGATTCCTGACAGCCCGCCAGGTCTTACTTGTTATCAACGGTGCCGATGCAACCATACTCCCCACCCCCATTCTGCCCTATAGGGGCATTACCACCTCCCGCGAATGGGCAATTACCGGCCCACTCATCTAGTTATGGGCCAGTGATTGCCCAATCGCAGGAGGCGGTGCCGGTTGTAAGCATGGTGGTAACCGTGCCTGCCATACAGGCATGGCTACCACCATGCTCGTAATTGTCCTAATTGTTTGCTAACAAGTTGTTTCATCACGATTTTGTAACTGTTAACTTCTCATTAGTGGTGTGAAGAATTAGATAGGCGACTTTACGGATTACCTATTAGCCTCTTAGCTACAGATTGTCTATGTATCAGGACTGTATGCACCTCATGAAATATGGGTTTTATTTCTACATTGTGTTTGGTTTTGAGGTGCTGGTGAAATTAAGGGCTATCAGTAAATGTAGTTGTGAGTGACCTCACGGCTTGTGAATGTACCACTAACAATAGCGTTAGCCATGTCCAGAAAGGTCAAATCTATATTTTTTGTTTGCTCCAATGAGCAGGATGGATTGTGTACCATGCCCATACATGCAGGACTATTTGGAAGTAGGGAGATTTTGTTTAATGTTTCCATGGTCAAGATTGATCAGACTGTCTTCTTGTGTAGAGGATTCTGAGTACCTATTGTCTTTCCATCTTGAGTTTAGGTTGTAACCCAACCATTATACACAGTGTTTCCACCCATCTATTACTTGAACTTTGCTTTGCTTGTGGTTGATCCTAAAATGAATGGCGATCATTTTAGGAGTGATTGTTCTGTTTCGTTTTTCCCTTTTGGAGTAGATTGTTGTAATTGTGCGTTGTGTTTTCCAACAGCCCATATTTTTTATGTTGAATAACCCATATTCAAAATATTTTCTTTTTCAAAGGGGGAAATGTGTGTTGCACATGGAGCAGTGATAAGTGTGGGTTGTTTGCGGTATGAGTGAATGTGCTTCATTCTTTGCTTGTCAAAGAAGGGAAGGTGTGTTATATCTTGTTTTATATCTCATTCCCCTGGTTGCTTGATGCAAGTTGCATGTGTGACCTCATGAGAGAATGTTGAGTAAACGTTTTGAATGTTTATGCATAAAGAGGCTTCCAGAGCCAAGCAGTTGGGAGAAGAGAGCCTGGGTTGTGGGAGCCTGTGAGTCTGCACTCAGTTCCAATGGAGTCTTTAGGGAGGCTTACGTAAGATCCTACTGATGTATCTGAATAAAGAAACTTCATGTCAACTTACTTGATCTCCCAAGCATCATTAGATACAACAGATACTTAGCTTGAGAGCTACCTTTGCACAACTCACTTTTTTTATCAGCTAAACCATCATAGAAAGAGAAGGTCAATGTTAAGGAGTGGGACAGAAGGCATAACTCCAGAAAGAAAAATAAAGTTAGAAGTAGCTCGGAACGATCATGCATGCTCCTGCGTGTGGGTAGTCAGCACTTTGCATTTATGATGCTTTGCATAACACTTGTGAACGAGCGCAATAGAAATAAAATATCAATATCAAAATGATTGGCAGGGGTGGTGCTAGGTCTGGAAAAGATCCGGGGCTATGCTACTGTCGGGAATGTCAGGACTCAGGGATAGCTAGCCTTTTGGTTTTAGTCCCTGAGTTTCTATCTAGGGCTACAAGCAAAAGACCCACGGCTATAAACCCCTCGTCTCCCCTAGCGATGCCTATGGTGACTGGGGGTGCTATGGGAGAAGTAATGCAGAAACTAACTTAAATACTACAATACTAAAGATGCAGTATGTCATCAACATTTGTAATATTGGCCTACCTGTAATGCACCCTTTCCTCTGATCTTAAACCCTTTGGGCCTCATTATGAGTTTGTTGGTATCTCTGCAGTAAATCCACCAAGATCCCACTAAACTGAGTTACTGTTACCGCCACTTGGTCTGGCAGAATTACCGCCAGATTACAAGTTGTAAGTCCCCATTTATGGAGTCCATAGGATTCCATCGAGTTTTTTTGGCAGAATTATCACTGGCGGTAATCACACCAGTGGTATTTCCGCTGAAATGGAATTTTTTGGCTGCATGGTGGCGGAATAACCACCAGCAGTTTGCTGGAGGTTTTTACTCCACCCCACCACCAAAACCATAGATGGGCAGTGTGCTAATGTGGTGGTAATATCTTCCTTTATTTAATACTTTTATTTCAGCGCACCAAGCCCTGAGGCATCTAGGCGCAAGTTACAGAAAGTGCATAATATATTAGTAAAGTGCAAGATTACACATATGGTAACAGACAGATTTGATGTGGGTATACAACCTAGCAAAGTCACGCCTCATTTTACGGGGGCTACATCAAGTATGCAGTGGTACGTGGGTAAGATACAACATAGTACAGGTAAGCAAGGTCACAATAGGTATTAATACAGAACCTGGCAAAGCCACACCTCATGTTACGGGGGGCTACATCAAGTATGCTGCAGTACCTAGGTAAGATGCAACATAGCACAGGTAAGTAAGGTCACAAAAGTGATGGTCTGTTAGGGAGAATTCTCCAAAATGGCTAATTCCCCTTACGTACTCAGTACCTCAGCAGCTTTGCTGGATTTCTAGGATGTATTTTTTTCACATGGTAAGAGTGTGAGCCTTTTTTCCCCCACTCTTACATGTGTTTTGCTGTGTGTTTTAAATTTTTTGTGTTCATAGACTGTGGAGCCTCACCTACTCCATAGACATCTTCGTTTTACTGTGTGTCATACAGCACCTTTAGTGCAGTGACACAGGGTTGTCTTTTTCAGACTTCCCACTTTAAACTCCATTTTCTGACATGGACTACTGTCTCCCAGAACAGGTAAAGTTGACATTGACTTTATTAGTCTTTTTAAATGCACAGACCCAGTACAACCTATCTTACATAAAGTACTGAAACAGGTTAATAGTTATCCCTTTTTGTCTGTCTCTTTAAGATTTGGCTGGTGGCAGTAGTATATACCATATTTTTCGTACCGCGGTCTATGAAAATAGCCTTGGTACTGTTTTAGGCTAAGTTAGTAGCCTCAAACTTAAATCCGCTGGACCCCATTTACTTTTATTTGGTTCTGGCTGGGCTTATTCATCATTTCTTTTTGTAAAGCTCTTTCTCGTGTGTTAGCCTGTGCGCCAAACCAGGTTTGGTTCCTTTGTTTGCCGTCCTTTGGAGGGTTTCTGCACAGAAGCCCTCCTTAGGCGCCTGAGAGTCTGGGTAGACAGGATGTGATAGAGGAGTTTTAGGACCCCTGCATAGGGTTCCCTTGGAAACCCAAGTCACACTCTTGTTTGATTGGCTAGATGACTGTCTTGCCAGGACAGCCACCCTGCTGTGTGATTGACAGCCAGGCTGTGTGAATGGGGGAAACTCCATAAAAAGCAGGTCTCTGGGACTTGGAAGGCAGAGGCGCCACCGGATCGAGAGAACCGAAAAGAAGCTGAAAGAAGAGGACTGAACCTCCCGGTGAAGCCCTACTGTGGGTCTGATTCTCTAAACTTCGACAACAGAGAAGATCTGCAAGGAACCTTCTTCCCTTGAACTGGTGGGACCAACCAGTTTGCCAAACACCAAGCAAGGCCTCCCTCCCCTGGTCAAATTGCTGTGCACAGCTGCAGTGAACCAGATAGTCATGAGGACTGGACCCTGTTTGGGTTTTAAGGAACGCAGCTTTTATTTGTTGCTTTGCTCTGCTGCTGGTTTGTTCCCTGGGCAGTGCAGGAGCCTCCAGTCTTCCTCCTTCGTGTCAGTCCGACAGTCGCTTCAGGAATCGTGAGCCTGCAGGATCTGCCAGGAACTTCTGCCTCAGCTACAGCATCCTTCTACTTCTAAAAGTACTGTTCAAACCCGGTTGTTCGTTCCGTCTGACCGCAGTGAAAGTGTTTTAAATCTTTCACCAATCCGAGGGCTTGTCCTTCTCTACTCTTTTAAGTAACTTTTCTTCCGACCAACTTCTTTTCGAACTCTTGGCAAAGACTTAACCGCGAACTACTCTGAACTGTGTGATCCTCTGCAAAGACTCGGAACCATTATCATTGGCCCAGGCCTATTGAATTGAATTCTCATTGTAGCAATCCTTTTTTAGATTGCCCTGCCTACTTGTTGGTGCTGCTTAATTGTGTATAACCTTGTCTTTTCCCTCCCTTTTTAAATTGCTGGAGTGCCATTTTGCTCACACTTCATTTTGAGCTTAACTTGTCCAGAATTGATTGGCTGTGGTGTAGTATGTTAAGATTGTGATTTTTCTGCTGCTTTACTTAGTGAACTGTTTTACAAATTAATGTGTACAAAAAATGTATATTCTTTTACTCAGAAACCTTGAGTCAGTGTTTGTTTGAACCATAGCAATTGCTGTCCTTTGTGTAACTTCTGATAATGCTCACTTTACTCTTGAGATAAGTCTGGCTGATCAGCCATTGCTACCACTTTACTGAGTAGTACAGGCTTGTACCAAAGGTGAATTTGTACTTGCACTTGTAGTCTTAATTGGGTGTGGTGTTCCCAAAGGGTACTGCATATGATTCTGCTCAACATGTTAACAGAACCTGGCACAGCCACATCTCATGTTCAACGGGGGGCTACATCAAGTATGCAGTAGTAGGTAAGTAAGATGACTGATAACATTGGCGCTGGGCGTTATGCATGGACGCACAGCTTGAGGGCAATATCGAGAGGCATTGCACTTGAAAGGTCATTGTTATTGCATTTTAGGTCATTGCAGGGCAGAAGGGCCCAGTGTTCAGTGTTTGCAGAGTTTGGTGCGGCTTGCAGAGCTGGTGATGTGAGTGGTGGTGCATGTGTACCGGGATTCATGTAGCCTGGGAGGAGGATTACAGGTGCTGGCCATGTGGCATGACCAGGAGGGCACAAACAGTACTGGTGGTATCAACATTGTGTTCCAATGCAGGGAGGGCAGGAATCTGGTTTGAGGGTGTAGGGGTAGGGTAGGTAGTGGCGGTTGAATCACCGAGTGCACTGGGCACTCGTCACGAGCAAGGAGGTGGATGGCACGATGCAGGTGGAGTACTGGGAGGTGGTACACACCTTGGTAACAGAGGCAATCTTCACCATCGGGCAAATTGGCATTGGTACAAACCTACTCGGCCTCTTACAAGAATGGACATATCATTACAGCTTTACTGACGTTTCTCCTGGAGTGAGCCAAAATCATTATTTGTTATGATTTTAGACTCAGGTTGGAGTCTCACTGATCGGTCTGGCCGATTCCACGGAATTGGATGAATTATTCCTGATAACACTGGGGTACTTTCCAGGTTATTCTTTCCCCTTTTTTCCATAGACATGTATAATTCATGTGTTTAGACTCTGTTATTTCCCTTTTCTAGAAGTACTCATGGGATGCCAACCACAATCTCCATGTGACTGAGTGGTTTGCGACTTTCTTAACGTTTGACCGAGCAGTTGCTCATGTGTTTGTGCGGTACAAATTCGGCTACTTTGATATTTGTACTCCATGTCTTCACTGGCATGTTACACTTGGTGATTTCATTCAAATCCACTATATCAATGTAATTGGGCTGTAGACACTATTCTTTTAGAAACATATGGCACGTCCTCACACGGTTTGTTTTATTTAACACACCTGACTCTTTTGCATGTTAACCCTTTTGGCTTAATGGACACATATATAGATACGTTTATTCTTGAGATTTTATCATCTCATAATATTTAATTTGATCTCTGAAAAATTCGTAATACATGGGCAGAATGTGTTTGGATCATTTACCATCTTGTTTTCACATCAAAAGCTTTACATTATTAACTACGAATTCTATGACGGGAAATGCCTGGACTCGGTGTTTCTTCACATCTCGTCTCCAGTGGGTAAAAATGCTTGTGGATTCAACAGAAAGCCTGCTGCTACTGGGATTTGACCTGTCATGTTGCACTAACGTTGACCAAATTTTGAACTAAAGTTCTCAAAGTGTTCCCACCATCAAGGCTGCATTACCGACTGACATTAACCATCTTTGGAGGGACAACGGTCTACCTGACCCTAAACCCTACCCTCTATTCCAGGACACCTTGAAGGTGGGCAGGGTGACCAGGGCCCAAAATTAAAAATAAACATTACTTTCAAGTCAGATTCCTCAATCCGACAAGTGGGAAACGTGCCCTCTCAAGCTCCAACTAAAAGAGCCAACTTGCCCACATCTGATTGGTCCTGGCTGGCCAACACCTTGGCTTTTCAAACCTGATCTTCACAGCCCAGCCCTACAATTAAGAATCAACGATTGGACCTTTCGGCGGTTTCCTCTTCAGCCAACACTCCCAGGTTGAAACTGATATCTTGGAACACCAGGTAATTCACCCATTAAAACTGAGCAGTAGTTTGAAACTTTTGAACTTGGTCTCTTCAAACCTCATACAACAAACGGAGATCGAATGGGGACCCGATTGCCCTCTGGTTGGACGTGGCACTCCAACTAAGATTTCAATCATAAACATATATTGGAACCCTGCACTGATTTCTGATGATTCATTTGTAGCCCAAAATGCCTCCTGCCTGGACGACTTCTATATAAACCAGGACTCTACATATATCATCATTTGTGGTGACCTCAATATCCCTGACCTTGTTCAAACGAATCAGGTCCAACTGATGACCCAACGCACGTGAGACGGGACATGTGGGATACGCTCATGGATTGAAGAGCAATGCACCTTCTTAACGGAAACACCACGGAAGATGTTCCAGCTCAGCCGACATGGCAAGGCATGGACTCAGTTTCCATACTGGATTACATCTCTGTGTCGCTAACTTTCTCCCATTGGTGCATAGTTTTCAGGTAAATAAAACTCCCCAGAGCGACCACAATCTCCTCCTTTTGGAATGATGAATGCCTGGTTCTACCGTCCATGACTACACACCAATTGTGGTTGATTCTTGTAATAAGGAATTACACCTTAGGATGTCTCCGGTGAAAATTCGAGCTTTAACATCTATCTTTGTGAAAATCACATCTATGGTTGAATATCCGCTGTTGTTGGAGGAATTCAGCATCAACGCTAAAAAGGGTGGGTTTGCCACTAACAACGGTAACCATGCATTCAATCTAGTTCTGGTAACCAAAAGAAGACATGTCCGAAAATTGTGGCGAATTGCAAAAGAAACCAAGTCAACCAGGGACGTTAGGAAGGCCCGGTTGGCGCAGTTTAGCTACAAAAATTGGCTCAGCTCATCTAAACATCAAAGGTACCAGAATGACGCTGAGTCAATGTTCAACCCATTGGTTGGCAAAGATGCCTGTGGTTTCTGGTCTCTTATTAAAACGGACGATGCCTCTCCAAAGGCAGACCAATCTAACCCCATAAGTAAGGACACGTGGACAATCCACTATGACAAGTTATTCACCTCGATGTTGGCTAGAGAGACCCTAGAGCCCTATTCAAAGAACCTGGGTCCATGTTACAAACTTTAACATCAACAATATCATAAATTGAATAAAGAAACTAAAGAACTCCTGTGCCCCGGGCCCTGACGGCCTAACAAACATTATGCTCACGTAACAAACCCAGAAGATTGGGCTTCCTTTATAGCCACCTTACTTGGTCAGATTGCCAGAAGCCAACAAATGCCGAGTTCTTGGAGGATAGCGAAATTGGTTCCGATCAACAAAAAAGGGGATCGGAAGGACCTCTCCTCAACGTCATTGGCAAACTATTTGGCTCGATTCTCCTGGACCATTTTCACGGTTGGTGTAAGTCCATCGACGGTTATGACCATTTTCAAAGTGGCTTTGCGAAGGGCACCGGCACAATTGTCAACATCTTCCTGCTGCAGGTTTTGAAGGAAACTTCCCGGAGAAGAAAGGCAAAATTGTATATGGTATTCGTGGGCCTTGTTCAGGCCTTTGATCGGGTAGACAGGACAGAGGTCTGCTCTGGTCTAAAATGGAGAAGAAGCAATGTCCATCAGCTATATTAGGGCCCATCAAGCCATTTACTCTGACACCTCCCTGAGAGGCAGACTAAATGAAGCGGGGCTTCTGACCAATGAAATCACGACCTCGAAAGGTGTGAAACAGGGGTGCGCAATGGCCCTGACACTCTTTCATTTCGATTTAGCAGATATGGCCGATGCTTTCCAGTTTACAAGATCATTTCCCCCCCAAGGTGGGTGGCGTTTATCTTCCCCGATTGTTATATGCCATGCCGTAGTACTCATCGACAAGACTCCACTGGGCCCACAGAGGCAACTTGACGCCCTCCAAAATTACATCACTCAAAACGGACTCTAAAACAACATAGGGAATACTAAAACCATGAGCATTGGCCTACCTATGAAAACCAAGAATCGGCCAACATGGCATATCGGTGGCGAGAAGATCGAGCATGTGGAATCCTTTAAATACCTGGGGGTCTGGTTAAGCAAGCTAAGATCAGAAGCACCCATGCTATCCCATCTTGTTGAGAAAATGAAAACATTAACTTGCCAGGCATGCACGATTAACAGGAAATGTGGGCGCTTTTCTATCCTTCCAGTTGTCCGATTTTAAAAGGCCAAGGTCATTCCAACTGTAACCTATGGAGCCAACTCAATGCTGTCTATTTCAGAGCCTTTGTGGTCCTGTCTCAAGGGGATTTTCTGGAAGCGAGTGCTGGGGGTCCCACAAACCACGATTGCAATCCTAAACCGAGAACTCGGCCTCTCATCCTAGATTTTTTCAGTCACTTGGTTTAGACTGGCCTTCTTTGGTAAATGCTTTGCCACCTCAAGACCTTCAATCCTGGACCTGATCCACAACGAAACAAAGCAGAGTGATAATCCATTCCTGCGGTCTGTTTCCAAGATATGACTAGTTACTTGAACGTTATCGGCAGTCGATTTGAGCAACTGGTGAGAAATCCTACACGAGTGAAAACAAAACTGAAAACCTTCGATTGGATTCAAACCCTGGAAGCAGCAGGTGGTTACAAATCGGTGACGCACTTGCCCCCGGAGGGTTGGAAACTGAACAGCGTATGTCCCTATTTGAAACAATTACCAGACAAGAAAGTAAGGGACCAATTCCTTCGAGCCCGTCTGAACCTATTTCCCATGAACGAAATTCAAGCCACTCAGGGTTCGTCCAAAGAAAATCATTGTCGGTTTTGCAAAAACACTGACGAGACTGAAAGATTGGTCCACATCGTGATGAGATGTGCAGGGCTGAGAGACCTTCGCACAACTTATGTTAGACCTCTCTTCTCTGACTTTACAACCTCAGACCCTTCGGCTTGGTGGAACCTGTTGATAGACGGACTGAGAATTAAAAATGTAATTGCACTCATTCAATTCCTTGAAAGAATATGCTTTGAGACCGCCACTTTGACCTGATTTAATCATTGAATTTTAATTTTCTCGGCTTTTAGTAGTTAACCTGTTCTTAATTTTTTTTTTCCAATTTTCTTCATTCTGTTGATCTGAGATACATTGCTAAAAAAATGTTTTTACAATTTCAATGCAATAAATAAAATAAAAATATTAACTACATTAATAATTAAATATGTCTATACATAAGTTAATTTTCAAATGCATTTACAGTACTTACAGTGTTGTTATTACATCTTATTGTATTGTAGATATTTGATTTGCACCTGATGAAGGGAGTGTTTCCCGAAACGCGCTGTGCAGCTTTAATCTAAATATAAAGAAAGATTTGAAAATTCAACATTCTCACTATCATCATTGCTTACAACATTTCCAAGAATCCCATTGCGTAATTTGTACACATGTATCTGAATTTCTCTCGGCTGATCTTTTTATCAATAAGGTGTGCAGGGGACGGGAGTGGGAGCCCATCCACCCTGACCATGGCCTGCAGGCAGCCCACACCACAGGGGGGACCCCTGCAACGCCTGACCATGCCCTGCAGGCAGCCCACATGGTACCATGCACTTGTGAGCCCCAACACAAGTCCCCCCCACCAGTGATGGGCACCTGCCAGCAGGCCCCGACTCATGTCCCCCCCAACAGTGATGGACACCTGCCAGCAGGCCCCGACTCATGTCCCCCCACCAGTGACGGGCACCTGTCAGCAGGCCGGACTCATGTGCCCCCCACCAGTGATGGGCACCTGCCAGCAGGCCCCGACACATGTCCCTCCACCCCACCCCCATTGACAGCAACCTGCTGGCAGGCCCCGACTCATGTCCCCCCAAACACTACGTCATAACAATACAGACCCATGGCCCTAATGCCAACCCAAATCCCACACCCCCAGTACAAACACGCAACCATCCACTGCACCAACTCCCTAGTAAATTACCCATGCCATGAGAGTCTGAAAAGAACCAGCTTGCCCATGAATAAACGTCCTACAGAGCCACACAGTGGCAACACATGACTGAGCCAATGCTCATAGAGACATGCACAAAACCAATGAGAGTAGCCCACACCAATAATGAAGATTCGTGAAATGTATTAAAAAGGAAACATGACAAAATCAAAACCACACATGCAAATGAAGAAATTATGAATGCAACACCAAAAAGATAGTAAAATCCAAGGATAAATTACATGAAAAATGAAAAGTGGTCCATCACCAAAGTGCATAGAAATAAATCCAAAATTGAAAACCATAAAAAAACATTACTCCATGGGATGACGTAAAAAAAGAAACTATGCACTTGTCCGGAACTATACACAATGTAAGTCACAATGGTCCATTATCCCAAAAATAAAGGAAACCTATTACAAACAATATCAAAAACAGAACTATATACAAAAAGGAGGAGCAAAATCTGTGGACTCCAAATCATAAATGAAAAGAAAGGAAACCTATACCTAAAAAACTATATACAAAGGCGGCGGGCTAGTCCGACGGCTCACTTACTGATGTTCCGGGCCAGGGCATCGTCGAACTCTGTCGATGTTCCGGAGGCGGGCCTGTTCCCTGGCCACAAGGTCTCGCAGGGATGCAGCCATAACATCCACCAAATTCCTGCGAGTTGCCTCGAAGCTCTCAGCCCGCCTCAAAGCCAGGTTCATGGAGTTTTCCGCCATGGCCATCCTAAGCCATGCCCTCTCCGCCGTCTGCTGCTCTACATCTATCTGCTGGCCCAACCGCTGTCACACGGAAGACACTCCCAGTCCTGGGTCCTCCTGCCCCTCGGCCGATGCCTCCCCCTAGGATGATGATGACCCCCGAGCCATGATGCCTCCCACGCTGAGCCTGCTGCTGCCTCCAATGCCACTGCCTCTGGCACCACGACGGGCTACAGGCTGATGGAATCCCCCAGCGTCGTTGTGCACGAGTCCAGCCTGTTGATGCCTGCATGTCCTCCATTTACTGGGGTCCAGTTGGTGGGGTGGCCACCCCTGCTGGACCTCCAACTCCGACTGTGGCAGGGATGTGATGTGGCTGCTGGCTCAGGGGCAGCTCCACAGGGGGCCCAGGTGCTACTTGGGCGGGAAGATGTCACGGAGGATGACTGGCACATAGGGGTTTCAGTTGAGGAGGGGGGTCGCAAGACCCTCCAGCACACGGAGGAATCCAGTGCGAACGACCTGTCCTAGTAGTTTGACACGCCCAAACAGGTATTCGAAATGACGTGCACTGTCCTGACGAGAACCCTGCATGTCATCCCGAATACCACGCACGCGCCACGCCAAACCAGCTAGGACAGGCTCAACCCGGTCATGGATTGCCACGTCCGCAGGTAGAGGAAGGCCAGTTGTTGTTCGCGCATCACCTCCCTGAAAACGGGTCTGGACGAAGGCATCCCTGCTGGTGCGGGATGATGCAGTCACAGGATCGGGGACAGGATTTCCCACAGGCACCTCCACGATGGCCTGTGCTGCCTCCTGTCCCTGCACCTGAACTGCACCACTAGCACCGGTGGAATCCCCCCTTCCAGGCCCTCTGCGTGGGGCTGTCACGGCCTCCTTCTCAACCAAACCTCCCACCAACCTGGATGACTCCATGCTGTCTTCCTCCATAGGCCCCTGTGGGGGCTCAGCTGCCCCTTCTGCTACTGAGGAGTCCATCTCCAACCTCCGGCTCTTGGACCTTCCCTTGGCAGCTGCGGCCATTGATGCAGCACCAGACTTCTCACTCCCGGAAGATATGATTACCTGGGAGGGGAGCTGGGCCTTGCGTTTCCGGCTGGTGGTGGCATCCCTGCCGCTGTGCTTCACAGCACCGTCTCCGCCCTCTTCATCAGTTGACGCTGCAGACAGGGAGAGATAGAACACAGGCATCAGGGCACTGTACAATGGTCTGAGACACACATGAACGTTGCACATGAATGGCAGTGTCAAACTTCACAGATGGCATCACACTCCCCAACACTCATATCATTTGAACCCACACAGATGCACAAATAAACTGGGATCGTGCAACAGGCATCAGTATCCATACACACGTAACTGCATGAACAAACAAAGGTTACCATGATGTCACAAGCAACATGGGGAGTGCCGATCACATGCACACATGCCACCAGACAGACATGCATCTGTGAATCTCCACCACCTGTCAAAGTGCAATGAACTGCAACTAAGTCACATCTGCCAATCAGGTACCCACATATCCGGGTCACATGCCTCCATGGCGTCTCACAGTCACACACATGTCAAACACACACACGCACATGTACACCATGCACGTACATGAAGGCATCATGAGCATCCATGTGTCATACCCCAAACATGGCTGAGTACATAAACAGGCATGCAAACATATACACAATTGATGTGCATCACACATGTCTGGAGTCACATGCAGCACGGTCATGTCCCTTCACATACACATCCATATATGGGCCATGTCAGACATATGTCCAAGCTGCACACTTCTGGCACACCTCAACATGCACTCCATCCAATGAGTACGCATGGACACTTACCGCTCGACTCCAGAATGGTCTGCCTCTCGCAGACCTGGAGGTGAAGCGCTGGACGAATGTGTTCAAGGACCCTCATCTGGTCGGTGGTAAGCAGGACCCACTGCATCCGCTGCGTACAAGAGGTGCCAGGCCTTCCTGAGGGTCCTGGACCTGAAGTCCTCCGAGCGCTTATGGACGTGTTTCAGGTCGCGGGTTGCCACCCCCTCCGCGTTGATGCCACTCACGATGTCCAACCAGATCCTCTCCCATCCATCATTGTTGGCACATGCTCGTCCGAAGAGGGCATCACAATGCACCAGGACTTGCTCCACCAGGATGTCAACTTCTCCTGCATTGAAGCTGGCAGCCATCTGCCTCTCGGCTGGGGGGTTGCCACTGGTCTCAGATGGTGTTTGCGCCGACATGGCAACCCCTGAGGCAGGTGTGGTAGGGCAACTGGGTCCTGGGGCTGGGCTGTGGAGTGATCGAACAGCAGTCGGGAGTCATCTGTTCCAGCAGGAGTGGTTGCAGCAACTGGACCCCTGCAGATGGGTGATGTGCAGGCACCAAATAGCAGGGCACGTGGCCAGCAGGCAGGCAGCAGCAGATAGCTCGTGGGAGGCTGCTCGGGGCTCTGGAGGACAGGAAAATGGCCTTCTGGGCAGGAGCTTGGTCTTCCATGTGTTGTCATGTGGCCAGCTTGAGGCCAGCTTGATGCAGAGTGAATCCACACGTGAAAATCAGCACGTTTGCGTGAAAATCAAGGAAACACCCTTAGCGCGTAAGCACGTAAGTGACGTGGCAAGCGTAGGCATTGCTGTGAGCAACGGTTAAAGGACCACCTAGGACGCCATTCTCTTATATGTTCTTTTTGTGGAGAGCGATTGATTCTTGTACTTCTTGTCGGTTGACATGCAATTACTTCACAACAATTGCAGTGCGTACTCCTTGTTTACTGAGGCAGAGCTCAATACTTCTTTTGGCGGGGGTGTGGCAACGTGCACACGTGTGTCTTTTTTCTATTCATTTTCCAGGCAGACGGTGAGTCGCGCATGTATTTTTCCACTGTGGTTGACCCCATGTGTCGCATACCCATTCAGAGGTCATTGTTGCCTGCGTGTGCCACACGTACGCATTTTATGTGTTTCTGGGTGCCACAGTGTACTGCGGGTCCTTCATTCCACGCACGTGGGCTACCGAGAGGTGGCGTGCATGTTTGTTTTTGGGGTGCCTGCGCATTGCGTGACCCATCATTTTTCCAGAGGGGTCACAGACAGCCTTGCAAGAGCCCAGGGGTACCTATTCCATCTAGTACCTTGCCCCCTTCACCCCAATTGCCCAGGACAATTGTTTTCTGCACCTCCCATTCGCACAAGTACATCAGTGCCATAGTTGGGAGGCGACCAAGTGGTAAGGGAGGCAAAGGTGGCCGACCTCCAAGAGGTGTCCATGGTAGGGGACGCGGCCGGGATGAGCAGGGTGGCCAAGGTGGCAGTGGTGGGCAACGTTGGCAGGGTGGCCCAAGAGGGCAGTGTGTCCAGGACCATTCAGGGACACCTATGCCACCCCCCCCCCAAGTGGGTCAGGGAGATGCAGCTGACACCATCCCAGCTCAGGCCCTGCTAGCCCAGCCCGGATTGGTCACCGAACAGGCATGGATGACTCACAGGCCGACTTCCGTGTCACAAAGACCAAGCCACATGTGATGGTGAAAGTGTCTGTCACCATGCCACGTGGATCTGCTGCCCCGAGTAGCCAGGGTGAGGAGGCTGCAGGGGCAGCTGCAGCTCACTCCACCCCAGCTCTGAGTCACCCAGCTGGGACAGTGTTGGTCCCGGACCCTCATACCAAGGCAGTTGTGCTTCTTGATCCTGGCAACAGCAGCCAATGCCTGCAGTGAGACCTTTGGTCATCGTGCCATTGCCTGCTTCCAGTGGCCAGTCCACATGCGCTTCAGCCCCTACAGACCAGAGCGTTGTAATCCACTCGGGGTCCGCACCACCTCTCAAGAGGAAGAAGCGTGCTCTTGCGGAACAGGCTGGGACCCCAGACACGGCTCGCCCCTCTGGCACATCAAGGAAGCAGAGTTTCAATAATGTGGAACTAGACGCACTTGTGGGCTACGTGTCGGAACATGGCCGCGACATGCTGGTGACGGCAGGGTGCAAGACTAAGACTGCTCAGCGTAGGGCCCACTGGCAGTGCATCGCGGACCACATTAGTTCCCTTGGATTTGTGAAGCGCACAGCTGATGATTGCTCAAAGCATTGGCATGATCTCAAACGCCGAGCAAAAAACAAGCTGGCTTCTAATTAAGCCTCTACTCTGGTGACTGGCAGTGGGTCACCAGCAGAGGAGGATGAACTCACAGAACATGAGGCAATCGCTGGAGGGTTCATCGCAGAGGATCAGATCCAGGGCGTGGGAGACCTACCAGATCTTGAGACAATGTCCGGTGAGTGCCCATGCGTTTGTGTCAAGACCATTTCTATGTTGCTTGGGTGATGTGTTGTGATTGAGTGCCAGGTCAGGCTGTGTAGTCATAACTGCTATTTGTGACCCATGTAGTACCTCCAAACCACCCCCCACCCTTGGGTTTGGGGTTCACTATATACCTACTGACCAGTGCAAACACTGCACATGATGGCTGCACTTGCCCTTAAACTGCCATCATGACACGACATTGTTATTATAGTTTTTTCTCTTTATTCTGTCTGATTGATAGAATCATTTGCATGAAAAACGCAGATTTGTGTGCCGTTCTGCCCCAAAATCACCTTATTCAGACAGGGATTTTGGCCAACAAAGGCCCACAAATGTGCACTTTTTAGGCAAATGATGTCATCAATCAGGCTGATTGACTGCTGGGTACCTACACATGCACTGCACCCGATTACTTCTGAGCCCTGTTTGAATCTTCAACATGACAATTGACTTGTGTCATGTCCTAGTGACCTACCATCGATGTATCTATGTGCTTCCCATCACTGTATTTGAACAAACTGGCATTGTTGCAATGTGTGACACATGTGTGTTTTGTCCCACTCTTTGGCCTGTTCTGTTTGATGATATGAGTTTGACATGGATGTGGGACAGTAGTGATTGACTCCCATCTGGGTGTTTTTGTCAGTTCTGGCATGGCTATGCTATGTGCCATCTGTGTGCTGGCATGTGTCCTGTTTGTGGATGGTCTATGCCACTCACAGGCTAATGTGTGATGCAGGTGCTATGCAGCATGCAACACATGTGTTGCTTTTTCATTTTGTAGTCATCTGTGTCTACTTTCAGGGTCCCCTTCCACTTCATTGCCACTGCATGCATGGCTGAGTTTGTGTCATGTGTGACATGTCTGATGAATGTATTGGATGTGTACATTGTGATGCCTCTGTGAGTCGGCTATGCTGTTCATGCATGTCTTCATGACGTCCCTAGTCATGTTGTGCAGGTGATGAGGCACTAGATGCTGTGGAGGAGGAGGAGATGTTGCAGGAGTACTCAGAGCCCCAACCAAGCACCACTGGAGGACGTGGGGTGGTGGGGCACGAAAATCCATTGGTCCTACAGACCATCCTGTCCCCGGTTGTCTCGGGGTACACCTCCAATGATCTCTATAACTCAGGTGCTGAATCAGACATTGACACAAATGTCCTGTTGCAGGTGAGTGTTTCTGGCAGGGATGCTGTTCTGTCCAACGCACCTGCACTGGGGGTAGACCCCTCAATGGCCCATTCAGTGTTGTAATGTCCACCTGTGGCGGTTATGGATGCAGGGTCACACTCCCCAATATTTTCTCCTGTTCCTGGGGCAGCAGACCAAAGGAGGAATGCAGTCCTGCAGCCTCAGGCAGTGCCAGCACTGAAAGGTGCACATCACCTTGGGGCCGACAGGTGTTGTGTCTGGCAATGCAGTGGCCGTGCGCCACCGGGCGATACTGTGTGGGAGAACTCCATGTATGCAATTGGACAACAACAGTGCGTATCATGTGAGATGGTGCAGGATGTGGATAGGGTGGCCACTTCCATCCCTCCCCTCGAAAGACAGGTGGATCTCCAGCAGCAGGCAATGTGGTCCATGTGCCGCTCACACAGGCAGGACATGTTGGCCGCCAACAGGGACCGATGGGCTGAACTGGGGGCTCTGCGCACTGCCATAACTGCAGAGACACGGGCCCACAGGGATGCCCTGAGGGAGGAAAACAGCTCCCTCAGAGCTACTCTGGGTACACTTGAGTTGTCCCAGAGTACGTGGTCAGAACAGCAGCTAGAGCAGCTATCACGCCCAATTTCAGCTGAGCTCCAGGCAACCCGTGAGGAGATCCGTGCATCACGCAAGTCCTTGCAGGCAGAACTCTGTGCTACCCGTGACGTGCTGCATGGGGACCTCCAAACCATCATCCTGCAGAACCAAACCTTTCAAACCTGCATGCTTGCTGCCATGGAGGAGCATGCCAGGGCTTTGCGTGGTCTGCCTCCCATACCACGCACACCTTCCCATGTAGCATCTGAGCGTGATGACAGCAACAGCAGTTCTCCCACTATAGGGTAGCCGTGCAGGCAATTAGCCCATGGAGGGTATTTTCTTTTTTTCTCGACATCCACGCATGTGAGTGTTGGAGTCTAACCTGCACCTCCTCCCTCCTGGGTAGTCCCCCACCCTCCCTGGTCAACCCATGGCCATTTTTTTTTTTGTTTTTTTATTTTAGTTTTCCTTCTTTTTATGTCTATTTTGCATTCATGTTACAGTGTGTTGCTTTGTGTGGCACCCGTAGGCATCCACTGTGTGTTCCAGCTGGGCCCATGCAGGCTTGTCTTGTGTTTGAGGCTTGGGGTCCAGACACATATGCCATCCCTGCTTCCCCTTTCCATAGGCTCGCAAGGGTGGCACCGTGTGACAGTAACTTACACAGAGGAATTGGGCTTCCATGAGTTGTGTGGCCAGTCTGTAGTCCAAACTGTGTATACACCCCTAGTGGGGATTACTGATGATTTTTCCACTGCATGGTTGATTTGTATATTGTATTCAATATTGCTCATTATGCATATTTGCATGTAGCTTCTTCATTTCGTACCTTGCTTGACTCCATTGCAGATGCTGTTCATGTTGTATGCAGTACCCTGCCACCAACACACTGGAAATGGGAGGGGTCAATGTGCTGCCTTTGTCAGGTTTTCACGCTTGGACTATTGTGATTGGTTACTGTCAGACGTTGCCACTGTTGGGTCCTGTATTCATGTTTTGTCATGCTGTTAACTATATGTTAATTTGTGCTGTTTCTTTTTCATAGGTGAGAGGGAATTGTCTGTGGCCAGTTACCATTTGTGACGGTGCACTTTGTGACAGTTGTGTCATGTGTTGTGCATTCATTTGGAGGCTTTCACATTGCATGCCATTCCATGGTGTCTCGGGCGGGTGAGATGGGGTTTGGGAGGGGTTGGGTGACATACCAGTATTTGGGTGTGCTATTTGCAAGGGGGTAGTCCTTCATGCAGCATGAATGTGTGCCTTTTACTGACACAGATGGGGTCTGTTTAAGTAGCTAGGAATGCACACAATGTAGCACTTCTAGGGAAACAATCTCAGGGTGGTATGGTTGTGACAGTTGACTGTCCCTTTGTCATCATCAATTGTCAGCTGGTATGTGTCAGTCCTGTGTGCACTCCGCAGGGGTGGGATTTTAGGTGAAAAATGTTGCCACAAGCTGGGTACAGGCTGCCTCGCCACATGCCCTTTCCCCCTCCAATGTGCAGCGGGCGTGCATGTGGTTGGCGATGTGGGGTCAGTACCATGTCCACCGGCACTCCTCACCAGGTTGCAACGTTGTGCAGGACACATGCTGCCACTATAATCTTGCACACTACTGGGGGCGCATATAGCAGCTGGCTGCCAGAGTGGTCAAGGGAGTGGTAACATGACTTCAGCACTCGGAATGAGTGCTCCACTATGCCCTGGGTTGCAATATGGGCTGCGTTGTATCTTACCTCTGGTGGTGTGGTGGGGTTCCGTATTGGCATCATCATGTAGGTGCTCAGAGGGTAGGCACTGTCCCCTGGGGAGGTGATAATGGTTTTCATTAGTTGGGTTTTGCCATTTCTCTGTGTGTGACATGCATGCATGTGCAGAGGCATTTGTACTCACCAATGAGCCATGTGTCACCATGCCTCCCAGCTTCCAGGTCCCGGGTTTAGGGGTGACATTCTGAATATGAAACTATCATGGCTGGACCCCGGATAGTTGGCATATACAGAGGTGATGATTCCCTTGGCATCACATACAACCTGCACGTTGGAATGCCAGTGCTTCTGGTTGCGATAGATGTGCTCAGTGGCTCTAGGAGGATGTAGAGCCACATGGGTGCAATCAATGGCACCTAGCACTTTAGAGAAGTGTGCCACCCTGTAAAAGTCCTCAACCACGGCCTGCCTTTCTGCAGGTATTCTGGGCATGTTATATGTGCCTGCGGACTGAGGGGCGTGCAGTCATGATCGCCAACACCTGGTGTAGGCAGCGTGACTACATGGGCTATGAGACGCCCTCAACTATGGCACTTGTCTGCTGAAATGACCCAGTGGCCATGAAATGCAGTACATTGAGCACCTTTTCCAAGGGGCTCAGTGCTTGAGAACAGGGTGGGTGATGTGAGGTCATCTTCCTACTTAGCGACAAGGTCTAGGATGATACGGGATGGAAACCTGTACCTGCCATAGACCTGGTCATCAAACATCCCAAAAAGGCTGGTCCTGGGTAAAAAAATGCGGGCCTGGCTATCCTCCTCCTCCTGGGGTGTCCCACGACCACTGCTGCGAGGAACGGTATATTCATCGTAGCGTTATGATTTTGTTTGTTGTTTGCGCACACTTTTATGTTGCACGGGGAAGCCTATGCCAGCTTCCGCCTGGCGTACGGGTTTCCAGATTAGTGCGTCTTTTGTGGCGTGCGGTTTTCCCCTGTTCGAATCCATGAATACGTGTTGTTAGCGCACATGTGGGCATTGCAAGGATTGGGCAGCGGTACTTCCCCCGTAACAGACACATTTTCACGTGTTGTTCTCCATTCTGCGTGTTCCGCCCCCTTTTTAGGTGTGTGCGCTGGCCTGTGTGCACCTTCACTGGCCATCTCGCGCACAGCCTTCGGGATGTTACAATTACGTGTGCACCACACACGGATTCAGCACAGCTCACAAGTAAGTCACGCGCAGCACCTTCCATGAATAGACAAACGGGCGCCTGCGCGGCTTTTGTATGTGTGCGCTGCGATTTTCATGCTTGCGCACCCATTTTCAGCGCACATTATTTCCATGAGTTACCCTGAGTATGTTTTGTGGTTTGTCTAGGCAAAACTATTCTCATGGTCGCATGTGCCTTAAAGCAGTCAGCAGAGCAAAGACAGCCCAGGCTCCTACAGGAAGGTGGTAAAATTGGGACGCCGAGGTGGCTGCACAGGTGGCCACCAACAGTACATAGCAGCATACTATTAACTATGTGGCATGCCCTCAACGCTCTCCACCAAACAACCCTCTGCCAGGCAACATGCTGTGCATGGCGGGTGTGAGCTGTGGAATCAGAAAGTTCTTGGCATGGGACCTTCGACCTTTGTGACTTCACTGTACTGCTCTATAGACTTGCTTGGTACAATCTGACGTGGTAGTTGTAGGGGGCACCTGCTACGGTAATGTCACCCGATCCCCTCTCTTGAAACCTTGCACTGTATCCCTCATGAAATAAAATAAAAGCTATATACGGATGTCCATGAAATCGCTGAAGTTTATTAAATAATGGAGCATTTCTCATAATATAACTTTTCACTTGGATTGTCAGTCCCCTTTCTAAATTACAACTTAATTGAGAAATTGCAAATGTGCAGTTTAATCTTTTCTGCTCGGAAGTAATCTGAAAATGGAGCATCTAAGAAACCAGCTGCTTTTTGAGGAAAGATAACCGGATTTTGTCACTTTCCCACCGAAGACATCACGAGACTTTGAGAAGGATTTGGAGCCGGTTTTTGCAGACGTGGATATCTATGATGCGCCCGCCCCCAACAGTTTGTAGGGTGTTTGGGCAACAACGAAGCATAGTACATTTTCATCATGTGCACAACGGGCTAAACCTTTTTCTGTCTAAAGGAGATGTGTTGTTCATAGTGCACAACTCTGCTCCTTTTGTGGTCTAAAAAACATTTCCATCTGCAATCTACATATTTTCTTTAAGCTGACAGCTTCTGATTGGTTCTGGATTTGACACACACTACTCGAAAATTAACTGGTAGACAAATGTGTGATCATTCTTTCTTTTCAGTTAATTTATTCCTGTTGAAACTCTCACTTAATCCCCTGTTCTGATTCACTGTCCTTAAATTATCAGTGCTTTTTCTCTTCTGAATTCTATGTGCTGTCTTTCTTTCGCTTTATCACAGGGCGCCCATATTTTCTATATGTTTATTTTTCTGGACGTACACGGTCTCTCTGGTTGCATTTCCTGCCTAGGAGAGTCAACTTCATCAAATTGTACGTGCTGGCTGGGAAACATCTAAAATGCCGGATTTGACATGTGCTATACCTGTTGGGAAAAAGCCATCACTTGGCCCTTAAACATTCCCCATGTAAAAAAATACCCTAACAGCGTTTCCTGATTTTGACCCATACTTTGATATTGGGTTACACCTGCGCATTGAGCCATCCTCAGCAATGGGCAGTTAAAAATAATGGACATTGAAGGACTAAATTTGGATCGAAATTTCTTGATGATGCATCCGCTTTATAAAAATTGTATTTAATTATTTTATTTATTTATTGTGTATTTGTATATTGCCTATAAACGAAGAAGTGCTTCAAACAACTCAAGGAGGGGGTGGGAACAGTGGGAAAAAAACAACAGTCATTCAGAGCCCTTGAATTTATGAATGATACAGGCCTGCACAAATCAGGGTAAGTGCAGGAATAAGTGCAAATGCTACATATAACAGTGAAGATAACTCTTTCATATCTGATGACAGTCCTTAGTTTTTCCAAGTGCCTTACACAAATAGGGTAAAGGTGGGTGGGGGGGCCAGGGTAGATCAGACAAGCTACCATACAATGCTAATCATACAATTATATAGCGGCGTGACATAAATACAGTGGAGGGGGCGTGGATGGGTGAGAGGGGAAGGAAATGAGGAGTGTGGAAAGAGTATACTACTGGGCAACTGCGCTCAGAGAAGTTAAGGAGGGTGGGATGTGGGATGGTTGAAAACAGAGGGGGGACAATGCACACCAATACAAGGAGGATAGAAGAAGAGGAGAGTGAGAGGATGTGGGGAGGTGGGGTGGAAACGGGAGGGGTGGAGAAGAAACAGGGCAGGAAGTAGAGGCTGCAGATGGCACAAAGATTTGACTTTTGCCAGGGAAACACACGCAGCAACCGGTGCAAGCTAAATGTGACATTAGCCAGGACAGGTGAAAACACACGCAGCACTGGACAGCTAAATGTGACATTAGCCAGGACAGGTGAAAACACACTCATCCCTGGGCAAGCTAAATGCAACATTAGCCAGGACAGGTGAAAACACACACAGCCCTGGGCAAGCTAAGGGTGCCTTTAGCCAGGACAAGGTGAAAACACACGCAGCCCTGGGCAAGCTAAATGCGACATTAGCCAGGACAGGTGAAAACACACACAGCCCTGGGCAAGCTAAGGGTGCCTTTAGCCAGGACAGGTGAAAACACACGCAGCCCTGGGCAGGCTAAATGCGACATTGGCCAGGACAGGTGAAAACACACGCAGCCCTGGGCAGGCTAAATGCGACATTAGCCAGGACAGGTGAAAACACATGCAGCACTGGGCAACTAAATGCAACATTAGCCAGGGCAGGTGAAAACACACGCAACCCTGGGAAGCTAAATGCGACATTAGCCAGGACAGGTGAAAACACACGCAGCCCAGGGCAGCTAAATGCGACATTAGCCAGGACAGGTGAAAACACACGCAGCCCTGGGAAGCTAAATGCAACATTAGGCAGGACAGGTGAAAACACATGCATCCCTGGGAAGCTAAATGCAACATTAGCCAGGACAGGTGAAAACACACGCAGCCCTGGGAAGCTAAATGCAACATTAGCCAGGACAGGTGAAAACACATGCAGCCCATGGCAAGCTAAATTCGATTTTAAGCAGGACAAAATGTCAGGGAGTCTCACATCTATGCTATTAATGAAGGCTTTCACAGGGTTTCTTGAGTAATATCTGTAAGTGGGGGTCTTCCACACTCCCTGACTTACCCATATGTTACTTTGCCCAGATCTCTGGTTGTTTGCAGGGTAGCACCAGCGCACGTGTTTGACAGACATGTTCCCCCTTTTGGAGGTGGAAAAGCTTACCTAACAAAACCACTCCAAACAAGTAGGAAATACACATTCTTATGGGAGGAGTCAACGACTTTGGCACGGTAGTCCATTTAAGCAGAAATGTAGGAGGCCTGTGGTACTATAGCTAGAGAAATCACATACGTTTTGAATGGATGAAGTCTCACTTTTAACCGTCACAAATGAAGTGAGCCTGTGAACCCCCTAACAAATTAAGTAACTTGAGTTTCCGTGCAGTTTGTGCGAGCAGAGCTGGTCTACGGGGAGGGACGTAATTTCACCAAAATGCCAGGGGTAGCGGAAGTGACATCAAACGACCCTTGACCCCCTGATGACATCACAGGAAGTGATGTCATTTGACCCCACCCTGAAGTGATAATGCGGGACGTGATGGAACACGACCTTTCACCCGTTGACAAAACAGAAGTGTCATCACATAACATTGTACACTACGAAAAATATGGTTACGATATCACTATAATGTGATGTACATTTCATACAAGAATGGCTCGCCATTTGTATCGTTAAGATCGTGTGTGTATAGGCTCATATTACCAAATTACTGTGAATGCAAGCAGACGTCCATGACCAAATGATAATGATGTGTTATTATATAGCACTTAAGCTTAAGCGCTTTATATAGAAAAAATATACACCCAATATCACCCAACCTGTGTTGGTACTCATTTATCGACCTCAGAAGGATGAACGGCTGAGTTGAGGCATTTAAGAACAGACTAAATAAGTGACTCACCCCCTGAAGTGTGCCTGAAATAAACCTTTAATGAGTTTAGCAATTATTGTATCGAATTCCAGAAAGACACATTTGGTATTCCTATTCTTTCTTATTTAGGGTCAGTGCGGAAAGTGTTAGACTTGTGGCACTCCTGTTCTTATTTTTTTAAGGGGCCTGAACAAGAAAGCCAGCCATTCTAGAACTAAAGAGCCACATGGTACTGGCCACAGCCCAGGAGCTTGCATTTTAAAAAAAAATGTAAAAAAATAAAAACAAGTTTTTGTGTGTTTTTTTAGGGGTCGCAAGGTAGACCACAGAGGTCACAAGGGAAATCTCAGAGGTCGCAATTACGACCTCTGGCGACCCCTAAATGACGCCCATGTCTACAGGGGCGCTGAGGAAAGGAGGACAGCAGGAGCCTTGACAGCCAATGCAGGGTTTAAAGATTTTGTCAAACCAAGCCTCAGCATAGGGGCAGATTACCTGCATAAACCTGCAGGACCATGGCTACAAACTTACTCGTATTCATTTCATAGTTCCACTTTTGGCAAGCAGAAAACTTGGTGTACAGAGCAAAGAGAGAGCAAAGCCTTCTCTGACAGCTTGTCTGCTCGCCTGCCAGCGTGTCTCGAGTTACAGCAAACCCTTGCAGGCAGATGAACCGATTTAAACAACTGATCAGAGTCACATTTGAGTGAAACAGACGAGCCGCGAAGCAAAAGTAAACGGACGGATACCTTGCTGCAGTGATTGTGTTTCTTTTATACACGGCTGGGAAAGGATTAAAGAAGCTGACTGTCTCCTTTGAAGTTGGATCATGAAGCTGCTCCCCCTGATGGAGCCTGTGATGGTTTCTGGGTAGCAGTTTGGGGTGAGTGAGGAAAACGAGCTTTGAATTCAGTGGTACATTTTTGCCAGTCTGCTAAAAGGGGACAGATCTAAAAAAAAAAAAAGAGCAGGAATATGGCGATTTTTTTTAATACTGCAGCTGTGAAAGTACAGTAGCAAACCGGAGTTGAATTCAGGAGTTGGCTTGTAGCACTGCACTGGGGCTTGCCAAAAACCTTTGTTCGTATGTGTGCAATGGGGTGGAGGTGCGTCCCTGGGCACAGTGTTAACTTTTATAGTTTGTATTTCAATATACTGCTGTGAGTATGCTCTCAGCCCCCACACAAATAAACTTCTATTCCTTAATAAGCAAATAGAAGGTGTTTCGGAAAGGGCATTTTTCCGACTGTGCCTCGTGAGTTACCCACTGTTTCTGCTATTTGCCTGTGTTACTTGTCACTTGTCACTTGTGCTTGCGTGTTCGGAAACACTCCCGCTGAACAACTGAAGAGCCTTATTGATTTTGACAGAAAGTGAAGCGAAGTCAAGTTCGTCATGATTTTGTCAGCCACAGATGGCTACCCCCTTCAAAGAACTTGACGACTATGTCAAAGCTAAGGAGTGGACAGAATCTTGACAGTCGTTCTTCTGTCCCCACTGTTGCTCCCACCAATGTGACTGAACCTACGTACACTTCTCCTTGTCGCCCGTGCAGAATGCCACTACTTCAGCGTCTGCCTCTTATAGTCCCCATAGCCATGACAGCCCTTGGTTTGATGACATTCCTGTGAGGGGATTGTTGGAGGGGGGTGGGGTTTAGCAAATGATGGGCGGAATGTGCTTAACTTGACACAAAATGTTGGAAATGCTAGAAACCTGTAAGCCTGGAAGTGTTTTTGTGCTGGGGAGTGGCATACGGGTGACAGGTGTCATGGATGACAAGTATGACATGACAGGAAAGACAGTAATTTTAGTTAGTAAACTTTGGCCACAAGCTTTATTTTAGTACCAGCCATGGTGCAAAAGAAAAACCAACCATAACATCACATAAGAAGGATAACAATAATATATTTTGGGGACAGAGGGATGAGGTGAGCGGGGGCCCTACTCCCAATTAGGGGCCGCTGGAGGCTGATCCCCGCCGCCATTCATATGAAAGCTTGTGACAATTGTTTGGCCACAGCGTGTGAGCTGTGACTTGTTCATAATTTGCTTGTCTTTTTGGAGCAGGTTCTGCCTGCTTTCTCTTGTCCTTTCCATGTGAGGTGCGGAGGTGTGCGCTTATGTGCCTTTCATTGATGTCCAACCTGACCAGGTTTAGCACTTGGGCCCTCGCTTGCTCACAGGGTGATTTTCACTGAGGTTATGGCTTTTGATCCGCTTTTCTTGACAAAACAACCCCCCATTGTGAAACCTTTCACTTGATACTCCTTGGGGTGGGTTCTTAGAGCCATTTGATTTTTTGGCCATGTGTTTTGTAGTTTTCCATGGATGGAGGCGTTTTAGCCTCTTGGTGTAATCTTTGTAGATGAATTTGGCATTTTCTACTCACATGATCCACTTGAGTTTTTGAAGCTCCCATGCTCCGTTTGTGGGGTAATTATTTGTTCGGGGGTGGGTTCTAAGAGCCTTACTAGGTTTTTGCCCTGCTCCCGATCACTTGTGTTGTGAGACCCCCTGAGCGCTTTAGGTTGCTTGTTTTTCAGCCGGGGTGGCTTCAAAGAGCCTTACTAGGATTGTTCCCGCTCTCGATCCACTTGTGTTGTGAGACCCCTTCAGCGTTTGTGTTGTACTATTTCGCCGCATGGGTGGGTTCTAAGGGCTTTACTGAGAGCCTCCCCTGCCCATGATCCATCTGTGTACCCCAGTGCGCTTTTCTTGGATATTAAATGCTAGGGGGGTGGGTTCCCGAGCCTTACTAGGAACTTACCCTGCTCCTTTTTTTTTACGCTACTTACTTTGTACTGCACTTTCCCCCCCACCTCCCCCACCCAGCACTTTCTCCTTTTCCCCTTACCTCTGCACTTGCGCGATCTGAATGACACCTGGCCTAGTAGGATCGTTTGTCTGTCTTCCCCTTGTTTCCCTCCCTCCCTGCCTCGTCGCGCCTTGAAACACTTGTGTATAGGCGCGTTACAAATACCATATCATATCATATCATATCCTGATCCACTTGCGGTGAGACCCCTTTATGCATGCAGGAGGTGGATACTTGAGTCTTACTAGTATGTGTTTCTGCTCAAGGTCCTCCCTCCTTTTCTGTTTTGTAAGACCCCTAGAGCTCTAAACGGTATTGATTGTATCTGAAATTGCTTTTGTTGGTGCATTCTGGGCACCTGGGTCTTACATAACTATTTTTATAGAAAAATTAAATAATCGACAAAAAAACTTGGTGTCTTTTAAAGCCCTTATTGGAGTTCAATTTTATTTTTATTAATAAAGTGAGGCATTTTAGCCTCCCCTTGTATTTGTGTACGTTCCAAAGTCTACCTGGCCCCCGCTACTGGGGTTCTTTACAGCTATTTGCAGGGTGGGAGGGAGGTGTTTTTTAATCCTGCAGCTGTCCTGCTGCTGTCATATATGGTGGGGAGAAAGAATGACAGGGGCCACCTTGCTCCCGCTAGATAAAGGCAAAATTCTACCTGGGGCAAGGCGGACCCTGTTTGACCTTCAAAGGTCCCCGCTCAGCATCCGCCAGGATGGGAAGGGGGGACCTTTGAAGTTGGAGCGAGGTGACAGGGAGCAGTGACTACCTGTTGTCACCTGCCCCCCTCTCCTCGCTTTCCTGCACAGGCGACACCCAGTCTGGGTCCCCTTTGTCTCGGGGACCCAGCTGCCTGCCCCCACCATGTGCATGCTAAGTGGGGCAGCACCTAAAAGGTGCTGCCCCACCGGACCTCGCACAAACCTCCCACCTCCCAGTTTACGCCCCCCCGGCATCCCATCCGGGGGGGCCCGGGTGTATTATCTAGTGTGGTAAATCCTAGAACCCGCAGAACGCAACTAGCCGGTTTGTGCCGGTATTTAAGGGCTGACCTTGCCCTTATATTCATTGATTATATTAAATGTTGCTGCCAGTTAATTACCTGCTTTTCATTTCTTTTATTGAGCATTTTCTTAAATTCTTACTTGGAGCCTCTTAAATAATTGGATTGTGCTTTAATTAGTGCTTTTATTCATTTTAACACCGTCTAGATATTTGTTGCAGCTTGGTTCTGACTGTTGTATTCCTACGTGCAAGTAGAATCAGAGCCTCTATTCAGGCTCCGCACGCACGGTAACTAGTCAGAACTACAACACCCAGCTGTATTGTAGTTCCAAAGAGACTATTAAATTGCAGTTCAGGCACAAATGCACCGACGTGAACGTAACTAGCCAGTTTGTGCCGGTTTGTGATTGGTAAGTGCTCTGCTCTGCGTGTCCTACTCCTCTCATATTGTTTTTCTGGTACTTATTGCCCTTTCATTGTGATAAGGAAATCACTACCTATAATGGAAACTTTCCACAAAAAGTAATGACCACTTGAGTCTCGTAGCCTCCCTTCAGAGCAACCAAAGACCTTGCCTGAGATTGGAGGCTGATGATGAGACTATTGTACAAAATGATACAAATGAAATTATGACCCCTGAACACCTGGAAATGAGTGTGCCTGCTCTTGTGCCTATCTCAAATTCCACCCAGTCTAATACTAATGATTCACATTTAATGGAGATTCAGCCCATACAAAATCTTCAAAAATGCACAGAAAATTGTAAATATAGTTACTTTGTCTATGGATAATGATAGCACCACTATTAAATTCGGATTTCTCAATAGTCGCTCTTTGCTACTGCATTACATAGAAATCTCAGACTGTATTACTGATAATGGCTTTGATATCCCCGTTCTTACGGAAACATGGCTTCATGAGTCAGCTCAGCACGCTGTATCACTAGCAACACCATATGGATTTAAATGCCTTCATACTGACCGGATAATAGGCGGAGGCGGTGGAGTGGTCATGATATTTAGACAGACCTTGGATTTTTGTATCTCTGCACCTCCGCATATTGATTCCTGTGATGCAAAGCAACTTAAACTTAACCTTGACTCCTCACACTCACTTAGCATGCTAATTCTATGACAAGACTGGAGGCGAGCATTATGCTTCAACTTCTTTATTTACTACCCTTCAGCAGTTTCAACAAACTATCTCAATCAACAACTAAGAAATGTCCATATGACTTTCACTTTAAAACTACAAATCCCAAAGTCTCTGTAGTCCTTCTCTCTCCAGCTCAGCTATGGCCACATCCTGTTCCTGAGCTCCTCCTCTTCTTTTACTGCTCTTCAAGCAGATAAGTGACTTCCTATTTACCTCTCAGATAATGTGTAGTTAAGTAGCATTAGTGTAAGATTGGGTTATATTGGGGATTAATATATCTCCACCACAAGTTTGCGCTGCGTGTTTAGTGTAGTTACAGTGATTGCAGACTTTAATTGTAAGGAGTGTTTAAGTAGAACTCCGGTGCGATTCGAGGGCGGCAGCCACCGCGTTCGCGTAGCCTTTAGCGCGAGCTAATTAGCTGCTTCGTTGCAGCTTCGGGAACTCTGACGGCCGCTAGCCCCGTGTCGTATTCCCAGCACTTCAGGGGTGTTCCACCAGGCCGCGGAGCTCCTTAAGGCCTCTCCCCACCCCAGCGGGGAGCGGACGCGCTGCGGCAGACCCCCTCCCTTGGGGAGGCGGGGCTGAGTACCGAGCGCCTCAAGCCCTCGCAGAGGGCCTACACAGAGGATTTGCCCCCCACCCTCGTGGGGGCGGAGCTCGTAGAGCGCCGAGCCGCATCGCACTCATTACGCGACGCAGCTCTGAGGAAGGGAGCTAGCAGACAAGCTCCATAAGCTATTAAGCGTTCGGATTTCCCCTCGAACGCGAGAAGCGCCCAGCAAACGAGGGCCTGCACAGCCTTACAAGGAGCAGCAGGAGCGGGATCATCCCGCAATAGTAAAAAAAAAAAAAAAAAAACCTGATTTAAAGAACAGTGCCAGCGAGCACCCACGCACGAAGCTACAGCCTTCTGAGGCAATCTAAAGACTCACAGGCCATAACAGGCATTGCAGATTAAGAGGAGTCCGGTGCAGCCACAAAAAATAAATAAATAAATAATATATATAATAATAAATATAGAGACGTGGAAAGTGTCTCTGAGGAGCATCTACCAGGAAGTGGGCAGCAAAAGACACCTGTACTCAGGTATTAAGGCACGCAGCACCCCTTATCATGTCGGAATTCGAATGGAGTGAGGAGGAGCAGTCCCTTCACTTGGCTGCAAGTTTTAAGGAGGTGCTGTGGCTCAAGGGGTGAGACCCTTACAGGAAAGGCTAGAGACACTGGAAGCTATGCTTCACCAGCCTAAGGAAAGCACCAAGAAGACTCGCAGCTTGCCCATTGAACCCTCAGGAACAGGGTCTAAGGGGAGTATTCAGGCCCGCAAGAGGAAAGCCTCTGCAGACCCCCAGGGCCCTACGGATGGGGCGGAAGACAAGGCCCCAGAG
This sequence comes from Ambystoma mexicanum, assembly GCF_040938575.1. Classification (NCBI taxonomy): domain Eukaryota; kingdom Metazoa; phylum Chordata; class Amphibia; order Caudata; family Ambystomatidae; genus Ambystoma; species Ambystoma mexicanum. The sequence continues at coordinate 274,343,621 of NC_090922.1, forward strand.
GTCACCGACGCCTTCGCAAAGCTTAAGAAAGCATATTTGCAGCGTCAGGCCGTGCCGGACCTCATGACCCCCTCTCCTGGGGAAGAAAATGAAGGAGATGATGACCCAGGCTCGGAAGAAGAGCCAGAGGAAGGGGACCTGTCCCCTCAAGAGCCGGAGGAACCAGTCGAGGAAGAGTGGGCGAAGCCCAGCGGGGGAAAGAAAGCCCGCAAAGAGAAGCAACTCGATGAGGAACAGGACGATATGTTCGACCCTGATACCATCAGAAACACGAGATCTTCCGACTGGCAGCCTTCGCCAAGAGTGGCTCAGTATATGACAGCGAGGCAAAGAAAAGCTTTGGATAAGGAAGTGCGTCAGCGGCTCTGAGCGGAATGCCCCCTACCAGACTTGCCGGGGAAGGTGGCGAAAGCCCCCAAATTGGATCCTAAAATGCTCACTTTTGTTTCAAAGACCAATAAGGACCCCCGTAAAGGGATTGATAGGTCATGGAAGAGTTGCCAGGAGAAGGTCCTGGACTTAGCCGGTCCACTCGCTAAGATCATGGACTTGGCTGAAAGGGCGAGAGACACAGGCGAGGAGGTAGACCCAGAGGCTCTAGCTGGATGTGCGCAGAGAGCAGTTTGCCTCCTAGGAAACGCACATTGCGCTATAGCCTCCGAGAGGAGAAGGGGTTGCTTCTGAAGATAGACTCGAAGATCAGTGACCTGGCATCCTACGAGGCTGGGGAAGCAGCCCAGGGTCTCTTGTTTGGTGAGACTTTCGGGAAGGAGATGGGCCACTTTGTAGGCACATACACGTCGCTGGAGAAAGCGCAAGCATCCATACGTAAGATCTTTCCCCAGAGAGTTTTTACCGGGACCGGTAATTACAGGGGTCGCTCGACCGGTCACCAACAAGGAGGCAGAAGACCCCCTAATCACAGGGCCCAGTACTGGGAGAACAGGCAACAAGACACGTTCTTCCCGGCCAGAGGTCGCAATACCAGAGGGCGACGAGGCAGAGGTTTCGGACGAGGCCAAGGGTTCACACCAGGTAAGAGCATTAACCTACCCTCCCGTGGGAGGGAGAACGAATATGTTCTGGGAAAGGTACGGACGCATTCCTGCAGGAGTGGTCAGGCGGCACGCATTACGCATTCCCTCCGTTCATGATGCTGAACAGAGTGCTGGCGAAGTGTCGGAGGGAGAGAGCAGAGCTGGTGCTGGTAGCACCATTGTGGAAAGAGCAGGTGTGGTTCCCGATGCTAATAGAACGCTTGATAGATCTGCCAAGAGTCCTCCCGGAAGGGGAGCGATTGCTCACGGACCCAACTGGGCAGTGTCATCCTCTGAGAGTGAGAGGGACACTCCCGCTCATCGCGTGCAGGACATCAGGAGAAGATGGGAACTGCCGGGCATTTCGATGCAGGCAGCAGAACTCATTGCCGAATCCTGGGCTCCATCATATAGGAGGAGCTACGACGCGGCTTGGGCCAGGTGGACAAATTGGTGTAGAGGGAGAGGTTTTCATCCCATTTCTGCACCTGTAGTAGCCATACTGAATTTTCTAGCACAACTGCTGCAAGATGGGAAAGCATTCTGCACTATAGGAGTGTACAGATCAGCGATTTCCGCAGGTCACGTACCGATTGAAGGAGTGCCAGCAGGTGAACACCCAGCAGTGTGTAGGCTCATTAGCGGAGCTAAGTTTAAAGCGCCACCGGTTCCCAGGTATACAGTATTATGGGACATGACGAGGGTATTGAGATTATTAGAAAGCTGGCCGGTTAATAGATATTTGTCTCTCAAGAAGTTATCGGGCAAACTGGCGATGCTGTTATGTCTCATATCCTGTAAGAGAGTATCAGATGTTAAAGCATTTGAGATTAATAGAAGGACATTTGGACCAGAAGGAGTGACCTTCGTGGTGGTTCAGAGGACTAAATCGAGCACATCCACAGTGCATTATCCCTATTTTCCAAATAATACCAAATGGTGCGTAGCTAGTTGCATCAAAGAATATGAGGGCAGAACGGCAGAGAAGAGAGCAATGAGTACAAACCAGTCGCTACTAGTGCGCAGGAAGCCTTTTCAGGCGGTAAAGACAGCTACCATAGTGAGATGTGTCAGAGAAGTAATGCTAGCGGCAGGTATTGATTTGAGGCAGTTTGGAGCGCATTCAGTGAGAGGGGCCATGGCGTCCAAAGCATATAGGACAGGGGTTCCTTTACAAGATATTATGGCAGCAGCAGACTGGGCGACTGATCGTACCTTCAGGGAATTTTATTTTAAACCAACTGAGAGTATTGCGAGTGCAGTGTTGGAACAGCTTTGAACAAGCATTATGCTCGCCTCCAGTCTTGTCATAGAATAAAGATTACCCCTGCTAACTGCGCAGGGAGTATTAATTCTATTAAAGACTAGGAGGCGAGCATTAGTTCCCACCCACGACTGTTTGATAATCATATGGTATGTAATTGTATAAGGATATGATGACAAACTAGATTCCACCCTGATATTATGTTTATGTTTTCCCTAGGGGAAGAGCAGAAGAACAATTGAGGGAATGGACTAGAAAGGAAGGTGAGAGTTCAGCCGTTGTGAAGTTATTATGTTGGAGTTCAAGAAGTCCTGGCTCGGTTGGTGGGACGAGAAAGTTTGGTTACAGGACATTCAGAGCACGTAAAAGAGAGGAGGAGCTCAGGAACAGGATGTGGTCATAGCTGAGCTGGAGAGAGAAGGACTACAGAGACTTTGGGATTTGTAGTTTTAAACAAAGTCATATGGACATTTCTTTGTTGTTGATTGAGATAGTTTGTTGAAACTGCTGAAGGGTAGTAAATAAAGAAGTTGAAGCATAATGCTCGCCTCCTAGTCTTTAATAGAATTAATACTCCCTGCGCAGTTAGCAGGGGTCATCTTTATTATAAACAGGCCACCAAGATACTCCCCTTTTCGAGGAGCAATTCCTGGCCTTTATGGGAGGCTCATTTAAAAACACCTCAACTGTTACCATAATAGGTCATTTTAATTTATGGGCAAACTACCCCCAGCACCTGGAAGCATTGTCAATACTACAAACTCTTTCATCTCTTGGTTTTGATCAGGTTGTGAACAACCCAACTCATAATGCAGGAAAAACACTTGATTGGCTATTATCTAAAAATCAAACCTTAGCCCTACAACATATTGAGAAGTGGCCCTGGTCCGACCATTCTTTACTCCATTTTAATATGTCATCAGTGCTTAGAAACACTCCTAGACAAACAAGTGTACCTAGCACAGCTCGCAATTCTAGAAATGTTACACTGAAAGTTTTTGAATACACAATAAAGACATTAATATCACTGCTGGCTAGCAGACTACCTTTAGAGGACTTTACCACCTCTATCAGGGCAGCTACTAACAAAGCCTTTGATTCCCTGGCCCCTCTTCGTCCAACTAAACTCAAAAACAAATGGACACAAATTACAGTTTTCTAAGGAAATAATATCGGACAGAAAAACAAAAAAGGAAAGCTGTACGTAAATGGAGAAGTCATCCGTCCCTCCTCACAATGATGGATTGCAAACTATCGGTTTAAGGAGTATAAAAACAAATTTTTGAAGGAAAAGTCTAACCCTTAACACTAGGATAGAGAGAGCCCCATCGAAATCTAAAGAACTCTTCTCTGTTCTTCAAGAACTTAAAGGTACAACTATAGAACCCTTATTCATCATAGATGACGACTGGTGTCAGAGTATCTCAGACAGTTTCTGTCAGAAAACTCTGCAGCACCAAGTACGTATCAAGAAATTGATTGAGACACAGCTCTTTGAAGACGATATTGATATCACAAGTCTGGAAGACCCTTCTCAGAACACTCATCTTTTCTCTTTTTTGCAAAATTTTGGAACAAGAGGTATTAGAGGTCATAGAGCAGCTGAAGTCAACATCCTGTTAGGGTGATATTTTTCCCTCCACTTTCTTTAAGGAGTTTGCATGCACACTAAGTCCGTGGATCACAGAACCTATTAATCACTCTTTTTTGGAGGCCCATGTGCCTGTAGCCATTAAAGAAGCTGGGATCACACCATGACTTAAAAAAGGATAACCTTGATCCAACTGGTTCATGAAAACTACCACCCCATAACAAATGTGCCATTTTTTTTTTTGTAAATCCTCGACAAGGTAGCGTACTGTCAATTTCAAGCTTTTGTTGAGACACCTAACATATTGGCAAAAGAGCAATCAGGGTTTCAAATAAATCATGGGACTGAAACAGCCCTGTTGGATTTGAAGACAAATATCGCAGAGATCATCTAGGAGGGAAATATTGCCCTGCTGCTCTTGCTGGACCTGTCATCAACTTTTGACTTGGTCGATCATGACCTATTGGCGGACAGACTAAAAAAGTAGGTAGATGCTCCCCTATGGCAGTATCTTTCCTTGGTCCTAGAATAGCATGTGTAGCCAAGGGAGCATATCAATCACAGAAAATATCAGTAATCTGTGGTGCCCTCCAGGGATCATGTGTCGACAATACAAGATAGTTTTTTGAACTATCTGGGATCTATGAGGAGGATCTCGCTAACATTAATAGGGTGTTTGGGGCAATCCAAAAATGGATGGCCTTAAACTCCCTGGCGCTTAATGATAAAAAGATGGAGCTTCTTATCAGGTTTAGGTCGAAATGACCGAAAAAAAAGGTCGAAACGACCAAAAGTTCTAAAAATGCTACCACCAAAGGATCGAACACCAAAAGTTCGATCCTCTGGTGGTAGCATTAAAAAAAACGGGGGCTGCTGGGGTGTCCTCCGCATTGCCCCGCTCACTATACTTTATGATATAGTGAGCGGGGGCTGCGGGGGACACCCCTGCAGCCGTCCGTGAAAAAAAAAAAAAACAGGGGCTGCGGGGGTGTCCCCCGCATTGCCCCGCTCACTATACATTATGCTATAGTGAGCGGGGGATGCGGGGGACACCCCTGAAGCCGTCCGTGAAAAAAAAAAAAGAAAACAAGAAAAGAAAAGAAAAGAAAAGGACCCTGCAGCGCCAGTTCCCAATCACAGAATTGAAAGGGAACTGACGCTGCAGGAACCAGCGTGAAGGTGAAGGTAAGTGGGGTTTCTTTATATGGTGGTGTGGGTGGGGGTATGCTAGAGGTGTGGGGGGTGTTATGGGTGTGTTGTGTGTGTGTGTGTGTGAGAGAATGTGTGTTTTAACAAATTATCGGGGCTTAAATGTCCGAAAACAAAGTGTTCGAACTTTTGGTCATTCGAGCACTTTGTTTTCGGATATTTCAGCATCGATAATTTTTCATTCGGTCAAATCACTTGGATTTGCTTATCACCGGTACACCCTACAGACTGAAGTACCTAGATGCATGATATAAAGTCTTTGTAATCAAAGGAAACTCTATAACAGTGTCTGATTCTGTAAAAACATTGAGTGTTAACTTTGACTCCCACCTCTCCTTCCAAAAACATGTATCATACCTAAAATCATCGTGTTCATACTTCGTACATCTATTGTGGCAAATCCATCCTTATCTGTCTGAACCAAACAGAGCTTTGATTGCGGCGGCTATAGTAAATACGAAGCTAGACTATTGTAATAGCCTTCTTCTTGGAACATCTAAAGGTAACATCAGGAGACTTCAAGTGCTACAAAACGGTGCAGTGCAAGCCGTCTGCAGCCTTAGTCGTCCAACCCACATTTCGGAATATCAAAGGAAGCTCCAATGGCTCTCAATAGAGCAATGTATACATTTCAAAGGATCAGTCTTGGAATTTAAATGTTTGACGGGTGAAGCACCAGGCTACCTTGCATCGAGAAATAAAAATGCTACTTCACAACAGATTTTGCACTCAAATAACCAGATGTTACTGATTCAACCATTACTCTGAAAAAGCTTGGAGGGGCAATCTTTAAAATGCATTGGCTCCATCTATCTGGAATTCACTTCCCTTAAAAGTCAAGGAATGTGCCACCATTCAGCAGTTCAGGAAATGTCTAAAAACATTCCTTTTTGATGACTAACTGAATTAACAATCTGATAAATACCATCCTGGAGTGACTCTCACATCCAGCCTCTTATGGTTGCGTCCACAACATTCTCTGTTTGTCCCTGTTATGTGAGAGCCCTGAGACCCCTGGGTGAGTATGCACTACATAAGAACTTTTTAGTTAGTAAGTTAATTATTAAGTACATTTTTGCACAAAGCAGAATCTTGGAATTAATTCTGGAATGAATTGTTTTTTGTTCTGTCGCTTAATGAGACGAGGGAGTTCTTCAGGTATCCAGCAAAACGGACACTATTAATGATCCCTTTGAGGATTATATGGTGTTGCATGCTTCATTTCTTCATCATTGCCCACATATGGGGGACCTTGGCCATTCAGAGGAATCTAGGCATTCAAGGGAAGTGCAAGCTGGAGTTACTTTTAACAAGTGTACAAAATGGGAGGATCAAAGTCTACTGGAACAATCCCTGTGTCATGGATATCAGTCAGACATTCTCTTCAAACCAATTTTGAAACCAACTTCTATTTTTGAGTACCAGACCCCAAAAACATTCTGGGTTGGGTGGACTCTAATACCCTCTCTAATATGAAGACCCTGGGCCCAACCTCTATTTCCATTGTCCACTTGGTCCTCCAGTCTATTTGGCGCCTGTACGATAACATCAAAGAGAGCGTACAGGGCAATGCAAGAGAAATTGACCTCAATAGGTGGAAACATGAGTTCTCTGAAGGACACCATGGCTAATCTTCAAGAAGAAATAATAGCCTTGGGAAGGCTGCCGAAGTGTGCTACTAAAGAACATGAGGAGGGCTGTGAGGAGTTTGGATCAGTTGAGGTTTTGGTGGTTCCTGTCGAGAACAACCCTGGCACGCACTCACCTAATGGCCCATATGCTTTGCTAAATTATCAGTTTTGAGGTTCCTCCTGTTCTTTTGGATCTCACTGCCGGTCAATCCGAGATAATGTTGGCAGGTCAGGATCTGGACTTGCTTACGATCCAAGCCCCTATTCAGAACTTAAGCCCAGACCAACAGTGGGAGACTTTCAGAAGGAGAAAAAAGAAGGGGCCCAAAGCATAACAATCTAAGAAGACTAAGAACCTACCAGCGGGGAACCAAAATAGGGGCCGCTCCTCAATAATATTTCTCAATGACCTATCAGAGGTAGATGAAATCATGGACCAGACCCAAGGAGACACTGTGTCCGGTGAGGGGAGGGGCCCAAAGAAGTCAAATGGGTCTCAATAATGGACAGGGCCATGGCAGGATTTGATCTCGCCTTAGGGTCATGTACAACAGCTAAGAAGTGCTTGCAGTGTAAAATCACTATGTTTCTAATTCCAGTCACTCTTGAGCAGAAGAATATGGCCTTGCAATTGCAGTGGGATGAATATTTGGTCGAGGTTGGTGAGCACTGTGAGGTTTCTTGAGACTGTGGGGTCAACAATATAGGTGTACTTCCGTCTAACCTCTACAGGTGCAGCTCCCAGACCGACGAGCACTGATCATTGCGCATCCTCAAATTATTGATTTGACCATTCCAACTCCAAGTGTGCCCACCACTGTAGCAGTATCCAAATCTCTTGGTCCTTTAGTTACCTCCCTGGGTTGGGTGTTTATTACTGTGAACAGAGGGAAACATTTGAAGATCTACTCTCTCATTCCAGCTCTTCACTTGTTACACACAGGTTATATGGACTATCTGGCCTTCCCAGATTTTGGAGTGGATCGTTTGGTCAGTCACTTCCATTCCATTTTGGTTGCTCGCCTGGTCTGGGAGGAGAGAGAGGATTGGAGCTTTCTTGTCTGTTTCTAAAGCAAATGGTTTGGGGGAGACTTTGGATTCAACAAAAAACCCAGGGGTGCAATTTATGGCCCATTAGCTGCCTCTATAACCGCCCAAGAACAGGACTGGTCATGGTCAGAGGTGATAATTAACATGTTCAAGAAAGCTAGAGAATCTGCAAAGAGCCTTTAACTCAACCCAACAGTTGTTTACTTAACCTGGAACATGTGTGGGTTTAAAACATTGTTTAAGGCAATTCATAGTGAGAGTTTGCTCTTTAATAACCGCATTCTTATATTCCAGGAAGCCATGGCCACCCAACATTTAAAAATCGAGAGGTTTGTAACTTTTTCAAAACTGGCTAAAAAGGGAGAAAGAGGCAGACCCAGTGGTGGCCTGCTTACTGCTGTAGACTTAAATTTAAATGTCCAATGTTCTGAGATTACCACTGTATTTGATGACATCTTGACAATTCTAGTGAGTTTGGTGGCCTGCCGTAGAATGTTTCTGTTTATCAATGTGTACTGAAACCCAGCCTCTACTAAATGATCTGTAATTTTGGCTGGGTTGAGTTCTGTGATAGAAGGGTGGTTAGAGCCAGGGCATCCACACAAAATTATTGTTGTGGGACTTTAACTCTGATTGCCACTTTGGGGCACGTTTGGGGAACTGCCCCATGGTTAAGGCATCTTTGTGCTTGTCTATACAGGTTTCTGGGCATGTGTGGCATTTGTTTTTGGTCCAATGGGGGCTATCCATACCTGATCCAGATGGCACAAGGGAGGGAAAATCAACTTATAGTTGGCATTGGGGCGGTCATGGATCAACTATATATATGTTGCCCACGAGTTAGAGGTCTCCTGTTGCCCACTGAGCCTGGTTGATTTATGCATTAGTGATAATTTGATCCTGACCATTGCATTCACTCTCACAGTAAGTCTGCACACGTTCCATCCTTCCTCTGAACTCCTTGATGTTGATCGGGGGGGGGGGTCTCACAATTAAATGGAAGGTTTATTCTTGTTCAAAATTCGTCAGGGCACTACAGAGAGAAATAGATGTGGGGGGCATCTTAGAGCGGGGAATATCATTTGAATTTTTCAATGCTTTGATGTTTCGTGTTTGAGGGATGTTTCTAGTAGAAAAAAGCTCAATTGCACTAGGACTTGATCTCATGTCTCAGATTCTTGGATAGTGAATGCTAAACACCAAAAAAGACAACAATTGAGGGAGTTGGGTAAGGAAAATCATTCTGTTGAATTTGATCAGAAGGTTTATCTGATACCAGAAGGAACTTGGGCTGAGTACTTTACAAAAACATATGCTAGCCCAGTTACGAATACGACCTGGGAGATCCCTAGTTCGGAGGCTGAAATCACAACACCTTGTCCGTGGGTGCCGGATGATGTTGAATGGGCTATCAACAAGGCAAAGGCCTCCCAGGAGCCGGTCGCGGTAGGCCTGGCGCCAGTGGTGATTAAAAGTGATCCCCACCTATGGACTAATGTCTGGCAGAGAGACTCCCAGGACCCCCCCTGTTAATTTGCATATTTAAGTAACTTTGGGTCTCACCCTAAATTACTAGGGGAATCCAGACGTGGACCCCTTGCTCACTACTCTTAGAGAGGCATAGCTCCTCCCTACTGATGAGGTCCAACCAGACCGAAACACGTGTCTGGGGATGCTGTTGGTACTCTTGTTCAGAGGAGAATTGCTTAGCATTTCGGTGCTGGACTGCCCCAGGGCAGGACCAAGACTGATATGTTTGGATATTTCTTCTCAGTGAAAGATAGTGAGCTAAAGACTCTGGGTAAGTCTCTCGTAACCAGGACTAATGTCTGGCAGAGGGACTCCGAGGACCCCCCCGTTAATTTGCATATTCAAGTAACTTTGGGTCTCACCCTAAGTTACTAGGGGAATCCAGACGTGGACCCCTTGCTCACTACTCTTAGAGAGGCACAGCTCCTCCCTACTGATGAGGTCCAACCAGACCGAAACACGTGTCTGGGGATGCTGTTGGTACTCTTGTTCAGAGGAGAATTGCTTAGCATTTCGGTGCTGGACTGCCCCAGGGCAGGACCAAGACTGATATGTTTGGATAGTTCTTCTCAGTGAAAGATAGTGAGCTAAAGACTCTGGGTAAGTCTATCGTAACCAGGACTAATGTCTGGCAGAGGGACTCCCAGTACCCCCCCTGTTAATTTGCATATTTAAGTAACTTTGGGTCTCACCCTAAGTTACTAGGGGAATCCAGACGTGGACCCCTTGCTCACTACTCTTAGAGCGGCACAGCTCCTCCCTACTGATGAGGTCCAACCAGACCGAAACACGTGTCTGGGGATGCTGTTGGTACTCTTGTTCAGAGGAGAATTGCTTAGCATTTCGGTGCTGGACTGCCCCAGGGCAGGACAAAGACTGATATGTTTGGATATTTCTTCTCTGTGAAAGATAGTGAGCTAAAGACTCTGGGTAAGTCTCTCGTAACCAGGACTAATGTCTGGCAGAGGGACTCCCAGGACCCCCCCTGTTAATTTGGAAATCATTCTCATACATGAAAAGGGAGATGTTGGTGATCCCAAAAACTTTAGACCTATAGCGTTGCTTGATGTGTCGAGCAAAATCTTTGCAACAATCTTTTTGAAAGAACTTAATGATTTGTTTCAGAGGTTGGGGGTGATTTCCCGCTACCAAGTTGGATTAAGGGCGGGCATGGGCACCACGTTGAATGCAACTATCATTGGTTCATCTTAGGGCCCTGATTAGGGGGATGGTCATGGCCTGACCTATATGGCCTCTTTGGACATGAATTCTGCATTTGAGGGAGACAATCATAGCACACTATGGAAGAAACTGTTGAAATGACAGGTCCCCATCAAACTCATTTTGCTGCTGGAGCAGTTACACAAAGATACATCTCTGAGGGTCAGGCTCATTAAGGAGGGGGCATACACAAGGCCAGCACCAACCTATGTGGGTGTTAAGCAGGATTGTGTCCTGGCCCTGTTACTTTTGAACACATACATATCTGAGGTAGACTCGTTGTGGTCAGAAGATATCACGTGCCCCGTCAGAATGGGACATTTTAAGCTTGATTGGATGGAATTTGCAGACGATCTAGTTCCTTTTGATCAAACAGCAACCGGTCTGCAATGGAAGCTTGATCTTTTTTCCATCTACAAAACAACTTACTAGTGAATGGCTCAACGTCTAAGGAAGTAATCATCTCTAAAAGCTCTATACCTAAGACCATGTGTTGGGTTGTAGGGGAACAAAAACTGGAAAAAGTCCTAACCATGCACTATTTGGGATACACCCTAACAAATAGCAGCTCACTGGTGGAAACTAGGGCTGTGTTGAAGGCAAAGGTAAAACCGTTGGTTTCATAATTAAATGGGATCCAGAGTCTTCTCTGTAGATTCTCTCTTTTGCCTCTAATTACATTCTATCTAACCAAGGTGGAGCATTTGTTCATTATGGTTTGGGCTTCTCATTACTGGACCTGGGAGACATCCTTGACTCTGTTCAGGGTATGGTCTGGAAAAAGACCTTGAGCTTGTGGCAGGGGCTTCCTAATGTAATAATCCAGCATGAGCTGTGCCTGGTTTATTTGAGCTCAAGGTATTTATGGCGGCAACAAAGTTGTCAGGGTACGATGGTTGAATCACCTCCGTCTTCACTGCATGAAAATGTGGCCGTCATTTGTCAGTGTGAGACGGTGGCCTCATTGGTTTCATTTAAAAATTCTATGTGCACTCTCCTGAGTGAAATTAACTCGTCCGAAGAAGAACTGGTGAACAGGGCAGCTAAGACAAAATGCAAACTGTTTATGATTGATTGGGGGAGAACAACTGAAAAACTGGGTTCTTTTTTGTCCTATGGGGAGTATTCAAACTTTCCAAGAAAAAGGGTTAACTTTTCTAAGTATATCTCTTTGTTTCCATCATCTAGTGTTTGAAACATATATATATATATATGGTTTAAATTAAACGTACTCCCCACATTAGACTGCACTAGCAAATGGTGTAAAAACTTGATACAGTCGTTAGTTTGTCATTTATGTAAAGAGTCAACTTGTATAGAGACATTGAAACATCATACGCTTTTCTGTCCTAATCTTATGGAACGTAGAACATTTTATTTTAGGGGCTTTTTGGGGCTGGAGGGGGAGACTTTGGGAGATTTGTTTTCGGCTTGGTTTATGCAGGGGGACATTAACTGTTTTAGAACTTTCCAACTTTCTACGCGACAAACTCGGAAAGCTTAATGAAAGTACATAATAGTCTGTTGATGTTAGATATTTACACAATGTTTTTATGATGCACGGTGTAAACATTGTTTTTGTGTTTTTCTTTTGTGAAAGGCTTGCTTTGTTCTTTGTTCATTGACAAACTTTACCACAATATAAAAAATAAAAAATAAAAGAATAAGTAACTCGAGGATTAGACATGATAGGAAATATCTTGCCATCATCTTTCTGGAATTGACATGGAGTATCCTGTTTCATTTCTGTCACCCAACCTATGGAACCCCATGCCAAGGTGACTTCACACTGAGGTAGGTCATATGGTATTCAGAAAATGTCTCAGAAGCTGGCAGCTCAAAAGACCACAATAGAAACATTATATACTCAGTGGTCCAAGCGCATGCAAAGAAGTAGTGGAACTATTTTCCCTGCTGGTCTGCCTGGTTCCCCACAAACCCCATCACCACGTCCCCTGCCACGCACAATACAAATCTCAAAACAAATGCAAGTGTTGTTTAAGGGAACGTTCAGTGCAGTGCACTGAAGTGCACGTTTCAACTGCCTGCAACATTTTTATTTTAAAACGTAACCATTCTGGAATGTTTTCATTTTAAAATAAAAGTATAGGAACAGTAAAACTTACGTTAAAAAAGTAGAGCACCGCCACAGCCATGATCATAAGTAGTGCCATGAACTATGCCCAAACTTGTGGATGGCTTAATTTTAGAGATTACCCTGCCACCATCATGGGCTACTTATGTTCATCATAGTTTTGGTATAGGCGGGCATATCTTTAATGCTGTATCTCTTCTGCAGGGACTTGGCTGTCACCACGGATCAGGCTACTGATGCAGCAGGGCACAAACACACTATGCAAGAGTTGATGAAAAAGGTAAATCTGGTTAGCAGATTTCCCTATTGGAGATGGAATCACCCTCATCATTGTATTTATTAATAAAAAGCCAGGGCGTCGCACCCTTGGCAGATATCAATTCCTCACAATTAACCTCATCTCTCTTCATTATGCCAGTTTTACAATGTGAGGATAAACACAGTAATGGCATGCGGGAGTTGGATGACACAGAAGGACAGTACGCAGATGCAGTGCAGCAAAACACAGTTTAATGCCATACATCGTCAGTCATTAAAACAAGACAAAACTGCTGACCCTAAAGACAATAGTCAGACCTTCCAGGATTTTGCGGCATGAAATGGCAAATTTTGCGGCATGAAATGGCAAATTTTGCGGCACAAACCTTTATTTATTGCGGCATTTTTGCGGGACATTTTGTATTAACTGGAGGGTGTAAGATTGCCACATTGCAGGAAATAGGTAGAGTGCAAGGCTAGAAGAGAGCCAGGGTATCATTATTATGTGTCTTTTGTATTAATTTAATAGGAAGAGTCCCAGATGTCTCTGGCTTGGCAGAACAGTGTTTGATTTGGCTACATTTCTGGTTTAATGTTCATGCCTATTTAATAGTATTAACTAAATTGATCATTATCAATTGTAATGCTGAAAATATTCCCCTTCTATGTTCTCCAATCCCCCAAACACCCACACACATCTCACCAACTCTCCATCACAACTTACATTCCTTAACCTCTCACTCTGTCATACAAATACTCACGTGCTATGTCACACTGTCAAGTCACAATCTGCACTGCCCAGCCCCTGCCACACTCCAAATCATACTCCCAACTCACACCTTACACTCTACAATTCCTCCCTCAATATACAGTCCTTCATTCTTTTGTGCTGCTTCTCCATCTTGCATCTTTTCTCCCATTCTATCACATTCTTCCCTCATCCTTTTTCCCAATCTGCAGCTCACGGCCTCTTTCTGGCCAACCGCTTCCTCTACTTTCTGTACCTCTGCTTGCTCTCAGATTTCTGGCCCACCGCATCACTGCTTCCTCTGCTCTCTTGTGCAGCACTTCCTCCTCTGACCCACTGCTCTTCCTCTGCTTTCTTGCCCATCACTTCACATCTCACCCATCACTCTCCCTCTCTCTCATAGTGTAACCATTTTTTTTATTTTTTTTTAAATGTAGATTTTGACCCAGTTCCTCAAATGATGGGGCATTTAAAAAAAGAACGGAGGATATGCTATTTTTAGACAACCCATTTTTGGAAATGAGCAGGTCACCTTATTCTCAAAGGTGACCGGAGCATTTCCACAGGCTTGAGCTGTAGCGCAAATTGTGCGCTGGCAGCTGCCTTGAATGGTGTTCTGGGTTGTTTGACCGAAGTGTAATTATTTGCGGCGGAATTGACCGTAGTCAATTTTGCTGCAAATTGATTTGCACTTCAGCCAAACAACCCAAAATGTACCTTTCACCACCACCCGACCCCCTCCCCTACTTAACTGCTTGGTCGCTGCCGCTTCCCCTGCAACCCTGCGGTGCCAGATCCGTCCCTCTAACGCGGGTCGGATCCGACTCTGCAGGGTCCTTTTTTCGTTATTTTCTTTTTTTTTCTGTCCCTGCCTCCAATTGTGAGGAAAAAGGGGAAAACACTTCTGCAACCACCCTAGACCAAAAATACTAAACAAGGGGAGCGGGTGACACCCCCGCAACACATGTTCAGTATTTATAAAAATCGATCGAATAGTACTGGACGTAATTGGTCAAATTGTAACATTCGATAGATTTTTGTCATCAAAATGGGCAGTACTTTGAATAGAATCGCTCTCCCGACAGTGTTCTGCAAGCTCCCAGCGCCTTTCACAGGGACAGGCACTCTAGGTGCCTGCCGCTGTAAAATGTGACCCAAAAAATGCATTTTTATCCTGTTTGAGGAACAGAAATGCAAACAACTCAGCAGCGGTTCATACCTTAAAAGAAATGCATGACAGGGTCAGGAAAGACCCTGTCATGCAGTGGCAGCCCCACATCCCGTGCGCGTAGGGTTGCCTACAATTTCTGCACATTTAAAAGTGCATCTTGCTTGGAAATGAGGGATGTGCTTTTAAATTGACAGAAACGCCACTTTATTTGATCAAGGAGGTGAAAAAGGCCATCTGAATGGGCGCGCATATAAAATGTGCCCATTCATGTGTCCCTTGTGGATTGGGCTGCAATTTTTGGGGCGCAAGTGATTTCATTTCTTGTGTAAATAAAAAAAAAAAAAAAAAGTTGAGAACCTGGCACCCTGAGGATTCTTTTTTTTCAAAACAGTAATTTTTGCAGATTACTTAAAAAAAAAAAAAAAGTACATTTTTTTTTTTAAAGGAGCTGTTTTTGCACAAAACGGCCATTTTCGCGGCATTTTGCTCAAAACGGCCGTTTTCGCAGCATTTTGCGGGATCGCAAAATCGCAATAAGCTGGGGTGTGAGTCAGCCAGTCGTCCTGCTAGAGATAGAAGAAGATGCCTCAGGGGTAAAGTAGGGCCTAGGGCCACTAAGGGTGCCAGCACCTTGTAAAATAAACACCCAAGGGGCTGAACAGAGGCCAGAAGGTAGCACCTCGAAGTGAAAATCGTTTCCCCCACCGCAAACCTGAGGAATGTCCTGTGATCTTCCCAGACGGGGATGTGAAAATAGGCATCCTGGAAGATCGATAAACTCCTTGAGGTTTTTTTACTTCTTTTATTTGCAATCTCAAAACCTGGTGTGTGTTTTTTTTAACATCATTGCACACCATTTTGCGTTACATTTTCTGTCGTTTAATGCAATCGCAAATTCTGGTGTGTTTTATTTAAACATCATTACACCCCATTTAGAACTGCATTTTCTGTCTTTTTTGCAATCTCAAAGTCGGGTGGTGTTTTTTTAACATCTTTGCACCCCATTTTGCATTGCGTTTTCTGTCTTTTTTGCAATCTCAAAGCCTGGTGTGTGTTTTTTAACATCATTGCACCCCATTTTGGATTGCATTTCCGGTCTTTGTATGCACCCCAAAGCCTTGTGTCTGTTTTTTTTAACATAATTGCAGCCCATTTTGCATTGCCTTTGCTGTCTTATTTGCAATCTCAAAGCCTGGTGGTGTTTTAAAAAATCTTTGCATCCCATTTTGCATTGCTTTTTCTGTCTTTTTGGCAATCTCAAAACCTGGTGTGTGTTTTTTCACATCTTTGCACCCCATTTTGCATTGCTTGTTCTGTCTTTTTTGCTATCTCAAAACCTGGTGTGTGTTTTTTAACACCTTTTGCACCCCGCTATTCTGCATTGCTTTTTCTGTCTTTTTTACTATCTCAAAAGCTGGTGTGTGTTTAACATCTCTGCACCCATCTGTTCTCATTTTTTGCCTCAGCTACTAAGCCACCTGGTAAGCTTCTGCTTGGACTGTGCTATGCAGCCCCTCTTCTCTTCTGACAGCTATCCTCCGCCGCACCTATGGCACTCTCCATCTTCCCTATCTTCTCTAACTGCTACACTACATCCTAGCCTCCCTCTCTCACAAAGTCTGGAAGAAAAAAGTTTAAAAAAGACATCCTGGCCACTAACCATTGCCTACATATCGCAGACGCCTATGTCAGCGCATCATTCAGACATATCTTCACTGATATCCTCGTTTCTGTCCCATCTCCCAATCTATGGACTGCTCATCTCATCTCTACTCTGTCTCCTCTCACATATTCACTCATTAATGGTGGCATTAAATGGGAAATCCTCTTTACGGGCTTCGCATCACCCAGGCGTATCCTTAGTGTCTATCACACTGGCACCATCTTGGTTCAGGGTCCTCTACCCAACCTCCTCCTCTTTGACCAGCACCTGTTATCCCTCATTAACTTCCTTCCCACACCTGCTACTCCCTCTTCCACTCTCTCTGTTCCCCACCTCCTCCGACTGCTGTACCATGCCCCTGTGCCCCTCCTCGGAAAACCTTCAAAGGTGGAGACCTCTTGCATCTAGCCACGCTAAACACTCAATCTGCCATCAAAAAGTCTGCTGCTCTGCTAACATCTGCCTCCTCCTTGAAGACCTTGACCTCGATATACTTGCTCTTACCGAGACGTGGTTCAAGGCCAGCTCAGTCAATGCATTTGACTCCCTTCTGACTGATGGCTATAAGATCATCTCCAAGCCTCCCCCTAACCGTGATGGCAGTGGGGTTGCTCTGATTTTCCATGAGTGAGTTCTTTCCTCCCTCATACCCACCCAGCCTTACTCATACTGCGAGAGCCTGGTCTACAAGTTGATTTTCTCCCCCACCTCCTCTCTGACCATTGCCACTATCTACAGGCCACCCAACTGTACCACTCTATTCCTCTCTGAATGGGCTGATTTCTCCTCCTCACATCCATCACTATACTCCTTTTTGTGGGTGATTTCAACATCCACCTTGACTACTCAGTCACAGCACCCACCCTATTTTGTGAACTCTGCTCCTCGGTCACCCTCCCTATTGTCCCTTCTGGTCCCACCCACACAGCTGGACATACTCTTGATGCCTTCATCCACACTGTTCACCCCGCTCTCCTGGTCGGATAACTCCCTCCTCTCTTCCGAACTGGGTCCTCTCGGCCCTCTGACAGCACCTCCCTAAGCCCTGCCAACCTCGTACATGAACATCTGTCTGATTAAACGAGTGTCGTTGCTGTCTTCACAGCTACCTTCATCCAACCCACTCCCCACACTACAGCCACTACCTCTGGCTCTGCTCTCAGTAACCTTCATCTTGCCATTGCCAACACCCTTGACATTCTTGCCCCAGTCATAAGGATCCACCTGAAACATGCCTCCAAGCGAAACACCTGATACTACTCCAAACTTGCAGACTTGAAACGCAAGTGCAGAGCTGTGGAACGGAAGTGGCAGACCCCAGGCTCATCCTCTGAGAAACTGGCCTGTTGCTTGCTCCAAAGAGAACACAGACTCTCCATATGCACCAATAAAGGGGCCCACATCCAGGCTTGCATCTCTGGTGCATTGAACAACACGGCTGCAAATCTGCAGGGAACTAGTCAACACTTGAGTCTCCTCCTCACTGCTTCCCTCCCAGACCCTCTGAAATGCATTGGCCACACACTTCACTGCAAACACTCACAACATCCTGAGCACCCTTGTGTCCACTCCCATCCCTCCCCCACCCCCTTGCCTCCTATAGGCCTCCTATCCTCCCTCTGTATTTCTCTCCTCCTTCTCTCCGATCACACCTGATGAGTTCACCAGAGTTGTCTGCTCCATTAAGGTCTCCTCCAAACTGGGTTACCCTGCTCTTCCAGAACCATTAACGACAACATTGGCTCTCTTACACATGCACTTGCTGATTTCTGCAACCACTCTTTTGCTACTGGATCTTTCCACTACTCCCTCCAGCACTCCCTTTGGTGCCCCCTCCTGAAAAATACTTCTGCAGAACCCTCTTGCTCAGCCAATTTCCTCTCCATAGCTATCACCCCCTTCTTTGGGAAGCTTCTGGAGAAGTTGGTCTTCCCCCAAATGACCCAGCACACTGATCTTGTTGGTTGCCTCCACGACCATCAATCTGGATTCCGAGCATCCAGAGGCACAGAAACTGCTTTCCTCAACACCTGTGAGGAACTGATTGCATCTCTCGACTCCAACTCTCCAGATGTTCTCATTCTACTTAATCTCTCCGCTCCAGCCCTAAAAACTCTCCACTGGCTCCTGGGTTTCTGCAAGTATCAAATTTGAATCCCTCTGCATCATCCATAATGCTGTCTAGTGTCAAGGACCACCCTATCTTCTACTTGCTCTCACTAAATAGTCTCCCTCCAGATATTTACATTCCTCCGGCACCAACTCTGTGTGTTAAGTGCTTTGCTAAACAGCAGGCTGGTGGCCGATCTCTTACCTTGGCTGGCTCCCCCTCCCTCTTTTTCGTGAGCCGAATTTCCTCAAATTCTGGAAGCTCCTCAAGACTTTCCTCTTTACCTCCTCCTTCTCTACATTCCTCTCTGATAAACCCCACAGTCGCTAAGATTAGTGACCAGGACCTTATGTGTTCTCTTGGGCCCTGGCCTCCCACACCCAATCGCCTTCAACCTCTGCCTGCCCCCAGCACTTTTCTCAGCCTATACTACCTCAGGCTTGTGCTTATTTATTGGCAGCTGATCACTCCCCTAGGCACTTTCAGCTTCTCGCTCCCTAGCAATCCTCTCCTGGTAAACCTTGCACTTATCCCCCAAACCACTTGACCCTTCTCTCTCTCTCTGCACGTGCATGTTCTGAATGCTCACAAGGCCTTGTAGGTCTACCTCTATCTTTCATTGTCATATTTGACTTTCATTCCCATGTTCCCTCCTTGTTGCCCTGTGGGCGCTATGAAACACAATTTACTTGCTGTATAAGCGCCTTACACATGCAAATAAATAAATACATATATAACAATATAAAGGAGAGGATGTCGCCCTGTGACATAAACAGGATGATACCCTTAAGAGTCTCCATTTTTAAAGTAATCTTCCTGATATTCCAATTCACCCTCTTGAGGTCTTTCATTGGCTGCTACTCTTGTGAGGGTTCCATAGCTCTTTTTAGTAACAGATGTTGAATACCCTTCTGGAGGGCAATCTTCTTTGCAGGATCTCCTGGCCAATGAATCACCATTATCCTTGAATCCCTGGAATATTCCTTTTGCACAGTGTCCCAGACCATGGTGTCTCTGACCTTCTCTTCTAAGGCAGAGATGAACAGCTGGAGGCGATCTCCAGCTGTAGATTATAAGTGGGTACTGGAGGTCCAAAAACCAGGAACTTTGAGAAGCAGCCGGGTGTCACATTGCACTTGATGTGCTTACGTCCTCCCATACCACATAAACTGGCCCACATAGAGCCTCTTGGGGCCTGAAGGGAAGTTTTTGACTGGTACCTATAGGGATCCTTAGGATGGGCCAGTTTAGGTTTGGGATCAGACAGGGCATTATCTTTCTTGACCGCTTTAACAACTCATTACCGTTCCAAAGAAATTTGTGAGGCCAGCATTATTTTGTTAACGATCATTTTAAGCAGGCCTTGCAAATACTGAACTTTTTGCAGGTCAAAATTAGTCTCTGAAAATCTTGTAAACAGACACTGGGTAACATATCAAGAGTCCCTGTGTTGAATGCAACGTTTGCTGCTCCATGATTTCTCATCAGTGCAGTTTCAATCTCTCTATACACCGGGTCTGAAGGGTCACAGTCTTCAGTGTCCTTGGAGGTATGCTAAAAGAAGGAAGGCAACATTGAATCTAGCTTGAATACATCAGAACATTCCTGGCTAAATCCCTGAAAAGGGTACAGCTTGAACCACCTCGCCAGGAGAGATGTTGTTTGATGATACTGTCAGTCTGTGGTGATAAAATCCCACATAGTGTGTTACAAAAATGTAGATTTGATTTCAAGTTTCAAGATTTTATTATATACTTATAGCCAATTGGCTTTGTAAATACAATTACATACATATATACACACAGAATACTTAAAATGTAAACACTAATTCATACTCATCTGCAAATGGAATTACAATATAGTTAAAACTAGCTCAATGACCTTACACAGTGGTATTCATATATTAGAACAACTTCCAAATTTAGGATAAGACTTTAAAAATCATCAATATTTTCAGATAAAATGTCACCATAAAAAACTTAACATTTACATCATCCCCTTTAATAAAATTAGGCCATATTCTATTTGTTTCACTACTGTCTACAGTATTGTCATAAGATTTTAAAAATGATTCACATATTTTAATTAGACTTTCACAATCAACAAGCAGATATTCTAAAGTTTCTGTCTCGTTACATCTACATAGCCGACACAATCTTGTGGTCAATAATCTCCCAGATCTATTGCCTTCAATTTCTAAGGTTGCACAGACATTATTTTCATTAAAAGATAATTTCGAAATATATAGGTGTTTGGATACGCTCTAATGTATTCAGGCATACCTATACGGCACATCCAGTATTGACAGTAACGCGCACTATTTTTCTTTGAAGCTAATTCCATCAAGTGATATTCTTGGCTATATACTAACATCTTGTGTTTTATCCAGAATTTAAACCTATTAGTAAGGAAACTTCATATCCATCAGACCATTTCCTATAGAATTTTACAATTTTACCAATGGTCCCAAAAGCTGTAACACTGTCTATTTGGATATATGCTTGAATATAAGTGACTTTTATTGTATCATTGTCTAACAACACCAAATTGTCATAGCACATCACCATTTTTTTTCAGACATTCAGTTACAACTCCTTTCAATCCAAATTCTAAATATATATACTCGATAGTTACATTTTTTGGCATTCTAAATAATTTCCTTAGTATGCAGGCTTCAATTTTTTTAAGGTCATCCATAATACTATTACTCCAAATCTCACATCCATATGGCAACACTGGCAATATTTTTGCTTGCTTAAACATCAAAATTGCTTGTGTGGAGATTCGGACATTCTTCCCAATAAATGTACTCATGGCGTTTACAGCCTTCATACATTTTCCTTTAGTAAACTTCAAATTGTGGTAACATTTCAATTTGTCATCTATCAGGACTTCTAAATATGTGCATGTTTTAACTTGTTCCAATTTTGTATTATCTATTTTCCATGTATATTGTTTTGTAGATGAAGTTATACTAAACACCATTATTTGACTTTTTTGGTTATTCACTTTTAGTCCATTTGACTTTGCATAATCCATTAAGGTGTTCAATAAAGTTTGTAATCCACTTGCTGTTAGATCAAGTAGTAACAAGTCACCTGCGTTTGCGAGCTAGCTTATTTTAGCAGTGCCAACTTTTACTGGGTTAATCATCAAGTTCATGAATTGTTCAGCCATATCAGCCAGGTAGAGGTTAAACAGGGTTGCTGCCACAATGCAACCCTGATTAACCCCTCGACTCGTAGCCATAGGAACTGAGAGCTTACCGCTACCATCTAACCGGATACGTACAGTTGTATCTGCGTATAGTAACATCAGCATGTTCAGCAATACCTGTGGTATGCCCCATGCATTAAGTTTTGTCCATAATCTATTTCTGACAATGGTATTGAACGCGGCACTGAAGTCGACGAAAGCACAATACACATTTCTCTCCCGCCACTTCCAGGAGTATTCAACCGCCGATGTCAGAATCATGATGTTGTGCATTGCATTAGCCTTCTGTCAAAAACCTATCTGATTAGGAGGTAGAATATTATTTAGTTTAATCCATATATTAAACTCGTTTAACAGTACCCTGGCAAATATCTTCGAAGAGATATCTAGCATTGCTAAAGTACGATAGTTAGCTGGGTTCTCCCAAGGCCCTTTTTTGTACACAGCTAACAGATGGCTCTTATGCCAAGTTTCAGGAATCCTACCACTACTATTTCTTCAAATAAAAGGAACAGTACATGTGCCCAGAGTTCTGGGGCAAGCTTAAGTAGAGCATTACACACACCATCTGGTCCTGCGGCGCGTGACTTATTTAATTTTTCAATTATTATGACTATGTCAAGAATGCTAGAGTTACAACTCCATCTTTCGATTGGAAGAGGGAAGGATTGCTCACAATCTACATTAGAGCCCAAGGTTGACCCAATCTGCTCTACCCACTGCCCTTCAGTTATACAGTTAATGGTCAATTCTCTCTTTTTTGCCCCACGCATCACTTCCCATACAGCAGTGTTATTCCGTTGCATGACAAGTTGTGCAATTTTATTCCGCAGTTCTACTTCTTTAGCTTTTTTGTAGTTTTGTAGCCATATTTGGAATACCTTCTCACCTGCTCGAATACATTTTGCGATAATACTTTTATCACTTTTCGATGTAACTTATAATCGAGGTGATCGCTTTATGCAACAGTTTCTTAGCATCAGATATTGTCTTGTCACTATATTGTCGCTTACCTAGATCTTCATTTACTCGCTCCATAGATGATACATATGAACGTTTGTGGCTATTATTCTTTGCAATTGCGCCCATCATCTTGGTAAAGAGATCGACTTTGTTTTCTTCATTGGTGCTCTCTCCTCATTGCTTAATGTATTTCGAGACAATCTGCAATACATGTTGATTTACTGATTTTAAGTTTTTATCATGCCATTTAATGCGATTCTGTGCTTCATTCAAACCTATCTGTCCATTGTTGTCATACCATTCCTCCATAGCAGATTTAGTTGATATGGGGGCTAGAAATTGGTCACTTTCATGTCTATGTACTATGGCCATGTCAACTGGCAACCTAGTTCCACTATAATTTGTGAATACATAATCAATTGTGGACAGAGAACGCCCATCTGATCTTGTATGTGCCATGTTTACATCACTGGGACAATTACCATTTAATCTTGTTAAACCATACTCCTCTACAACCTTTGCCCATGGTTTTCCTTGGCTGGCCTTAAGATTTGGAGGATCGTAAATGTTTATACATACTATAGTACAGTTTAGATGTTTTATTATAGTGCCCTGGACATCATTTGTTGATTCTTTTAAAGTTGTTGCCAACCATGGAGATTTCATGGTCAACAACAACCCCCCCACCCCCCCCAGCCTCCCCTGGCCTTCCTTTCAGTCCTTTACAGGCTACTTGTTGAACTGTGCATCGACCACCAAACTGAACCGGCCCAGTTAGCCATGTTTCTTGCAAGGCTATCACCATAAATATATCTAATGCTGAAATCAAGCCATCATCTTCAAATATATGAGAATATCCATGTGTGTTCCAAGAGTAGATTAGATTTACATCACCGGCGTGTTGAGTTAAAATGTTGCTTAAAGGCAACTGGAAGCCATTGCCAATAGCCAAGGCTTTCAGGTGTTCCCAATTCCGTACTTCCAGGAGTAAACTCAGGCTCCGGAACACTGTGTCCGACTGGTACAATACTAGTAATTCTACCAGATTGTGCCTGTATTCGCGTATTCTCATTATTTGACTTGGTTTGCAGCAAACTTGTACTTTGATGGTTCTGTACAGTTTCCTCCTGATTGAGCACTTGTCTTGCTCTAGTTTTAATCACCGGTATCCAAACAACTTTACAAGAATAACCCATTTGAAACAACTCCACTTCCAAGCGCAGGATATAATCCAATGTTGTACTTGATTGGAACCAAATGTAGGTCTGCTATTCCAGTGTCTTTTCTACTTGGGCTACTATTTTAACATCTTTCGAAGTGATTACTCTCAATGCTACTACAGAGTGTAGTATAAATAGCACCACAGATCTATTAAGGGGGCCATATTTCTTTCTGGTAATACTGGTTGTATTTGTAAGGCCCATGTGAAGCTTTGTTGTTCACTATCCCCATCCTGCATGGGTACCAACCAGTTTGGTTCTTTACTGGCAGACCAAGAACCTGGGAGGGAACTTTGTTTCAAGGGTTTAAGAATAGGTGGACAACCACTCAAAACTTTTTTTTTTTGAATTCTCAATTAATGCATTGATTTGCTGATGTAAGTTATCTTTAACTTTCTGTGTACAAACTTCACTTGCACTGAAATGCTCATCTACTATTTTACTTACCCTCCCATCTTGTGTTTCTTCTTTGTTCTCTTCATTAACTGGCGTACTTATTTGAGTGGAACGTATTGGTTGATCATTTGATATGCTTGGGATGGCCAATTCTGGGACTATGCAGGTGTTTTTTTTCTAAGGATTATACGATTATCGTACATAAAAGCATGGTTTATTGAATTGGTTTTCTGTCTTTTGGTTTTAACTGTATGTTTTCTTTTTACTTGATATTTTCCAATATTGGTATTCTGTTTTTTGATCGCTTTTAATTTGGCAACATTTGGTATTAGCGGAACTTCTAAACAAATTATCTCATTGAGATCATCTGTAGCTGTACTACACTCACATACCGATTTCCTGCCTCGATTCATTTTATACTTTTATGCAATAACAATGACTGCAAGTCTATCGTTTGTTCGACGTTTTCTGTATTATGTATAAGATGTTTCAATAAATTCTCAAAAGCCTCCAATATCTAATTTGATGACATACTGCTATTACTACCATCAAGGTAATCTTGCTTACTAGGATCTTCTAACACTTTATACAATTCTCTGTTTTCTTTGCTTTGGCCGTTCACCTTGTTGGTTATCGCTTTAAATTCTACGGTTGTACTAGCATCTTGTTCTAACAATGGGAAAAAAAATGGGGATCTATATCACTACAACTATTGTGAGAAAGACTTTGCCATATTTGCACCTAAATATTCTACATCTATTTCATCACTCATCTCGCACTCAAGATCTAAATTATTTTTCAAGATTTCGTGCTCACAATGTATATCATTCTCGCTATAATGTATCATTACTTTCAACATCTCTTGCTTTTCTAATCTATTCTTTAACTGAGCCATTTATTTTATTTCTATGGTTTGATTTTCCAAAACAGGCTCTGCTCCTGACATACTTTCATGTATCTCCCTATTCATTTTTGGCGTTGAGGAAAATAACCCTTTGAGCAATTTTGAGCTTACAATTATTACCCAATAATTCATTTAAGTCATCTACTATTTCTTTTACAGCAGCCTCTTCAGCAATTGGATTTAATTGTTGTTGTACCATCTGTATCTTCGAGAAATATTCTTTCATTTGTTTTGTTTTCCCATTTATGTTGGGCTTAGAAATGGTTTTAGGGGTAACAATAAGTCTTCTCTGCCACAATATTTTGTACGGACTCACCTTTGTTGCTGATGGTGACAACTCACCCACAGCCTTTTCTCTCGGTGGGGAAGTGCTATTTACTGCCATCTTATGTCTCATTGCAAACCTAGAAGTTTGTAAGTTTTGTACATTTTAGCTATTTACCTTTAGTTCCAGTCTCTACCCAATTTCTTCCTTAAATATTAACATCACTAGCTAGGATTAATTGCTAAAGTTCTAGAAGTTACTAAATTGTTTAAGTTGCACTCGCAATTCTCTCTGGCAGTATTTACGCTCAATTGGTTTCACTCAGGTAATTTGTACACACTGTTAATTACAATTGAGTTAACTGCTACAGAGAGTTCAGGAAGGGATTTCATACCACGTTATTTTCTTTTCTATTCCCCAAACCACCCCTAGGTCATTCAGCATGTGTGATTAAAGTATTCAATTTGTCACACTAGACGTCCTAGTGCCATAAAGACAACTTTAGAATCTGTTGCTAACACTACCAAACCGTATGCAGTGCGTAACACAAATTCCCCTCAATTTGCCCTCACATGTTCGACTTTTCCTAGGTTACTCTAGACATACATTCACTAGCATGAAGGGGGATCGTAAACAGTTCACTCACATAGAGAAATAAAAGAATAATGTCAAAAGGCCAACATCTATTTTCACATCTGTTTTAAACAACAGACATATTCATAGTGTGCGTAATCGCATCCAAATCTGAAACAGCTACTTACAGTTACACACAGTGCAGAATTAAAGTCACCCCCACACTCTGCAGTACTCGCAACACGTTATCCCTTTCACACCACGCTGAGATCTGCTGGTTGAACACTATCAGAGGAGTGGCCAGCAGGCTTAAACTGTGAACACAGACAGCAGACTGGTATAATATCCTCGCTTATACCCGCCTGCCAGTATCTTTGTATATGTTTTTTTTTCAATAGCTCGGTGTATGCATATTCGTATCTAGCAATGCAGCATTGTGCCACCTTTCTTCCTTGTTTTTTGATAATAAAATATCAGCAGGGACTTGCACGACCCTTTACTACTCGATCTTAACAGAGCTATTTTCAAATGCCAAATGGGTAGTCTAGTAACAAATCTTGCAATGCTCTAGCTGTGCTCTGCTGCGAGTCAGCAAACAGCACTTGTCTTAGCATGCTACTATAAATATATTAGCCTTCTGGGTAGGAGGGGCCCCTCTTACCTAAAATAGAGATAAAGTGGAGTGGGTATTACATACATATATTATCAGTTAAATTATCAATTATAAGTGGTAGAGTCCCCTTATAGCGTCTTCTGTAATAGTGCTACAGTCCAAACCAAAATGAGAGCAAACAAGTCCTTAAAGTCCTTGGAAGTTAGAGTTTGTCCACAGCAAACAGCACTTGACTTAGCACTTGACTTAATGCACGCGTTCAAATGCACGCGCCCCTGCAATTTATTAGCCTTCTGAGTAGGGGGAGGGGCCTCTTACCAAAATGAAAGCAGAAGAGTCCTTAAAGTCCTTGGAAGGTAGAGTTCGCCCGCAGCAGACACCACTTGACTTAGCATGAGACTTAATGTGCATGCGCAAATGCACGTGCCCCTGCGATATATTAGCCTTCTGGGTAGGGGGAGGGGCCTCTTACCAAAATGGAAGCAAAAGATTCCTTAAAGTCCTTGGAAGGTAGAGTTCGTCCGCAGCAGACACCACTTGACTTAGCATGCGACTTAATGTGCATGCGCAAATGCACGTGCCCCTGCGATATATTAGCCTTCTGGGTAGGGGAAGGGGCCTCTTACCAAAATGGAAGCAAAAGAGTCCTTAAAGTCCTTGAAAGGTAGAATTTGTCCACAGCAAACAGCATTTGACTTAGCATGTAACTTAATACGCGTGTGCAAATGGGAACGCCCCTAGAATATATTAGCCTTCTGGGTACTTGAGGGGCCTGGAAATTCTGTCTCATGAGGCGGAAACATCAGATTGTAGTTGAGATGAGTAACACAAAGGTGTTGAATGTAACCATCATGGTGCAAGTCAATCAGGAGCCATACAAAGTGGCCTTGAATTGCCAGTGTAAGCTTATGTTTGCATGGAGCCTTCCATGGTGTTTCCCGCTCACCCACTTCCCTCACCCCTCTGCTGCCTCTTTCTGCACACAACCATACCATTCTCTCCTTCTTCTGCTCTGTATCAAAATCTAACTGACTATGCTTCAGTGTTTCTTCTTATTCCCTCTGTCAGCTTTGTTGTATCCTCCAAGACCACGCCCCCTGGGGTCATAGAAGTGGAAGAGGGGCACGCTGTGGAGCCTGGGTATCATTTCTTTGACATTTTGTGTACTTATTTCTAAAATAAAAAAAACACACTATCAGCATCAATGTCCATGTTCATGGTAAAACCCCTAAGCACTGGCGGAGATCATCACTCTGCTCAGGAATTCCAGGCTCAGGATCGCAGCCTGATATCAAGCCAGTTCGTCCAGGAATATGGACAATAATTCTACAATAAATTAAAAACAAATAACACTGACATATATAAAATAGGTTTGCGTTTCTGCCGTTCATATAATCAAATATATGAAATTGTGAAGGGTATTAAGTATCAGGAGAAATGTAAAATATAAAGCATATCGGTTCTTAATAGCGGTGGATGGCCGGATGTTAAGGAATGAATTTGTTTGATAACGTCAATCCATATTTCCGGGAATGTTTGTTAGGCATCTTGCAGGCAGTATATTATATCCTTGCATGACCTTATCATGGCCATTTCAGCATACCGATTTTGCTAGCAGTGCTCCCCATTTCCACCGAATATATTGTTTACAATCGTCATTGTGCTAAGGCATCATTGATAATCATTTGTTCTTCTCAATATTTCAGAGGAATCATGTAATCATTTGGTGTATTTTCTAAATGGTATGGTCCCTTTTTATATATGTGTTAGTATTAAGTGGATGTTATACCTATTTTCATATAATGTTGGATTTGGCCGAAACATGTGTGAAAGGGCACCAAATTGATATATCAGTTTTTGTCATGCCCGCCTAATCTAACCTATTGGGTGGCCAGCAGCAGAATGCCTCTGCATACAAGAAATCTAAAAACCTGGTGTAGCAAGCAGAATGGTCCACCTTCAAATTTCCCCAGTTAAGTTGCGGGTCTGCCAAAGGAATACTGACAACCAGTTTATTAATCAGAATATGGTCCATTGCATTTTCCAAAGGTCATTTTATTGAATATATTGCCAGATGCAATCTTGTGGTAATTTGAAGTGCACTGACAATTCTTTGAAGGATGGTATACTTTGATGTATTTCATATTCAAAGTTTTCTGAACTTTTTTTCAACAGAGAATTCATCCACAGGTGTGCTTCCGTTTGTACATGGGTAATAAGGTAGGTACCATTTTCCAGTAATAAGGTAGGTACCATTTTCCAGCTATAGATGTCATTCAGTCAAAACATTTTGTTAAAGGGACGTTATGGTTAAGTTGCACTAATGCAAACCTCTGAAATCCAGTGAAAAAACATTGTTGAAGGGACATTATGGTTACAAGTAAAACCGAAAACCCCCAGAAATTCGCCAGTTATGGTAAGGTAAGCAACCATAACTCACGCCACCACCTCTTTAACAAAGTTTGTTCACTGAATTTCATACATTTTTACCAGACCCTACTTCAGTTCCTAATATCATGCTCAGCCCCAATATATCATTATTTTCAGCCACTCTATAACGTTTCAAGTACAAACTGGCCTACCCCACCTCCTAGTAACATTCTAAATAGTTCTATCAACTTTCTACAACTTTTTACACTGTTTTTCATTCGCCGATGTTCGCCAAAGTCTGATGTCACCACGGACTCCCGGAACAGTGTCATGTGACCGTAGGCGCGTGCAACGTAATGACGTGTTCGCGAACGGGCCTGTGCTTCACAAACATTTTGAATCTGCATTTTCAGCCAAATAGAAAGTTTCAAGCTAAAAGGTTACCCTTACACAGCTCCTAGACCCATTCTTACTCATTTTCCATCTGCAATCGAGGAGAAACCACCTGCTTGAAAGAGTATTGGCACTCCTGCTATTTCACTTCAAAAATCGGATCAGCCATGGCCATACCTCCTCCTCAAGAACAACCACCAGCAACACCACCACCACCACCAGCTGGAGGGCCTGAACAAGGGAAACGACACAATGATGCAGAGGAGGATCAAGAAGACCAGGAAGATGAGATAGAGGAAATGCCTACCTCCAGCACCCAGAGAGAATCATGGGTGTGGCAGTTCTTTAAGACTGTACAAGGGGTACCAAAGGCTCGGGCTACCCATGTTGAATGCATTGAGTATGGAATTACTCAGTTGCGGACAACATGGGCAGTACTCTTTTGATGCCATCTCCATGCGCCGCCACACCCGCCCACACCATCCAGGTAAACTGAGAAAGTCTGTTCCTTTTTCATAAAGTAGTAGACTGTCATCTTCTACCTCATCAACCTCAACCACTACTGCCATCACACAGGCTACTCCTGTGGGACAGAAAATTCCACTAGCTACCTTGCAAGTCCTAAAAGAGGCTGTTGATCCATATTTTTCGAGACAACAACACTTTGTACATACTGCAACATACCATTCTGCAGGGGAGAGCAGTTTCAAAGTGTTTTTGAGGATGCTATTAAGGAGCCTGAGAAACACTGCCCCCTACCTTAGATTTAATGAACGCCAAAAGTCTTCCCCTATCCACCGGCATCTCCATATCTCTGGTTGGTGCCCCTTCTCTCATTTCCCACCGCCACCTTGCTTCCTGGCCTCTCCTGTAAATACAAATAAAAAAAAATGTCAAAATAAAAAAACACCAAAAAAAAAGGATTTTTTTAGGAAGCACCTTTCAAAGTTAAAAAATAGAACTAAAAAAATAATCATCTACATTTTTCAGTAAAATAGTTAAACTCAAGAAAGATTCTCCAACATTTCTGTCCTGATCCCAGTCAGTGAGCATAGTCTTCATTCAGACACTCAGGCTAGGCAGAGCACATTATATCAATCAGCAGGTCAACTGTGGGTGTTAGCCTGGCACATATGGCATTTACACCATTCACAGCATCTACTTTAATAGACTTACGCGGTGTTCAGTAGTGATTTCATACACTTAAGATGGGTGCGCGCAAAACCGTAGCAACACGGTTCTATTCATATTCGCAGCAGGAGCTACTTAAGCCCCGCAACCTCTGGAACATGCACTTCGTGTCTGCTCTGCTGACAGCGGTGTAACGCTACCTGCGTTTCTTCCCACAGAACCTAAGAAACAGACGATAATAGAGACATTCGTTTTACGAAAAGCTACAGGGCGCAATAGTTCACTGAAGAGACTTACCTGACAGAAGTTATATCTCTGACGTTGTTATATTCATTTAAGAACATTTATTCGCTCTCCGTATCTCCTCAGTCAGAATTTTCACTCACCGCCGCAGCATCTTCAGTCAGTAGTTTTCACTCGCAATTGCAGCATCTTCAGTCAGAAATGTCATCAATTTCAAAGACAACACAAGAGGTATTTAATTAAAAAAATGAACTTAACAGTTTTACAGAGATGTTTTATAAGCGCTTACCTACCTGAAGGTTCTTCAAGTTTTCACCTCTCAGTTGTTACCACACTCCACCTCGAAGGTTGCAGTTACTCTGTATTGGCGAACTTACGTTTTAACTTTTTCTCATCCTGAGTAACTCCTCAGCCATCCGCAGCCATAATTCTTTCCCCAAGTTCCTAGAACCTGCGGAAAAAGAGAAAAAGACAAAAGTAATTAGCAAGAGAGATCTCTCCAACGTAGGAATCATTTCAATCCTTAAACACTACAGTATATTCATCTGCTTAGTTACCTCAGACTCATTCTTAAAAGAATAGACATTTTCAAGGCAAGAAGCTATAGAGTTCATCTGCATCCCAATTTACCATTTTTTCTCCATCTAAACGCGCCCCTGTAGAACAGGATGGAGAGCTCCACCATAATAAAACACAGATGAGAAATGAGTGATTTTAGGTGTTTATTCATATCTCATCTAGTATTTATCTCAGTTAATAGAGGTTATAGCATTTCTATAGTTGTTTGTCCAAACACAGAAAAAGAATCCCAAAGGCTCCAAGGTATCAGGTCCAGAAGCTGGGAAGGTATTATGCTCCAGAGGAGTTCAGGTAAGCGTTACAGAATGCGAAGCCGTACTTAAAATACTCCACCTGAGCATAATGGAAAACGCAGAAATAGACAATTTATCCAGATTTTGGGGGAGTTAAGGGCAGAAGTCCATGCAGCTAGGTCAGAAACCAATTCTCTCAGGAGAGAGTTGGTGGTTAACAGAGAACACACTGATGAATTGGATTGCCAATTATTACAGTCCCAAGCAGGACAAGCACCACTTCCTGGTGGTGTCCCAGAGGGTCAAGTTTCCACTCCCAGCCCTCTTCTACAGGTGGTTTTACTGGGGAACATTGCACTAGCAGCCCCAGAAAGGTTTATGGGGATCCAAAGCGTTTTGCAGTATTCATGAACCAATGTAATTTATACATCCATGTAGACCCGGAGTCTTTCCTTCAGATCAGGCCAAGGTGGCATTTGTGTTATCATATTTGGGTGGACATGCTGCTGACTGGTCCATTTCCTTAGTCAATCAAGATGACCCATTATTAAGAAACTTCCCTGGTTTTCGGGAGGAGTTAGAGAAACTCTTTGCCCATCATGCTCAGGGTCAGGCCTTGGATAATGAGTTGATCTCTTTATGCGAAGAAAACCAAGAATTGTTGGCTTACATAGCTTCCTTTAATCGATTAGTAGCAGAGACTAATTGGCCTGAGGAGAAGAGAACAACACTCCTTTATTGAGGATCACGAGGAGAACTCAAAGACATATTGGCGGAGGTAGTGAACCCTCCTACAGGTTGTGCCGAATTCATTGACCTAACTATACAATTGGAACACTGGTTGCCGGACCGAAGCTCTGATCGGGCCAGATTAGAGACTAGATCATTCTACTTTCGTTCAAAAGACAGTGGAACTCGTCAAGTGACTGAAAGTCACTCTGAACCAATGTAGTTAGAAGCTGCTTGGGGTCCAATTTCTAAAGAAGAGACAAAAGAAGACAACAGAATGTGTGCCTCTATTGTGGTTCAGCTGGTCATCACCTTCGTAACTACCCAGTGAAACCTCTGTGGAAACCAGTGGGAGCCGTAGACAAGGCAGACAGGAATATAATAAAGAATAAACTGACGGAAAACTCCAACACCTGACAAGTGTAGAGGTCGACTTGTCGAGCCAGAAGAAGGAAATTCAGATCTCTCATTTCGTTGTTCCAGCTGTCTTAAGTAGTGACCTTCAACCTTCCAAAGTTATATGCTCTTGAAGTATATGTGGACAGTGGTGCGATTGGGAACTACATGGATTACAAACTAGCAGGCAAGATGGGTATTGGCATGCACCCAAAGGCTATGGTAGAAAATGTCACTGCAGTAGATGGTACTCAACTGATATTCGGACGAGTGACAAAGCGTACTGAAGGTTGCACCTTACATTGCCTGGATGGACATCGAGAAAAGATCTTGTTTGACCTAAGCAGTGCTCCACAGTTTAAAGTAATCTTAGGTATTGCATGGTTAGAGAAACATGATCCACAGATCGATTGGCTTACCCGAACCTTAGTATTTACAGAGAAATACAAACACTCATGCTATGTTCAAGACAGAACCTTTGAAGAAGAAGTTCAAGTGATTTAAAGAGAAGAATCTACCTTAGGATTAATAGGAACTCTTCCACCAGAGTATCAACATTTTCAAAATGTTTTTGAAGAAGAACTGGCCAACGTGTTGCCCCCACATCAGCCATATGATTGTCAAATCGATTTATTCCCTGCTTCAAAAACACCATGTAGCAGAATTTATGCTTTAACCGAACAAGAAAATATTAATTTGAAGACATATTTGTATAACTACCTAGCCAATGGTTTTATTCAGCCTTCTAAGTCCCCTATGGCTTCTCCTCTGTTCTTCATGCCCAAGAAGGAAGATGACCTTCATACTTGCAGAGACTATCGTGCCTTAAACCAGATCACAGTTAAGAACCTGCTTCCACTCATTCCAGTGTTAATGGACCAAGTCAAAGATGCAAATGTTTTTACCAAACTGGACCTTCGAGGAGCTTACCACTTAGTGAGACTCAAAGAAGCGGATGAATGGAAAACTGTCTTCCGCACAAAATACGAGTATCAAGTTATGCCTTTCAGCTTATGCAACGCTCCAGCGGCTTTTCAGAACTTAATGAATTATGTTTTACGTGAATTGCTAGATGTCTGTGCCGTAGTGTACCTTGATGACATTCTAATTTATTCAAGCTTGGCCCAAGAGCACATAACTCAAGTGAGGGCAGTACTTATGAAACATACGGCAACAAAAGTTATTTGTCAAGCTGGAAAAATGCTAATTTCATAGGACCTCAGTGGAATTTTTGGGATTCATCCTGTCACCACTGGGAATTCAAATGGATAACTGAAAAGTTGAAGCAGTTTTGAATTGGCCTTCCCCTATGTCAGTGAAAGGAGTCCAAAGTTTTTTTGGGATTCGTCAATTTTTTTAGATGCTTTGTTGCAGGATTTTCCCAACTGGTCCATCCAATAGCTTTGTTATTGCCAAAGCACAAGACATTCTCCTGGACCAAAGAAGCGGAAGAGGCCTTCCAGACCTTAAAAAAACATTTACCACTGCTCCCGTTTTGAGACACCCACAACCTGAGCTACCATTTATAGTAGAAACGGACGCGTCCAGTGCTGCAATGGGAGCTGTTTTATCACAAAGAGATACAAAAACTGGACAACTGCATCCAGTGGCCTTCTGGTCAAAGAAGTTTTCAACAGCAGAATTAAATTACAGTATCACAGATAAGGAATTACTAGCAATAAAACATGCTTTCAAGGAATGGAGACACGATTTATTGGGGGCCCGACATACCGTCACGGTTCTCAGAGACCACTGAAACTTGCAATATTTACACAATGCAAAGGCTCAGTCATCCCGACAACTCTGCTGGGCATTGTTTTTTGAGGAATACGATTTTGTTATAACTTACCGCCCCGGAGTATGAAATGGTAAGGCGGATGCCTTGTCAGGTATTGGAGAGAAAGAAGAGGTCCAAAGAATCTCGGATCCAGTGAGCTTAATTTAATTCCGGAAGAAAATATGCTGGGCGTCACTGGTTTTTCAGAGGAAGACCTAAAGTCGCAGATTCTACTCAGCATGACCACTTCAGAGTTAGAGGCCTGAGAGTCAAAAGGACCAAAGTGTTGCATTCAAGAAGGTTTATCTTATTTCCAGAGTCATCTTTACCTACCAAATCAGGAGCTACAAAGGAAGGTCATGGCAGATTACCATGGAGCAACACTAGAAGACCACCCTGGAATTGCTAAGACATCAGCCAAGATCAAAAGACACTTTTGGAGGCCAACATGGTGCAAGGATATAATAGATTTCATCCAAACTTGTGGTATTTGTGCCCAAAACAAAAGCTCAAAGAAGAGACCTGCAGGACTTCTTCAGCCGTTACCTATTCCACCAGCACCATGGCATACCATTTCTATGAACTTCATTACTGAGTTACCCCCTTGTACGGGTTATAATACAATCCTCGTAGTGGTGGACATGTTCTCCAAAATGGCTCATTTCATTGCCCTTAAGGGACTCCCCACGCCATCAGTTTTGGCAAAAGTGTTTCTAGAACAAATTGTATGTCTTCATGGATTTCCATCAGTAGTGATCTCTGATAGAGGGAGTCAATTTGTC
The DNA here is from genome assembly GCF_040938575.1 of Ambystoma mexicanum. Lineage (NCBI taxonomy): Eukaryota > Metazoa > Chordata > Amphibia > Caudata > Ambystomatidae > Ambystoma > Ambystoma mexicanum. The sequence goes on from NC_090922.1 coordinate 274,378,982, forward strand.
TCCCAATTCTGGAGGAAATGTTGTGAGTTGGCTAAAGTTGAAGTACATTTATCTACCAGCCACCACACACAAACTGACAGTCAAACTGAGAGAACCAATCAAACCTTAGAACAATACCTTCAATGTCTTCTCCACCAAATTGATTGTTCTTGGGTGGATGTCCTCTGGGTTGCAGAGTATGCTTAATGTAACTCTGAACACACCTCCACAGGTTACACCTTTTTTTACTTCCTTAATGGTTCAAATCCTCAGACCTCTACCTTGAATCCAACAGTTTCCTTGGAGATGCCAGCAGTACAAAATCTTCATGAGAATATTACCCAGGTACAGAAAGAGGTCCTGAGACATTTAACTATAGCAAAGGAAAGTCAAAAGAAATGTGCAGATAAACTTCTGAGAAAATCTCCAGATCATAAAGTGGGAGACAAAGTATGGTTGTCTTCTAAACACATTGCACTTAAGGGCCCATGTAAATTCCAGCCTAGGTTTCTGGGCCCATTCTCTGTGGAAGCTATTGTCAACCCTTTAGCTGTAAGGTTAAACCTACCATCTCACATGCAAATTCATCCTGTATTCCATGTTTCCTTGTTGAAACCCATGAATCCGAGCACACCAGACTCCAACAATCACCCAAACCCATGATTATAGAAGGTGAACCAGAATTCTTAGTGAAAGAAATCCTATATTCTAAGAATGTCAAAAGGAAATCGTTCTACTTAGTGGTTTGGAAAAGGGGGAAAATTGTCATAATCCCAGTCAGTGAGCATAGTCTTCATTCAGACACTCAGGCTAAGCAGAGCACATTATATCAATCAGCAGGTCAAAGGTGGGTGTTAGCCTGGCACATATGGCATTTACACCATTCACAGCATCTACTTCCATAGACTTCTGTGGTGTTCAGTAGTGATTTCATACACTTAAGATGGCCGCCCGCAAAACCCATTTACAAGTAGCAAGACGGTTCTATTCGTATTCGCAGAGGGAGCTACTTAAACCATGCCTCCGCTGGAATGCACGCTTTGCGTGTGTTCAGCTGACATCGGTGTAACGCTACCAGCGTTTCCCCTCCTAGAACCTAAGAAACAGAAGATAATAGAGACATTAGCTTTACGGTTCACTGAAGAGATTTTCCTGACAGAAGTTATCTCTGACACTATTATATTCATTTTAGAACATTTATTTGCTCTCCGCATCTCCTCAGTCAGAAGTTTCACTCACCGCCGCAGCATCTTCAGTCAGCAGTTTTGGCTTGCAGTCACAGCATCTTCAATCAGAAGTTTCATCCGCAGCCACTGCATCTTCTGAATATTTTTCCTCAGCTTTCTGAAAACCTGCAGACAACACAAGAGGTATTTAATTAAACAAACAAACTTAACAGTTTTACAGAGAAGACGTTTTCTAAGCTCTTACAAACCTGAAGGTTCTTCATGTTTTCACGTTCCAGTTGTTACCTTGCTCGACCTTGAAGGCTGCAGTTACTCTGTATTGGCAAACATACGTTTTAACCTTTTCTCATCCTGAGTAACTCTGCATCCATTTGCAGCCATATTTCTTTCCCCAAGTTCCTAGAACCTGCGAAAAAAGAGAAAAAGACAAACATATTTAGTAAGAGAGATTTCTCCAACGTAGGAATCATTTCAATCCCTAAAGACTACAGTATCTTCATCTGCTTACTTACCTCAGACTCATTCTTAAAAAAATAGACATTTTCAAAGCAAGAAGCTTTAGAGTTCATCTACATCCCAACTTACCATTGTTTGAACAACAGGATGGAGAGCTCCACCATAATAAAACACGGGTGAGAAGGGATTGATTTTAGGTGTTTGTTCATATCTCATCTAGTATTTATCTCAGTTAATAGAGGTTATAGCATTTCTATTGTTGTCATTTGTTTGCCCAAAGACAGAAAAAGAATCCTAAAGACTCCAACGTATCAGGTCCACAGGCTGGGAAGGTATTACGCTCCTGAGGAGTCCAGGTAAGCGTTACAATTTCCATTAGCATGTTGTACTATGCTAATAGAAATAATGGACAATTGTATACTAGAGAAAAAGGAAAAAGCACAGAAACAATTTTATGTCCCAAATAACTTTCCCTAGCATACAATAAGAACCATAATCCATGGACCTTCATGACTATCTGCGGTCTACGTAGTCCCCTTTCCAGGCCATGCATCTTTAAAAGACCTGGAATGCACATGCACACCATCGCACAGGACAGCCCGTCTACTCCTTTTACTTTTATGTTTGTAACACTCCCTCATTGCCTGCTTTCGAACAGTTACACATCCATCCACCAATCACTTCCAAAAACTCTACATATAACCGTGTCAACAGATTAAACTTCCACCCACCAACTACCACTTAACAATTGTCTAGAAAGCTTTTGCGTCTGCATTTCCCTTACTTATACAAAACAATTGTGCACACTGCTGCTATACATGCACATATGCATTGTGCAGTAAGAGTAGTGCAGGAATGGAAGGTGGATTAGGGATGGAAAGTGCTGATAGGAGCCCAGAAGGAAAGTGCCAAGGGATGCCAAGGTGGACAGCCACAGGCTAACTGCTGGGGCAGAGGAGTCCCAATGGTGGGGTACACAGCCGCCAGGTGGTAGAACGGCAAGGGCACTGATGAAGGAGGCGTGGTGTACTGGTGTTGACTAGATATAGGGCCTGCAACCTGTGAGGTTCATGAGAGACCAGGCCACCTGTCTCAGTGGCAGTGGTATGAGTTAGCAGGGAAGGGATTGAGGGAAACAGGAAGAGAAAAGCAGAGTTTTGTGAAGTCCTGGGCAGGAAAAAAAACGCAAACATGCTTTGTTTATTTGTTTGTTTATTAATTTGTAGGGCACACCAAACCCTTAGGTAACTGGGCGCACAGCATAACACAAATAATTAAAGCTTAGTTACAGATATAAACAGGTAAAGCTAAAGCTTGGAGGCTTAGCTACAAATGTTGAGATGTAGAGGTATGAAGCATATATGTAAACATACAATTGAAATCATTGGACTTAATGGGCATTAAGGCGTAACCAGGTGAGGGTGTTGCATCTGAAGCTGTAATAAGACTGATCCCTTCTGAGCTCAACTCGTAGTGCATTCCAGTGCTGAGCCGCTTTTACTGGGAAACTGTTGCCTCCTGTTTTTTTGAGTCTGAATCTAGGTATTTGGAGGCAGTAGGAATTGGCTGTCCTGCAAGGTCATACAGATGTTTTCCTAATTATTCTTTCCTTCAGGTATGGATGGGCTATCTTATTAAGACATTTGAAGGTTAATGACACAGTTTTGAAGACTATCCTATCGCTAATATTTAACCAGTGATGGTTTCTCACAGCATTGGATATGTGCTCTCTGGTGGGGAGGTTCACGGCCGTTCTAAGCGCATTATTTTGCAGTGTCTGTAATTTGTTGATGATGTATTTGTTGGCTCCTAGGTACAGTGCATTACAGTAGTCCAATTTTGATAAGATAAGAGCATTCACTAATATGATGCAACTTGCTAGTGAGAGGAATGGTCTGCATGCTTTGATGAGTTTGCCAGTATAGCCAGTGGATGAGGCCAAGGAGTTTACCTGTTTTTTTAGATTTAGCGTGGAGTCCAGCTAGAAGCCAAGTGTCTTCACTTCTTTGGCAACTGTAATTATGTTGCCATCAATGTTGAAGGCGCTATAGTTGGTGTCAAGTTTTTTTAAGTTATTGGCCGAGCCAAAGATTAGGATCTCCGTTTTATCGTCATTCAGCAAAAAGCCATGGGTTGCCTGAATGAGGATGTATATTTCATTTACTAAGGCCATATCTGAGGTGAAATTGCCCAAAAGGGGAATGAGGATCTGGGTGTCGTCCGCGTAATTTGTGTAGGTGACACCCAGTCTGTCCAATTTGTCAAATAAAGGCTCAGTAAAGATATTATGCATGGTTGGTGAGACACAGGAGCCCTGAGGGACGCCACATGTGGTTTGAATTGGGTCTGATGATGCTGAAGTGGAGAATACTCACATATTTCTATTATCTAGAAAGGACTGGACCCAAGCTATCGCTTCACTCGAAAAGTGTGCAGCCGATGCTAAGTGTTAGCATAATACTGCATGGTCCACCAGGTCGAATGCTGCCGACAGATCAAGGAGGAGTAGCATAGCTCGGTTTCCTTTGTCGTTGAGCTCGTCAATTTGAGCTTTAAGGTCTATTAATGCTGTCTCTGTGCCATGCTGGGGTCTGAAACCCGATTGGCGGGAGCCTAGAAGTTGCTTGGTCTCACAGTAATTTTGAATTAATTTGAAGATAGGCCACTCTATCTATTGTGATAGGTGATGCGGAGGAGAATGACAAGGAACAGGAAGATTGGGTAGAGGAAGTTCCTACCTCCAGCACCCAGAGACAATCATGGGTTTGGTGGTTCTTTAAGACCATTGGGAGTATGCCAAAACCTCGGGCTGCCAAGGTCTAATGCATTGAGTGCAGAGTCGTACTCAGTCGCAAACAACCTGGGCAGTACTTTTTTGTGACCACCTCCATACAACACCACAGGTGCTCTACGAAAGGATATTCCTTTCTCAGGGAGAAGTAGGTTATCTTCCTCCACCCCATCTTCCTCAACCGCTCCTACCACCACACAGGCTAACTCTGTGGGGCAGAGGATCCCACCGGCTGCCTTGCATGCCATATAGAATGCTGTTGACGCTTACCTTTCGAAAGTCACAATACTCTGTTTGTACTGAGACACATCACTCTTCAGGCAGGAGCAGTTTCAGAGTGCTTTTGAGGCTGCGATCAAGCAGCACAAGGAACACTGCCACCTAACTTAGCTTAAAGGCATGCACAACATCTTTCCCTGTCCACCTATGGTTGGTGCCCCTTCCCTCCCTTTCCTCCCCACCTTAACTCCTCACCTCTCCTACAAGAAAAACGAAATCCCCCAAAAATATAAAAGCCAGAAAGACAGAAAAAGGTTCCTTCAGGACCCACCTTTCACAGTTAAAAAATAGAACTAAAAATAAAAATCACAGGGCCTTTTGCAGTCTGCATAGTCTGCGGACAAAAGGCTGCCTCCACAATGCACAATAATAATATCTGGACATTTAAAGTGAGCCTACTATCACAGGATGATAATAAAGTCACCCAGTTTGATCCACAATCTGCATACCATAAAACTTCCACTTCTTCCAATAGAATAGTAGCAGAGATGACACGAGATTCAGTATAAAACTTTAATGAATGGATCTAAGAATCTCCTACCATCCACACACTCTGCTTCTTCATAGCCATAGCCACAGCCTTCTTCACTATGCACAACAAAGAAAATATTTTCTATCCTGTACTCCTGTACACTTCAACTCCTCCTCCAATATCACAAAACCTTATTGGCTAGTCCCCTAATGTCCTCTTTCCATTCCAGGCATCCTTAAAAAATCTGGATGCACATGCAGGTCTGCAGACCACCGTGGGAACCGCGGACACCGTAGCACCTCTGCACCTTTTTTCACCTATCAAAACATCTCATATCAACTTTATTCCACCTCTACACTTTCCAGGCCCTCTTTAGGCCACCAAATAAACCCAAAGGTGTCTTTCGAGAATTTTTCCTCACCGTACTATATGCAGACACTGGCGGCTGTTTGCAGATCTAACATGCCGACCGTTCCCAAAAATATGACACAGCTCACATTTTTGAACATCCAACCAGTGGGTGCGTTCAATGGCCAGACCCAGACATCACAAATTTGTTGTTACCTCCTTTTTGGGCATTTAAAAAAAAACTACTGGATAGATTTATACCATATTTACAAAGGCACGATTTTGGGACTAAGCCGCCACTTATGGTGTACATTTGGTGAAATTCTGTCCAGCGGTTTGGGCTGTAGGTGCGAGCAAACATTTTTTCCATTGTGTCTATGAGGATTTCCAAAAATGTTGGGACCCCTCTATAACTTTGCCCCCCTTGATGAAACCACACCAGACTTGACGGAATGATTCCAAGGGTGGCATATACTTTCTTTGCAAAGTTTGGTCAGGATTCATCCAGGAGGGGCAAAGTTATAAGCTGCCCACAAAGAGCCCTTTCTATGAGTTGAGCAACTTAACCATAACTACACGGCCACTACCGCAGGCCGTGTAATATACCTGGATTGTGTTATTTGAAATCAAGTCTGCTGTTGTTGCACAATACAGATTTATAAATTATTCAGTTGTACATGGATATTTCAAGTTAGAGCCAGCTAGGTTCTTTACTTGCAAATAGAAGCAACACAGATATTGGGTAATTTACGAATACTGTTGCTGAGTTTGTTAATGATAATTCTGGCAATCATAGAACTCCAAATAAAAGATTTAGGGCATCATTCGGAATTGAGTGCTAACAGTATATAAGCACTCTTTTCCAAAGACAACCAGAATTACCATTTACCAAATTCAAGGTTTGTAGTTTATGTCCAGCATTTTTCCAAGGGAATACAACCAGTGGTAAATAAAATGGATTTGTATCCCGAAAATGTGCCCATCTTTAGCTCCACCTCAGATTTTTTGGGGATTTGTAGAGCACTCTGCAGCCCAAAGGCATCGAGGCAGATGTGGAGGTTAACATTCCAAATAAGAGCCAAAAGTATTTCTGACTTTTTAATGCTCAGAAGGGGAGCATATGTGCTTCCTTTTACTATGGTAAAACATTTTTAGAATGGGCCACGTTAAGGGAGTGAAAAGGGGTCCGCCCTTCATCAACCTCCTTATGTAATACACAAAAGGGTCAGCAGTAACCCCTTTCTGCCTTATCAATATGTAAAGTAGTAATATGAACAGCCTCTGTTCATTATCCATTTGCATCGTCACATGCTCAGTGAAAAAGCACACATACAAAATAACACAATAAAAACGGGGAAAGCGTGTTTGTGTATGTTGTGAATACACTGGCCCTCATTACAACCCAGGCGTTAAGGGGTCAACGGCGCCGTAAAAGGTGGCGGCACCGTCAAACCCTTAACGCTTGATTACGAGGTCCCTTTGCGGGTGGCACTTTAACGCCTGCTTTTAGCAGGCGTTAAAAAACCAACCTGCAAAGGGACCTAGGAGCTAATTACGGCACCGTAATTTACGGTGCCGTAATTAGCGCCTTCCCCAGTCCCATTGAGCCCTATGGGGCAAAAATGGGAATGGGAAAGGGCCATGCCGGCATGGGGAATTACCGCCCTGCCAACTTCGGAATGGGGCGGTAATTCCCCATTCCGCCATGGCGGAGTCGGTAAGTTACCGGCATGGACCATGGTGCTATTAGCACCATGGTCCAACGCCTGGGTCGTAATGAGGGCCACTGTGTGAACCACTGTGTGTGTCTGAGTGAGTCAGTTTGCGTGTGTATGTGTTTGTATGGGAATGTGCTTGCATGGGACTATATATTTTTGTATGTGTCTGTTGGGTGGGGAGGTGATGGCCCACCGAGGCACTATGAATGTGAGACCCTGCACGACCACACCTGCACATGAATGTGATTTAGAGTGGCATGTTGGCACATATTACGGACACTTTCATTGCACAATTGTACAGTGGCTATGTTAGCATGTATGCTGAAAGTGTTTTACAAGGCAGCATACAGTCTACATAGGCATCATGAACAACTGCTTTACACGGGCAGTGCTGGTATTTATTTGGGGCACCATTATGAAATGTTTTACTGTGACAATACTGACATACATTTGGGCACATACAGCATGAAGATGTAGTACAATACTCCTGTGCACTGCCAGTAACCTGATATCCATCTATTGTTTTTTCAAGTGTTACATAAGCGACCACATGTAAATTGCATGGCTTTTTTCCTTGTTTTTTTTTTTTTTTTTTTAAATGGGTCTGTCAAATGTGCCATTTCAACTAAATATTTACTTTTATTTCTCAGGGGGAAAACCCCACGATAGCCAATATATGGGTTCAGAAAGAAATTAATTGATGTCACTGACTTACCATGTTCATCCATTTGTACCCGTCCATCCTATTTCAACTATCCAGCAATCAACACAATCGTTTACATCAATTAGACATCACAAGCAAGCATCCATCACACCAATATTAACACCATGACACACATATTCAATTACATCATCCATCTAGACATACCTATCCAGTCATGCTAACACCCATACATACCAATGAAGAATGGGTGGTCAGTCAAAATCTCGAAAAAAAAAGTCGAATAACAATAATGTCGAAAAATAAAGCTCGAAAAAAAAAGTCGAATTCCTTTTTTTAAAATTATATATTTATTTTGGGGTGCGGGAATAAACAAAAATGGGTAAAACAAAAACAAAAAAGTGGGTTGGGGGGAACCCCCCCCATTTCGAATGAAAAACGTAATTAAAAAAAATTCTTTTCACTATAAACCAAATTAATGCAGATCATTTCACCCTCACCCATCCATCCTTCCACACAACCAAACCCATCCACCTTTTCCACCTATTCCAACATATCCACCAACATATTAACCCAATCACATCCATTCACACAATGGCATCCGGTATCCATCTAAGCAATCACAACCATCAACCCATCCATCCTCCAGCCACATAATCACACTCACATTCATACACTTTCTCATCAGCATCCTAAATTAACTGTTGCCTTCATTAGTTTCCCTAGTTTAAAAATGGCTACAATGCAACTTGTTTGCCCTAGTGTAATTGTTGCCACCCTGTATTTAGTTCCTTGGCTTTCTAGAATAACTGTTGCCACACTATAGGAATTGTTTGTCCTACTTTAACTGTTGCCCCACTGTATTTCTTTCCATATCACTGCAAGAATGATATGCACTAGTTGAAGTATTTGACCTAGTTGAATTTTGCCCACTGTATTTTGATCCTTAGTATACTAGATTCCTTGTTTGCCCACAGTATGAATAGTTTACTCCAACACTAACAACCCCTTCTTCACACCCAAACACACAATCCACAGACCAATAATGGCACTCGTACAAAGCAATGTACAGTTCTTCCCTAAAGACATCAAAGGATCCTACGCCTCTGCAAACAACTTAAATACCACTGCCCGAGCCAGTGCATCCTAGTCCCATGTCAAATTATTCTATGTTCTTGACCACGACCACCTTGAAACAGAGCCGTATGCAGTACCCTGGTACATCCGAACTGTAGGCATTATCACAACAAAAAACCTATCTTACATGTTCCCTCTCTCCATACTAACCTGACCCACCCTCCTCTTTTTCAGGTACGCCAGAGTGCCTGTAGACAAAGCATATTGCAGCAGAGTGCAGTATAAATACTAGTGATGTAAAGTAGCAAAACATGTGCACATCCTCACATTAGCATCCTAAATTAATTGTTGCCCCACCGTCTGATTTGTTTCCCCTAGTTGAACAGTTGCCCCAGTTGTCTACCTCACTGCATTAATTGTGTGCCCTCCTTGAATTGTTTTCCCTAGTTTGTACCCCCTTTGTATTTTGCTCCTTAGCATCCTAGATTAAGTGTTGCACCACACTTTGAACTATTTGCCCTTCTGTAACTGCTGCCCCAATGTATTTTGCTCCTTTTCATAGTATTCATTGTTTGATCTAGTTCATTTGTTTGCCTATTTTAATTGTTATCTTAGTGTATTTTGCTCCTCCGTATCCTAGATTGTTTGCCAGCAGTATGAACTGTTTGCTCCTACACCAATACGCTCATCTTCATGGCCAAACACACTATACACTGACCAGCTATGCCGCAAAAGAAGTAAAACAGCATAACTGTACACCTATACAATCAACTTACATGTGACTGACCCCTCCAAAGCACCCACCCAACATTATGGGCACAAGGGGCTCCCTTCTGGACACAATATCTGAATGCCCTCAACATTGACAAACTGTAAACAGATCCGCACGCAGTACTCAGTTACGTCTGAACTACATACATCAACATAGCAGCAAGGCTATCTTGCATTTACCTCTTTCCCTCTAGCCTAACCCACCCCCTCTCTTTCAGATCTGTGAGAGTGCCTGGAGACCATATAAATGTCGGCCTGCATGGTATTGATCCCAGTAATAAGAGAACACATAATAAGTATAACCAGTTCTTCAGAGATTACAACCAACAAAATTGGTATTTCTGGTATACCATGGCGGCATTCCAGCAATGCCTCCTCTGCCAGAGGTGAACTTTGAATAGGGCAGATTTTCAAAAATACCCCCATTGGAGATGTCGATTTCCTCCAGCAGGGATTGAACCTGAAAATCCACCATTCTTGTGATGACCCCGCCGCCTCCCCTTAATGTTTCTAACCACTGTTGATTATCAGTGTAGAAAGGCAGTTAAGAAAGCATTATACAGAAGTAATGGAGATTAAGGCCTTTTATCATTTTAATCAGTTAGACCCTTCTCAAAAGGGAAAGGCTTTATCTTGTCTATCAGTTAATATGCTTTGCCATGATCTCTAGGCGTGTTTGGTGACATTCCAGAAAGGTCCGGATAGCAACCTGCACTGGTGGTTTTCTACCCAGACAGTTAATTCCTTTTAAAAATCAATGAAAGGGATATGAAGCTATGTGCTCTTCACATTTAAGCCAGGTTAAGTTTTAGGGTTCTTCTTTACATTATATGGTCATTCGCTCATGATGGGTGTGTGCTCTTATCCAGCTATCCATGTAACAGATCAGGATTGTGTTAGTTTACAACAGCTGGCTTGTTGTTAAATAATATACGAAATGTCAAGTGGGAATAAGTTGGGTTTATTATCAAGTGTTGAAATATGGAAATAGAGGTGATAAAGCTCCATAGTGGACAGTTTGAGAATCAGGCCTCCAAAATACTTTCAGAGCTTGTTGAGGCTACACCTGAAGTTAATTTAGATCTAGATAAATGTGTTAGGAGGGCATTATGAGTTGATTAATGATAAATAAACTGTATTTGCCAAATACTGCCACATTTATTACCCGCCTACTTCCAGGTTGTAAGGCACATTTACCTTCAGCAGTTTTCTGGTGGGATACAACAGCTGCTAAATAAGTTGGATTTTCATCCAGGAAAATGCATCTATTTTTACCACCACGTCAGAGATGAAGGTACAAATTAGACATTTACGTTCTTAATTTACAGAAGGGAAGCAAGGGTGTTTTCCATCAAAACAGGAACACGTTTTAGAAATGGGTCATGATAAAGGGATTAAAGGTGGGCCCCCGTCTAATCAGTTTTCTCATGGAATGCATGAACGGGTCAGTATTGACAATTTCATGCATTAAGAATGCACAGTAGTGGCATGAACCACAACTGCATGTTATACATTTTCGCCATCACATTGAAGGTGGAGGAATTTTACATAACAAATGACACAAACATTACTTCAGAGCAGGGCTTGAGCAAGGATATTTGCCACTCTATGCAAAAGGTACATTTGCCACCCCCCACACACAAGCATGCAAACATACCCTGACCTTTGCACTGCTTCTTCAAAATATATTGTATCTCTTAACATGCATGTCCACATGAACATCCAGATCCTTTTTCATGCTTTTTATTACATGGAAAAATTAAATCACTTTCAAAACCTCTCACACTATAGTATCTATCAGACACCCGTTCTCTGAATCCAGACTTCCTCCCCCTCACTATTTCTCTCTCACGCACACACTCTAAGGGAAGATATCCCGTACCGGCAATTCAGATCCAATCTGATTCAATGGCTAAAAGAACCTGATGCCTAACCTCACCCTTCTGACATCTAGGATCTCATGTATATTTTGTATATTTGTTCTGCCTTATTTAGTCATACCTGCATTCTTGTAAACTTACTGTATATACATCTGTGACTCTTTGACAAATACATATCCACAGCATTGTAACCGTAGTGTAAGAGGATTCAATTCAGCACTACAGCCAAGTCAACGCCTAGTCTAGAATACTGAATGAAAACCCTTATTGATATATCTTTATGTCCAGTTCATGCGTTCTGGATGACTACCCCTATATAACACCCCTCTCTCAGAATCCCCCTGACCCCACTGAGCCAAGAAGTAGTTCTGTTTTGCAAGTTTAAAGGTTTATTTGATAACTTAAACAATATATATTATATCACGCTTTATAATAAATTAATAATTGAATATCACACTTAATCTGATATGATAAAGATTAACAACGGAGAATCTGGCACTAGCACACTTCTTTATAATCACTAAGGAGTTGACATGAAATGGATAAGATAGCACACTGGTAAATAGGGACAGAAGAATAATGTGGAAGAGAATGTTTTATAGGGTTCAAGGAAATGCAAGGTTGAATGAATGAAATGCAGTATAGAAAATACTCAATATGATTTCAACAAAACAATGTAATCACTTTTCTCTGGCAATTCACCCCCCCTTTTATGCAATGCAAGGAAATGGAAGGAAGCACACAGTTCTCAGAAATGCAGTTCAAATGTAATTCAGTTCACCCAGCAACTTAGACTACAGAAGTTGAAAACACAGGCAAAATGCTTTTAAATGTGCTGGAAATGAAGAAAAAAATATGCTAAAATGCTTTTAATTCCCTTTAGAGGTTCAGGGTGAGTGAAATCAAGTTAATATTAGCTCAGGCTCACTCTAGCAGTGATGCAGGGATAGTTTTTATGAGGCAAACGATTTTTTTTCAGAGGAAAGCAAAAGCAGCTATCTTTTTGCAAGTGGAGAAATTTTCAAATCGCGGAAAAATTCGCGGATGCGTCTGGCGCGATTACAGAGGAACTCCAAGGACTATCACTATCGTTTTGGGGTCCTAGGAAAGCCTAGGATCTCAGCTTCCAGATGAAAGTTACTGCAAGTCTCTAGCACAAACGGTCACGGGGATATGAGCGATTAAATAAAGGTCGTTTTTCAGATTTGAAATTTTAAAGTTCAAAAAGACAAGTGCAGCTTGCAACTAGAAAATGACAGGTGACAGCTATGCAAATGACAGGTGACAGTTAGGAGACAGTTCTACTTAGATTAAAATAGGATTGAATTATATTATTTTAACTAAGAGATTGGTTCTGCACAGTTTTCTTGGTACTCACACTATATTCTTGAGTGAAATGGGCCTCGCCATGGATCTGGTCAGGTTTTAGACGGGACTCTGGTCTCTGCACTTCACAGTGATCTGGGTCTGCTCTCTCTCTGGATTCTGAAGATTGAGGGATTTAAAGTCTGGATCTTTCTGCACAGCTTTCTCTGGAGATTGATGGAGGTAAAGTATGGATTTTCCCGGCAGAGCTTCCAGCTGCAAATGGATTTGAAAGTCCCTATCTGTCCTGTCTGTCTGCTTTTATGTGTTTAGAATGTGGGTGTGTTCTTGCATCACTGACCTTACCTCTCTCTCAGCTTCTAATTGGTCAAACTTCCATTTCTCACTTGATTGGGGGAGCTAAGTTGTGTCAGAGTGATGTCATTTTATGGCTTGCAGAGAGGACACTCCCCAGTCAAATTGCACACATTCTATATTTGATAACAAAAGACATATTTGCACAGGTAAACATTGGTTTAAAATTACATGCACACATCACATATCACAGGAGATATACCCTGTCCAAACTTTGCTCTTCCTGGGGGCTTGCATTCAGAAATGGCACATATTTCACTTTTTAACTGATTTTGCAATTCCGGACATTGACCCAAATTTACACACATGTGGGCAAGGAGTATGGACATTAGTTGATGAAGTGTCAGATTTTTCACATGCACACATTTTGAGTAATATCCTCTTTTCCGCTAAAACCCCCCTAAACATGCCACCGGTTCTAAAAACCTCTTAACATGTGGGCAGAAAAATCACAAGAATTATGGTGTCATTTATACAATTTTCACATGTCCGCTCTATGAGTTATTCATCTTTTTCTAAAACCATATTCTGGCTATAGAGGTGTGTCTTTTCATGTCACATGGTACAGAAACCAGTCTTTCCAGTTTCTGGCAAGCTCAGAGACCCTGCCCCTCCCAGCTTCTGCCAAGAGGAAGCTCCATTTACGACTCCCGCCAATAAAACATTTGCCTGAGTCAGGACAGGGCTTTGTTCAATTTCCTGCAGAGCCCAGGTAATTCAATCAGGGAAGTGTCATATCCCTTTTGGTGTGAGCAGCAAAAGGGCAGCTAGGCCTGGGAACACAGCTGTGACTCAAGTTTCACTCCTGATGGGGGTAGTTGCCAGGCAGAATTCAGTTCCTTAAGCCAGGTTTCAGATAAAATGTCACTTTTTGTTTCCCAGTTTAAGTCAAGACAATTTTTTTACATATGCAGCTAGAATGCTGATTCTAAGTTCAAAACTATGACATTTAAACAATTGCAACCTATGTGACACTCAAAGTAGGTCACTCATTTCTCTTAAACCTTGAGATTTTTAATGTCTTTCAGTCCAAATTTACTTAAACTGCTGAAATCCCCAGCTCAGCCAGTCTTGTTATAAACCTTCAAGTCACTTCAGAATATAACTTTACATTGGATCCACCTCTCAGTAAGTCTTTCTTTGGCCTGTTTTGGGTTCATTTATTCAGTTTTGCAAAAAGTAAAATCTGGTGTTGTTTTAAAACGCCGGCTTTTGGATAGTGGTGAGTACTGGTACTGCACCCCTTTTTGGGATTTAAGAAAATGAATTCCCAACAGTTATGGGTTTGCTTTTGGCAATCAGCATTGCCACTCCCAATGGTTTCAGACTACTGTGTGGGTAGTCCAATGGTGGTTTTAGGCAGTGTCCTTCTGTGCCCATAACATCGGCAAAAATGAGTGGCAGCCTATTCTTCATGCATTTCCCTGTGCATTTTCTGGGAAGCTCTGGCCATCATGATGTTTTCCATGTCAGTACTGCACAGTTTTGAGGTATGGCTCGGATGCATGGGTAAATACATCCCACAGTAGCTGTACCCCCATGTTTATTATGTAACCTGTAACCTAAGTTGAACAACCCTCTTCATGCCTTCGCGCCCGAATACCCCTGGGTCTGGTGCGCAATATAAATAATAAAAACAAACAAACAAACTCTCTATGGCCCTCATTATGAGGTCGGCGGTAACCCGCCGGTTCTATTGGCAGGTTGCAGCTGACCTCGTAACACCGTTCCCGCCACCTGACATCCTAGTGCCACCGGGAAATTACAAGTCACAGTGTCCGGCATGTCAGGCGGCGAGAACTGTATGTCCCCATTCCCACAGAGTCCCATAGGACTGCATGGGAATGAGGACACAGAAGCACAGGCACCATTGCTAACGGTGCCGGTGCTTCTGTGAGAATCATGCCTGCAGGAACATGTACACCAGGCAGGTTGGACATACTGGAGATCCGACCCCTGCAGGCATTCTAGTATTCTGGCGGTGCGGAAAGGGTGCTAGTACTTTGCTACCGGCACCCTTATTTCTGAACCGCCAGACTTAGAATGAGGCCCATATGTCTCTGTAACAACAGTGTGAGCATCAACCAAACAAAGAAAACCAAGCGGGACCTTAGTGTAAGGTAAGGTTTCAGCAACTGGAAGAGCACAGGCAACAACTGTGTAACCCCAGTGGTGGCCCTTAAACTGCTCTGTGGTACGCACCCTCATCCCCAAAGACGAAGTCTAAACACAGAGGTGTGCCTCCTTTAAAACCTAACAAAAGAGTTGTTTTTGTGCATACTGCAGGTTGGCACTAAGCAGGGCTTTGAACTACTGTGATGGAAAAAGCCAGAGCTGGGCTTCATAGGACCCAGGTCATTCTCCAATTCTGTTTCTTTGATTTATTTTTTATTATTGGGCTGGGGCAGACACAAGTGTGAAATGGAGAGTACTAATGTCCCCTTTCCATGACAAGTCACAGCTCACTCGGAAAGAGCCATTAGCATTCCATAAAAAACATTCTATGTATTCTCCACAGTAAATGCCCGTATCATGTAAACCTGAAAACTGTGTAATGCATGCACATTTTATTCAGGAGATGCTTGTGTGAAACAATTCTGTGATGTCTCAACAAGTAGGGAAATACACCGAGATGTCTATTTGTCTTGTGCTGGTAAGAAATGTTCATGCATCAGGGTGTACAAACTCGTTGATTTTGGGAATAAAGGGTGTTTCAATTGAATGTTGAAAAGAGGGTGTTTTATAAAAATGGGTACGAGCATGGGTACAACTTTAAACTGAGAGTGCCACCACTGGGTGTGTAACCGTTCCCTCACATGTCAATGGTAGTTAAACAGCGGGTTTTATTACAGCCAAATACACATTTATAAGATATTAACCTGAGGCCAAACTGCTTTTCGAGCATGTTCTTTTTCCAACACTTGCGCATTTAATTTGAGGCACATCACCAGTCTACTTGGTGTCCCCGAAAGCACGTGCTGCATTCAATAGATCTTGGGAAAGGCAGGGTTGTCTGGGAAGCACTACCATGAATATCAAAACATTCATGTCATGTCTGCATGATGCACTGTCATAAATTGCAGAAGTAAATTCTCTCTCATTATCACGTTCACAAAAACAAACCTGGCTCCCAAATGTATGCCACTTGTAGGCCCCTTAGAAACCTGAGGCCTCTCCACATTTTCTGCGTAAACTGCAGTGCTGCTACTGAATGCGAGTTTTATGTGTCTTTAATTATGCAGCATGACACAGGACAGGCAATTTAATCCACTAGTGATTCGACCCGAAAAAAGGCATTACTCATAATGACCCCCTTAATGTTTCTATTCACCATTGATAGCCAATGAAGTCAAGCAGTGAAGGGAGCATGCTACAGATGTAACTGAGCTTAGGGGCTATACTAATTCTAACTGTTTGGATGTTTGGATCCGTCCACAGAGCGAACAATTATTTATTTATTTGTTTTAATTGAATTAACAATTTGTACAAAATGAAAATCGAGTCCATAAAAGATCCCTCCGTTCCAGAAAAGATGAAGTCCATTGAATTGGGCAGACAAGCAGTATCGGCGCTTCATCCAAGGTTTTGTTCCAAGTCAATGGTTTTAAAAAAAGAACTTACCCCAATCACACAACGGGTGTCATCACCATTTGACAGTACCCTCCACCATTCATCTTCTGTTAAGAGTTGTAAAAGCTGCCATTATTTTCCCAAAACTGTATTTCTGATTTGGCATGTTCCATCACAGCACATAAGCAGGTGTCTGCTTGTTTCCACTTCATCTTCCTTTTTACAAAATCTTCATTCATCCGTTGTAGATTGTTTTCTTGAAAACAATACTTTGTTTGTTTTAAGTTGGTTTAACCGAAATCTCAGAAACAACCTGCTACAAGTTTTGTCCGGGAATTTTTCCAGGTACCTTCTAGTCTAGTTTAATTTCTTGGCTGTTGTAGGAAATTGCTTAGTCAAACCGTAGCTGTTAGCGATCTCACCAGTAACAATCCAGTCCTCGTCAATCTCATTCAATAATGTGATGTTTTGATTTTTCCAATCTGTCAGTAGTCGAATATTATCCTTCTCCATTTCTTTCCCGATCAAGTACAGAGCTTTTGGCTTATTGTCTAGTAAGATTTTGCGATACAACATCAGCATATTTCTCTCTTTGGTAGCTTTTAGTGAAGAAAGACATAATTCACGTCTGATAGGTGGCACGGGAGTGTGCTTTGACAATCCAAGTACTTGTCTCCAGAAATAGCTCTCCAGTTTAATCCAGAGGTTATCCGGGAGGGAGGGCCTGGCCTCAGTTCTGTATAATATTGCAAATACCACCTTTGATTTGTAGAAGGTTATTGCTGGCATGAGCGAAAATCTACCATATTTTTTATCAATAATCTTCGCTTGTGTGGTCAAAGCTTTCATTTTTTACCAAAGCACGTCCTGCATCGGTTTCTCATTGGGATTATTGCTTAATGTAACTCCCAAATATTTAAAAGTGTTAACTTCTTCCAATTTTTAGCTCTCTACAAACCAGTTCTGTTTTTGTTTTGTTCTGACCGAGGTTTCCCATGTCATCACTTTAATTTTTGCTGTGTTCATTTGAAGGTTGTTTTTCTTCAAGTAGTTTGCCAAATTGGACAATTGCCTCTGTAATCGGACTGCTGTAAGGTCTAATAAGATAATGTCATCTGCGTAGAGGAGATGCAATACCAATTCCCCTCCCATCTTCGGTGGAAAGCATCTCACCTTATCCTCCGGGTTCTTCTCTTTACAACTACTTCCCGGTTGTAAGCATGTTGATTTCAGGCTGAGGGGCTAAGTTCTTCCCCTTTATCATAAATTGATGTAGAAGTGGAGTATAGTTCAAGATACCTTCCCCAATTTCCCCTCTCTTGGTGTTTGTTTTGCACATTACAGTGTAGTTCTTCGTGAGCTTGATGATAGAATTCTCTGTAAGCTTGAGGCGATTGCCCCTCGCGTTCACTTCAAGATCGTGCTTATGCCAATGCTTTGGTTTTTGATAGTGAATCCAGCTAGCATATGATAAATTATGGTCACTGTGTTTTGTTTTTTCTACTGAAAATCTGTTCATCAGCCCTAGCAGTTCCTTTGATACAAACGTGTGGCCAATTGTACTCGTATGGTCACCTCTTTGCCACATTGGTATATCCAAGTTTCATTTTGATCTCAGCCAGTGTAGGTTGTGGAGATCTCTTGCCACTAGTGTTTTTTTTCAAACACCTACCTCTCTCCAAAATTGGCGCCAAGTTGCTCAGATGAGATCTTTGGTTCCCGATCCGAGGACAGATGGCATTAAAATCTCCTGTTATTATTGTATAATTATACCAATAGTTTACACTTGCTTCATCTAAGCTGTTGTTCAAGGATTCTAAGTAAACATTGTTGGTAATGACTTCAGGATTCCAATAAGTATTCATTAAGAGAATCCTTCCTTCCTTCTTCCCGGTAGCGTAGGCCTCAATGTGCTTCAAAGATAGTAAAAATAGTATGTTGTGTGGAGCTGTTCCAGCATCTCCAATCCACTGCCTCAGTGTATTGGTGTTAGTAAACCAGCAGTAGGTCTCCCAGTAAGTCCTTTTTTTGCCAGAGTACTGAAAATCGTGTATTCTCAGGATACAAACATTCATGGGGGAAGAGAGGTTGACACTCTCCCCCGAACCACAGAAGCTGAATGAAGTTGACCCTCCCACGTGGTTGGCACAGGTACCTGATATATAATAAACAGGACACCATGTGGCAGCCAGTGGGGGGAAGAGGGTTAGGGAGAGGTTGTGGACAGGGTAGAGGAGGATAGGAACACCGGATAGAGGGTGAGGGAGAACATAGTTTGGATGGGACTGGGGACGTAACAGGAAAAAGCCCTTACACTAACTAGTACCTTGTAACACCACAAATGGTATGTTTTCTTTATAGCATTGCCTATACCTTGGTATACCTTGATACACATAACCTACACACTAGTACTCCTTGTTAACTTCACAACATGCTTTGTTAGGACACCGTAATACATGTACCTCAATCAAAATGCATAGCACACATGTTAGGACACCTTAATACATGTACCTCAAACAGAATGCATAGCACACAAAATGAAACGTACAATGGGAAATGCTCCCACTATGAACAAACATGACACATGGCCCCCTGGGCTGGCATAAGCAACACTGACACACAAAGAACATAAAATTAGAAGAAACATGAAACACAAAGTTTGGCTCTTTGCCTACTTCAAACATGAGTTTTTCCCAAACTGCATCCCGTTATTAGCATGAGGAAATCAAAGCAAATGAGGCCTCTCAGAACCTCCCTTAATGCATCTTCATGCCCATAATAACGTAGAATAAGTAAATTTTTCCCAGAGGCGGGCCTCTCCATGCATAGAAGAGCTAAAGCGTTTATTTTTGCTCCGCTGACAACATCTAAAATCAGCGTGAATATTGTGACGTGTGCGATTCATAGACGTCTCTTCCAGACCCCTGCCCGCACTTATCTTTGGTCCGGGAGGCTCCTTCACCTACCCGGACGTAGAAGGATGTCACCTGTAATTGCAGCCGAGTCCTCCTTCACTGTTACTCCTTGTCACGCATGCCACTTCCGCGTACCTTCGTTGCCATCAGCGGGCAGCTCCTCTCCCTCCTACACAGCATGCGCCTGGATACAAAATAAGACACACCTGCCGTGGGCCCTTCATAAACCGTTGTTCATTAGGATCAACTGGCCACACGCGCGCACGGCAAAAGACTACTCAGCCTCCCAAGTACTGCTGGGAAATGTAGTCTTACTGTGTTTTTCCTCATTGTTGCCTTTTCCTTGGTCCATAACTCCCACGCCCACCCTTATTCCTGGCATGTATCCATCCAGTTCTGTTTTTTTTAGGAGCCATGTCTCCTGAAGGCAGATTATATCCCATCTACCTAATTTTACATCGCTCTTTGTCATTAAATGAGCAAAGCCTCTGGTGTTCCAAGACGCCATGTCCATAGATTTTTTCAGGGATGACTTTGATTCTGTTGATTTTGGTCTGGAAGTAATTCATACTGACTGTGCCTTTGTGCCTGATTGCTAATTTTCCTCATTTAAGTGGGGTGCAGAAGATTTCCAAGTCCACTTGGCGGGTGCGCTTTTAGTGTTGTTCTTTTGCCTAGGCAATACCTCATGTTTATCTTTGATCTTTAGAACCCTTCGATCCTGTTTAGGATTTTCGTTGTTATGAACCTCCTCTATTTGACATTGTTCTTTTCTTTCTGTTCTCTTATTTTCTTCCTCTGAATCTGATGACGCATATTCTTTTAAGGTTCTAGATTATCTCCTTCTTAGGTGCTGTCGATGGTCTTGCGTTTCTTCCGTCTCTTCTCTATCCCCTTTCCTTATTATCTTTTCACTAAATTGATCATGTCTTACAATTTGTTTACATTTGCTTTCTTCCCTGTTTGTATATCTTTAATGGATCTTTGTATCTCCTGTTGTTCTCTCTTGATCTTTTAACTTACGGTTTTCCTATCATTTCTGTACCTCTCTATGTTGGTCAATTTCTGTCATAGCATATCCCAAGATTTTAAGATGTTCCGCTCCCTTCCGTAACAGTGATCGAATGACTTGGGATCTAATATGTAAATAGGATCTGTCCTTCCTCCCCATTTCACATGGTTCGACTATCCATAAATCATGGCTCTGAATATCACGCAGTTTTGGTATCTGGGCGAATATATTTATGATAGTTCGCCTGTTCAAAGTTAGTTCGTCATTTCCCTGTTTACGTTCCAATTGAAAGATGCAGGTGCTTTTTATTTTTGGTGCTGCTGGCTTCCTATGTTCTTTCCTTCTTGGTGATAGTTCTTGCAATTTATCTTTTAATAATCTCCGACATCTCAATTGAGATTCTCTGGTTAAGTCATTCCTAGCCTTTTTTTCAGACGCTGGTAGCGTCCTGTTCATACGTTTTTTACACGGTGTCCTGTCAACCACTTTTTTTGCTTTTTCCATCTTTCTCCCTTTTGTCAGGCTCTTCCTTCGAGTCTCTTTCTTTAGTTGCCCCCGTGGGTGTATGACTGGTTCCTGCTTGCTAATCCAAATCTTCTTCCTGTGATCCAGCCCCTTATCAGTTTGATTTAAGGTAACTGCTTTTCGTTTGTATCTAAGGGTTGGGTTAGGGTCCAAGTCCACCTCATCTACTGTATAAATACTCCACTCCGTTGTGTCATAAGATCAGTTTATTATGTCATCTGCTGGTTGACTACAGTTATTCGTTGTTTTCGTTTGCGTCACAGTCTTGTCTTTTTCTTTTACCTCTTTTTTCTTTATTACCTTCTTTACTTCCCTAGCAGTGTTCATATTAGAAGGAGTAGGCTGTTTATCAAAGACAGACTTCTGGTTGGTAAATATTCCGAAGGTAAAAACACTTGGTTTTCCCGTTTCCTTTTTTTTGCTGCTTTTCTCAATCAAGTTATTCGAATGGTTACCTGGCACCGGTTTTGGTGTGTCCTGTATCTCCTCTTGGATAGTCTGTGTGCCACTTTCCCCTGTTTTTTTTTTTTTCGGTGATACTTGATATGTTGAGGGGGGATCAATTGTCTTCGTAATATTTGTTTCTTTGGCTAATATATAGCCTTCCATAAGAGTTCATTTTGTGTGCATCAGAGCTATCAATGATGTCTGATCCTTCATTGTGTCATTCAATGTCTCATAAAGTTTGGAGAATGGTGCTAGGGCTATAGTTATGGTGGACATTATAGACATTAAGTCTATTGTTTTGCGGCAATTCTCTTTGCCCTTCAGACATCATCTCACTGAGGCTTCTATTGGGAATTGGTGTAGCTAGCAAGCTTGATGGTTTCATGCCTGGGTTCGAGTTGCTTTTGTTCCCTTTTATTAACGTTTGCTCTTTATTTTCATCATTATTTTGTCTTTCTCCCGTTTGTGTTCCTATCGTTTGCAATTTTGTTTGCGGTGGTCCTTTCAGTGGAGACCATGTTGTTTGAGTAGCTTTTTGGGAGGTACAGTCTCCGAGGGGCGCTTTATTCATCCCGACAGTATCACCCAACCTTGGTCATGGTCTTAATCCGGCTTCTTTCTCTTTAAATTTTGTGTTCCTGTTATTTGGGCTTTTGGGTTGAAAGTTTGGAAGTTTCTCAATAAAAATGTCTGTTTGAGAAGCGCACTGTACATTCTGCCCGACTAATTGGTGTTGACGTTGATTTCTTCATAGGGCTTGATAGTGCGTACAATGACGCTGTGCTTTTCCCACTGCCTTTGGGTGACTCTGTATTTCAGTCACCAAATTGAAACGACTGTCTAATAGTTCTGTGTCCGAGATGTCGTCTAGATTTTGGCACTTGGTTACAGAAGTTATGCCAAAGAGTTTGTTCATAGATTCCACTTTGGCCAAATTTATAAGTGCAGTTTTATGCGTTGTAATTTTTAACCTTTGTCTTTCCTTAGGTTGGTTTTTATTTCCCTTACCGCCACGTTTTTGTTTGGTTTTGGACCTTGTTTATTGGTAGTACCTTTATACCACTTTGGCTTAGCCTTTTCCATACTTATCTGGTGGTTTGGTATTTGATCTTGGTCTTCCCAGTCTGCTTCTTGTGTTTTGTCGTTAAGTTTGTTCATGTTGCTCCCTTTATTGATGATCTGGGGGTTTTCTAGCTTCTTTGGTGTCAAAGTAGGTTCCTGTGGTTCTTTATTCGACTCTTCGTACGTAAGTTGTTTTACAGTGTCGGTGCTGGATTGATCCAACACGAGGCCCCCATCTTCCATGGTCTCGTCCTGCAAATCTCCCTTTTCAATGTACTCATTACTCCCTGAGCCAGCCTCCCCTTGGCTTGCCTCATAGGAGTAGTCTTGATCGGCAGCAGAGTGTATTTCTGTAGTGATCTCCTTCCTGGGTGCATGGTGGCTTAGATCTTCATCTAACACCACCGTCTGCTGGCCGTGTTCCGTTGGAGATTCATTTCTGTGTTGCTTTTTAACACTACTAATACCAGCTTCACTGAGCTGCTTTTCTCCCGGCTTCCCTAAGTTTCTATAAGAGGATTTATCTCTCACTGCGTAGAAGGGCTTAGAGGGATTTGGAAGTGTGGTCTCTTGTCCCACATATTCATCCACGGCCCTCAGTTTTTTTTCCCAGCTCACTCATCATCTCTCGTTGGTGAGGGAGACTGGTCATCTCCCTGGGGAGTTTGTAAGTGATGTTGCTTTTTATCTTTATCCTGGGGTACACGTTTTTGCTCCCCCCCTTCAGTTGGGTTATAGGCTGGGATTCATGTCCTCCCTTTGAAACATCAGCCCATGAGATACCCACGACAGGTTCCCCAACCTTCTCGTTAATTTCCAGGGTCTTTATTGGAGTTGATTTGATCGTTTGCTGGGCCGCGGGTGTGATTGTTTTAACACTCGCCATTCAGGCCGAGCGTTTTTGTGGGGCCCACTTCAACTTACTTTGGAGCGGGTCTTTTAGGGGTCGAAGCACTATGTTTTTTGTAACCGCCTTGCTACTGTCATCAGCACGTTGCAGCTTATACTCCGCAGTCAGGCCTGCAGGGATCTCCGGCTCCCTTCCTGGCCGAAGAGTTACTGGGCGCCAGCCCCTCTCCTCCACTGCAGACCTGAGCGCGATGCTCAATGGTTCCTCCGATACACTCAGGAGGAGTGCCCCAGGACATGGGATGCAACCGCTCTGGTTAAGTTCTTCCTCCATTCTTCTTCTCTCCATGTCTCACTTGGAAGCCACTTCTACCTCACGCCACTACTGCGTAACTAGCTGTAAACAGTAGAAAACAGTGGTAGTCAGACGCCCTTGACTCCTCAGCGGGCTTCACGCCGCAAGGGCTACAGGGTGGTGGATTTATACGCCTCTTCCTGTAGAGGCGTGGTCTTACACGCAGCAGTCAGCTGTTTGATGTAGTAAACGACCGCGCTCTCTTTCAAACTGCTACTGGGTCCTCCCAGTAGCCTTACACGAATTGGAGCGCAGATCAGATGATCGGATGTCCACATAACAGCACAGCAATGCAGGCATAGCCCCTGCAAGCAGGTCAGTCGCAGTATGCAGTTTGGTACAGCCAAACAGTAGAAAAAAGTGGTAGTCAGACGCCCTTGACTCCTCAGCGGGCTTCACCGAATGATTTAATTTAGTCTAACTATGCATATTTGATGTTAAGTTTTGGTATTAAGTTTTGTTTATAATCTATCAACAATTTGGAGTTCCCATGATGCAGATTGTTAGCCGGATAGTACATTTCATTTGCCAAACAATGAAAAGGATATCAATGAATATTTTCTTTGGTTCAAATTTGAGCCAATTGAAGCTTAAGGGTTTTTAATGTGTAATAGGGGCACCCTTTTCCAACTATATATGTTACAGATTAGGATTGTTTTATATCACATCAAGTAGTTAGTTGTCTTATTGTATAATTGTATCAATTATTGAGTTGCATAATGATTTTTCAAGTGGGACCCAATTGGGGTTAATATCAAGTGGTTCAATATAGAAAGAGAGGCAATACAGCTGCATATTGGGAATTTGAAGGTCGACTACGAGCAAACTGTCATGGAGTTTATTGTTGCTAATTCTAGAACTCATTGAGCTCCAAACTACATTGTTAGGGGCACATTATGAGTTTTAATATTTCCATGTCAAATGATATCAAAGATTTATCTAGGAGGATTGAGGAGTAGTCTACACACATTCTGGTAGAATTTGATTAGCAATAAAACCATTCAATAATTGGATAGTGTGAGAAACCTGAAGATGCCTCACCCCCTTTGGATCCAGTTCCTGGGGGTGGACCAGTGCAAGAGGATCACCTGGATGAGGGGTCTTCATGGAGTGGAAGTGGGACGCCGGAGGGTGATATGCTGCATCCCCTTCACAATAACACTTTTTCCCCATCCTACCAGATAGGATACCTAGGCATTCAACTCCCGCTTCCCTTTTCTGACACAACACTTTTTCACAGCCAGTTTACCATTGGCGACAACGGACTAACACCAGAGCCGTATACCTGATATGTCCTAACATCATGGACAGGCAAGGGCAGGCAATTATAGATTATTACACACACCTGACTTGCACCACACTTCCCCACATGGATAAGCATGAAAGCACACTCCAAGAAACAGCAGTTCCAAGATGGCAGTTTAATACGAGGAGAAAGACAGCGAGACCAGACGGAGTCGCAAGGACAGAAGTACATGTGACCTCTAAAGACTGTTACTTGCGTGAGCCTTGGAAAGTAGGAAACCGAAACCTGGAACTAAGGCTGATCAAACCTGCACAGTGTGTTGGAGGTACCCGGGGCTCTCCCGCATTGATAGCCAAGGCAAAGAGGAGTGCTTGCCGCTGTGGTACTGTCCTTGGCTCCTGCAACAAAGTGGCATAGCAAAAGACAGCACAGCCAGTGAGTTGGAGAGACTAATACCAAGCCAGCTTATATTTTGAATCAAGGTTGTAAGAGGCAACTTTGTATAAAGAGAACAGTGTGTGAGGCATTGGTGATGAGTGACGGAAGTATAATGGGAACAAAAAAAGTAATTGAACTTTGTGATTGAACTTTTTGTAGGCAACCCAAACTACCATACACAGAGAGGTCCGCCGTCACATGGGTGCTCATTCGAAGGTCTTTGTTAGGTATCCAACTGATGCTCTGTGTGAGAAAAAGGAATACTTAAATGAAAGTGGTCATGCAACAGGTCTTGCTAAATCCCATGCACATTTGAAAGTCTTTGATATTTTAAAGTACCTTGCAATTGATCTGAGCCCAGAAGAGGGGATCCAACATTGAACTTTGTGATGAAAGGGATCTGACCCCAGCTGAGGGGGATCCAGGATGAATAACCAAATGGAATATTGATAAAAGGAAAAGAACGTTTACATGTTGTTTTGTGTACACCAGGCCCTCTGAGTCAAGAGACTTGAAAGAAGCAAAGAGACATGAACACAGGAGGTCCTGAACTGTGAAGAGTATATGCTGTGTTCGAGTGACCCACCTTGCCCTGTGCTGAAAACATGAGGAAGGGAGGCCAATAGCCCAATCATCCAGACTTATCATTTTGTGAACACTTCTTTCTTTTTCATGAACTTCCCCACAAGCTATTTGTAAAATTGGTAGTAAGGATTGGCAATACATTTTTTAGTATAGGTCCTTTTATGTTGACAAGACTCCAGTAGGCCTGCCTTCTTTATTATTTGAGGGTCGTAACTTGCTCCAATCTTAGATTTAGGTTTAGATATACGTTTATCTCACACTTGAGAAAGTTCAATGAACACCCTTGAACTGTGGTCACTTGTGTCTGTCTTATTGTTGATACCATGCCTTCCTTACAGTAGATATGACATTATAATCAAAGCTTGCACTGGTGCCATGTGTGCAGGACACATCTGTACAATCTCAATTTGGTGGAGGCAGAATCTGTAATGAGTTTAGTCAAATATGATCATGTAGAAGTTCCCTTAGTACTTCTGGAGCCTTGTTAGCTGGTACATCTGATTTGCTTCACTAAATAGAAATGGTCTCAATCACAAGTTCCATTCTCCTTCAAGAATCATTGGGCAAGAAGGACTAATTTCCATCGAGAGCCTTTCCATATAAGAACATGTATCCAAATTTGAATTATTGGAGGTATAAACAGAACCAAGGGCAGATTTATGTTGGTGCATGTAAATATTGTCCATAGTTGCCCTGCCTTATCTGCCCTAACAGGTCTTGGAGATTTGAAATGTTATCCTTTTATGTTTCTTTCTGGACCCTTATGCACTATTGCTATATTGTAAGTCACTGACCCGATCCATTTCCAGCTTTTCTGTTTCCACCTTACTCAAATGGGTCTCTTGCAACAGAGCTGCTTCACGTATTTTTGACCATAGGGGGTTAAACCATTTACATTCATGCTTAGCACTCTTGGTGGTGTAGGAAATGTTTGTTCATAAAATGTAGGGAAATAATTTATAACCACTTCTCTGTTACTATAATTAGTGTACTGCATTATTCCAACAGTGGCTTCACACATATTAATCGGAAATGTAGTAGTCTCTTAAACTGGTTGAGCTGAATCAAATTGATTTAAAGCACACCATTTTTATGTAAGAAAACATCTATATATGTGATAAATACACAATACAAAACAGAGCAACACAACACATTGCGATGAGACAAACTATTTGTCAATTTGCAGAAAATATAAATCATAACACGTGGTAATACAATCGTATGATATCTTATATGACACACAATAGCCTGTAATTTGAATGAAGCGCACAGCCCAGTGATCTCAAGTCCAAGATTGTATTCCTTGTGCACGAGCCTCAGATGACTTCTGAGATGAGTGAGCTTTATCTTGTATATACTTTTCTTTAGTTTTTTTGACACATCCTCTTGCAGAAGTAGGAGATGCCCCCATGTTGTTGCTTCTATTGAAATCTTTCCTGTCAATTATCTGCATTTTTGACTTTCAGTATGCTCTGTTTTCACAGTATTGCCTGTGATATCCTCATGTCTATGGCTTCTTTATCTTATTGTTGCAGGAAGTGTTGGAGCTCTAATGCTCGCTGAAATCCCTTGGTAACTATCTTCCAGGCTGAATCCAATGGAATTAACTTAAAGTATCATTTTAAGAGATCCGAGCACGCGTTCTGAAAAATTGCTTGCATTTATATACCTTCACATTTTAAAATTCTGTGGATACTAAATTCCTTTTTCCCTTCAAACAGTAAAGGGTTATCCTATCAGCTTGTTGCAAAATGAATCTAATTTGTTTGTGTCAAATGAGGCAGACAATGAAATGGCTCAGCATTTCTTTCCTGTTTGGAGGGCCTCGTCTAATCTTTCGCACAATGTATTATACAGAGACACTATGGTAAATGTGGGTGGGCTACCCCCAGCCAGAAACTTAGCATGTATACACAAATCCTCCCACAATTGCTCAACACAGGTGAACTAATGAATACAATGCAATTTAATTTCTTTTTTTGATTAATTAAAAACATCCTCACAAAAAATATATTGAACATCAATGCATCTCTACTATACAAATATACAGAACAAACATCTATACAGTAAATCTAATTGTGTTACGAGTGCAGCCTTTCAATTCTTTAATAATGTACCAGTTTAATATAATTCCTAGGATAAGGGACCTGAGAACGTGTGTAAATGTGATTAAGTTAACGGAAGTCTTGTGTAATACCTTGTTACATTCAGAGATGTTGAGTGGGTCAAAAACGTTCTGCCTCACTTTAACATCATCTTTAGAAGAAGGAACCTGATAAAAGTAATCTAACATAAAGATGTCATTGGGTGCATTGAGCAGTTCCTGCTCCGAAACGGTGAGCATGATTTAGAAGTACCACAGTGAGCACCACACGCAGCTTGCACATAGATGAGTACATCAGGATCCACAACAATACTGGTGGCTCTTATGCTCTTTTTTAGGTAAATGAGGGAAATGCATTTTGGCCATCTACGAAAAGGTTTTAAGATATGGAAGATATTTCAATAAAAGCTTATATCTTTGTTTTGTCATTTCGGAACATGCATTACAAGAGATTCTATTAGAGGAAGTGCTCTTGTCTCTATTAGTGTTTAGGAAGGATCAGAGCCACTACTACGAAGTCACATTTTTGTACCCGGTATGGCTACAACATGGTGCAGAATACCAATGGATTAGTATACATTTCTACCCACTTCAATATATTCAACAAATTCAAGAGAAATGGTGTCTTGAGATGAGAGAAATGTGGGACACAACAGTGGGGTTATCTTACCACATATTATGTCAATGGTTAACCAATCAAGTGTAAAAGCAGCAAAAGAAACTAGTGGGGATGGAGGCTAAGCCATGGTCAGAAATCCAGCTAAATATAGTGCACTATTGCATGCTAATGCAAGAGAATGCGAGAAAGAAGCATGAGGAAAGGAAACATGAAGAAGCAAAGTTAGTGCAGAAGAAATGTTCTAAGTATACAATGTAAGGGGTGATGTTAACGAGCAGGAGGAGATTTTACAGGATGCAGGGACATGAATCAGTGGCCAAGGGGACAAGGAGGGATACCTTGAGAAAAGTGTTTGGACTCCCAATGCAGCCCAATGCAGGAGGGTTTCATGGGGGATGGCAAATACCGATGGGTATCGCACACAATGTTGGCTGGACCGACAAATAGGCCATATATTGTGAGTATGCAGATACAGGGCAGGATGCCTCAGAAAGGGGGAATGCAGCAACAGTCAATATAGCAAACAGAGCAGTCTGACTATAATGCCCAAGACCACACACAAACGCAGATGTACATGCCACAACAGATGCATACGCAAGACTTGCA
Source organism: Ambystoma mexicanum (assembly GCF_040938575.1). Classification (NCBI taxonomy): domain Eukaryota; kingdom Metazoa; phylum Chordata; class Amphibia; order Caudata; family Ambystomatidae; genus Ambystoma; species Ambystoma mexicanum. The sequence continues at coordinate 274,408,614 of NC_090922.1, forward strand.
AACACAGCAGTATCAGCCCATGACACATACATTACAGACGCCGGGACACGTGCAGCAATCGCAACCAGCACAGCAGGCACCGGTTCAAAAGAACATAATACCCACAACACAGAAGGCTCCACTGTGCCGGTTCCCATGTGGAAGCTGGAGAGGCGACTGTTGTAGGGGGGAATGTCATTATATCCACAATAGGGCAGCCCACAGACAGACCTGATGTGCCAATCATATCTGTTACACCCAATCCGGCTAATGAACCACATATAGGGGTGACTATAGGAGACAAGACTTTTTTCCATTCTCGTGGATACAGGGTGATGACTAGGTCCTGTATAAGGGAGGGGAGATACCCAATGTCAGGCATTGCCATGAATGCACAGGGATTTTCTGTGGCCATGGATCTGGTTCTTTTTACTGACAAATTACTACTTTCTGTGGGAGAACATGACTTGACCATACCAGTGTTATATTCCCGACAGAAACCAGTGAATATTATGGGTAGAGACATGATGAGCCGACGTAACATGACTATTTAATTTACAGACCAAGGGATAGTGTACTCAATGGCAGGGATTCATTGCATGAATGTGAGGGAAGCTTTTTGTGGCTTGACGGTACAGATGGGGGTGCCAGTAAACATTGAACTATTTTCATATGGGGTAGAAGTGTTAATTGTATGGCTCCCAGGGATTAATATTCAGACCAGAGGTTCCCTTAGATGAGAAAAAAGGAAAAGTGATCCTAATAGAACTCGAGGCAGTTATCGCGAGAGGCGAGAGAATAGTACTACATGGGACTGACGATACAGGACGATCATGGAGAACTGTAATCGCAGTAGGGGAAGGATACAGGTTGACTGACATGACAGATGAGGAGCTATTCCATGACAATCAATTGGATAGCGAGGTGGTGTTTGACATAAGCATTACACATTGGGTGGAAATACATTACAGGGAAGTGTCGCAGAGATTGGCTTTGTTGCAAAATGTGCCACCACCATTTCTCGAAGAAGACTTAGGGTAGGTACCAAGTGTCTAGTGGACCAATAGTCCCTACGATGTGGGTCTGTTAAAAGGGAGGGCAAGACAGTATCCCTATTAAGGGCAGCAGACAAGGGTATTTATGAAACGATTGCCACATTAGTGAAGCAATGCATTCTGGTACCTTCAAAATCACAGTTTAACATTGCAGGGTATCCAGTCAAAAAGTTGACAGGTGGGGTCATGTCATTTTATTCCGGATTTGCACCCTCTGAAACAGATTATTGAAGCACAATTCCCAGTAAGTTCCGAATCCAGTGACAATTTCGTGAAGCACCCCAACGGAAGTTATGCACTTCAAGTTAATACACTTGAAGAATATCTTCATTTCTATACCACTTCATGAAGAGTCACAGGACTTAACCTCCTTCATGTGGGCTACATTGACCCACTCAACAGAATTCCCATTCATAACCAAGCTGTGCTTCTGCAGTCAACAGCAAAAGGGCTGTGCTGCCTCCTTGGAGCCCCATTGCAACAAAACTGCATTTTGCAGTGACAAAAGGATGGCTGCACCATCTTGCCAAACACACTATTTTCATCTACACCACATCACATTGCTTTTATCAAAAAGACCCTGCCATGCCCACCCATAACCACATTGTGCTTCAGCAGAATAAAGCATGATCCCTGCACAACCGACTGTGTCAGCCAAATCTGAAAAAGGCAAAAGAAACTTCACTTTCAGCCGCAGAAAATGCTTGACATTTGAGTCACAAAATGTCAAAAAGATCAAGGCCTCAAAGAAATCCTAGCTCTCTGGGCCTATGTCAATTTCAGTGCATCTGTGTTTCAAACAAATTGCTGCATACAAGAAACTAACTATGGCTACAGAACAATTTGGGAATTCAGATGGAAAAGAAACAACACATTTGAAAGGAAAATGGCAGCAGTCACCACATGTTTAAATGTACTTTTGCAAATAAGAAAAATACCTGTTTAAGGCCCTGCCCTTATCTAGCAATGCAAAGGGGTTTGTGCTATGAAACATATATAGGAGGTTTTATTCAACAGGCTTTCCTCTGATTCAGAACAAAAATCTACACCACATCACATTGCTTTTATCAAAAAGACCCTGCCATGCCCACCCATAACCACATTGTGCTTCAGCAGAATAAAGAATGATCCCTGCACAACCGATTGTGTCAGCCAAATCTGAAAAAGGCAAAAGAAACTTCACTTTCAGCCGCAGAAAATGCTTGACATTTGAGTCACAAAATGTCAAAAAGATCAAGGCCTCAAAGAAATCCTAGCTCTCTGGGCCTATGTCAATTTCAGTGCATCTGTGTTTCAAACAAATTGCTGCATACAAGAAACTAACTATGGCTACAGAACAATGTGGGAATTCAGATGGAAGAGAAACAACAAATTTGAAAGGAAAATGGCAGCAGTCACCACATGTTTAAATGTACTTTTGCAAATAAGAAAAATACCTGTTTAAGGCCCTGCCCTTATCCAGCAATGCAAAGGGGTTTGTGCTATGAAACATATATAGGAGGTTTTATTCAACAGGCTTTCCTCTGATTCAGAACAAAAATAAATAAAATAAGGAATTAAATTGCATTGGCTACATGGGGGAAATCAGCCCCAAACAGGTTTCTGCTTGGGGGTTGCTAGCAAGAGAAGACCCCTCACAGTAGATTCTAGGGCACACATGGGTTATAATTGCTACCTTGGCAGACTTTTGTCTGGGCTGAGGCCTCTTACAATAGAAATTCTGGAACACCAACCTGTGAAGTGGAGAAGTAAAAAGTTACCAGTGTAAATGTAATTTTGTGGTTTTTGGTTTAAGACATTGTAGCCTTCACTGCTATATGGGGAACAGAAATGGCAGAGAAGTGGATATTCTAAGGAATGTGTACATGATGCCATCTTGAAATTCAATACTGACATGCCTAATAATAATTTATACGCATGTATAAAGTTGTAGAATTCTAGGCTGAATATTTCTTACTGAAAACGACGAAAAATTGTTAAACGGACAAAACAAGGTCCTACAACTGTGAGAATTGGACTGCCATGCTCTACATAAAATATGTAATCTTCCCATGTGATTTGTTAAGATGCCACAACTGTAAAAATTTGCAATTCATGTCAAAACTCAGTTGTGGAAAAATTAACTGTGGGAGGTTCTGAACATAGTAAACTCACATCATAAAGCTGATGTCAGGTTTCTAAGAGTCCAATCATTTAACAAGAAGGTGGTAACAATCATCCCTGTCCAATACAGTTGTTTAGAGGCGTACTCAGCTAAGCTTGCCCTACCATATAATTCTGTGATGTCACCATGCTTTATCTAAAGAGTGGTTGACAGAACTCTAGACACACTCTCTCCTGAATTTCCAGCATCTGCATTCCTGATCTTCTACATTCATCTTGCTCAGATTCCAGATTCCACTGCAAGGCCAAAGCATAGCTGACCATATTTCAGCAAGGCCTTGATCTAAAAAAAACAATAACCAAGGGGAAAAACTGTGGTACCCTTTGTGGGGAGAATCCTGTGACCCGACCAGCTTCTTGCCTGCAAGCTGCATGCCCGCTGTACTTCTGCCATCCAGCTGTACTGCTATCCAGTGACCAGAATTTCCCAGCTGTTTGCTGTAGGGGGTGTCCGCTGTGCGATGACAAGACCCGTTTGGCTGGCCCAAAATTCCAAACTGAAGCGTAGACTGTGAGTATTTCCTCATCCCATAGAAACACATTGCCTATCCCATATTGACCCTTTGTCTTTGTGCCACTCTTTCAGCAACCGTATCCATGTCTTGGTAATTTGTACAACTGTCAGACTTCTTTGTGCATATTGTCTGTGATTTCCTAGTGTTAACGCCATTCTTTCATTCATCCCACCTTGCAACTCCTTTGTGATATTTGGAATAATTGAAATGTATTCCCATATAGATCTGAACGCTGGGTGAAAGGCTTACATTGCAGATTAACCCGGGATCCTATGGTGTCTTTCATTAACAATATATAGGGCCTCATTACGAGTCCGGCAGTAACCGAGGCGGTAAAACTGCCTGGTTACCGCCGGACTCATATTACAATTCCGCCTCCATGATTCCCGGAATCACCGGGGCATTACAACCCCGGTTTTCCGGGAATCACGGAGGCGGAATGGTGTAAATTCCCATTCCCATTGAGTCCTATTGGACTCAATGGAAATGGGGATCATGGAAACACCGGCAGCATCTCGTAATGCTGCCGGTGTTTCCTTGTCCGCCTGCATGCGGGAGGTGTTAAACCCGCCAGGTCAGACCTGGCGGGAACATCACCTCCCGCCTGCAGGGGTCGGACTCAGGCAGTCCGGAAACAACGTTGGCGGCGGGTTTACCGCCACCGTTATTTCCGGACCACCTGGGTCGTAATGAGGCCCATAGTCTTAATAATCTAGTTTAAGTAAAATCTGTCTTTCTTTCCCAGCCGATTTTCTCTTTCACGGCTTCATTTTGCCAAAATCGAACCTCCTTGGATCTTGTAATTCTAATCCAAATCTTCAGCTACAACCATCCTTTCACTCTTGATATACATATATTCCCCAGTCCAACAATCGCATTCCAAATCCGAGTATTTCACCCACTTTTATTAAAAAAGTTTGTGTCATTTAAAATGGCAATTGAGAAAAATGCAACTTTCCAACGTGTAATTCGGCTGCATCATGTTCTTACTTACAACTTGTTTTTGGACTGTGTGCCTTTTGTTAAGAACTTGCTTTGTGATTTCCAGTGTTTATATATTACTGCCATTGTGAGAAATCATATTTGCCTCATAGATTTAACCGCATATTAATTATTTATTTGGCAATTTCTGAGTGTCATTTTATGCTGTTGCACAATATCCCTGACTCCCTGCAGCTTCTTTCTGTCCATTCCAAATTCGATTCACGGGGGTTTGGGAGGGCATTGCAGGGGGAGAAAGAGAAAAAGTGCTCCTATTCATTTGTGTTTTGTATATGTTCTTGTAGAAGGTTAACCAAGTGTATTGCTTCAGTTTCCTTTGTAATTATCACCCCATTGGTGATTGCTGCCCAATATTAAAACTTGTATGATTTTCTTTGAATTTTAAAAATAAATATTGGATTCCCTCCAACCGGCCTGGTTTATGGTCGTTTGTGACCCGGGGTATTTGAGAGGGGGTGTGAGACGGGTTGTGTGCCATCTCAAATTGACTTTGTAAAATATAAAGAGAAAGCATTCCAGTTGTGCACAGCATACTAGGGTAAGACCAAGGTGTGTCACCCAATTGAAATCCTTAAGAAAACTTGGGGGCTTATAGCTGGGGTTTGGGTTTTGGTTGCCACCCGTTTTTTAACACAGCAGATTAACCGCCAAGGTAGTGATACTTTGTGTGTTTGGAACACTGTGTTACACTGTAGAAGCGCCTCCCCAAAGCAAATATTCTGAGTACCAGGCCTGTGTATAAAATTAAAGCTAAATCAACCCCAAAATAGACAAAAAGCGACAGAATACAGGTTACCTTACATAAATAAATGAATAAAGAAAGAAAACTTTAAAAAATGACCACAGTAGAGATAAATATGGCCAGTGAGCACCTTCTGCACAAGTTATTTTTCAGAGGGGAACGGGCAGAGCAAGATGAAAAAGTCTGGCTAGAAGAAATGATATAACAGGTCATCGCCATAAACATGGACATTTGGCAGGACGTGGCCTAGTGCATCAAGCTTTGACCGGGTTATACATGACTCCGAAAATTAAAGAGGAGCATATTAAAATTGTCAGAATCATGGCCTACATGTATCACCATATGGGAATGATGCAGGAAAAGCATGAGGAAAATACAGCTCTTCCGCAAAATCAATCTGAACTCTTAACTAATATCCAGATCGAACTAAAATTAGCAGAACAAAACTTGCAAAAGAGCCAAGAGTATGAGGCAGAATATGGAAATTACACACAAAAATTAAGAGGACTTGGCGCTCCAACAGCAGAATAATGTAGACCGAGAGGCCCAATTAAATGCTTTAAGAATGGAGTGCCAAGAAACGGTTGACTCCTTGGAAGAGGGTCAACTGAAATTAGAACAACAAGTGAGATACAATAATGCCAGCCTAGAGCAAATGGCCAATTTACAGAATCAGAAAAAAAGATTGGAAGAGGAAAATAATAAATGAATTATGAGAGACCTCCACACTCAATCAGAATTTGATGAAGAGCGCCAGAAATTAGACGCCATAACACAACAAAGGGATGAACTGGCTGAACAAAGTGCCGCTCTGTATCAGGCGAAGGAGACCCTCCAACAGGAAATGTGTAATTTAAAGATCAATCTGTAGAGAAGGGAGTCAGATCTTCAGGGACTGACTGGCCAAAAAGAAGAATATGACAAATTAATGGGACATAGGAGACAAATGAAACTCGAGGTAGAGCAGGCCATAGAGGTTCAAAATGTGCAGAAAAGGGAGGCTCACCTCCTACAACAGAAATTGGCTCAATTTTTCCATACAATACAGGCAACACAGAGAGAAAATGAGGCCTTCAGTGAGGAGAAAGATGGGCTCCACAAGCAAGTGGCAGCTCAAGAGCGGGTCATAGAGGCAAGTAAAGCCCTGATAGCCAAGCAAAAGGCTCAGATCTTTACCTATTATCAAGAGGTAGGGGCTGAGAAGGAAAAACGATCAAGGTTGGAGAAAGAGTATACTAGATTCAACCTAAATTGGACGAACCCCGAACAGTTAGAGAGGGACATGGCAACCCCTGGTCATAGTATGATGACCTCTGTACTAAGGGACTCAAACCCATTTAACACTTTGTGCACTGCTGACTTCATGGCTACCAGTTCACATGAGCCAGAAACCATGAGGCCATTAGAATTAAATAGGCCTAGCATGATGGAGCTGAAAGGTCAGCACCCCCCAGAACTTGATGGATGGGTGTCCCTGTGCAGATACAAAAATATAAAGGCTGATGTCTTTGACCAGGAAACCTCCTATGAGGAGAAGGTCAGGGAATTAGATCTGCAGAATCACTATCTTCAAAGGGACCAGTTGGTTCGATTTGCAAAGGAACAGGAAAAGAGGTCCCTAAAGAGCATCCTGAAGACCTCCACCCAATCAGGGCAGTGGGGGATACTCTGCCAACCCTCGAAGCAGGGAGGAGTCATAAAACTACTCTCCTGTGCACCAGAGGGTAGAAGAAACTAGGCCCCACCATTCTGTGAGCCCCTCTCAAGCCCACAGAATCAGGGTGCGCCTAGAAAATCATGAGGTGACCTCAAACAGCAGCGCCTCTGAGTCTGAGAGCGAAAGGACTTAGGTGATGCAGCAAAAGAAGGCAGATTAATGAAAAAGAGTTCTGTTAAAAGACTGCATTAGGCAGATAAAGGCCATCAGGAATTTCATGACACTCTACAATAAAAATGTAAAATATTCGGTCTGGGAGCATTTGGAACTCTATGAACAAATGATGGACACATTTCACATAAAGACAGCCAGAATTGTATGCATTATGACAAATGGACATTCCCTCCAAAATACTCCAGCTTCTTTGCTTGACTGGAAGATCAAAAATATTGAAGATGGTCCACCTACAAGGCAGCCATCTTGAAGCATTTCTCCACCCATAGAAACCTCCAAGAGGCTCGCAAAGCGGTCTACAATCCATAGAGTGAAGAAGATCAGGCCCCAAGAGAGTTTATGCTGGAATTCAAACACGCTTTTGACCAAACTACCAGGAGGGTGCGCACGGATAGCAGGGAGTTTATCACTACCTACTTTCATACGCTCCCAAAATACATTAAGACCCAGCTGGTGAGGGATATCCATGATAAAAGATCTCTAGACTGGGTAATAGAACAGGCTACCTGGATATATGAAGTCCAAAAACCTGCAAAAAATACAAATCTGGGTAAAAACTACAAGCCAACCAACACCCCTGCTGTTGCTAAGGTGGCAGAGGTGAAGGTTGACCCCATTTTGGACCTAGAAATGGGGGAGCCTAAAAATGCACCAATCCCAAACCAGCAGAATCAGAGACGCAGAAGGCCTTCAGGCCAATCATAAACAGGTGGGAGGAAATCCCACCAATGGGACCCCTAACTCTCCAGATTATATAATTCCCAGATACAAGAGCAATCAACCTATCTTAGGGTATGTATGGATTCCCCCAACCTGCAGGCCAACCCTCCTTTCTTTCTCTGCTTTCAGGAGCCCAGACTACCCAAGAGAGGGGAGGCCAACGGTGGAGGGTTATCAAAATTCACAATATCCAGGGTACTCCGAGAGAAGGGATAGTTACCCTTCCCGTGAACCACCTAAATTTTAACAGAGACCCCGTACCAGCCCGGGTGTCCCAACTGGAGCGCCAGGTCTAGAACCTCACCCAGGATCTGGGTCGCATGTTGAGTGCTCAACAGAATGCTCAGATGAACATGGCGGCTTAGAAGCCCACAAACCAAGGGTCTGGCACCCCTGAACAATGACAGGGAGAGAACAGGGGAAAAGGGGGTGTAAATCCCTAGAGGAAGCTTCCTTCCTCACTTGTGAAAAGCCCCTGGACACCCAGGAACCGAAACCAAAATCTCTTGCCCTCGAAAATCTGCAACCCAGGGTACCGTGTGTAGGTAGGCGATATAAAGACAGTAAAAAGGCCCATTTTGTGGAGGAAGTTAGGGTCCTCCAGTTTGAAGGCGAAGAATCCTTAGAGGATTCTGGGGAACAAATCTTCTCCTTCAGGGATGGGGAAATTCCTCCTCCCAAAAAAAAGGGTCCCAAGAGATCTAAATGAAGACTGGGTGGGTGTGGGGACTGATTCAGAGTCACCCATCCCTGAACCCCAGAATGTTCATCCTGAGAAAAAATTTGTAATGGAGGAATCCTACCCAAAAAGTAGTTGTAGTGACTTCCACCCAGTAAGCGGGGCAGCAGAGAGCTAAGGGAAACAGGGGATTCCAAAATCTCCACAATTTCAGGATGCCATTTTTATTACAGATTCCCAAATGCCACATGCCACATGTCAGAGTCCAAAATAATGTAATTGACCACCCAGCTTGCCCAAAATGCACATTACCTTTGCCCGCTTGAGAAGGAGGGTAGATTTTATGCCCGGTCCAAGTGCAAGGGCAATGTGCATTTTCAGCACTGGTGGACACTGGATCCCAAACCACACTTCAAAAGGGGCCTTTGAGCAGCTAAATTCAGGAAGGGGTAGAGATACCAGATCCCTCTCACCCCTCTTCCTGGACAACTCTAGAACTTCAACGGGAATTAAATTCATGTCAAGGGGACTGCAGATTTGGAAATAAAAATTGGGTGACACAAATTAAAACACCCGGTCATAGTCGTGACTCCAGAGGGAACACCCTGTCAACTAGGGAATGACATCCTGCACAGGTTGACTCCCCTAATAGACTGTGTGAACAAGGTCCTCTGGACTCAGACTAACAGGCCAATAAAAGTGTCAGCCATTTTAGTTTAAAAGGCACATGCCACGTGGTTGAACAAAAATCTGATCATATTGAGTTTCATTTCCAGAACACTCAAATACCTGACGTGACAGTAATTGCTTTAGGACAATTTCCCGGCTGCATTCTATTTAGGCAGTGACATTCTCAATCGGTTTGCCATTAATTTAGACCTGATAGATTACAAAGCCTGGTCCCCACTAGGGGGCAATCCCATGGACTTTGATGATTCTGAAAAAAGCATTTCGGTCAGCCCAATTGCTGCCGTATGCAGCTGAAGTTCAAATTGGAGAGGAGGTCACCATCCCAGGACGGACCCGACAATTCCCACTTGAATTCAAAATTAAAAGAGGACAGAAACTGCAAAATCCTGACGCATATGTACACCTCAATGCCCATTTCCAACAGCAGGGGTTGGGGTTAAACCCAACCCATTAGTCAATGTAGAAACCATTCCAATATGTGGTGGATAACAGCGACCTCAGGAGTATCACTCTAGGTGCAGGCACCATCATTGGAATGGCGGTTGATTACCAACATTTTCCCATGGAAACTGATACTGATATCTGATACGACCGATCCCCAATGACTGTTTTGACAATGATAGTGACAATGACTTACCACCAGACATTATCTTCACCCGGCAAGGGGGGAATTTCCTAGTGTACTCTTGCTGCCCTTTCAGTGAGAAAGACGTGACCTGTGACATCAGGCAGGATGAGATGATATTCCAGGTCCAAAATGAATGCCTCTCCTACCTGAAACCCTCTGTCCAGGCCAATACTCTAACCAGAGACCTCGCCACCCAGCTGGAGGAGGCCGCTGAGATAGCAAAACCGGAAGTCTTTCCAGGCTTCAGGCAAATGGTTGAAGAGCGAGTCAATCTAGCCGATGCCTGCGAGACTCTGGAGCAAAAGTTGGAACAGGTGTTCTTAGATTTTCAAGATCTCTTTGCGGTGGACTCGTACGACTGTGGTCACACTGAAATCCATACTAAAACAATTCCCATGGACCCTGGAATGACTCCTGTGTTTGTAAAACAATATCACTTGCCTCTTGCATCCATGGAGTCCCTGACAGAAATAATCAAAAACCTTGAGTCACGTGGGATAATTTGTCCAGTGGGTCAAGTGGGAGTGGGGTCCAGAACAAGCCGAGGCAGTAAAGCAACTCAAAAGAAGCCTCTCACACGCACCTTATCTAGCTTAACCTGTCAAAAACAAGGAGTTCTTCTTGGAGATGGCGTTCTCAAATACATGCTTGACAGCAGTATTATATCAAAAGCATGGCAAGGTCAATTAAGTCATCTTCTATGCAAGCAAGACTTTATCCTCTGTGGAAGAAACATTCAATGATTGTGAGAAGGCACTCCTGGCAATGGTGTGGGCATTGGAGAATTACTGCCCGTTCATCCAGAGGGAACACATCATAGTGGGGAATCCACACCAGCCTTTGCAATACCTCCAAAGTGACAGAATCAGGGCTGGAAATGTGAGTAAATCCAGAATTACTTCCTGGATCCTGTCAATGCAAGGCTTTCCTTTGGAGGTCAGATATGGCCAAAACAAGAAGAATCCCCTCGCAAAAGGTCTGGCTGACTTGCATGATTGTGCCAGAGAAAACTTTCTCGAGGACGAAAGTCTTAAAACCCATGGACAGCATGGAGGCGTACCTGAATTCCCTCCACGAGGTCTATGAAGAAGAAAACTGTGATGGAATGCCCACAGTTTATGTGGACAGGTGCTCCTACCATGTTGACAACAACGGGGAAAAGGAGCTGGTGGCCGGTGTTGGGAATGCCTAGGTGAATGATGCCCTGGTACTCTCTGCTGGGTACAAAATAGGTCCCCACACTACTCAGGTGGCAGAGTAGATGGCAGTTCACCGGGCCATCCTCACTGCTGTCCAACACCAACTCCACAAACTGGTCATAATCACTGATTCAAATTATGTCTGGAACGGATTTGTAGAGCACCTGGTAAATTGGAAAACCAGAGGCATGCTCTGTGCTAACAACAAACCGCTTACACATGGCAAGCTAATCCAAAATATTGATGATCTGGTCACCTCTAGTGGGATGATCTAATGGAAGAAGATCAAGGGTCATTCCAGAATAGAGGGGCGAGACAAAACTGGAAACAACGTAGCTGATCGGCTGGCCAAAACCAGAGCCATACAGGGGGATCTCCTTGAGATCAAGTCCCTGTTGTGTGAAATCCAGGTCACTGCTATCACTAGGTCCCAGACAAATGCTCACAATGAACCCTCAACTGCCCAGTGGAGTAAGGAGAACCCAGATGCTGATTTAATCACGGCACAAAAAGGCGAGCCAAATATTGGGAAATGTTATCAACACATTGAGGACCCTGAGAACCTTCCCCTGACGGATACCGATTACATTTGGAAAGAAGACCTCAGAGTGTTTATAAAATGTCCCAAAAGGTTCTGAATCCAAGATGGTTTGTTGGTAAGAAGATCCATCTCTGGCTGTGACCAGTGGGTGGTACCTACCTTATTCCGAAGCCTGATGCTTAGTCATGGCCGTGACATGGCCACAGCCGGTCATTGGGGTTTTCACACTACTTTAGAAATCTTACGAGAGGTTGCATACTAGCCACACATGGGCAGGACCTCAACCAATACTTGAAGGGGTGTCTTCTATGTGCACAATTTCAGCGAACTTGACTCATACTCCGAGCTCCCCTCCAGAACAGTGGGATGACACTGCCTTGGTCAGATTTACAAGTAGATTTCATCGGGCCCATGATTCTTTCCTCTAGGGGGAACAAGTACAGGTTAACAGTAATATGCATGCTTACCAAATGGGTGGAATGTCTCCCAGCCCAAAATTGCAAGGCAGAAACATCAGTTGCCCTGGTGATCCACCACATCTTCTCGTGTTTTGGCCTACCCCAAAGGACTGAGTCAGACCAAGGTAGTCACTTCACCAGGGAAGTGATGACAAAGAAGTGGGAGATTCTTGGGGTAAAAAGGAAACTTCACATGGCATACCGCCAGTCCTCTAGTGGGGGAGTTGAGAGGTACAATAAAACCATTGTGCGTATTCTAAAAAAGTTTGTGACAGATTCTGGGACAAGTTGGGACATCCGATTACCGCTTGTCCTGATGGCCATCAGATCTACACCTTCTTTGGTGACCAAGGTCTCTCCATTTGAGCTAATGACTGGACGAAGGATGGTACTACCTCAGCATCTGCTCTACAGAACACAAGAGCAGACACTGATAAACGCCTCCACAACTCATGAGTATGTTGAGAATCTTAGAAAACACCTTGAACATGCTTTTGCGTACGCTCAGCGGAATCTGGAAAGATCTGCAAAGAGGATGAAGAATCAATATGACTTAAAAACAACCAAAAATGAATATCAAGTAGAGACAGGGTCTGCTTGTACAATTTCCAAAGGAACCAGACCAAAGAGCGGACATTTTTACCAAGCTGGCGCTGTCCTTTTGAAATTGTACATACAATTTCACCTGTCGCCTATAGAATATGCATCCCCAAAGGAGAACTGACACAAGAGAAATGGGTCCATATTAATCAGCTAAAGAGTTTTCACCGCAGGCACAGTTTGCAGAAAATTGAGGAGCTCAAAGAAAACCAAATATAGGAGACATTTGGAGAAAAAGAACAAGAAAGAGAATAACCAGAAAGGAAGAGATAGGTTCACAGGTATATTTAATTGACAGGGAGTAATGTTTTTCTTCATTGTCAGGATGAAAGGGTTTCCCCAAAATTCGATCCAAACCCATAGTTATCTGTCTTGTGAGTGATGATTTGTCTTGTTGTCTGAATACTGTCATTATTGCAATGCATGTGTGTCCCACTGCTGTCAACCTTCCTGGTGTGTCCCACTGCTGGCCATCAGTGGGAAAATGCATTGACTGGTTTGTATTTATTTAATATAGTCATACTGACAGTGCCCTTCATAGACCAAGGAGGACCTCCCCGGGGACCTGGAAAGGAGAGAGGGAACAGAAAGCTTGGAGTGTCGCTCAACACCACAAAGGAAGACCTCAGGAAAAGCTGTGGGTGTTGTTCCATGCTCCAACGAGAGACAGCGGGAGGATTGTGGCATAGTGCTCCCTGATGGAAGAAGGACTCCTACCTGATTAACCCAACTTTGACCTACTGATGAATCCCACTTTGCCCTACTCTCCCTTGACAAAATCTTTGAGAAGAGTCGTGGGGGGTGAGTTTGTGGGCTACATTGACCCACTCTGCAGAATTCCCATTCATAACCAAGCTGCGCTTCTGCAGTCAGCAGCCAAATGGCTGCACTGGCTCCTTTGAGCACCATTGCATCAAAACTTCATTTTGCAGCGAGAAACGGATTGCTGCACAATCTTGCCAAACACCTATTGGGCGAGTTGGAACAGGGGCACACAGAGAAAGGTGCCAGTGTGTTCTTGGGTGCACCCAAAATAAGCGATTCAAAGCAGCGCTGCTCTGCTGCTTGCAAAAAGTTCACATTTAAAAGGTAATATTTTACACTGAAAAGGATGCTGCCCTGATGCTATTTTCATCTACTCCGCATCACAATGCTTTTATCAAAAAGACCCTGCCATGCCCATCCATATCCACATTGTGCTTCAACAGAAGAAAGCATGATCCCTGCATGACAGGCTGTGTCAGCCAAATCTGAAAAAGGCAAAAGAAACTTCACTTTAAGCCACAGAAAACCCTTGGCATTTGAGTCACAACATGTCAAAAAGATCAAGGCTTCAAAGAAATCCTAGTTCTCTGAGCCTATGTTAATTTCAGTGCATCTATGTTTCAAAAAAATGCTGCATACAAGAAACTAACTATGGCTACAGAACAATGTGGGAATTCAGATGGTAGAGAAAAACCAAATTTGAAAGGAAAATGCCAGCAGTCACCACATGTTTAAATGTACTTTTGCAAATAAGACAACTACCTGTTTAAAAGTGTATGTTGGATAAGGCCCTGCCCTTATCTAGCAATGTAAAGCAATGCTGTGAAACATATATGGGAGGTTTTATTCAACAGGCTTTCCTCTGATTCAGAACAAAAATAAATAAAATAAGGAATTAAATTGCATTGGCTACATGGGGGAAATCAGCCCCAAACAGGTTTCTGCTTGGTGGTTGATAGCAACAGAAGGCCCCTCACAGTAGATTCTAGGGCACCAACCTGTGAAGTGGAGAAGTAAAAAGTTAACAGTGTAAATGTAATTTTGTGGTTTTTAAGTTTAAGACATTGTAGCCTTCACTGCCATGTTGGGAACAGAAATGGCAGAGAAGTGGACATTCTAAGGAAAGTGTACATGATGGCATCTTGAAATTCAATACTGAAATATCTAATAATAATCTATGTGCATGTATAAAGTTATAGAATTCAAGGCCGAATAGTTCTTACTGAAAACAATGAAAAATTGTTAAACGGACGAAACAAGGAGCATTGGACTGCCATGCTCTACATAAAATATGTAATCTTCCCATGTGTTTTGTTAAGATGCTACAACTGTAAAAATGTGCCATTTATGTCAAAACTGGGTTGTGGAAAATTAACTGTGGGAGGTTCTGAACATAGTAAACCCACATCATAAAGCTGATGTCAGGTTTCTAAGAGTCCAATCAGTTAACAAGAAGGTGGTAACAATCACCCCAGTCCAATCCAGTTGTTTAGGGGCGTACTCAGCTAAACCTGCCCTACCATATAATTCTGTGATGCCACCATGCTTTATATAAAGGGTGGCTGACAGAACTCTAGACACACTCTCTCCTGAATTTCCAGTGCCTGCGTTCCTGATCTTCTACATTCATCTTGCCAGATTCCAGATTATACTGCAAGGCCAAAGCATAGCTGGCCCTACTTCAGCAAGGCTTTGATCTAAACCCCACTAATC
Source organism: Ambystoma mexicanum (assembly GCF_040938575.1). Classification (NCBI taxonomy): domain Eukaryota; kingdom Metazoa; phylum Chordata; class Amphibia; order Caudata; family Ambystomatidae; genus Ambystoma; species Ambystoma mexicanum. The sequence continues at coordinate 274,423,954 of NC_090922.1, forward strand.
AAGGGGAAAAACTGTGGTACCCTTTGTGGGGAGCATCCTGTGACCCGACCAGCTTCTTGCCCGCTAGCTGCATGTCCGCTGTACTTCTGCCACCCAGATGTACTGCTATCCAGTGACCAGAATTGGTTTGCTGTAAGGGGCATCCGCCGTGCGGTGACCAGACCTGTTTGACTGGCCCAAACTTCCAAACTCAAGCATGGACTGTGAGTATTTCCTCATCCCATAGAAAAACATATCCTATCCCATATTGACCATTTGCCATTGTTCCAATCTTTCAGCAACCCTATCCATGCCTTGTTAATTTGTCCAACTGTTAGAGTTCTTTGTGCATCTTGTCTGTGATTTCCTAATGTTAGCGCCATTCTTTCATTCACCCCACCTTGTAACTCCTTAGCGATATTTGGAATAATTGAAATTAATTCCCATATAGATCTGAACACGGGGTGAAAGAGTTAAGTTGCAAATTAACCCTGCATCCTACCATGTCTTTCTTTAACAATATAGTCTTAATAATTTAGTTTAAGTAAAATCTGTCTTTCTTTCCCAGCCGATTTTCTCTCTTTCACGGCTTCATTTTGCCAAAATCGAACCTCCTTGGATCTTACAAATCTTGTCTAAATCTTCAGCTACAACCATACTTTCACTCTTCTACTGTCCCTGTGATTTACATCTATTTCCCAGCCCAAAAACCGCATTCCAAATCTGAGTATTTCACTCGTTTTTTATAAAAACTGTTCGTGTCATTTAAAACGGCAATTGAGAAAAATGCAACTTTCCAACGTGTGATTCGGCTACATTGTGTTCTTACTTACAACTTGTTTTTGGACTGTGTACCTTTTGTTGAGAACTTGCTTTGTGATTTCCGGTGTTTATATTGTGAGAAATCATATTTGCCTCATAGATTTAACCGCACATTCATTATTTATTTGTCTATTTCTGAGTGTCATTTTATGTTATTGCAAAAGGCTTTTTGCCTCTTATTTTATGAGGGAAGGTTGGATTTTGATTCTGTTTGCTGCACAATATCCCTGACTCCCTGCCGCTTCTTTCTGCCCATTCCAAATCCGATTCACAGAGGTTTGGGAGGGCATTGCAGGGGAAATCTTTACTCAGGTGCTATGTACCCAAAGAGAAAAAGTGCTCCTATTCATTTGTGTTTTGTATATGTTCTTGTAGAAGGTTACCCAAGTGTATTGCTTCAGTTTCCATTGTAATTATCACCCCATTGGTGATTGCTGCCCAATATTAAAACTTGTAAGATTTTCTTTGAATTATATAAGTACATAAATATTGCATTCCCACCAACCAGCCTGGTTCATGGTCCATTGTGACCCCGGGTATTTGATAAAGGGGGTGTGAGACGGGTTGTGTGCCATCTCAAATTGAATTCGTAGAATAAAAAGAGAAAGCATTCCATTTGTGCGCTACATACTAGGCTAAGACCAAGGTATGTCACCCAATTGGAATCCTTAACATTCCTATTCAAAAACCGGAAGCGGAAACACACAAGACTACCAGAGGGTACTGTGAGTCAACTTTCCATCGTCATTCAGATGGATCTAGGCAAAATACAGATATCAAGCACAGTCATGAAATACGTGGACAGCACTGTAATCTGTAGCAAGTCAGAGGAACAGTGTTGAGATGACTTGCTATACTTGCTGACAGCATTGGCAGAAAAAGGATACATGATGGACAAGGCAAAATTACAATATTGCCAAAGGGAAGTGCTATATAGGGCAGCTGATATAACAAGATGGGTAAAAGGTGAATCCAGAAAGGCTGAGGCGATCAATAGAATGCCAATGCCAAAGACAGGGAGAGAAATGCATCAGTTCTCGGGCCTTTGCAATTATTGCAGGTCCTGGGTGTTTGACTATAGCACATATTTGAGACCATTGTTGATCAGTCTTAGGGAGGCAAAGAGGGGGAATGGTAAATTGGTATGGGCACATGAAATTACTGAAGTATTTGAGGAACTGAAGAAAGCAATATGCAAAGCTCCAGTACTAGGGATCCCAGACTATCACCACAAATTGTATTTGTTCTCAGACTCCAATGGTGCAGTGATGACTGCGGTACTAATGCAGGAAACTACAGTAGGGCACAAGCCAATGGTTTATTATAGCAGATGTTTAGACCCAGTAATGAGTGGACATTACCCTTGTGAGCAAGCTCTGGCTGCTGCCACATTCGGGGTGCAAAAGTCAGTGAGTATCACCATGGGGTGTATCACCACACTTTACCTGGAGCACGCCCTATTTGCAATTCTCGAAAGACCCAAGAAGACATTGACCACAGAGTGAGCTTTTGCATACAAGATGATTATCTCCAATCCAGCAATCAAGGTAATGAGGTGCAGGACTATCAATCTGGTGACATTTTTAGCTGAGCCAGTAGAGGAGGGAGACTATGTTCACGACTGTACTACATATGTGAAACAGTATGACGACCTTCCAAAGGTGGGGGAAAAGACACTTGAGGGGGGAGAAGTGCTTTACATTGATGGATCAAAGACAATAGAACAGACTACAGGAGAAAGACTTAAGGGGGCTGCAGTGGTGTGAATAAATCAGACGGTAATAACAAATGTGAGATTGACTTCACATGCAGCAGAATTAGTGGCTCTCATAATGGCATTAGACGTGCGCAGGGACAAGGAAATTACAGTGTATTCAGCCTACTTGACATCTGCAGTACACTCTAGGCTGTTACTGTGGCAGAGGTGGGGCCGTCAGACGTGCTGACGGCACACCGGTGCAACACGCACGTCTATTGGGCAGGCTCATAGGCGCACTTCAACTTCTGGCTGCAATAGCGATCGTAAAGTGCCAGGCCCACACGAGGGGGGATGACGCAGTCTCCAGGGGAAGCAAAGCAGCAAACATGGAAGCAAAGCATGCAGCATATTTTTCAGGAATAACAGATTTTGATACTCCATCAAACACACATATCCATGTCCATAGTATGATTTTAAAGGAAGGCTATGATACGTTACCATCCACACAGATAATGGAGTTTCAGGGAAGGGCTCTGACAGAGATTTATGGGTGAAAAGAGGATGTTCAATATCTCTTTCAGATGCTTTGTGGTGACAGGAAAGCACCGGCAAGCTAGTACTCACAACAGCATTATTGCAGATTGCACTCACGCACTTGCTGTTCACATTGGGGAAGACTGGTTCTGTCCTAATATGGCAGAGCATATAGCCACGTTCATGAAAAACTGTGTCACCTGTTAAAGGTTCACTGCAGGACATATTTTATGTGTAGTGAGAGGAGCCATTCCCACCCAACCGGGCCTTTCCAACATCTCCACGCCAACTATGTTGCTATGATCCAGGTGTGCCAGGGCTACCGCTAGATGATAGTGGTTGTACACCCGTTCTTCCAATGGACCGATGGATCGAAACTGGTCCCTGTTCAAACTCTGATGCCCTCAGGGCAGCAAAATTCCTGGTTATAGAGGTAGTCCCACGATGGGGGTGTGTGAGGTCCTGCGGTCAGACAATAAGCCTCATTTCGTGAATGAGACTTTTGAGCACATTGCAACCCTACTGGGGATAGAGCACAAATTCTCCTGTGCTTATCACCCACATGTAAATGGGGTGTGTGAGCACCGCCACGGCCTGCTCAAAGAAAAGAATGCACTAATAAAAGTTACTTCACTGCTTGACCTTAGCCCTGTTCGGATTGCGCAGTCAGCCCGCATCCGATCACCACTTAACACCCCATGAGGTGGTAACAGGATGGCTCATGCAACTACCCGTGGCTCCCCCAACTGGGGCATTGACAGATGCAAATGCAGCCTCTGGTGTGTTTGGAAATGAAATGTACTAGTATGTGGCTTCTTTCATGGCTAGTGCGTCTTTTATTTCTTGCCAACTGCAGGCACAGTGGGAGAGGTCAAAGAACAGTGATGAAGATATCATCCCAGCTGCCAGTGAAAGACTCCTAAAGCAACCATTACTTGATCTGGGGCACACTGTCCTACTCCAAAATGTTATAAGGCCCTGGTTTAAACCAAGTTTTGAGGGGCCCTACACAGTAGAGCAAGCAACAGAACATGCAGTCAAATGACATGGAAATAAAGTGTGGAACTACATTGGAGACGTTAAGCCCTGCCAAGGTGAGACCTCTTCCAATCTAAAGAAGAGGATTTGACGCAAGAAGAGGACAAAGAAGGAGAAAAACAACCGCAGATAACATTGTCTAGAGCCAGAGAGTTAGGGAAGGACTATGCGTACACCTATACTAGGCACACTACCTTTTCTTTACAATAGGTATTAATCAAGAAAGTAAGGACTGTCCAAGCCATATGGATTTAAATAGATGTAACCCATTTCAGTAATGCTTCTTCCACTTTGTGATATAGACAAAAACTGAACAAATGATTCCTCCACAATAGTTTTTTCATGTCTTTCTGCTCTATGTAGCCCAGATATACCCACAGTTCATCTGTCGAAATCCATCTATCCATACTCTGCTTGGTGACTTGAGAATTTGTATTGTGTGGGAACAATTGTTCTTCTCAGCACTTGCCCATTACTATAGGCATAGAACTTAATCTAACATACACTAACACGATAATAATGCATTTCTCAGGCTTTTCAGGTGAGTTACACAAACCCTTGGATCAACAAAAAAAGCACTCAAGAATGACAACATAGGAAATTAAATTTGTAATAGTGTGATGATGTTTTGTGCATTTTGCTGTCTCTAAATCTTTGCACTCCTTGTTCTACGCAGATTGTTGTTTTTTCAAGCACAAGCTGTGACCCTCACTACTATAACACAGATCCAAGATGTTACTGAAGCCATATATGAGCAGGCAATAAGCACTGCTAAAGAAGTAAAGAGAGTCAGGTGCAAGGCAGAAGTAGTTTTTAACCAGGTCAATTCCTACATAGCTGATTTGGCCCATATATCAAACAACATGTAGTATAGCCACATTACCAAAGTAGGGAAGCAAATGACAAAAGAGAACTGTTATGCCTGCTCTCTCATCCTCTATACCATGAGTGCATCTAGAATGTTTGTGGCAACTGTAATTCCGGCGGTAAGAGCTCAATGCCTCGTGCTTTTATTGCTATGCATCACAAGAGGACGATTTCAAGGGAAGAGTGCCACACTAAGGTAGATGTTCAAAGATATTTACATAAAGATGCAGGAAATGTTGGACAATTACTGTAATACAGATAAAAGCATAGGATATATCACAGAAGGTCAGTGTAAAGGGGAAGTACAGACATTGACACAGAAAGAGTTAGAGTGTCCCAAGAAAGGACTCCTAGAAATAGGAGAAATGCCAGGATGCTGGGAAAGACCGCAGATGCTGGTGTATGGGCTAGTATACACAACAGACGGATGGAAAGAAGGAGTGGTTGGGAGAAAAGCACATGCTCCCCTAACGGTTCCAGTGGAAGTAGTGCAGCAAGAAAATGACAAGTGCCTCAAGGAATGGGCAGCAAGTGACAAACTGCTCACATGGATAGAAAAGGAAGCTGGCCCATGCCCATCATAGCACTCAGGAAACAGCTTTATGTTTACAGAATGATGGTGAAGTAGAGGTTGGGGAAAATGAAGGATGTACGCAGATTTTAAAGATACCAGACATGAATGTCAGAACAGCAGTGTCATGGACCACTAGTGGGCCTGCTGATTGAAGGCATGCCTGCAGCTGCCACCCAAACATGGAGGAATATGTTCACTTGTACATCTGAAATAGATACGATCACAGGACAGAAGGGATCTATAGGGTTGACCAGAGTGAAAAGGGGGAACTATGCCTTATCAGACATGGAAAAGGCATTGGATGTAATACCACCAGAGCACAGGCTGTTCAGCAGAACTGAGATGTTTTTTACATCTATCTTTCCAGCAGTGGAGACGAGCAAAAATTTCAAATGGCTCCAGATTAGGCATTGGGAGCTGATTCAGACAATAAACTCAACTGTCAAGGGGTTCAACGCCATCAATGAAGAGCTGACAGCAGTTAGGCTAATGGCCCTACAGAATAGATGCGTTCTAGATCTCCTCACAGCCATGGAGGGTGCATTTGCACCTAATTGGGTCTTTTTGCTATACATTTGTTCCTGCCAATGACAAAAGCAATGGGACGCTGACAGAGGCCATCACCCGGCTCTCTGAACTGCACACAAAGATTGAGGCAGAAACAAAAAATGTAGGAAAGGATGACAGTTGGCTGTTTCATATATTCTCATGCATACCAACATGGATGGTCAACGGACTGAAAGTACTGGCAATATGTTTGCTATTAGTCTTACTGACATATTATATCATCAGGATTATCATCACGCACTGTAGAAAGACAACTAAGAAGACTTCAGTACTGGTAGACATAGAGACTGAAGAAGATAAAGAAATAAAGACACACAATGCACTGAAATCACATCCGATACAGTGTCCTCTGTTCCCAACAGGAACGGTGTTCCAGTACCCATACAACACTCATGATTAGTGGGGGAAATGGGTTTGGTGCAACCCTGATGGGAACTGCAGCTACCTGACATGGAGCCTGGATGATCATGCTAAATTCTTTGGACATCTTAGAGGGATAACAAAGGTCTGGCTCCCGAAATTGCAGATAAACCAAGAGAGTTGTGTAGACAGTGTCATCGACAAGTCGACCAGAGAGGGGACATTTAGACATGGGCCACATCTAATCCTCTCGCCCCCACACAAATCTCAAAACTAAGGCAGAGGAACGACAGATGTGCCTCACTTTTAGGCCCATCACTGCGATCCTCAATGTGTCACAGGTGTGAGAAATGTTATTCGATCAGGCATCTGTTCAGACTGTCGGGGAAATTCTGCCGGAGTCGGCCGGGCCGTCCGCAAACCTCCAGGTAGGGAGGCCCCAACTCCTCCCGTGTATCCCAGATGAGATAGAGTATGAGACACACACAAGGAGCAAGGTGACTCTGCTGTTTATTAGACAAAACGGCAGGGATGGGTCAAGGAGCATACGCGTCCGTCCTGACACACACACAATCGTGGGGCTCGCAGGCCCTTTTTACTGTATTATGACGCGCTACTTGCGTCACTTTAGAAAGTTAACAAAAAACCTTTCGCCACTCTTAATTGGTTGCTCGAGTGGTAGGGTTAGTATAGCACACATATAGAGGACAATGTTAGTGGACAAAGGGTAGTCAGGCGATATATCTGGGTTGTCCCTACAATTAGATACATGAGAATTGTTACATGAAGACTCCTGAGGATTGGTTAATATTACTGGCATCAGTGATAAGAGCCCCATGTTCTGATTGGTGCACCCGTGAGCTTCCCAGCCTGGGACCACTGCTGTTCCCAGCTCTCGGTGTACCTTCGATTTGCAACAATGTTTCACTATGGGTACGTGCAGACAATGTGAGGATTTATTCATAGCTGGAAGGCTGACCGCTCCCACTGTCGCAGATGTCCATTGAGCCTTTCAAGTGTATCTACCTGTGTCTCGTAGCGAGGGATCCAGACGCTTCTTCTCGCCTGGGTTTGGCATCTCGTCAGGTTCGGCTTGGTCACGTGGGAAGGGACCATGTTTGAGGCAGAATTCTGCACAATTAATATTGCTTTTCCACTGTGTGTCTGGTTTAATTTGCAGGTGTGACCTTAACGTTGGTGCGCGGAGTGCGAGGTTGCAACATCGTGCCTCTGATGCTTTGTTCTTGGAATGTGGGTTTGCAACATTGCGACCTTGGCTGGTTGTTTCACCGGGCCCATTCTGCAGGATCAGCATCCTGACTCTTGCTTGGTTAATGTCCACGGGAGCTTCTTGTTTGAGGCCTACTTGGGCCTGGTGCATAAGTGGTCCGTTTGGTGCATAGGTGCTTTAGGTTATAGTAGCATATAGTTCCATGACCAGTATCGTGTCTTCATTATACTTCTTATGGTGTTAACTGGTTTCAAGATAAGCGTGAGCAAGCTTTGTAGATGAGTTCATGACGCGTCTTGCGTTTCTGCAGTCTGAAAGCCTATGTAAAAATAATAAAGATGCACGTCCGTGAATATTCCTGTCGCCTACGTCATAGCACTGAGTATATTCTTCGTGTAGATCGGTGTGGGAATGTCCAGTGTGTATATTTGTACAGATGTGCTTCCCGTTGTCTAGGTCATCATGGCATCTCTAACGACGTGTAGATTTTAGTCTAGTTGGTCCGTGCCGCAGGTGTCGGCATGGCCAGTGCGGGCTGTTGGGCAGGCAGATGGACACATCCGTATGTTCCTGTACCAGGGTATTTGGTCGTCTGGTAAATGGACAAACTCTTCTCGTGGCGGGTGTCTGGGTCGTGACCCTCTAGGCCAAGCGCGAGAGGTGAAGGACGGGAGCCTGGTCTTCCATTCTCCCACTTCAGTCCCCCCTCTGGTCGACTTGTCGACCACAAACATATCCTTCTCGTTATCTCCTCTTACTCGCCATATCTTAGTTATTCCTCCTAGATGTCCATAATGGTTTACATGATCTTCAAATGACCAATACATATATTCACAGGTTCCTCCAGGAGTACAGTATACCCATTTCCCTATGTAACTCCTGGGGTTTCTTGGGTTCTCGATCTTCACTGATGGTGGGTCTAAATGGTTGGTGATGATTTGGGTGCGCAACTTCTCCCTCTCCTGTATTATCACACCTGTATGTTGGCCGTCATCTGCTGGCATCAAGGGGTGCATTCCCACCATTTCGAGCAACTCGTCAGTGGTACGTGCCTTCCGGGCCTTCCAAAATCTAATTATGATCAGCGTAGCTCCAGCTAAAATAGTAAAACCCACTATTATTTTCAGTCCATCTGACAGCCAGGATGGCATCCATGACCATAATAGTGAAAACCAGCTCTTATCCTTGTTTACACCGTTACTTTCATCCATCATTTTGGAGTGCATCTGGGCCAATTGTGAAACTGCTTCCGTCAGTGTACCATTATCAGCATCGTTGGCAGGTATGAACGTGCAGCATGATTGTCCTATCTTTGCACAAACTCCTCCTTCCATTGCTGTGAGAAGGTCCAATACATATCTGTTCTGGAGTGCTACCATCCTTATAGCTCGCAGCTCTTCTTTTATTGCGTTAAACCCATTTACTGTAGAATTGATGGTCATCATTAGTTCCCATCTAGTTATTTGGAGCCATTTCGCGTTTGCGTAAGCCTGCAGTCCCGGGTGTATTATTGAGGAGAAGAACATTGCTGCTCTGCTGAATAGTCTGTGTTCTGGCGGTATGGAGGTTAGTGCCGTTTCCGACCTTCCCCACAGGTAATTTCCAGTCAGTGGCTCTCCTTGTCTTTTTCTTCTATTTAGGACAGTATCATTGCTGTTGGTCCTGTTCCCTTGCTCCTCCTGAAGTGGTGCAGATCTCTTTTTTCTCTTGTCCCCTTCATCCATTTTGGGAAAGTTCGCCACATTGACATGCTTCTTAGGTACCACTAGTGATGGTACATTGACGTGCACCATTGTGCACACACCATTCCACAGGGGGGGCAGTGTATGGTATGCCTTTTCTCCACAGGCCCAATAATGGTCCATTATCACTGCTGTTCCTGCACCCCCCTCAGGTAACTCTATCACACTTGCACAATTGGTGTTATATCCTACGTCCACCTCTCCTTTATGCTGGTAGCATACCTTGGGCACAGTCAGCGGTAGTATTGTTATTGGGTCTTCATCTGTTTCTACCCACGTGAGCATTGGTACATACTTGATCCACGTCGTCCAACATCGGTGATTGTGTGCCTCGATAGTTGAGATAGTTTCTTTTGTTATCATGTTGCTGCCAATCACTCCTATCTCCCAGCTGTTGTCCAGATACACCTTTCCTGTTATCGTCACCAGCGGCCTTTCCCAACATCCTTGTTTACCCGGAACTTCAGTGGCGTACCAATCACATGGTAGATCCTGCAGTGTTACTTTCTTTGTTTCTCCTTTTGCAGGGCCACTTGTTATGTATCTGAATGCTTCAGCATGTAAACTGCTCTTGTGGTAACTCAAATAGGTCTTGAGGAAGTTGTTTTCATATGGATATGAGTCTCGTGTTTTCCATGTCATGTGCACTACCGTCCCTTGAAATCTTCCTTTCGTTTGGAACAGTGCCAAGTATATTATGCACTGTGCTGTCTTTTCATCTATTTCTGTGGCAACAAATGTTCGTGAAGCACTCATGGCGTATGGTATTAATGAGCAAACGTAGCAACTGTCCTCAGTTGTCTGCTTACCAATGCGGGTCATGTGTTGGTACCATATGTTGTTTGTGACGTGTGCTGAATCTTGTATATAATTATCAATACCTTTATTGTCTGAGTATGTGCTGCGTTTAACTCTATTTTGCTTGGGTGCAAAGTTACTACTATCACCTGACGTAACACCTGTTGCAGCAGGGGACGGGGGTATATTAGGTTTAGGTGCAGCAATAAAATTAATAGCATAGCTGTACTGCCATACAGAGGCAGCCAAGAACCCGGTGATCATCAAAATCCCTATTATTTTTATTACATATGCTAATCTCACCGGCATTTTGCTCTTACCTTGCTGCAGTCCTGGCAGCGTATTCTTGCGACGTTAAAGTTGCCCGCCTGAAAATTCTCAAAATGCTTGTTATTAGATGTTAGTTGTTTGTTTCCTTTAAGCTCTCCCTATCAAATAGTCATTCAGTGCCCAGGCGAAGAGCTGTTCCCACGCTACTCTAAGTGATCTGTCTCTTAGGATCGGCAAGTATGGGCGGAGGTGGGGCATGGAATATTCTATGGCCAAGAGGAATGCTGTGTAGTAGACACGCACCCTTCTCCTTTTTAGGTACGTTGGCCTTTTTATTTCGTATACAAATTGGTGTGACAATTCTTCTGGGTAGTTATCGTCTGGGAGTACCATCTACACCTGGGCAGTGAACTTGTTAGTAAGCTATTTTCTAAACAATACAATAATACGCAGTTCCTGTATGTGCGAGAGAAAAAGAGAACATTCACGTGTTTACATGTGTATTTGTGAGGCAATGTCTTTCAGTTCAGTTATAACTATACTTGGGGGTCAATGGGTGGGGGGTTTGGGCTCAGATGGCGGAAGTATTTTTACTCTTTGAGCGTGTGACCATGGGGTGGGCAGTATGGGGATCACCCCTTTCTTCATCAGTTATTGTCTCCGGGGAAGCTGGGTAGTGACACGGTAAGGGAACAATTGGGTCGTTGTCTGTGGTAGAACTTCCTTCTTCTGTCGGGGATGTTGTTGCCGTTCTTCCAATGGACCTGTCGTTGGCGCTGGGGCGGGTCTGCAGTTTGTAGATCTTTACATCATGTAGGTGGTTCCAGGCACGCTTATCCTTTAGTTTTACTGCTCTTGTTGATACGTCCTCTACTAGATGAGGGCCAGTGAATCTCTTATCGTTCCACTTCCTGTTGAAATTGCGAAGTAGCACGTGGTCACCTTTGGCAAGTTTGCACAAGTTCTCCTTTTCCAATTCTGTACTGGCGCCTTCGTCTCGATTGCTGGTAGACCCGCCCCGTGTGCGCTCGAGCTGTTGAGACACAAACACAACACTAGTAATCAAAGAAGACACATATTGATACATTTCATCACCTAACACACTTGCTGAACTTTCGTGGTCAGTGAATACCCTTGACGTTGGTGTTAGGGGAAGGCGCATTTGACGTCCAGTAACCACCTTGTGAGGGGTGAGGTGGTGGTCGGACCCTGGCCTATTCCTCAATTCAAATAGGGCTAATGGAAGGCAATACAACCAGCTTTTCTTTGTTGTTTGTTGTATTTTTGCAATTGCCTCCTTCAATAGGCCATTCAGGCGTTCACATACACCGTTAGCCTGTGGGTGGTATGCACACGCAAATTTATGTTTTATGCTCAGCAAGGATGTGATATGCTGGAACATTTCGTTTGCGAAATGTGGGCCATTGTCTGACCTTAACACCTCGCACACTCCCCACCTGGGGAAGACCTCCCTTACTAGGAATTTGGCTGCTCTAAATGCATCTGGGTGTGAACAGGGCCCTGCTTCAATCCACCTAGAGAATGGACATACTACTACAATCATATACCTATTACCTTGACATATGTTGATCATATCAACATAGTCAATGTGAAGGTGCCGAAAAGGTCCCTCTGGCCGGGGTATGGTACCTCTTATCACTTTTAGGGTATGCCCGGCCGTAAACTGCTGCCATGTGAGACAATTGCTGATAAAATTTGACACATGAGAATTTAACTCGGGACAGAACCAATCTTCTCTAATTCGTGCTGCAATTATTTCCTTGCCTGTATGGGCTGGGTGATGTAATTGGCTCAGGGCGGTGTTCAAAAGTGCCAACGGTATTACAACTTTTCCAGTGCCACCCTGGCGCCATAGTGCGTCGGTTGGTGACATTGTACATCCCCTTTTTACCCATATTTCTTTTTCGGCCATTGGTGCAGCCACTTGTAGCTCCATAATCTGCGTGGCTGGGAGATGGGTGTACCCTTCTCTTATCAACATCTCCCTAGCCATTCCCCTCCCTCTCCCTCTCTGTGAGTCTGTGGGGTTCCATATCTCACCAAAATATGCAGCATATTTCGCATGTGCGTCTGCTGCTGCATTCCCTTTTGAGACGTGATCTTCACCATTGGTGTGTGCGGTGCATTTTACTAGGGCTAGTTCTTGGGGGTCGTTTATTACTTCAATTAGTTCAGCCAATAAGAGGGCATGTTGCACTGGAGTGCCATCAGCTCTCCTAAACCCTCTTCTTCTCCATTTTGATAGCCCTGAGTGGACAGTGGATGTAACATATGCACTGTCGGAATATATGGTTACTCGTTTGTCAAAACTTTCCTTCAATGCCAATATTAGTGCAACCAGTTCCGCGGCTTGAGCAGAGTAATGCTGTGGTAATTGTACACATTTCATAGCCACACACACCGGCGCCTCCATCATTTTTACCACTGCTGCCCCAGTCCTCCGTATCCCATCTCCTTGATCAATAGTTGATGACCCATCAATAAACAAAAGCTCACCTCCCTCCAGTGCGTTTTCTTCAACTTTTCTAGTACATGAGTACATTTCAGTTATTTGGGTGCAGTCATGGGCGTAATCTCCCTCCTCAATTACTTCTGCTAGGAACCTTGCAGGGTTAACCGTGCTACATCTAACAATTGCTAGTTCAGCTCTAGACAAAATGATCTCATAACCTGATGCCCTCTGCGTTGTTAGTGTGGACTTAGGTTTATTCAATATTGCAAATAGTGCATGTTCCACAAATAGTGTAGTTGGACACCCCATGGTTATTGCTGATGCTTTTTCCACTGCAAAAGCAGCTGCAGCGAGACCTTGTTCGCAAGGGAAGTGACCTAACATCACAGGGTCTAAGTGACCGCTGTAAAATGCTACTGGTTTATAGCCCATGCTCGTTTTTTGTGCCAATACTGCTTTCATCACTGCTGAGTCGCAATGTGAAAATATAAAAAATCGTCGCTCATAGTCTGGGGATGCCAGTACTGGAGCGGTTGATATCGCGTCTTTCAATTCATCAAAGGCTTCCCTCATTTCCATAGTCCACCTCAACTTTTTCTCCCCTTTATTGGCTTCCATCAAACCCTGAAGCAGGGGTCCTATGTATGAACTGTAATCAAATACCCATGCTCTACAGTAGTTGCACAGCCCCAGAAATTGCTGCAGTTCTCTCACAGTCTGTGGCATTGGAGTGCTTGAAATGGCCTGTGCTCTTTGTGGTGCAATCTTTCTTCCATGTTGGGATATCAGTTGGCCAATGTAAAGTACCTGTTCCTGACAGTATTGTATCTTATCCATGTCTACCTTGTACCCTTTTTCAGCCAATATCGTCAACATTTTTAAGGAGTCCTCTCTGCATTTACTTTCGTTTGTACTGCAAATTATTATGTCATCCACATACTGTAACACTGTGCTTTCCACTTCAACGTTACCCAAATCCATTTGTATTACTCTATTGAAAATTGAGGGTGATTCACAATACCGCTGTGGCAATCTGGTATGTTTCCACTTTGTATTTCGGTAAGTGAAGCTTGTCAAATCTTGTGAGTCTGGGTGTAATGGTATTGAGAAAAAAGCATTTTTAAGGTCAATCACTGTAAATCGTGATGCTTCTGCTGGAATGCCACACAATATTGTGGCCGGGTTTGCTGTTACTGGGTACTCTGCTTCTACTATGTTGTTTAAGGGCCTGAGGTCCTGTATGAAGCGCCAAGACCCCCCTTTAGCCTTGCGCACTGGGTACACAGCCGTGTTACATGGTGACTCTGAGGGAACCAATATGCCATTGTTTATAAGGGCCGTTATGGTTTCATATATGCCCTCATCTGCCTCTTTTGACAGTGGGTACTGTTTCACTCTTGGTAGTATGGCACCTTTTTTCAATTTTATCCTTACACCCCCTATGCTTTTTATGCATCCCACGTCATAAGGGCTAATAGTCCATAATGATTTGGGCACCTTTGACATATCCTCCTTAAAGAAGGGGACTGGGGTGCATGCGGGTGCCTCAAGTGCCATTGCAATTTTCTGTGCTACTTGTTTGTGAGCCACTCTTAGCCATATTTCTACACTCATCATGAACACCATTTCACCTTCCTCCTTTTCTTCTGAGAACAGCTCTTCATCTGACACCTGGGTCAGCCTACATCCTTCTGCTAGTGCTATCACTGCCCTCCATGCTCTCCCTTCTTTATCTTGGGCATGTACAGCAATATAATCAGCTGTTGCAATAATGCTCTCAATGTCCATTACAAACACCTTTCCTTCTGGTTCATTAACAGGTGTTTCTGGTCGGAACAGATAGGCTGCTGGCCTCCTCCATATCTTCCCTTCTATCCCTGGCATCCATGCAAATGCCATGTCTGTTCCATACTGGAATAGCTCGCCATCTACTGGCTCCGCCCTAATCGCTGTCTGTCCACAGTATGCTTGCATAATCTGTCGTGCTGCGAGCATGTTAATCCCTGGAGTAGAGCAAATTATGCCATCCTCTGTAAAGGAGATCGTCATATTCAACCTGTTCATTATGTCCCTCCCCAGTATATTCACTGGTGAGGCACTATAATATAAAAGTGGAACTGACAGATCATAATCTCCAATAGATAAGGGAACGTTATCAGTAAAGGGAACCAACCCTTTAGCCCCAGAAAATCCTTGGGTGTTCATGGCTTCGCCTGACATCTTAAATTTACCTTCCCTTATGCAAGACCGGGTTGCCCCGGTGTCAACAAGGAATGATAATTTTTTGTCACCTATCGTTACCTCTATGCGTGGCTCCTCCGCACTATTAGGTGTTACTGACAGGATGGGACACACCAAGGCCGTCTGTGGGCTGTCCTATTGTGGGTACAATGATTGGCCATTCCCTGTGTAAGGGTTGTGTCCCAAGACCGTCACCCTACCCAATTGCGTTTGTTGAGTTTGGGGTTGCTGTGTTAGTGCTACTTGTTGTTGTGGTAGTGGCTGTTGTTGTGTTATTTGTTGTTGTGGCAGTGAATATGTTTGTGGCTGTTGTTGTGTTATTTGTTGTTGTGGGTCACTTCCTTGTTGTAACGTCTGCTGTTGTTGTATGCCCTGCTGTTCTTGTGAGGTCCTAAGTTGTGCCTGTTCATTCCATGCTGGTGTTCCTGGCCTGACCCTACACGTACGTGACATGTGTCCTAATACTCCACAACTTCAACACACGGGTGGTTCCCTGCTTTGCCATGGGAAGCTCCCTGTGTTGTCCTGGTATACTGGTTGCCCTGTGGGGTAGGAATTTCTAAGTCCTCCCACCTGCTGTTGGGCATTATATCCATATCCTCTCCCTCTCATAAATCCTCCTCTCCCCCTATTATAACTATAATACCCAGCTCCTTGCATTGGGTACCCTCCTCCCATGTTTGGTGCGTGTAATTGCAGTGGCGGGGCTTGGTGTGTTATAGTCTGTGGAGGTGCTATTTGAGCAGGATCTTGTGCAGCCACTACTTGTGTGGGGCTGTGGGCCATTGGTGTGGGTGTAGTTATTAGTGCCCCTTCCATTGTGTATTTAGTAAGTTTTTTCTGTACTAGTTTAGCCTCTTCTGTTTTCCTGTCCTCTTCCTTTTGTTTCATTTTTCCTTGCCATGTCCTGCAGTGATGTACTATAGTCAGTTGTATTTCTGGCCATGGTTTTGCTTCCATTCCCACTACTTTCTTTAGTTGTTTCTGAACTCCTTCTGGGAGCCCTTGTACTAGTATATGATAAAATATGGCTGGTGTTTTGTCCCATTGTTCTCTAGTTTCCATGCGCCACTTCTCTTGGATATACTGGATATAATCAACAGGATCCTCATTCTCACGCATCTTACGGGAAGTAATTGCTCCTATGTCTGATGTGTCTGGGTACTGTACTCTCAGTGCCTGCCATAGCGCATGTCTGCAGTTTGCAAATGGTGCCCCGTCATGCGATGTGTTTGTTATTGTTACCCCATGGAATCCCGCTCTCTTCCAAATGTCATCCGCTCTATCCCCTAATATTGATATTAACAGGCCCTTTACATCTCCTACTGCTAGTTTCTGTCCTGCGGTGTGTTTTTCCATTTCATATATCCACTTACCCGCACCTCCACTTAGTGATGGGAGCCTACATTTTATATTTTCTTTATCCGTATGCTTCCAAGGGACTTACTGTGGTCTAACCCCTCCTCTCTCCAACAGTGGCATTAAGTTGTGTCTTGTGTCACCCCTTACGTTCCATAATATCGAGTCCTCACACCCCTCTTCTTCTTCCGGTTTCTTTGCCTCTTCAATTCCGTCCTTATTACCCCTGCTCCTAACTCCTTCTCCATCCTTTCCCCTTTCGTCATTTCCTGTATTTAATGTGGGCGTGTTTATTTGTCTGTCCTGCCTGCGACTAGGGAGGTCTCTAAGCCGACGTGCATAGGGTGTCAGTTCGTCCATGAAGGGTGCGAGCTGTATTCTGCGCAGCGAGCGTGCGGTGGTTGAGCATGTAGGGTGCGATGGGGGAGGGCGTGATGGAGATGGGGATGGTGTGGTTTCATGGGTTTGTCTTTCCACTAGTCCTTCCACTCCCTCCTCACTTCTCTCCAGGTCCTCCCTTCTCCTACTGATCCATGGCGAGTCTATGTTTGTTCGAGTGAGATATAGCTTATCTAAGCTTTCCCTTTCACTCTTTCTTCCTTCTCTCTCCACTCCTCCTTCCTCCTCACTGCAAAAATCATTCATAAATGGCACCCCCCACTCTGCTTTTTTCCCTTTTATTGTTACTGTTTCTAAGTCTATTAGGTCTATTTCTCCTTTTCCTTTGTTACCAACTGCTCCTCCTAGTGCTGATGTTGTTGCTACTTCTCTTCTTCTATATACATCCCCCCATCTTTTACTCTCCCTACTCCTCCCTTCTCTTTCCCCTTCACTTCTCTCCTCCATCTCCCTACTATTTTCCTCCCTTTTCCTTTTCAATTACTCCATCATTTCGTTGCTCATCTGTTCCAATATTCTTTCGTCCTCTTTCTTTCTTTCCCATTTCACTCTTTCTCTCTCTACTATACTTTCTATTACTTTCCCCTCTTCATATTTCTTAGCTGTCTCTGACAGCACCCTCCTCTTCCATATTGCCATTTCCTTTTCTTTTTCTTCTTCTTCCTTCTTCTTCTCTCTCATCACCACTACTCTTGATACCCTGTCTGCTGCTGCCTTTACCCTTTCAGCTTCTCTCCTTTGCTCCTCATTTTGTTCCCTTAATTTTTCCAATTCGTTCTTACCTTCTTTCCTTTTCCTCACTCTCTCCTTTTCCGCCCTCTCAAGCTGTTTGATCAATTCATTCTGCTCATCCCTTAGCTTTGCTAATCTTTCCTCCAAAATCTCTTCTTTTTGCCGTAATAGCTCCTCCCCCCTCATTTCACTCTCTCTTGCACTATCCTCGTCTGTTCTCTTTACTACCTCCCTCTCTTCTCCAGTTAGTGAACCTCGTAATTTTAATAATATCTGTGCAGCTACCCACTCATCATTTCCTATCTCTACACTCTGCTCTTCTCCAATCCTCCCCTCCCCCACTGGCATCTTCCTATGAGCCACATATGGTGGAGGGCTGTATGCCGGGTTCGAGTATCCTTCAGCCGCCCTTAACTGTCCTTCTATTTCTCCTAATTCTCTTAAAGGGTACAACCCTCCTCCCTCTGTTTTCACTCCCGGTGTTATGGGTATCTCGTTGTTGGGTTCCTTTTTTATGTCGTCTGATTTATCAATCTTTTCTCCTCCCTCTCCTCCGTTCCCCGTATACTTTGTGCTTTCACACCCCTTTTTCCCATCCTCTCCTTCTTTCTTAATCTCCTTTTCTTCCGGTGTTTCCCCCATAGTGAACATTCCATTTGGTCCTGGTCGGGACCCCTGGAACATCCTCCATAAGTTAAACACCTCCACATGGTTTGCCAACTTCTTCCCCTTGTATGTATTGTGCAGATGGTTTAGCAGTGAATGTTGGGCATATGGATCGAAACTACCATTAGGCGGCCATGGTGTTAACATTTTGTTATCTGTCCCCTGGGTCCACTCTATGCTGTACTTAATTAATTTCTCCCTATGGGGTGGCAGTGTGGTGCATATGTGTTGTAGTGGTGTAGTGAGGGTGTTCCCCCACCCTCCCGACCCTGTCCCGTATGACATAGTGGCGCTCCACTTGTTACCCTTCCCTTCACTAGCAGTTTGCAATATACAACCTTATATTGTTTACCTGGCCCCGCAAGTGTGGGGACTTACGACAATCCTTTATGTATGGTTTTTACATTTGTCTACTCCCTTCTGTTACTACACCTTACGGCCCCCTGCGGCCGAAGCGCATGCAACCCCCTGCGGCTGCGTACCCTTTACGACGCTCTTATACAGTCGTCCTGTTTCCCCGTTCTCTTCCCCCTTTTACACTTGCCGTGGCCGGCGTTCTCCGTGCGCAGCCACGCCCCTCTCCCCTTCTCCTTTTCCCGATCCACTCGTTTATCGTTTATCTCCGCGTCCGCTCCCTTATCATATTTCTCTTCCCCACCACTCCCAAAACCAAAGTTCCTTGTGTTCGCGATATCCTATTAAATCCCTACTGGTGACGTCACCGATCTCTTCGAGCTACTGGTACATTCTTATTATGTTCTTTAAGTTCAAAAATACACTTGCAATCTACCCCCGCTAACCCTACACCAACCCTACAGCTGTCTTCCTGTCACTCCTGGAACAAGGTAATCAAATCAATAATATAATCGGACTGCGCACGCTGCGTCGCCTCGCGTGTGATACGCCCCTCAACAGGAGGGCTTAACCAGCCAATTATCTTCCGTATTGGGCAACTAGGCAACTAGCCACCGCCTACAGGGAATCGTCATCTACCTATCGAGTTTCTTGCTCGAACAATAGGGATCCTCGTCTACTCATTGATCAATAAACGCCAAATCGTAGGAAACCACACACCCCCACCCTTACACGTAGTCGCGACTTAGGCCAATCAGTGCCTTACGAGCGGCCGCACGTGATGTTTTCGTGCTCCGCCCCCCCCTCTTTCGCGTGACGTAGCCGACTGCTCTCGCACTCGTTTCGCTACCATTCATTCCATTGGCAACACTAAGTTGTTAGACCTTCGTCGTGCATCTGTACAACACCTCCCTCCTCCCTTATTTACTTCCTCCCTCCTCCCTCACAATTTCGCATTGCTTGTTGTGCGTGTCATGCTCACCAAGTTCTCTCGATGCAGGGCCGCTCGACTGCGTGCACCCCTCCAAGCGGCTCGCCACCTCCCCTCGTCTGGACCTCGTCTGGACACTCGCCAACCGCGGGCGGGATACTTCTCAACCGGCTCCCGAGGGCCAATATCCGGATTGCGCTGTCCGGTCTTCTCGCAGCTCCGCGATGGTTCTGTAGTCCTCAGAAGGGGGCAACGGCAGAGGGGGCCGCGCCGCCGGGCCTCCTCGCAACGGGAGTGCCTGGAAAAAGTGAAAAATAAAAGTCGATCTTAAACAGATCTCAGCAGTGCCTCCAACTTGTCGGGGGAAATTCTGCCGGGGTCGGCCGGCCCGTCCGCAAACCTCCAGGCAGGGAGGCCCCAACTGCTCCCGTGTATCCCAGATGAGATAGAGTATGAGACACACACAAGGAGCAAGGTGACTCTGCTGTTTATTAGACAAAACGGCAGGGATGGGTCAAGGAGCGTACGCGTCCGTCCTGACACACACACAATCGTGGGGCTCGCAGGCCCTTTTTACTGTATTATGACGCGCTACTTGCGTCACTTCAGAAAGTTAACAAAAAACCTATCGCCACTCTTAATTGGTTGCTCGAGTGGTAGGGTTAGTATAGCACACATATAGAGGACAATGTTAGTGGACAAAGGGTAGTCAGGCGATATATCTGGGTTGTCCCTACAATTAGATACATGAGAATTGTTACATGAAGACTCCTGAGGATTGGTTAATATTACTGGCGTCAGTGATAAGAGCCCCATGTTCTGATTGGTGCACCCGTGAGCTTCCCAGCCTGGGACCACTGCTGTTCCCAGCTCTCGGTGTACCGTCGATTTGCAACAATGTTTCACTATGGGTACGGCAGACAATGTGAGGATTTATTCATAGCTGGAAGGCTGACCGCTCCCACTGTCGCAGATGTCCATTGAGCCTTTCAAGTGTATCTACCTGTGTCTCGTAGCGAGGGATCCAGACGCTTCTTCTCGCCTGGGTTTGGCATCTCGTCAGGTTCGGCTTGGTCACGTGGGAAGGGACCATGTTTGAGGCAGAATTCTGCACAATTAATATTGCTTTTCCACTGTGTGTCTGGTTTAATTTGCAGGTGTGACCTTAACGTTGGTGCGCGGAGTGCGAGGTTGCAACATCGTGCCTCTGATGCTTTGTTCTTGGAATGTGGGTTTGCAACATTGCGACCTTGGCTGGTTGTTTCACCGGGCCCATTCTGCAGGATCAGCATCCTGACTCTTGCTTGGTTAATGTCCACGGGAGCTTCTTGATTGAGGCCTACTTGGGCCTGGTGCATAAGTGGTCCGTTTGGTGCATAGGTGCTTTAGGTTATAGTAGCATATAGTTCCATGACCAGTATCGTGTCTTCATTATACTTCTTATGGTGTTAACTGGTTTCAAGATAAGCGTGAGCAAGCTTTGTAGATGAGTTCATGACGCGTCTTGCGTTTCTGCAGTCTGAAAGCCTATGTAAAAATAATAAAGATGCACGTCCGTGAATATGCCTGTCGCCTACGTCATAGCACTGAGTATATTCTTCGTGTAGATCGGTGTGGGAATGTCCAGTGTGTATATTTGTACAGATGTGCTTCCCGTTGTCTAGGTCGTCATGGCATCTCTAACGACGTGTAGATTTTAGTCTAGTTGGTCCGTGCCGCAGGTGTCGGCATGGCCAGTGCGGGCTGTTGGGCAGGCAGATGGACACATCCGTATGTTCCTGTACCAGGGTATTTGGTCGTCTGGTAAATGGACAAACTCTTCTCGTGGCGGGTGTCTGGGTCGTGACCCTCTAGGCCAAGCGCGAGAGGTGAAGGACGGGAGCATGGTCTTCCATTCTCCCACTTCAAGACCATACCCAATCATTGATTTGGACAACATGGAAATAACATTGATTGAGCAATTTGACTAACTGCGAAACCAGAGACTAATGATGTCATCACTGACATCACGACGTAGCCCCACTTATACATGAAGTACATATTCATCCATTCATGAACTTCTATGAACATGCACTAGTTTATTGCATACAGGCACAAAGTAAATGCTTATGACCCATGTAGGTAGAGGACGGACACACATACACATTTCTATATATTCATGTCCTTCACCAAAGCTGAAACCACAAGATGTAAAGAGTTCATGTATTTAGCTTCCACTTGCTTGACTGCTACTAACATAGAGAATCCATAGGGAATGATATGGAAGCTATAGGTCTTTGAAATGAATGGCAAAGGAGAGACAGGCTTCGGGTACATGGAAAGGCTGACATGATCGCCGCAGCCAGAGGCGGTCAAAAACAAGGCACTCAACCAAGAACAAATGGAAATGGGAAAGTTCCATTTACCAAGACAATGAACCGCCTATAGAAAATCACGCCAAAATCCTCATAATTACAAGCAAGACAGCTCAATATCGTGTTCTCAACACACGTGAACTAGCTGAACAGGACAATGCCCATTCAACCAAGGTAGACGAAAAGAGAATTGCTCCCTTCGAAGCAAATGGTTTAAGTGTTGCCCATAAACTGCCAACTGAATACACTCTGCCAGGATTAGGTGTTCAGAGATGACAATATTAGGGAACACTTTGCACCTCCATGTTCATTCCCATTTCCTATGAAAGGTACACTCAGTCTGGTAACCAACCAGGGTCCCAGGGATGGGAGGACACATTCTGCCTAATCCAGATTCACATTTCACGTGGGGTTATAATTTGTTGCAAGGGCCAATGGTCTCTCTGTGACCCTGTAAAATTGTAGATTGATACTAGTAGAGGTGGTGCTAGGAGGAGCCACTAGATGCGGCTATCCAATAGTAGAACAAACCCATTTAGCTCCCATATGTAGCCAAACTGACCAATTTAAATGTGTGATAGGTTTCTGGGATGGAACCTGGATTTGTGACATCACACAGGATAAAACCAGGTAGCACATGCTTAGAAGACAAGAGCTCAGGAGGATACCTATGTTTTGGTGTGATCCATGTCCTTTTGTTTGCTGATAAAAGACAGTAACTTTTCCCCATGGATCAGCCTTCCATTCTTGTGGTGTAGAGTCTTTGATGGGCCCAAGTGTTCCCTGCTGATAATTGTGGTGACTGCTAGAGAGCGCTGGCCACACCTATACAGTCATTTCAGTAATGGTCCCAATGTGTATGGATTAGCAAACACAGTAGAATTCAGTTTGACAAGCCACATGTCACTAAACCATAGGGTTGGGAGCATCTAAATCTTATCCATTGTATAGCTGTATTAGCAATCTTAATGCTGAGGTGTACATTTGTTGCTCCACTGGTGGCCTTTTGTAGAAAGATTGGGACTCCATATGAATACATTGGAAAGAACAACTTCTATGTTGGAACCTGTTTCAGAACTAACAGCTTTGTGAATATGTTAGAAATTGGTTGAGTCTGATAGGTGAATTCAAATGGGAAATTCTGTGTGTATTTATGGAATATCAACAGTTGCTTTAGTTTTATCTACTGATGAATTTCCACTTCATAGATGTGTTTGAAGAAATGAAACATGTTGGGTTTTGTGGCTTAATGTTCTAATGTTCTGATCATTGCTATGATGAACTGTTGGCAAATATTAACTAATACACATTTTAAACAAATGTAAGAATAGGTCATGATCGAGTTATGATCGATGTTCCAGTTAAGAGGAATAATGGGATAAGTTTACAATTATAGTCAGTAGAATGTGAAAATATGTATGAATAATGAATTATTGTAAATAGTATGGGATAGTGTGGATGAATAATGAATTAGATGTTTGTAGTTCTGCATATTTGTATAGTAGAGATGCGTTGATGGTGAATATTTTTTTTGTTATGATGTTTTGTTTAACCAAAAAATGAAATAAAATTGCATTGTATTCTTTAGCTCAGCTGTGTTAATCAATTAGCAGTGGGTTTTTTGCATAGATACATTGTCTAATTTTACGCGCACTTTGAATTTCTATTGGTGGTTCACAAGGCGTTTGAAGAAGATGGATGGCCAGTTTTCCATAAACATTTCCAGATCCTTCCTTTCAACACCCTCTTGAATTTAAAAAAAAAATAGTATTGCAGTCAATGACAGTTTAGTGTAACTATTCCAGACCTTCAATTCGGTCATCTACCGTAGACTTCCACTTCTGTTTGTCTGCCAGCGGGCATGTACAATATTGCTTCTCTACTTTTAACATCAGTGTGTATCTGCAGTCTGGTATTAATTTCCTCTATTATTGTATGCTAAGGAGACATTTGAATTAACGAAATGTGGAGCGATTAGATAGGATTATTTGAGCGGAAGAAAATACACCATCAATATCTGATCAAACAAGATTGCTCCCATTTTGATTTTTAACCCACTAGCCAAAGCTCACCCTCTGCCTCTCCTACTGACACAATTCCTTCTGCTCTCATCCCCAAGGTCTATCATCTTCTTGTACCGTATCTTGTCTCTTTCTTCAACATCTGTCTTTCTACGTCTATTTATCCTACATCTTTTAAACATGCATACATTATTCCTATCTTGAAGAAACCCACCATCCTATCTCTCTTCTATTGTACCTTTCTAAACTTTTACAACGTCTTATTTATTCCCAGATCTCCTCATTTGTCACCTACTCCTCTCTTCTTCCTTGATTTCAGTCTGGTTCTCGTCCCCTTCACACTTTGGAAACTGCCTTGATCTCTGTGCTAAATTCTCTTCTTTCAGCTTGTTACTATAAACACTCTTCTTTTCTTATTCTTCTTGACTTATCTGCTGCATTTGACACTGTGTATCACTCCCTGCTCCTGGTGTCACTTTCCTCATTTGGTCTCAAAGGTCCTGTGTTCTGTTGTGGTTCAATTCCCATTTGACTAACCAAACTTTCTCTGTCTAATTGGGTGGGCATGACTTCTACATCTTTCTCGCTCGATGAAGGGGTGCCTCAAGGGTCAGTTCTGGGCCCCTTTCTCTTTTCCTTATACACATCACATCTTGCTGCTGTCATCTCCTCTTTTGGCTTATCACACCATTTCTACGCAGATGACACTCAACTATTACTATTCTTTTCTTCCTTCTCCCCGGATATTCACCACACTCTCACAGCCTGTCTCATCACCATTAAATCCTGGATGTCCTCACATTTTCTCAACCTTAATGCAGGGAAGACAGAGGTACTGTTCTTCCCTGCAAAAACTCTTCCTCCTCATCTTCTACTTCCTTTTATATCTTTTCCACCCTCTAAGCTCCCAATTTCAACCACAGCTTGGTCTTCGCTTTGACTCAAATCTTTCCTTTTTACATTATATCTCTTACCTCTCGTTCCTCTCGCTTCATCTTCACAACATCCGTAAAGATCGTCTGTTTCTCACCTTCTAAGCATCTAAACTCTTAATCTCCTCACTGATCTTTTCCTGACTTTTATTTTGTTCTACCACCCTGTTTGGTCTTAACATTTCCCGCCTTCCCCCTTTACGATCAGTCTTGAACTCTTCTATTCGTCTATTGATTCTTCTTCCCTATTGGGACTCTATCTCCTCTTCTCTCGCTACACTGGTTTGGCTGCCCTTTCACTTTCAAATCACATTTAACTTTCTTTGTCTCATCTTCAAATAACTCTACGGTCTCGCTCCTAACTACCTTAACTGTACTTCTATCTTCCTATATTCCTTCACGTTCTCTCTGGTCCTCTTCCCACTTACACTTGTGGTTACTTGTCCCTCTTGTGCTCAGTCTCGTTTCCGATCTTTTGAGCTTCTAGTTGTTCTCAACTGGAATGCTCTCACACTTTCTCTTCGTTCTATCACTGTCTATTGTCTTTTCCGTGGTTCTCTAAAAACATATCTTCTTCAACACCCATGATTGATCGCTATCCGGATTCAACTGCCTACTCAATTTTATTGTACCATGCTCAGTTTTAATGTTCAGCGCTTTGGTTTAAGACGCTTTATAAAAGATCAAATAAAATACTAAATAAAATACAAATAAACACCAGATGTTGCCACATGAACACCACAATTATTTTCTGTGTATGTGTTTATAAACAATCTTGTTGGTTAATGTATGATTCATAACCTGATCAAGTAACAATATACTGGGTTACCACAATCACTTTGTTTGACTTATTAAGTATGAATCAAATTTGACCACACATCATGGCAGTTGCAATTAATCTGGAATGCTAATGATGCTGGTGTTGAAAGAGGTTCAATGATCACCACCAGGCTTGCAAATGCTATCTTCTTTCTATTTCATTTAACTAAAGCATAATCTTTATTCCGGTCTACAGTTGCCATCTGTGGGGCCAAGCTCTCCCTTTGTTCATTGGTGCTTGCAGCACATCTCTTGACTTGTCTATTGACCACTGCCTCTGTACCTGCTGGACTGTGACCTTAGCTATGTCAGTGCACTTACAAGTCATTCCCCGCATCATTCCCACAACTTCTACAATACCTCGTTCTGAGCTGCTTTTGGGCTCTGCTTGATCAATGGTGCAACATGGCTGATTTCTATTCTGCAACAGCATATCAGCACTGGGGAGTGAGGAGAAGACATACTCTTTTGCAGTGCCAAGGGCCATCAATCGTAGGGGAGAGAGCTATTGGCCATGTCAGATAAAAAATCGTGTAACATTAGTTTGCTAAATGCAAAGGTTTGACACTAGACAAGACAGCTGTCTACCTTAGCCATAACTTTTTTTTATGGGATATGGGTGCTCGAAGTGACCAAAAGTAAGCAATCTTTTAAGTTGGCAATCCTGGGCATTTGTAGATACAACAGTGTGATATAGTCAATGTTTCTTAGTGAATCTGTGCTTTTATTGGTAGCCAATGCACTTCTCTTCGAGTTGCAGAAATGTGGTCAGATTTGCGGAGGCCCAGAGCCTCCTGGAGGGCTATGTTTTGAAGCAGCTGTAGCTTAGCTAGATTTGTCTGCTTAATGAGATAAGTTTGGCAGTGTGGGAGGTTGAAGATGCCAGCGCATTGACATGCCTTGTCTTGGTTAATTCCGCATCAAGGTAAACCCCCAGGGTTTTGGCATGTTTGAGGACAGGAATTGTAGAGCCTTCAATGGTTAAGGAGTCATAAGAGGGGTTGAGGGCTTCGATGTGAGTGGGTGAGCCTATACTAAGCAATTCTGTCTTCTCATCATCAATGCAATGGTTATGGGTAGCTATCCAAGACTCAATGATGCAGAAGACTTTGTTAATGGTGTTAGAGTCATTAGTGTATTTGCCGGAAAAGGGGATGAAAATGTGTGTGTTGTCTGCAAAGATGTTGTAGGTGATGCCTAAGGTGTCAAGTATATCAAAGAGAAGTTTAGTGTAGGTACTGTAGAGTGTCGGGGAAAGGCAAGAGCCTTGCAGAACTCCAAGAGGCACAGGGATGGGGTTGGTTGAGTGGTTGTCAATGAAGACTCTGGAGGTATGGTCACTTAGGAAGGTTTTGATCCAATCGACTGCCTCAGGTGAGAAGTGGAATATCCCGGAAAGGTTTTGGCACAGCAGGTTGTGGTCCACAAGATCAAATGCAGCAGACAGGTCTAGGAAGAGTAGGATGGCAGCATTGCCAGCATCTCATATGCCATCAAGTTTCATTTTTAGATCGATAAGGGCCGTTTCAGTACTGTGTTTTGGTCAAAAGGGTACTGTGGTAATGGGCCTGTTGTTGGTAGGTACTGTCGGATCCAGGGAGTTTTTTTTTTTAGAAAGGGGATGACCCAGGCCGCTTTAATAGTAGTGGGTATTTCACATGAATTGAATGAGGAGTTAACAAAATCTGTGATGATGATGGTAAGGCTCTGGGGCAGAGCTTTATGATGTTGACAGGGCAGGTATCTCCTTTGCAGTTGGAGGGTTTGAGGGCCTAGATGGTATTCATAACAGACACTTGGGATACAGGTTTAAAGCAGAAGTTAGGGACTGGCTCTGGCGGGCTTGTGGGGGGCTACAATTGGGCGGTATTATGCTGGACCAGTTCATAGGTTTGGCAGTAAGTAGGGCTTTCTTAGTCATTTCTTTGTTACAGAGTAGATTGATTTTGATAGAGCAGTTTGTATAGTGGTGCACCACGCTTTGTCAGGCTGAAATAAGGAGGTCTGTGCACAATGGTTTCCTAATACGCGCAAGATGGCAAAGAGTTCCTTGGTGTTGGAGATTGCCATGCTAATTCTGTTGTCATGGGAGGCAGCTTTAGTCACAGAAATAACAGTCTTGTATGTCTTGAAGGTGGGGGTGAGAAGGGAGGAATTCTTGTGGATGGGGTGTTTTTTGTCTAGATGCTCAATGACTCTTTTCTGTCTGTGGAGAAAAACGAGTTAATCTGTGAACCAGATGTTCGTGGGTTGAAAAGGATTCAGAGATTTGCTTTTGAAGGGAGCATGTGGGTCTAGCATGACTAGGAGGCTGTCGTAGCAGTGGTTGGCGAGAGCGGTTTGGCTCTTGCTGTTGGGAGGCCGTGTTTCAATGAGAGTAACCAAGGTGGGTTTAAGAGTTTCATGAGTGAGCTTCCGAGTGCTTCTTGCTACGATTTGGATGGGAGGTGGTCGGGTGTTGTTGTTGGGGGGTTTACAGTGATGTAGTTTAAATTCAATCAGATCGTGATTGGACCATGAGACTGGGCTGATGAGAGATATGTCAATGGTTGAGTTGGTTGTAAGTAACCAGTCTAGGGTGCATCATTTCATGTGAGTAGGGGCAGAGACAAGTTATGAGAAGTTCATGTAGTGGAGGGCTTGGACCACAGTGGTAGCTTTATGATCAGTGGGTCATTGAAACCCAGATTGAAGTCACCTTAAATTAAGCATTTGGTGGCTGGTTGGAGCAAGGGTGTTATGAGGAGGGGGATTTCAGAGTCCGGTGAGCTGGAGGCATTAGGTTGACAGAAGAGCAGGAGAATGGTGAAAGATGTCTGGGGATTAGTCTTAAGTTTAAGTAATAGCGTTTCATATCCCTCAGTAGGAGGCATAGGAAGGGAGCAAAAATGGGTCAGATTTGTTGATGATGCCGCCTCTGCCACCAATGGTGTTGGAACGGTCGGTTCTGTGGGTCAAGTAGTTGGGGAAATAGCAAGGCTGAGCATAGGGCCCAAGGCACTATGTAGCCAAGATTCTGTGATGGCTAGTAGGTCAATATGGTTGTCCATGATGAGGTGATGAGCTTCTATAGCATGGACGTCTAGAGATCTGATGTTGATAAGGGTGCAATTAAGTGGTTTATTCTGGGCAGAAGGAGGCAATGGGTTGGCACATGGACTCATGTTAGGAGGAATGTGTTCTGGTGGTGTTGTTTGGGAGGTCCGGCTGGATAGCCTAAGCAGTCTGAGGTTGGCTGTGATAAGGCAGGAGAGCTGTTGGAGATCAACAGGCTGCCAGGACATTCTAGAGCTCAGGTTGTTTAACCTTAGCACTTCTGAAGGAGTGGAGTAGTGATCATGTCTTTCAGTCAAGGAGTGCAAGTCTTTTGAGGGACAGAGCAGGTGGCAGAGCACTCACAGACTTTTGTAGCATGGTTGGCAGGGCACTGGTGGGCTTAGGTAGCTCAGGTGGTAGGACACTCATGGGCTAAGGTAGTGTAGGAGGCTGGCACTTGTGGCCTTGGATAGCATCAGTGGCAGGGCACTTATGGACTAGGGGAGCATGGGTGGCAGGACCCTCATGGGCTTAGGTAGCACAGGAGGCAGGCCACTCATGCGCTTAGGTAGCATGGGTGGCAGGGCACCCATGGGGTTAGGTAGCACAGGAGGCAGGCCACTCATGGGTTTAGGTAGCATGTGTGGCACAGCACTCATGGGCGTAGGTAGCGCAGGAGGCAGGGCACTCATGGGCTTAGGTAGCACAAGAGGCAGGGCACTCGTGGGCCTAGGTTGCATGGGTGGCAGGGCACTTGTGGGCTTGCGTAGCGTAGGAGGCATGGTACTCATGGGTGTGGGTAGAGCAGGTAGCAGGGCACTCATGGGCTAAGGTAGTACGGAGGCAGGGCACTCGTAGGTTTAGGGCAGGTAAGTGACCGGACACCAGTGCAGCTTCATAGGATAGAGTTGCTTGTAGGCTTGGACAAGAAGTAGCTTGGGCAGGATGAGGATGTGTAAAAGTGGGGGAGGAAGTGCAGGATGTTAGACTGAGGGAAGGGTTTATCACAGGACAGGAAGGAGGAGGGCCTATATGTGGTTCAGTGGGCATATCTCCTGCATCAGTAAAGGTGGTCAGGGCTGTAGGGGGTACAGAGGAAGAGTCCCCAGAGGAGATGAGCCAAGCAAGTGGGCCACAAGTAGTGGCTAACATGTTGCAAGGGCACATATTATTAATGGGTGAAAAACCCATTGCATAAACCTGGGGTGAGGCAGACAGAACATTTTAATCAGAAGAGGCATACAAGGAAGTGCCATCAGGTGAAACACTTAATACTTTGTAGTCAGGAAGGGCACATTTCAAGCTGGCATATGGAGCGGCACACGTAGCAG
The DNA here is from genome assembly GCF_040938575.1 of Ambystoma mexicanum. NCBI lineage: Eukaryota > Metazoa > Chordata > Amphibia > Caudata > Ambystomatidae > Ambystoma > Ambystoma mexicanum. The sequence goes on from NC_090922.1 coordinate 274,454,083, forward strand.
TGTTGAGAGGTGGGGCACAAATGGCAGTGGTATCCATGGAGACATGCATCGCTTTGTAGTGAAGTGGGGGATGTAACAAGCTTACAATTGGAGTGGCATGCATGGCAATGTCATGCGGTGAGGCGCCCGAAGCAGTAAAATCAGGCGAGTCACACATCAAAATAGTTTTAGCATCAGGTGCATTTGGAGCACCAAACAATATGCAAGGGTTGAAGGTGTATATTGATGGTTTCATTGCGCGATCAGCTGATGATGATTTAGGGGATATGCTGGGGTATAGGAATGCAGGCGATAGAGACAGGGCATATGATGGGTATGGTTGAGGGTGGAGAAGGTTGCTTCTGAGCAAGATTATGTTTGCTGGCCAGGGTGGTGACTTCATGTGTACTGCTGGGTGTACGCAATGCTAAAAATCGCAACACTGTGAGGGCAGGTCGGGCAATGGACGGGACTGATTGATGCAGTGTGTGCAGCTGAAGGAGAGGGTTGGAACAGTGAGTGGTAGAAGGCAGACACTTGTGACTGGTGAATGTGACATGTTATGTGGTAGGGGTGAAACAACGAGGCAGGATGCAGGGGGTGAAGCTGAGATACAGCGGACAAGACAGAGGTTTGTATAAATCAGCATTGGACATACCTATGTCACAGAACCTACCTACGTCAGAGACCATGCTGCCGCATGGAAAGCATTTTCTGGTGGGCAGTGTGGCAAAGAGGGAGCATGGAAAGAGTTTTGTGCCCAGGCCCAGGCAGGTGCCGACAGGAAATGGCCTTGCTTCTGGGCCTTCCTGAGCTGGGTCTGCCGGTAGGGCCTGCCAGATCTTGTTACTTGCAGCAGATAGGCTGATACCGGGCCAATCACAGTGCAGCTGAGGCAGGAGCTGTGCAGGGGCACTCGGGGAGGGCTCTCCAGAGTATATGGTGGCAGCCATCTTGGACATAGTACCTTCCCCTTCATTTTTTATGTATTCAGCACAAGTGAGAGCTTTGTTTTGTGCTTTAAAGGGTTTCATCTTTAAATGAGCACAATGATCTTTGTGCTAATCAAGAGGACTATAGGAATGGAAGACAACATCAACGAGATAACAAAATAAATCAAATCAATGAATGGAATGATATCAGACACTGAACTATCCTGGAAGAAAGAGTTGAATGCCTATAACACCTTCAAATAAGAGTCAGAGTGATAGAATCATTTACCACAGACTAAGAAGACGAAATAGATGGGATAATATATTATGTGTTGCTGTGTGTGTTATGTTAAACCATTAATATAGCACACACTCTCACCCAGAGGGGCATCATGGCTGTAAGGCAGTACAATACCAGGACAGAAAGAAAAGCTGTAAGCCAAATCCAGAAGTTAGGCAGCAAAAATCCTGGTTTTCACAGCCCGCCTGAAACTGAGATGATCCTCTCTTCCCATGCCTCTAAGACAGAGAGGCGTGGGAAGAGAGTTCTACAACCGTGCAGCCACAACAGAAAAGGAGGAACCCCCCACACCATCACATCTAACACTTTGAACCAAGATACAAGCTGTATTGGCCAATCTCAAAGAGCGAGCCGGCACATGCCAGTGAAATTTCTCCTGCAAGAACTCGGGGCTGGTACCATAGAAGGCACGTGCACAATGCACAGAGCCTCAAACTTAATCAGGCTGGCCACCGGGAGTCAATGAAGCGATATGAGAACACCTGAAACCAAGATTAACCAAGAGGCCGCTGTGGCAAGCTGTGCTGCTGAATTATAAAGAATCTTCAGGTGCTGCAATCGACTGTCCGGCTGACCCATTTACAAAGAATTGCAATTGTCCAGTGAGCCAACAACCAAAGAAGAAACCACCAGCAGGCGAAGTCCCACGGGAAAGGGGAAAACTTTGTGACAAGTATAGAGCTTAAAATGAACCCCTTGGCAAACAGTGTTTATTTGATGTTGTAGGGAAATGGAAACCGAAAACTCGACCCCAAGATTTTTAACCACAGCAACCGGCTAGGGCACAGGGCCCAGCTCAGGCTGCCGAAAATCGGCCGACCAAAGAGATGTCTCTGGTGGGCCCCAACGATCAAGACCTCAATCTTGTCACCATTGAGCCGGGGCCAGTTGGAGCCCATCCAAACCAAGATTTCCAAAAGTCAGCGTTGGCAGCACTCCACTGTCAACGGCTGCGCTAAATCAAGGCATACCAGAATCTGGATATCGTCAGCATAAGAATAACACTGGAACCCAAACAAATGTATCAGCGAGATACGAGGCAAGATATAGATATTGAAGAGAAGGGGAGAAAGAGCAGATCCCTGAGGGACTCCACAGGTCAGAGAATAATGGGCAAGATAAATTGATAAAGGAAGAGAGACTGGGAATGATCAGCAAGAAAAGAAGAAAACCATGTCAGGACCTTGCCAGTGATCCCCACTGCGGCGAGTCGCTGGATCAAGATGGAGTGGTCAACGGTGTCAAAAGCCGCAGAAAGATCCCAGAGGATCAGGTCACCAACCCCCCCCCAGTCGACAATCTGAGCCAGATCATCCAGAAAAAAGACCAGGACGTGTGCAGTGCTCCGGTCTGTTCTGAAACCCGACTGTAAAGAATCCAGATAGTGAGAGCCCTCAACAAAAGAGCAAAGAGGAAGGGTACCCAAAGATTCAAGCACTTCCTAGGAAAAGACAGAAGTGAAATAGGATGGAAATTAGAAAGAAGAAGAGGATCCAGGTTAGGTTTGTTTAAAACAGGATCACCAACGCGTGCTTAAGAGGAATGGGTATATAGCCGTGCGTGAGGGACAAGTTCACTGCTGACTATACTGAGGCAGCAATAGAGGGAATAATCTCTTTCAGAATTCTGACAGGAATAGGATTGCCGGGGAGATGGAATTCAGACTGCAAGTGGCCAGGATAACATCTGCCTTAGAAAAAGTGGGAACTACCTCCCCAAGAACTGGGGAAGGTGCTTCGACTGAGGCCACTGTGTCCTGCATATCCACAGCCAAAGAGTCAGAGATCTTCTGGCGGATAGCACCAATTTTATCTTGAAAGTAACTGGACAATGAAGTGCAGAGTAGCATAGAGGGAATGACTGCAGTAGCCAAAGGCTGTGCTGAAAGAGCCTGCACCACTTTAAACAACTCCCAGGAGGAGTTTGGAGCAGCATTAATATGTCCAGAGAAAAAAACCTGCTTCGCTTTGAAGATGGCCAGTTGATAAAATGACGTGGCCTTTGCGAGTTAATGCGCAATAAACTAGCCGGCAGTTACGTTCAGCACGTCGGCGCTGCTAGTGAACACCTGCGAGGACCTCTCTACACCATGGCTCTGAAAGGCGGGCACAAGGTTTAGAGGGTTTCAGGGGAGCCAGAGAGTCGGCTGTGGACAGTAAGACCTCAGCCAAAGAATGAAGCTCCCCGAAACGCCAGAGGCCAGGGCCTCCATTAGCCCAGCAGTGACCGTGGTGATAGTAATGTTAAACCAGCGATGAGAGTGGGGAGCAAAGAGCCGAGGAATGTTATGCAAGCTCACCCTGAATGGAAAACGGCAAAACCCGGTGGTCTGTCCATAGGACAGAAAAACTGGGATAGACCATGACCACAGAAGGAGAGGCAAATATAAGATCCAAAGTGTTCCGAGATGCGTGCGTTGGGGCCACAGTCAACTGCAGCAGAGTAAGGTCCCCCAAACATGAAACCAGGTTAGCCACCACTATGTCTTTATCCTTATTGGAGAGAAGATTAAAATCCCCCAATACGATAAGGGACTGATGTTGTAGTCTCAAGTCAGTGAGCAGAGCCACAAAGACAGCCACAAAGCCGGCATCATATCCGGGAGGTCTGTAGACTAGCAGGGTGTGCACTATGCAAGAAGGCAAAAATTCCATACGTAAAAGCATGTGTGAAGGTTAACATGGAGCAGGGGAGGTCCTTGCGATGGATAAGTACAATACCACCACCTCCAAGGGGGAGTCCTGTCAAGTCTAATGATATTGTACTCCACTGGGAGAACGTGGATAATCAAAGATTTGGACGTGTCTTTCAACGAGGTTTCGGTAAAGAACGTCAAGTCAGGTGACATATCCTGCAAGAGGTCGTAACAACCTTCAGTGTGGGAAACCATGGATCTGGAGTACAGTAAAACACATTCCATCTGTGACTGTGTCCGAGTAGGTTTAAGAATATTAGTAGGCGAGAACTAGACGCAAGACCAGCCTACTGGGAAGGTAGTTTCAGAAGGAGCAGCAAGGCAAAGCTTCTCTCGTGAGTAACATTTAACTTAAGAAGCATACGCCATAGCCCAGTGCGCGTCTGTGGCACCGATGGGTGCAGATGGGCAGGACTTTGGCTGTACTTTGGCTTGGGCAAGGCACTTCCGCTGCACCTGTCCAAACATGCATTTGTGCGACACATGATATTGACAGGAGCGAATCTGTGTTGAGGGAATCAATGGCGGCAGCGAGAACAGACTTGCAGGGTGAATGCATGTCTGAAAAAAAGAAAACAGGCACTCAAGCAGGGCGGGCCGTGCACCCAACAGGAGGCCAGGCAACCTTGCCCGCACTGAGTGGGAATACAAGGAAAGCAAACACCATTGTAAATAAAATAAAATGAAGGGAGGTAACAAAGTAATGTACGCAAATATGCTGAATGCAGAAATGAAATATAAAAAGACCCAGGCATGCAGTCACCCACCCGAGGTACGAGTAAAACTCTCAGCCTCATAAATGAAATAATCATAAGCAGAAACAAAGGATTAAAAAGTGTTACTCTGCTTAGCATAGTAAAATCCAACTCATCAGTGTGGTCGATGGCTAGATAAAAGACACAGCCTCAGAATAGGCCAATCGTGTTGAGGGAATCAGTGGCAGCGAGAACAGACAAGCAGGGTGAATGCATGTCTGAAAATACCCATTCCTTTGGAACCCAGAAAAAACAGAGGATGCTGCTGTGATCAAATTCCTGGATTCCTGCATACCTAAAATTTTAAACATCCCGATTCAACCACAAGGTAAAAATACAATGAGCACACCGAATCGGACTGAGACACTCCACAAAAAATGAAGCCCTCAGGCCATTAACAGTTAGCCTACTGAGGCATCAACATGAACGCCAAATTCTTCTAACTGCAAAGAAACTTTCTCCAGTTTCATATAAAAGTCACACAATATTGTATCTCCCCTGATTTCTTGAGGTAGATGATTATCAAGCAGAAGAACTTCCTAAATCTAAGACCCTGACAGAAGCAGCTACGATATGACTTGATTGATCCAGTGAAAATGATCATAAGGGAGGAATATGGTAAGGAACAAGAATGTAATGATCCGGACTAAGCCCATTACTTTATTCAACACCAACAAACAGAAGACATGGACTTTATTTACCAAGCCACTGCACAGAAATAACAATACACAATGAAAGACCTTCCCCTAGGGAAAATCGCTGGAGTAGATTTTGATTTCATAAATCATCCTCGACCAAATACAACGCATATTCCATACACGCCAAACCTCTGACAAAGGTCTTGGATAACCTTATTAAAGACCATTCAAGATGTCCAATTGGGACACCAGACTCATACATTTGAAACGACTACATGCAACCCTCTTACATATGATCTTTACAGAAATAAAAAGCTATGGTGTAACAGTCCTTCCAAAGTGACACAACAGCTAATAAAAAACATGTGTCTGACATGCTTAGGCATAGTTGGTTAATACGGTTTCTAGTATTTGCAAAAAATACTATTTATAATATTAATTTTACTACAGGTCACTCACAATAATCTCGTTTAGGAGTAGACTTCCACCATATCAAATCACACTATGGCTTTTCTGCAGGGGCGGATACCTTGAGATCTACACGTGTATCACTTGCACCAATTCCCCCAACACACTGAGATACAACAGAAAGCAACAACATGTGTAATTTGAAGATCATCACACTATACACTAAATGGCTTAACCATTATGTCAAAAGAAAAAAAAAAATATGAAATAATCTTAAATCACAAAGCCCAGATGTAGCCTCAATTCAAGTAACTCACCTTAACGCAGTAGATGCAGTCCAACTCAATAATTTAGACAGAAGTTACATGCCACTCCATTTCGACATCAACTTCATGTAGAGTGTTGGCCAGTTCTTCAATAGTTAGCAAAATGAGGTCCAAAGAACATTTATTTAAAATCTGGTACCATCATTTTCCAAATGTTGAGCGAGTTTTCCATAAAGTTGGTGTTAGGGCACTAAGGCCTCTAGCGGCTCTGTCGGCAGTATAATATTGCCCTAATGTAGTGCATTGTACATTCCGTCTAATATCTTTAGAAAAGTTAATCATCTTTTTGTAATAATTTGCGCTTATAGCTAAAGCTTTTTGCACCATTAAAATACATATAAAAACACATATAAATCACATATAACAAATATACAATAAAACATTTGAAATGTTCCCACAAATGCAATAAAAGACAAACTTAAAAATACAAATTAATTTCCCAATTATTAAAACACATTGGTATTTCTACCACCTTCTACCAACTCTAAAATGAGTAAATCCAAACACAATATATGTCATTGCGATATTTACACAACATCATTGTACTTCCACCAAAAGAGCAATTTTTTTAACAGCTGATAACCGAATGTGGTGCGCCGCCGCCGTGATAACTAGAGATTCCGTGGAATCAATAGTAAACCAAAACTGATCAGTCTGTATGCTGTGATCTACCCCACAATATGACCCGTAACCCTTCAGATATTCTACTCTCAATTCCAGACAACCCTAGGGATATGTCTGGCCCTTTCAATTTCGATTTACATAGCCAAAAGATTCTCTGCTGAATATCAACGCCACTGCAGGCCATTATATTCAAATACTGGTAATGGGTTTAATCTCATTTGGATGATAAAACTGCACAGCCTAGGACAGCAAAACTTAGACAAACAACTTTTAGGTGCACCTGGCCAATGAGCCTACTTGGTGTACTCTATGTAACATGTTTTCCTCATTAAGGCATCAATATTGTGTACTCTGTCCCACTCGAGTGATTTGTTTTTTAACATTTTCCAAAAGATGCAGAGTTAATTCTCGTTCAGCATGTTCAGGCCTACCTCATCTAAATGTTATTGAGTGGTACGATCAAGTTCCCCATATGCCGTATTTTCAAGAGTATCCTTTTTTCCATTTTTCAGTGAATTTACATAATTCGTCATATGTGACATTAGGGAGGCCCTTGCACCTCCACTCTCTGGGGTTTTACTTATAACTCACATTGTGCGATCTTCCATTTGATAAGCAATGAAGGCAAACCCATTTCCAAGTGTAGTACCTCCACTGGGACAGTGCTTCGTAAGCCCAGAACCGAACAAATTAGTTTCTCCTCCAGAGCATAGACCCATCCAGCATACCTCTCTGGCAGGGTTTCTAGACTGTACAAAATACAAGGTGCAATATTCCTTGTATAGACCTCCAATAGGGCTTTGACAGAAACCACCACATTTACAGTTAATGAAGTTCTTTGTGACTAACCATTGCCCCATTACTTTTGCATGTGTCATCTATTTATAAAAAGTTATCGATGGACATGTGCGTAATGGTCATCCAACATAGGTATACGAATTGCCAACGTCTAGCCTTCCCCTCCAATCTGCCAATTAAACAATGTGTTTACTGACCCCCAAGGTCATAACCTTTGTTTTAGCTCTATTGACCCATAGGCCATTCACTTTTGCACATGCATATAGGCAGGAAACTGATCTCTGTAGGCCCAGTGGGGTTTGATCAATTAAGAACATGTCATCAGCATAAAAGAGCCACCCACTGTCCTTCCAGCTAATTTGTGGGGAGAGTTACAACATTTTTCCAGCTCAACAAACAGATCAGACACAAAAAAATTATAAAGGTCAGGGACAAGAACATAGCACTTCTTTAAGCCCCCGTTGGTGTTAATGTACTTAGTTAAAGCTCCATCCTGTGCAACTCTTACTGACACACTGGTTTTGGTATATAAGGCGTGGATTAAATATTGCAGAGTCAAATCAATCCACCATTTCCATAATTTCTCCCAGAAATGGGCCCGGATGACACAATGAAATGCATAGGAGTAGTCTATAAAACAAGCTTAAAGGCAGCTGTGTTCCTTAAAACTAGTCTCTACCACAACCAGGTGAAGTGCCCATATGCTGTGCATAGTACTTCATCCTATGCGAAAGCCCATCTGCTGTGGACTAAGCAAATCCTTTTCTTCCACATATTTGTTCAGCTGTTTTAACAATGTGGTGGCAAAGATTTTACCACTGGAATCCAGCATAACCATGATTCTAAAGTTGCTAGCTTCAATCAAGGGGACTCTTTTATGCACAGGAATTAGGAAGGAGGAACACCAACTATTGGGAATATGTCCAAAATGTAACATCTGCCTATAGGTGGAATACAAGATGTTTGCCCATACCTCAGGGTTTTGTTCAAACACTATATTTGTCAAGTTGTCAGGATTGGTTGCTCTTGATGGTTTAAATTTGATGATTATATGGTCTATATCATCTTCATTGAATACAATGTTACACACATTACATTGTTCAAACCTTGCTGTATCATATTTTGCCTCTCTTGTCTTGTCCTAATACAATCTCCCAATATGTTCACACTAAGACTTCTCGAATATGATGTTTATTTCTTTGGGCGTCAGATTGGATATGTATGTGCGGTATTTATTCCAGAAGCTCTTAGCATCATGGGCTTTTATCAATTTCCAGACCAATTTGCAATTGGGCGAGTACTTATTGATTTTATGAGAGCTCAGCCATTGGGTATAATTGGTTCTATATTTATGTATTTCATTCTTTTTTGCTTATTGGTCTTGATGTTACAAACTGATTTAGAATATCTTTTCCCGGCCCTGTGTATTTCAATATCAAATATCGATGAATGATTCACTTCAGTTTTATATGTCCATTTACCTTGTATAAGTGAATCAATAATGCTCTTTTTCTGCAAGGTTCAGGCTATGAACAGTGCCTATATATGTGTGGTCCCCTCCAATTACCATTTGGGCCGAGATGGCATTAGCTCGAGTTACATTTACCGCTGACCACCTAATTCGATTACCTTGTGTATTAGTTGTAGCAAAGGCCATCACGCCCCCTTTGGAGATCTTTTTGTATGGAAGGAAGGATATCAAAAGTTCAGCCTGATCACTCATATCATTGAAGCACATCTTATATGTTGATAAGTGAGCACAAACCTGATTTGATACAAAGATAGAGTCCTAACAAGACATACTTTCCCCTGGGCACCATGTTTTAAGGTTCATTAAAGAAGAGCAATCTGAAGGGACCAACAGTGATAAAACAATATTCTTATTGTGTAATTAACTGTTCATGTTTCTCTAGTGGTAAAAGATCTTGTGTTTTCGTACAAAGTGACAATATTCATGCATTTTCTTCCAATTAAAGATTATGGACAATGTAAGAGTTTCGGAGGAGATAGGGTCTTGCATGTGACTGTTTTGTTCCAATATAAGGAGAATGGCAGTGGAGGTTTGATTTTTTTTGTTCCTTGTCTGATGCTTGATTAAGAGCAATTCATGTTAATAACGTAAGAAGGTCCATATATTTTCGATTGAATTTAGATCAGTAGACTTTTCCTTTTATGTCTTTTTGAACTTTAGTGGAAGTATCAACATTCAGCTCTGTTGTGACTACATTTACATGTATGATTGTGTTTCAATTATACCATATGGTTTTAAGAACTTGGAGGGTTGTGAGTCCTTAGGTTTATCTCATCATCCCTGTTACACCTTAGATTTAGCAGATTTATTTGGATTAACTGATACTTCAGTCTTCACCAGAAGGAAAAGTCTTTTGGATATTGATTTTTTGGAAGTCAACTCTAGAGGCTTAAGCAATTTAAGTCTATTCACCTATCATGAATAGGTATGCAACTTCAGAGGCCTCACCCTTGCAATCAGCTGCACTAAAATAGCTATATGTGACGTTGTACGATTGGTCGACTTGCACATTATTCTCATGCACAGCATCACGATGTTGACTGAATGGGTCATGGTCATATATGAATCATCCAAAAAATGTAACCGAAACAGTGACACAATCTAAGAGCCTTCACTGGTAAAGATCTTTGGTTCATCATTATGGATAAACAGAACAACAACACATCCAGCAGATGTTCATATCCACAAATAATGCAATTAATACACTTTCCCTCCTCTACGTCCAACCACAGCTAAAGCCACACTCCCTTCCTTTGGTACCAACTCCTAAAACCTCTATTCTAACACACATATCCATGCCCACAGAGGGAGTTTCAAAGTAAGATAATGTTCCCACCTGAACTAGAATCCCCCAATTCATGATCTACCATTCAACAGATCACATGCTAATACCCATGGTGCAAAAGCATACAGATTAAGAACATTTGACAACTGCAAAAATCAAAAGTAAAGCCAAACAGAAAGTCATATTCACACATCCCTAGCCACACACCCTCCTCAACTACTCATATTGTGTGCATAGCCACTCCTTATCCTATCTAGGAAGCCAGTGCCATAATTTCTAATTTGAACAAATATGTCTCTATTTGCCCACTTAACATTGAGTCTTACTGACCACTGCAAAAGACATCAACTACAGAATGTTGACACACTCTTATATGTGACTTTAGCTCTGAGAATCTGCTTCCAGTCCTCAAAGTATCCTGCGGGAAGACTTGAAAACAATATGAGCCTCCTAAAATCGTATTTCTTTCTTTGGAAATTTCAATACATTTTTTGTGGACACAACACTGAGGACATGTACAATACTTGGACAGGGGTGCTCTCTTTTTCCATCTCTAAACCTGGGAGTTAGCTGTGTTCATTGTATGTCATTGGCAAAATGTGAAGATACATCCAAACCTTCAAAATCATCTGAAAATAATGATCTAACTTATTTTTGCATGTCAATAGCATACGGTTTAAAGCCCTCTGGAATGCACAAAATGGTAGTATAATTATGGCAAATCATAGCCTCTTAGTCCTCATTCTGCATCTACAGTCCCTGCAGTCTAGGAAATGCCTGTTCAAAGTTTGCTCTTCAGCTCGCTCCTATGTAGTTTTCTGTTGCATCAAGATATGTGTTATGCCCCCACAATGTTTCCTGGGGTCTGTAAATCAGAGGTCAGTGTGAACAATAGATTCCTCCTTTGCAATCAAATGGGATTGTAATAAATCATGATAACTTGCATCGCTACATGGAGCTCTTCCTAAAAGGTATCATACAGGAATTGGCCCCAGACCCAGTTCATCCTCTCGATCCACTGACAGTGCTCAGAGCTATGTATTTAGTACTGGTTGTCTTACAGCTGGGGTGGGCGTTTCTCACAAGGGTGGACAATAAACTGCAAGTGACCCCATAGATGTCCCAGAAAAACTCCAAGAGCCAAGATATACAAATCTCTTCTTTTTTTAATTAACATTTTCCTTGTCCCTCGCCTTGCTGATCAGTCTTTGGTTCTGAGGTGGACAGCACCAGAGAGGTGCCACATCTTAGATAATAGTGCCTCCAAGGTTGAAAGCTCTATTGCTTCTGGATCATGTCCTCCTCCCTGCAAGAGTATTAGGCAAGTATGCATAGGATATAAAGGGGGATCCATTGACTAACCTCGCCCTTGCTCCTCCTCTTCCAGTGTTCAAGTCCACTAAGAAGCCAGCATTGATGGAACAGCTCTTCATGCATAGTTCCATTGTGCGGATTCCAGGCCAACAGCTTTGCAACAGCCTCCACACGCAGCATGATCAGACACCATAGTGTTGGAGTGTCAAGGCAGAAATTGGCAATGAGCTATGACTGAAAATATTCTTAGGGTTGATCCACAGCACAATTACTTACAGTACCTCATACACATGTTGAGCAGCTGAGATGAAACAATAGTCAGGCAGCAGAGGACTAGATGATGGTTTTGGTTGGGTGGGATAAGCCATCAAAGCAAAAAGTAGAAGGGAAGAGGGAGACTCCAGCTTGATACAAGAATACCCTGCACACTGAACTCACTTGGCAGCCATCTTCCCTATTCTGCCTGTTTAAGTTTATGCCAATAGCTGTTTTTATTTCACTTTGCACAAGACAAAAACATGAATTACCAACAGGATGGTTATAGAAGACCTTGACTCCTTCACTCCTGCCCTCCCTCTTCCCAGCATCACCCGGTGCTGCCCCAACCCAAACACTCAATCACTGCTCTTATTGATTATAGGCACTGTTACCATTAGTGACACTGTGAAACACACTTCCAATCCTTATAATGCATTCATAAAAGGGCAGGCAATTTGAAGCTCTAATGGGCTATCTGGTGCGCCCTTCTGCAGGCCCCGAATTACTGTTAATGTTTTGCGTTAGAAACCGATCCTACTAGCCCCACCGTACTAAAAACAAGTGAGTCTCTTATCTGGATTAATATTAGCTATATAAAAATGTTTGTAACGCATGTATTGGCCATGAAATAATAAAGATTTTCTAAAATTAGCACAAATGGTGGCTTGTGAGCAGCAACACCACACCAAGGCTTTCAACCACGGTGCAAAAAAACATTTCATTGGGGAACAAATAAACTCAAGTGTGTCTTGATACTGAGTTTGTAAGATCAGGAGTGAGAGGCAAGTGAATATTATATACTAGTTTTTTAACATGTCGGACGGGTTTTCGAAGGTAAAAGGATAGCTCTCTATAGACACAGAAATGCATAATGGAGAAGCTTAGGTTCAAATGACAGTTGGCAGATAACGTCACAAAGTGAAACAATGCGTTAAACGCAACGCTGCTCTGACGTCATATCACGATTCCATTGCAGTCACGCTGCCCTGCTAATTTTTTAAGTTATGGACCCAAGGAAAAGAATCAAATAAGCGAAGAGGTCTTTTTGTAGTCTACCATTTGCAATATTCAATACACAAAGCAAAGAATTGTTAAAGGACATACCCACTTTCACCGATAAAACCTGTGACTAGTGCCTACATTAAGACTGTTCACAACTTTACCTTGACCAGAATTCTTGAACAAATAGACGCCCACTCTTCAGGCTGCTGTGTTATGATTAAAGTAGCTTTGAAGAAGAGCTATGCAATGGATCACTGCAATATACAGACGTGTTTTTTAAATAGAAAATCTGATTTACATATCAGAATAACAGAACGTCTCATTTTCTCATTTTGCTCACTGCATACACCTTCCAATCCTAATAAATGGTGTTGTCAGAATAAGATGGCAAGCACGTTTCCTCACAGAAAACGGTATTCATTATAGTTTTCACAATAAGGCTATTATTCAGAGTAATTTATGCTAATATATATAAAGTATAATTATTTTAAATGTGTAGACTTCATAATTATCCTTTTTCTTTTTTCTTGAGAAACTGTTGACGATCTGCAATGTCCCACACTTTCATTTGTGAAACACTACCTCGAAAAAAAACTTTACGATAACAATTAAAAACCACATGAAAAAGAAAAGAATAACAATGACAATGCCGATAGTTGTGGCTTTTTCTGCAACCTGTGTCTTTGTAGATGATTCAAATCTGGCTTCACCAACCATATGAAAACGCAAAGATTTTGGTAATTCATGGATTATTTGCACCGAAAAAAACGGGATTTGTGCGCCATTCTGCCTGCAAATCCCTATTTGTTAAACTGGGATTTGTGGGCAGAATGGCGCACAAATCCCGTTTTTTTCGGCGCAAATAATCCCTGAATTAGGTTGAAATGTCTTAACATGTTTAGTGAAACGCAAGTGCACTAGTAACCATCTCTGGGCACACTCTTAAAGCTACAGTTTGGGTTTTTCTCGCATACAACAGGATGTCTTCTGGATCTCCCTCAGCCCCCCCTTCCCCACTTAATTTCAATGATGTAAATCTTTCTCTTTTTCCCCTTTGTTATGATTTTTCAATAGAAAGGCACAGTGATTTCGAATGGCAGTGTTTTGGGCTTCTGAAAAATAAACCTGTACATCAGCAGCAAGGAATGCTTCATGGGGGATATCGAAAAGATGTTTGTGCCTTACATTCCCTTCTTAAGGGAATTAAAAAATGCTCCTACACGGAGCCTGGGCAAAGGGCTACACATTTATTTTGTGTGGCTCTCTGCCATCCACCAGGACTTTTTAATGGTAAAACATCTTTCTACGATGGCCGCCGTAGTTTCTCTCACAAAGACACTGTGATCCCTATAAGTGCCTGCACTGGGATTGGCTGCCTATCCCTCCTAAGCCAATCTGAGCTGCCAGCAGACAAAAGCTGGCCCAACCACAAAGGCCCTCATCTAAGGCCCTATATGTGCCTGTCAGGTCTTGGCTGGGCATGCAGCCCCTCCTTTTGTCACTGCTGACAAAGACATGTTTCAGGCTTGGTACTTTTCCCGTGCACCCTGGACTGTGGCTCACACCGTCATGTTAGTGCTGACTGTTGTTCTCATGCCTACCTCATCTCTCTGTGACTCTCACCCTCTGTCTTCTAGGCATTCTCATTGCCTATCTCAGATGCCATATGTCCCCTTGAACTTCATGACCTACACTCCAGATTGTTGCGTTGCATTTTCTGAGCCCCCTCCTCACTGCCATCACTTCTGTGCTGCTCTGGTCTAATACCAGTGTCTCAATACTTGAATTTAGGTGGGCTTTCATCTTGCATTGATTGTGTCTGTTGTTAAAAAGTCGAATTTAGGTGTGCTTTCATCCTGCATCGTCTGTCACTGATAGTTTAAAATCGAGTTTAGGAGTCTTTTCATCCTGCATTGTTTGTGCGCCTGTTGCTTAAAATCAGTTTTAGGTACTTATATCTGTTTTTCTTGGGACAGCGCTACTGGCCTCTCCCTTTGCCCTCTGCTCTGTCTGTTTTGTGCCCCTTACCTTTCAGCTCCCATAGTTTTTCTTTCTGATTCCTGTTTTTATTTCCCCTGTGTACCTCCTAACTACTCCCCCTGTCCCTGCATCCAAGTACCTCAGCTGCTATGCCTGGTTAAGTTATCAACACTCGGTGCCCTCACTATGGCGATTACTATCTCTCCTGTATTCTCGAACATCTTCTCTATCTCCTATCCTTCACCCCTCACTAAATCTGGCAGGAAGAAACTCAAGAAGTATAGACTGAGCTCCAACCCAGGACTGCCAATCGCTGACACCTAAGTCAGTGCTTCTGCCAGAGAGACGCTCACCAATATCCTCTTTGTCGTCCCTTCACCCGACCTATGGACGCCTCAAATGGTTGCTCTGCTCTTTCCTTACTCTTCCTCACACATAAATGGCGGCACCTGCTGGGAGGTCCTTCTTGCCCTCTCCTCCACCTCACGGGTCATCATTAATGTCTAACAGAATGGTACCATCCTGGTACAACGGCCTCAATCCAACCTCCTACACTTTGATAGGCTCCTCCCTCAGTTTATCAACTTTCCTGCTTCCTCCTCATGGGCTCCCTTTTCATCTGCTTCAACGTCCTCTCTGGCTCTCTTGCATTCTCCTGACCGCATGACCTCTCTCACCACGGTTCCATTGCCGCCTACAACCTGCCTGGCTCCCTTGCCTGCACTCTCCCAATGATATCCTTGTCATCTCCCGGACCTCTACCGCTTCCTACTTTGATATCTCAGGGGCGTCAGTTAGGGGTCGCCAGCGGTCGTAATTGCGACCTCTGAGATCTCCCTTGTGACCTCTGTGGTCTCCCTTGCGACCTCTGTGGTCTCCCTTGCGACCTCTAAAAACACACAAAACCTTTTTTTTTTTTACATTTCTTTTTAAAATGCAAGTTCCTGTGCTTTGGCCAGTACCATGTGGCTCTTTAGTTCTGGAACGGCTGGCTTTCTTGTTCAGGCCCTTTAAAAAAAGAAGGAAAATAAGAACAGGAGCTCCACAAGTCTAACACTCCGCATTGACCCTAAATAAGAAAGAATAGGAATACCAAATGTGTCTTTCTGGAATTCAATACAATAATTGCTAGACTCATTAAAGGTTTATTTCAGGCACACTTCAGGGGGTGAGTCACTGATTTAGTCTGTACTTAAATGCCTCAACTCAGCCTTTCATCCTTCTGAGGTCGATAAATGAGTACCAACACAGGTTGGGTTATATTGGGTGTATATTTTTTCTATATAAAGCGCTTAAGCATAAGTGCTATATAATAACACATCATTATCATTTGGTCATGGACGTCTGCTTGCACTCACAGTAATTTGGTAATATGGGCATATACACACTGATCTTAACGATACAAATGGCGAGCCATTCTTGTATGAAATGTACATCACATTATAGTGATAACGTAACCATATTTTTCGTAGTGTACAATGTTATGTGATGACACTTCTGTTTTGTCAACGGGTGAAAGGTTGTGTTCCATCACTTCCCGCAATATCACTTCAGGTGGGGTCAAATGACATCACTTCCTGTGATGATATCAGGGGGGTCAAGGGTCTTTTGATGTCACTTCCGCTACCCCTGGCATTTTGGTGAAATGACGTCCCCGCGATCTCTCAGGCATTCTTGCCACTTACGGGGGGACTTCTGTTCCCTGTAACCCCCTCCCCTGCAAGTCTCTCAAAAATGGCAACCGGCTCCATGTTGCCACACTTAACTCTCGCTTTGCTGTCAAACTCTCCTCTGACATCTGCCCCCTCCTTGAACTCATGGATCTTGATGATCTTTCCCTCACTGAGACATGGTTTAAGGACAGCTCTGTCCCAACTTTCGACACACTTCTCCCTGGAGGCTACAAGATAATTTCTGAACCCAGACCCAACAGGCCAGGAGGTGGAGTAGCCCTCATCTTTCCTGAGTGAATAACTGTTTCCGTTATTCCCACTCAGTCCTACTCCTCCTTTGAATGCCTGGTCTGCAGGCTCTCTCTCTCTCTCTGCCGTCTCCTCTCTTACTCTGGCCACCTTCTATCGGCTGCCGGGGCAATCTACCCACTTCCTTTCGCAATGGGAGGACCTGGCCTACGCTCTCCTTTCCACCTCTTCCCAAGTCTTGCAGTCCTATTTTGGATTAGTTGAAGAGGGAAAGGGGCAGATTGAGGAAGAGGATGTTACAGTAGTCTAGCCTAGAGAGGACCAGATCTCTAGAGACATTGATTTTCTGGGGGAAGGTGAGAAGGGGAGAATGCCTCTAAAGAGGTGAAGCTGAAAATGGGCTTTCTTGGCAAGGTCCTTGATGTGAGGGGAGAAGGAGAGAGAGGAGTCGAAGATGGTGAGGAGGGAGGACCCAAGGAAGGCGCCCAGAGAGGGGGGGTAAACAGGGAGCAGGGGTCCCAATCAGAAGAATCACAGTCTTACTGGTATTAAGACAGAGATTGTTAGCCGTGCACCATGCCTGAATAGCAGTCAGACAGTCATGAATGAGAGAGGTAGAAAAGGAGGTAGTGGAGGGAAGCTTGAAGGAGAGCTGTGTGTCATCAGCATAACACTGTACATGAGAAAAGAATGATAGAGCCCTGAGGGACGCTGCAGGTAGACAGTGAGGTGGAGGAGAGGAAAGGGCCAAATTGCACCAGCCAGTCCAGTGCCTGGTCCAGGCAGAAGCATTTTATGAGGATGGAATGATTGACCGTGTCAAAGGCAGAGGAAAGATTGAGGAGAAAGAGAATGGAAGGAGAGTTGGAATCAGGATTCGAGAACATGTCTTCACAGGTGTTCAAGAGAGCAGTTTTCGTGCCTCTGGATGCTCTGAAGCCAGACTGGTGGTAATGGAGACAGCCAACGAGTTCTGTATGGTGGATCAGTTGGATGATGACCAACTTCTCCAAGAGTTTGTCCAGTAAGTGGGTAGTGGAGATAGGGCGATAGCCAGGCAGGAAGGGTCAGCAGCCAGCTTTTTTAGGAGAGGGTGCACAAGGGAGTGTTTGAGGGGTAGAGGGAAGGAGCCATTAGCAAAGAAGTGGTTTCAGAAAACAGCTGAGGCAGGAGCAAGAGGGGCAATATTGTCCTTGA
The DNA here is from genome assembly GCF_040938575.1 of Ambystoma mexicanum. NCBI lineage: Eukaryota > Metazoa > Chordata > Amphibia > Caudata > Ambystomatidae > Ambystoma > Ambystoma mexicanum. The sequence goes on from NC_090922.1 coordinate 274,472,028, forward strand.
TAGTTCTGGAGGAGCACAGGAGCACCTGTGGAGGAGACTTTCATAGAGCAGACAACGTTGCAGACCTCATCCTGTGCTATGGGAAAGAAAGAAGAGAGTGTGGGGAGGGAGAGAGGGGGGGCAAGGGAGTCCTGGTAGCAGGTGGGTTAGTAGGGAGGGGTAGAGGAGAGTGAGGACAGAATGTCCTGTGTTTCGGTTGTAAAATGGGAGGCCAGTGCAGTACAGAGGGCTTGGGATGTAAGAGGAGAGGTGGAAACTGCAGTAGGATTGGCGAGTTCCTTGCAGATGTTGAACAATTCAACCATGTTGTTGGTGAATCCAGAGACGCAGGCTTAAATATGGGTCCTCTTCTTGGAGCGGATGGAGAAACGGTATTGCCTTTGGAGCAGGCGATAGTCCAGTTTGTCTGTGGATGTGCCCGAAGTCTGCCACTTCCGTTCAGCAGCTCTGCACTTTCGTTTCAGTGAGGCTAGGTCGGAATCATACTAGCTGTTGCATTTGGAGGCAGGCTTCATGCGGATCCTCATGAAAGGGGCAAGGGTGTCAAGGGTTTTGGAGATGGAGAGGTGAAGGTTAGCGAGTGCATTGTCAGTGGAAGAGTCAATAGCAGCGGTAAGAGGGGGGATGAAAGTGGTGCCAAAGTCAGCAACTGACACTCGCTTCATCGGATGAATGACTGCGAATGAGACTGGAAGTGCAGAAAACGGCTCATCCAGGGAGCCCAGGAGCTCCAAGTGGGAGGAGAGGAGAGCATGGTCAGACCAGGAGAGAGGAGTAGTGAGTGGGTTAGAGTTAGGATGTCTGCTGATATGAGCATTTCCAAGGTTTGTCCTGCTGAGTTGGTCGGACCAGAGGGAAGAATGGTGAGGGAGAGAGAGTCACATAGGTTGCCGAAGAGTACATTAGCCATTTCAGGAGAGTCAAGATAGATGTTAAAGTCACTGAGTTGGAGAAGCTTGGTCAGGAGAGAAGAGGTGAGGTCTGCCCATTCAGAAAGGCTAAAGGAGATTGAGCCAGGGGGCCTGTAGATGGTGGCGAGAGGAAGCAAGAGGGTAGGAGAGACTCCAAGCCTGCAGATGAGGCATTCAAAAGAAGAGTAGAATTAAGTGGGTATGATAGTAGCAGGGACACATTCAGAGAGGTTCAGAGCCACTACATATCCAGATCAGTTGGGTTTGGGCTTGGAAAGGATTGTGTAGCCATCAGGGAGAAGGGAGTCAAAAGCAGTGACTGACCTGGCATTGAACCACGTCTTGGTAAGAGCAAGGACGTCAAGATCAAAGTCTTAGAGAAGGAGGGAGATGTCCGAAAAATGTTTGACAGCAGATCGAGCACTCAGAGTGGCTATGTGTAACCGGTCATCACCTTTGAAGGTTTTATGAGGAGGGCTACAAAAAGGTGGTACACCCATTGGAGGTGTTGAAGGAGTTGCAGAGAGAGAGTAAGGAGGAGTAGCAGGAGAGGGTAGGAAGTTGAAGAGGGTTGGTAGGCGCCGGTCATTGAGAAAAAGATTGGGTTGAGGACCCTGGAGCATGACAGTGCCATTATGATAGTCATTAATGGGGCACCTAGAGGATGAGAAGTGTGCCAAGAGTACTTCCCATCTAATGGCACCATTAATGGGTGAAGAATCCCACTATGTCTTCTCGTCGATCCTTTAAAAACTTCCCTTGGTAGCACTAGAAAATAGTCTTGCAAAAACGAGTAAGCCCAACAACTCCAAAGTTGATGCCTTATTAACAACATTCAAAACAAACTCAAAGCAATTGGGTGGCATACATGCCTCCCTGAAAAACCCTCCATACCTTTATATTCCATCCATACCAAAGAGCTGATCAACAATAAGACTATCGGAACGCAAGTAAAATACTGGCAGACCTCCTCACATTTAAAGGGATATGCTGTCTCAACGGGCACTCATCACTAACCTAAACTTGTGTATTACCCTATTAACATCCAAGAAGCTGCTAACTGGAGACAATCCGTCTTTTTGTGTAATTCAAACACTGATCCAACCAATTGCCCAACCTTATAACCTCAGAGACCAGTGGAAAATGCACAACAATTAACACCATGTTCAATACAAAGATAGGTAAAATCCGACAGCATAGAAATGTTTCTATATCTGTGTCCCCCTATTAGCAATTGCATGTCTGTAACTAAGCTCTGGACAACCTTCACATCCCTGATCCACAAGGTCCCACAAAGACAACCCTGATATTCTGCATCCGTGTAAAGCCCCGTTAAGTCCTGCTTTGCCGCAGACTTTTCTCCAGCGCTTTTCCTGTGGATTGTGGATTTGTTTGCTGTATCAACTACAAGACCCAGCAGGTGAAAGAAAGAGTGAACTGTTCACTGTGTGGAGAAATAATAACTGCAAAACAGACAAAAACAGACTATAACACACTTCTCTCTTGTCTAGGCCTCACTGCACTAAGGGCTGGGAGGAGCTACATAAGCTCAGGGGTGCGCGCACCGCGCGCGCGCACCCGTGTAAAGCCCCGTTAAGTCCCGCTTTGCCGCGGACCTTTCTCCAGCGCTTTTCCTGTGGATTGTGGATTTGTTTGCTGTATCAACTACAAGACCCAGCAGGTGAAAGAAAGAGTGAACTGTTCACTGTGTGGAGAAATAATAACTGCAAAACAGACAAAAACAGACTATAACACACTTCTCTCTTGTCTAGGCCTCACTGCACTAAAGGCTGGGAGGAGCTATATAAGCTCAGGGGCGCGCACCCGTGTAAAGCCCCGTTAAGTCCCGCTTTGCCGCTTCGCCGCGGCAATGCGGCTAGTGCTGGTCATTTAAGTTGTTGTTTTGTCTGGCGGTTAGATAATAAGGAGGCGCATTGTAATAAAAACTTTGTGGTGTCTAAATAGAGGCACTACAGTGTAAATATGTATACACTTCGCACTGGCATGCCATGTACGGAATGAGTGCATGCCCTACTGGAGTCCACTTCAAGAGACAGTCCAGCGTTCTCCCCAAAAACGGTACGACCCTCTGCTAAAAGTGCACCGTGGGACAAGCGAATAAAGAAGAAAAGATCACGACTTGATTCCGTCATGGGTGATTTGAGAAACTTTGGGTTTAACATCTGTCGGCCACCACGCCCTGTGGCTAGAATGCCTGAACTTAATAATCTAAGTGTATCAAATATAGAGGCGCAGCCCCTCTGTATTGAATTGGGGGTGGGCCCTGCCCAGCAATCTGCCGCGAATCTACAGTTGGTACAGGTTACAAATGGTGGTAATGAGGCGGAAGAACAGTTATGCAATATCTCACTGTCTGATTCAATGATGCTGCAGAATGTTCGATCAGGGGTTGCTAGTTTAGCTCCCCTCCCTAAAGAAAGCCAGGATGCTGATGTTGTTAAAGATGTTGCAATTATAGAGCTGGAGTCATCGGACTCTTGCTTTGTGGCCAAGGAGGACGAATCTGATCTTTCTAAATCTCCAGTGCTATTCAATACTGGAGATATTTCCGAATCCGAAAGTTCGATTTCATTCATTCCGCCGACCCCTAGGAGACTAAATAGAAATAGCTCGGTTATAAGTCCGGACCTTGTGACAAAAAAAGAAGCTCCCGTAACATTGGAAATTATGAACATGGCATTGATGTCCCTAGCTAGATTATTTGAAACTTTAGATTCAAAAATTAATGTGATACAAGATAATGTTAATAATTTCAAAAGATCACAGAAGGCATTCGGTCTGTCCTTGGCCCAGAAACAAGAGTCTGATGCCGAACAGGCAGCTCTTTTGTCAAAACAACTGGGTATGTTGTTATTAACATGTAAACATACGGATGACCAACTAAATGGTAAATTGAGCTCAGTTATAGTTGGGGAAAACATACGAAGTGTTAACACTGCTGTGCCTTTTGTTGAGGGCATCATAAGAGAAGTATCAGCTGAGGAGACCATGAATGCACCCTTGTTGTCACAGTCAGGTCCAAGAATAGGAATAGCTAAATCTGTTGACGGTCTGAGGGGTGGAAATCTTATGAAGATGACAGTAATGGTTCCCTCATCCGTCCAGTTTGTGTCGAGTGAAGAGGAGGCAGGGGTTCCTATAGCTGACGATTCAAAAACAAGAGAAATACAGCAGTCAAAAGGGGCATATACGATATTTGCAAAAAAGTCTAAGGGCCTCTCTAATCAATCGAAGACAAATGCAAAGAAATCAAAAAATCAGAAGTCTAAAACAATGGCTTCGAGTGGGACTGCGAAACAATTCTTTAAATCTCTGTCTAAACCAGTTAGATGCTCAATGTTAGCTTCTAATGCGATCACAAAAAATATCAGAACCTATCTCAAGAAAGACAAAGAATGATGATTAAGGGTACGGACCCCCACCATGTGACTCCCCCTTATGCTCCCCTAGACGAGTTGGTGCATATTGCGCAGGAGCTAGAGAGTGGATCCAGAAATGTAACGGCCCAGACTCAAGCTCCAACTGCATTAAAGAATAATCAAGTGAAAGTTGACCCAGTGCCTAATGCAATAGTTAATACGCAGGATCTTAGAAAGGCTGTGGATGAGTATGTGAGTCAATACCATCCTAAGCCGCTTTTGACTCATCCCCTGTCTCGGACTTCTATTCTATCTGTGGAAAAACCTGAGCTAGAGTGTGATGAGAATACTAATGTTGGGAGGGCCCTCCAGGGCCCTCCCTAACCATGAAGCAAAGTCCTCTAGGAATGACTTATTAATAACAAAAGCAACATCTGATGCTCAGGATAATCTGCAAAATAATATCTTAAGCACAATTAAAGATTGTCTAGTTGCTCTGACCTCAGAACAAAAAATTGTTAAATCGTCTCTGAAGGCAATGAGTAGTGGCCATTCTGATGTGGTGAAATCATCTCATGAAGGAAGCACCTCTAAAAATGTTTCGTTTAAATCTCCATTGGAGGAGACAAAATGCTGTATGAATAGAGAAACATCAAGTAAGCAGAGTTACCCTGATTTCAAGGCAACACCTAAGAGTAAAAAGCCCACCCAGTTGTTTTCCTTGTTCCTTAGTTGTCGTGGGGGTTCCTTTCCAACATACACAATGAACAGAGGAAGTATCATGCAAATATTTTCAGATATCCCAAATTTGGAGGATATTTCCTCAGGTGATGTGGTACAAGTTGAGTTCCCCGATGATAATGACCCAACGGTGTCCTGCATTTGGCTAGGCTCTCGTATCATTTACAATATCATCTGGTCTGCTAGATCTGAACTTTTTGATTTGGGCTTCAATTTAATCCCAACCACAAAAGAGTCCCTACCGGTGGAGGTTACCTTCAAACCTGCTAGTCAGGTGACTAATGGTGAGCATACCTCAGGTAGGAGATGCAGTTGTGGGAAAGCGTAACTAGGAACAGATGATTCCGATGCCCGAGGTCAGAAATTGGTAGTCACGAGCTGGAATACTAGGGGACATAAACACCTGTTAAACAACGCTAAGTGTGATTTGAAAGAGTGTGATCTACTTCTTATGCAAGAAACCTGGCTGACCGTCCCCTTATCGTGGGACAATCATTATGTCCATTTAGTACCAGCAATAAAGGGACAAAAAGGTAGACCTATGTCTGGTTTGGCAATTATTTCCAATATGTCTACGATAGGTATTATCTCTGAGGGGCCCAATCCAAATTCTTATTTGCAATGCTCAGTAATAATGTTCCAAAAACTGAAATTCCTAGTTATAAACATATATTGGAACCCAACTGTAATTTCAACTTGTACTTTCCTCAATGATTTGAATGCATTGATGGAAGATACTATAACTATCCCAGATATTGCGCATGTAATATTAGCTGGGGACTTGAACATACATCTGTTAGCACCATCTAAGAAAAGAAATATGGATCGGGTCTCGCCGTGGAGGGCATTTATCAATACTTGGGACTTAATTATGCTAAATGGAGCAGTGGAAACTGATAATCCTCCATCATATACTTGGACTTGTGGTGCTCAAAATGCTATAATTGATTACATGTATGTTGATAGAGGGCTGTTTGAGAAAATCTCTGAGTTTAGGGTAGTTCCCACCACAGCGAGTGATCATTGGATTCTGAGGGCTGAGTTCTTAATTCAAACTAAGGAAGAACTTCGCTCCGGCCGAAATCAATTGAGTGGTCTAATTATAAATCCCCAACGAAACAGACTACATTTGTCAAGTGATGCACTGCAAACATTTGCATGCAGTGTAACAAATGACCATCAGCGACTGTTAAGAGGTATGGACGCTACTGATTATCATGATAAAATGCATCTCTTTGCCCCTGTTTCAATTCCAGATACTAAGAAGAGTAATCAGTGTCACATCCATGCATTTGATCTGGCCATTAGAGAGAGAAAGAGGCAATATCGAAAACAGAAAAGGCAGATTTTTTATTTACCGGCACATTATCGAGAGCTGGCCCTATGCAAATTGAAGACTAAATATAGAAATTGGATCCGAGGTCATAAGGCAGTTATGTTCCAACAGGATAGAGAAAAGTGGTTACAGATGGCTAAAACTAAAAATACATCACAAATCTGGAAAATGATAAATAATGGAGTGGGTGCTCCCCAACTAACAGCTCAACTTAATGGTGTGTCGGAGAAAAGTTGGGTCACTTATTTCTCCAGCATTTATGGTCTTCCATCCAATAACATTTCAAAGCTGAATTTGAAAGTAATCAATCCATCTTTTCAGATTAATTTTGATCGAGAAAATGTGTTGTTCTACATCAACAAAGCTAGTTCTTCAAGAGCTCCAGGGCCTGATGGCTTATCAAATTTTGTCTTAAAACAGAATCCGGAATTATGGGCGTCTATTCTTTACGCTGTCTTCCAAGCCCTGCAAATAAAACAGGCAGTTCCTTCATCGTGGTGTAAGGCCATTACAGTGCCAATTTATAAGAAGGGCGATCGAGCGAATCCTGCAAGTTATCGTCCGATTTCTCTTCTTGACGCCCCTGGCAAGATCTTTAGCAGAATTGTCCTAAGAGATCTCAACAAGTGGGCGTCAGAAGAGAATCGGCGAGACCCATTTCAAACTGGTTTTGTGGTAGGTCTTGGCACTAGCATCAACATAACGACTCTTAATGCAATCAAAGAGCTGTATGCCATAAGAAACCAACCAATATATTTGGCGTATGTTGATTTTCGAGTAGCTTTTGACTCGGTAGATCGGAGCTTGCTATTCGAAAAACTGCTAAAATTTGGCTGTCCACCCTCACTTGTGTATCTAATACATTTACTTCATTCAAACACCTCAATGAAAGTTAAATTGAACTTAGAAGGGCTGTTATCGGAAGAAATACCTACCAAACGCGGCCTGAAACAAGGCTGCATTCTAGCCTCTACATTGTTTAATTTGTTTATATTTGATTTGGGTAACGAATTTAGCAATGCTTTGAATGACACTCCTAAACTTGCCAACCAGATCATTGCATGGCTTTTGTATGCAGACGACTTAGTTCTCATCTCGCAAACGCCGAGTGGCCTGCAAAACATGCTTGATAAACTGGATCAGTACGTCGCCAAGAATAATTTGACCCTAAACTTGGAGAAAACACAAGTGATGGAACTGGGGAGGTATGGATCTAGATTAAAGAAACAGTATTGTTGGTTTTTGAATAATCAAAAGTTGAATGTAGTCAATGAATATAAATATTTAGGTGTCATATTTAGCAATTCTCCTATTAACATGCCTCAAAGAGACAGTGGCCCTCATTAGGACCCTGGCGGAAAGGGGTTTACGCCGGCGTAAAGCATGGCGTACCTTTCCGCCAGACTACGAGTTCCCGTAGCGCCGTGGTGATTTTTTCGCCTGCTTTTTGCAGGCGGAAAAATCCATGGCGCTACGGGACTTGTTGTTAATTACGCCACCGTAATTTACGGTGGCGTAATTAACACCTTCCCCACTCCCATTATACCCTATGGGGCAAAAATGGGAATGGGGAAGGGTAAATGGGGATTGGGGACTTACCGCCCCGCCAAGGTCGGAATGGGGAGGTAAGTCCGCCAACCCCCATGGCGGAGTTGGCAGCTTTGCGCCATGGACCATGGTGCAAATTGCACCATGGTCCTCCGCCAGGGTCGTAATGAGGGCCAGTATAAAGGGTAAACTGTCTACTCTAATATCGCAAGCGAGGATTTTACAATATAAGTATGGTAAGTTTTCGTGTAAGCACATTCTTATTTTTTATCAGCAGAAAGTAATTCCTATTGTTACCTATGGATCTGAAGCCTGGTTACCCCTGCAGGCCTGTTATTGGAACAAAATTGAGGCAAAGTTTTGGAAGAAAGTTTTGAATCTCCCAAACTCCAGCCCAACGGCACTGCTTCGTTTTGAGTTGGGAATTCTCTCAGTGAACATTCAAGCATCCTGGAAGAGATGTTGCTTATTTCGGAAATGCGTGTTGGGTCTATCTAGCAATAGTGTATTAAGAATTCTGGCAGATTATTTATTGCGATCGGAACATTTATTCCCATTAAACTGGAGAGCGGCTGTCTTGTCGGACCTAACAGAAGCAAACATCTCATTAGATCTTTTACTATCTAATCCTACCAAAGCTAAAACTAAACTGTATCAATTAGATTGGCACATAACTCAACAGAACTGTGTGAAACTAAAAGGCTTTGACAGAGCTCTGTTTGGGCATAAAAAATTCCGGCAAACTGCTGACTATTTATTAAAATGTCCCTCTCACAAATTGAGAAATCAAATATTGAGGTTTCGCCTGAACTTATGGCCAACTAAACAAATCTTGTTAAGGAGGGGCATTATTAAGATAGACTCCTCATTTTGTCGATTCTGCAATGACGGAAGATCTGAAGAAACCCGGAAACATTTATTGATAGAATGTGTTGCACTACAATTGCAGAGAAAAGACATTGTTGACAAACTAACAAGGTACCATTGCATAAGACGCTCTAATGATGAGCTATGGCATGAGCTGTTTGCGACCTCAAAGATAACAGTAAGAATAGCCACTATCCAATTTCTAAATAAGATACTGTGTCCAATATATCCAAATAAGTAAGCTGTTTGTTTAATGGAAGAAATGGGGTAGAACTTGGTTCTCTATATACATCGATAACCATTTGAATATGATGTGCTTATATTTGATTTTGACATGTTATTAGTGTCTGACTCATAGAATTAGACATGCTAATTGGAAGTGGTTTCGTAGGAGGTTTTACTTATTTGTCTTAATCATCAGCTAAGCAAATTTATCTAATTTTACCTTATTTGTCAAAATTCCTTTTTTATGATATGTGTGTTATGTTTTAATTTTGTTTTGAAAGGTTGATTTAATTAGCTATCCAAAATAATGAAAAAAAAAAATAAAAAAAAAGATATTCTGCATCACTAAAACCTACCCCACGCAAGTATGACACTCCTCCCTCTACCATCATGTGAACGTTCTTAGAATCTACCCTCCCACCACTCCAAAAAGTCAATGCCTCAGTCAAAGAGGCTAAATTCCCAATCGCCTTTAAAACAGGATTAATCTATCTACTCCTCAAAAAACACACCCTATACCTAGAGGACCTGAATAATGGCATTCATCAGTAAACTCCTTGAGAAGGCAGATTCCAAACAGAGTAATTGACTTGGTCAGTGACTGCTAGTCCATATTTATACCCAGAGGTAGTATGCCAACTTTTAGACCATAAATGATGCTTTCCAAATCATGGGTAAGCGTGACTAATGCTGTCATCCTCCATGGCCTCTCAGGCACATTTGACATGCTTCAACACTTCACACTCACAAGCCTACGCTGAGGTAGAATGTGGTTCACAGGCACATTCCTGCACTAATTCACCTCCTGCATCTCAGGCAGATACCAAGCAGTCCACTTGGCTAACTTCAAACCCAACCATCACCTGGTCACCTCCAGCATCCCACTGGGATCAATAATCTCCCCAGTGATATTTAATCTCTATATGGAACCACTTGGGCAACTTCCCAATGACCTTTATACATCAATTCACCAACAAGTCAATACCTCTCAGGTATATTTAAAAGTTAATTGTACCCCACACATTTCATGCCTCAAGAAATGTCTTGCTCACAGACAAGCTTTGATGACAAGCACCTACCTGAAATCCCACCAAAAAGGAATTTGCCATGCCAGGCCTTACATTTTAACACATCTAAACAGGAGGCCACCCAAGGGGTGTCTGAATGGCATGCACCTTGATGTATTCACACATCAGATGACATCAGATGGCCCCCAGGTGCCATACACTCTGGTTCATTATTGGCATTAATTCCCTTCTGGCAACATATCAACAAAAACATTCAAATCCCTGCTATAACTAGAACTCATTTAAAAGGTGAAACCCTTACTTCCCGTTGATAATTTCAGGACAACAGCCATGGCTCTGTTAATCTCACAGTGATTGGAGGGAGCAATGTCCATACTAATGTCCCAACCTCATACCTGGTTCCCTCTTAGGGCCGTTCAACATGTTGGCACATGCCTCATAAGGGGAACTGATTATGTCTCCCATCTTAAGAGAATTACACTGGCTATCCTAGCCAGGATAAATTTCCAACTGCCTGAATCCAATATAAGTCAACAACTGCTTGAACACAAGCCTACATGCCCAAAAACACATAGCTTAAGGTGAGACATGCTACTCTCTGAGCCAAACCCTTGCAGGGCTCTAAACTAAACTGGCACACAAAGAGAAAACCATAAAACAGAACTTCTCTTGTTGCACCCCAACCTACTGCAACACAATCCCAGTCACAAATAGGACCACTCCAACACACCTGCAGTTCAGGAATAAACTTGAGATTCTGCTCTTCAGGGAATACTAAGGAGTCATGTAGGACATGCTACTTATATAAATGTACCTCCCTTGAGGTATGGGCCATCCAAGATACTACAATAGGTAACCTGCCCTATCACTGGCCATTGTTAACCCCAAACGACCTGTACAGTAATCTGTTGTTTCCTAACCAGGTTTGTGCTATAACCCAAAGAAAATCTGGACTGTCTGCCTAAAAACAGGACCTTCACTCTAATATTAGCAATGTTTAGTTAATCCAGTAGGCCCAAAGTGAATAATAGTAATTACTACAGTGAGTCACAACACACCAGGGGCTTCATTACAACATATCCTTCCTTAGTGAGGGATAAAATATTGATTCAATGTCATCACACAATATCCATGAACGGAATGTAATATCATCTCCTGCCACCTCTGTAGGGATGCCAATATCATTGTGCAACTTCTCAGTGGTAACTGTAACATCATCCCAATGGCATATCAGATATCAATAAACATGAATCCTTTGTCACTGTTAATTCAATTTCACACAAACCCTATGACTACTCCATTATAATCTCATTCCTTCATGTATGTATAAATTAATCACTCATCGTCCTTTAGTGATTTCAGTGTTCACACAGACAATATATAGCAAAATGAAAATATCATCACCCACTGTCCCAGTAAGAACTTTAGTATCAGCATAGATCATCCCCTTGGGGTCCCTCAACATCACCACCAACAATCTCTGTGAGGCTTCAATATCCTTACACAATAACTCTAGTTATTTCAAGATAATCACACACATCATCATTAGCGTCATCACAAATCATCTCTTTGGAGACTTCAAATCATCAAACACCATCCCTTTTAAGTTTTGAAAATCATTGCACACCATCTGTGTATTCCTTTTATCATAAAACATTTATGTAAGGAATTCATTATCATCACACATTCCCTGCAGTGACCACAATAATTTCACGCACAATATTTGAATGGAGTTTGGCACTCTCACACAACATTGCTTCGGTGGATTCAATATCATCATATATCATTCTTTTGGGGACTTTCATATTATCACACACAATGATTTTAGTGCTTGGAGCATCATCATGTACAATCTCTTTGGGGACTTCAGATCATCCCAAATAATCCCTGCTGGGCCTCAAATATCATCAAAGGGCACTCTTGCTTGGTAGGAGGTTCATTATCATTGATCACAAACCCTGTGTGTTGACCATAAAATATTCCCATGAAAAACCGATTAAGATATTGGTAACACACCATCACAGAGCATTTTCATAATCCATCACCATCCTTTAAAGAATTCAGCATCATCCCAAACAATTCCTATGAGAACCATAATTCAGCAGATCTATCACAGTAGTCTTATTGCTTGCCATACATTTCTTTTAAATTCCTCATAGAATCCTATGAACTACAGAAATGGGGATCAACTGCCAGACAGAGAACCCATAACTCTGAACTGGTTTGGTGATAACTCTACAGAAAACAAACACAGATTTATGGCCATCCTCATAATGAGCCCACTCTAATTGTGTAATCTCTTAGAATGTCTTTTATATACACAATTCCCATTCTTTAGACTGTCTAATATCATCACAAACCCCACTCACACTATGATCACAATCTCCTTTGAGGTCATCAACATTTCCGTTGCCCACCTGCCAGTAAGGGACTTTAATATCTCTAGTCATTATCCCTGTGGGGACAACTGCAACACAACAACACACCATTCTGGAGGGGATTTCCATATCTTCACACAACTTTACTGTGACGATAACAATATGATTACACACTGGGCCTCATTACGACCCTGGCGGAGGACCATGGTGCAATTTGCATCATGGTCCATGGCGCTAAGCTGCCAACTCCGCCATGGTGGTTGGCGGACTTACCGCCCCATTCCGACCTTGGTGGGGCGGTAAGTCCCCAATCCCCATTTACCCTTCCCCATTCCCATTTTTGCCCCATAGGGTATAATGGGAGTGGGGAAGGCGTTAATTACGCCACCGTAAATTACGGTGGCGTAATTAACAACAAGTCCCGTAGCGCCATGGATTTTTCCGCCTGCAAAAAGCAGGCGTAAAAATCACCATGGCGCTACGGGATCTCGTAGTCAGGCGGAAAGGGGCGCCATGGTTTACGCCGGCGTAAACCCCTTTCCGCCAGGGTCGTAATGAGGGCCACTATCTTTTATAGGGCATCAATATTATCCCAACCCATTCCTTTGGGGACATCAATAGCATTGCACACCATCACTGTGGCAACTTGAATATACTCACAGAACATTACTACACAGACTTCAGTATCACCAAGCACCATTATATTGGGGTATTTAATGACATAACAGAATACATTTGTTGGGACTTCATTAGAATTCCAATTCACCCGGAAGGTCACTCAGTATCATCTCACACAATGCATTTGAAGCATATGGAAACATTTATAACACCATAAACTAAGTGGATACTTTGGAAGCAACAACCAGTATTGCTGTGAAAACAATAATATTGAACCAAACCACATCTGTGGGGACTTCCACCATATCAAACACCATCTGTGTGGGGACCTAAATATTACAACACGCTGTCTATGTGGGGACCTCAATATCATTCTGATCACATTGTGAATATTTTGGCATATTTGTGCATTAGAGGATTTTCTTTCCCACCAGGGGAATTTAGCAAGTAATGTATCATAGGACAACTGTTTATATTGTATAAGGAGCAAGCAATCAAACAAGTTACTAATGCCAACATTCACAATAATATCACCTACACATAAAAGCATGCAGCTAAACCAAATGGTAACCTCACAAACTGCACAGAAATAAAGTTACATTATGATTATTTTACTGAAGTGAAGGCCTACCAATAAACTGCAATGATAAAGTATGATGTGCACAAATATAATGATATTGGATCATCTGAGCCAGAAGGCGAAACGGGCCGTCCCCAAAGGCCGACTCAAACTGCCACTTAGCCTCTATACAGATCTCTGCTGCTCGCCGTGCTGGCCCTGAACTCCACGCCCCTTCCTACTCCTGGTGATGTCTCTACAAAAGGTAAGACCCACGTACGAGGTGAAAGTTGGGTTGCTGGTCTTGTTGGACTTCTCTGCGGCTTTCGATTTGGTGGACCATGAATGCCTATTACACTCTTTATTCAATCTTAGACACTGTTCCAAAGAGGCTGTAGATTGGTTCCACTCCTCGAAAATTCAGTGGGGTTCTGCTTCTTCACTACCAGCTCTAACCAGATGTGGGGTGCCTCAGGGAGCATTCCTGTCACCCGTTCTGTTCAATATTTACATCAGGCCGCTATGCTCACATCTGGAGGATCTAGGGGTACTAAACACAAACTATACCGATGACACACAGTTTATTCTGGAAATTAGTGGTAGTTACATCTCTGATTCTGCTGTTTTAGCCAATATATATGAACAGGATGTCTAAAAGCTGGCTATGCCTGAACGGCAGTAAAACTGAGCTTCTTACATTTGGATCCCGGCAAGCCCTGGCCAAACTGAGCACAGAGTATAAAAGTTTCAACGTTGGAAATAGCATCATCTAAGTATAAAACAAAGTGAAAACCCTAGGCATTCATTTTGAGGCATTACTTAATGCAGATGCGTACATCAGCCAGATAACCAAAAAGTGTAAATATTACCTTAGCCTGCTCAAAAATATTCGTCCATATAGTACAGAAAATAACTCTGCCATCATTGCATGAGCAACTTTACTGTCGAGGATTGACTAGTGTAACGCGTTACTGATCAGAACCTCCTTGTCCAACCTGAAAAAATGCAGAGTGCTCCAGAATGATACTGTACGCATTGTTAAAAAGATTCCAAGAAGGTTCAATATCCAGACCACAGGAGGGACATTCACTGGCTTCCGATAAAAGAATGCATAAACTTTAAAGCATGCACTCTGATACACAAATGCATCTTCATAACAGCTCCATCATACCTTAAAGCATGGACTCCTGGGTACAACACCGTCAGAACATTGCGCTCTTCCAATCAGCTTTCAAAGAATCTAATGGCCTAGGAAGATCCTTGCCAGTAAAAGCGGCTTATTTGTGGAACTTGCTACCTTCCGCGGCTTAGACTCGAGGCAAGCTTGAAGTCTTTCCGCAAAGGTCTCAAAACTCACCTTTTTAAGTAATGAGATAAAACTGACCTGAACCCCCTTCTCCCGATCTGACTGTCCTGTCCTTTTTGCTTGTACCTAATGTGTAATTGTTACGCCCGATGCCTGTGGGCTTTCGGCACAGTATACAAATAAATAAATAAAATAATAAAATAAATGTACATAACCATACTCATGGCGCCTACATAGCATTCAGGAACGGGGTTGTGAGAGTGTTTTGTCCTAGACACTTCCCAGTACCGTGTCCAACACTGTTCCTCCTTTCCACTCCTGCCTTCTACCCGCCGGCATGCTCCCAGTCCCATTGTCCCAGCCTAGGCAGTGCTTAGAACCCGCCACCTCCTCTGCCACGGCCCGATACAGTAAATGTAATCTTCCTAGGCACAAGCGGTAACTTACTGTCGGATTACACAGTCTCGGACTCCCCGTTGAAACACTGTACACTGCCACATACCAGGTATGCACTGTTAAATTTTTGTTTCTGTGTATGAATTCAATCATTTCCTAAATGGATGGACTGTGTGCAAAAATTAGGATAATTTTGTCCATCCACGATGTCACAGTTGAACACTGGATTTGACTCTTTGCCCTGCCATGACACATTTGTTGGCTACGACGTGGGTTCCTGTCAATAAAATTTGTTCCAGGATCCTCCCTACCATTTAGCTAGGTAAGGTTTTTTTTCAGGATACTTTAATTAGTAGTCATACTTAACCTAATCAAGTGATATGTTAAGCTTCCCTGCTAACTGAATATAATTAAAAAAGAAGTTCACATCAACTTAATTTCCCCTTTTCAGAATCTTATTATATTTTTTTGTCTGCTTCCCCGTAGGGATTATTACTCCAAACTTTGAGCCTTGTTCTTGGGCTATAGCATCCTAGAACTTGAAGACAGTAGTAACTGTTGCTCTATACATAGGCAGACCTGTAAACTCACTAAATTGGAATATCAAATGGAATTTAACTTTTCACAATATTGTAAATTGAGCTTGTGACGTTTGAGCAGAGGCTGTGTTACAAATTCTGCGTTATTAATTTATTTATGACTTGGTTAACCCCATTGTTTTGCACTGGGTATATTACACATTTATGTATGATTCTCTTTTTTATTTTGTTTGTTGTTTATTTATCTTTTGTATTACATTATTGATGTTTTCCAAATCTCGAATATTGTGTTTTCAAAGCTTTTTTTATTCTTTGTATTTGTAAATAGAATATATTGGGAAATATAAGGCTCCTTCTTCCCTTCCATTTACTTCTTTTGGTTATTTTTCAGTTTCCGAGGGAAGTTAAGTATGGATATCTGAGATACCAAATGTAAATATGAATTGGATTAAATCCATGATCTAGGTTAGAATTACTCTCTACAGCTTTTTGGACTTTTATATGTTTATACTCTCTCCTTCATCAAACAAGTAAACACAATCGTCTCCTTGACGGGATACACAACTAAACTCATCAATGCCGTGAGACACTTCCTTTCCCCTCTAGCTGCCTGACCATCACAGCAATCATCGGAGCAAGACTTGACTATTGTAATGTCCTCCTCACTGGAACATCAAAACTAAACTTGGCTAGATTACAAGTAATTCAAAACAATGCTAGCCATGCAGCCTTGAAAATCGCCAAAAGAGACCATGGGCCTCATAATGGGGACTTACACAATTCTGCCTCCGGAATTCCCGGGTCACCGGGGTCGTAGTGCCCCGGTAATTCCTAGAATCACAGAGGCGGAATGGTAATACGAGTCCGGCTGTTACTGAGATGGAAAAACCGGCAGGTTACTGCCGGACTCGTATTACCATCCCGCCTCTGTGATTCTAGGAATTACCGGGGCATTACGACCCCGGTGACCCGGGAATTCCGGAGGCGGAATTGTGTAAATCCCCATTCCCATGGAGTCCCATAGGACTCCATGGGGATGGGGACAATGGAAACTCTGGTTCCGTCTATGACCGAGCTGGTGTTTCCATTTCCGCCTGCAGGCAGGTGGTGTTAAACCCGCCAGGTCAGACCTGGTGGGAGTGACACCTCCCGCCTGCTGGACTCTTAATCAGCCGGTAAAACCGCCACCACCACTCTTTCCGGACAGGCAGGGTCGTCATGAGGCCCCATATTTCAGCCATGAGAAAAAAGATGCACTGGCTACCCATTTGTGAAAGGATCATCTTTATATCTTTATAACATTATGCCACACTCACAAATGCCTATCCAACGATGCTCCCAATACCTATCCTGGAAGATTGAAAGATCCACGTCAACCAGAACAGTAAGATCAACCCATGCAAACAGCTTAACAATACCAAAAGTGAAAAGGCTAAGAGGAGGAGGGCCGAGTTTCTCTTAAGTCACAGCCAAACATTGGAACTCCCTCCCTCCAGAACTCGGAGCAGAAACGGCCTACTGGCCGTTCTGGAAGGCCCTAAAAACGTGGCTTTTCGCCTAATGTGGCACTATTGATCAATAGACTCAAACCACAGATAATTAGAAACCTTCTTGCCTCAGCATCTGACAAACTCTCTATGATGATAGCCGCTTTTGCCTTTACCGTCTGTTTTTGCTAATCAAGTGTAACTGGTTGCAACAGTGCCCTGATGCACTTGGGCTTGGGCACTTTACAAATGTAAAGTATAAATAAATAAAAATAAATAATACATTTGTTCCTTCTGGTTTGTGAACATCTAGCGTGCAGATGGCACAATATGTGTGTGAACGGTGAACCACCACCTTTTGGGGTTGTTTACTTTCCAGTCAGGTGTTAAAACATATGGTCCACCAACTCTCTGGCTACAGGGTGTGCATGATTGCATATGAATCTACCTCTATAATGGAATGCCACTTGCATAGTGTGAAGACAGCACACGTCCAGAGATGAGGGTTCTAATGAATGAGGGCAAGACCCCTTTTGGTAAAAGGATAGACAGAGTCTTCCGAGTCTCAATTGCCTGAATTGCATGGTCATTTTGGTGTCAGAATACTGGTGACTTGGAGGTTACCCATAGGGCTCTGCATCAGGTGTGGTAACTATTAAAGCTAAGAAAGGCAGGGGAGGATTTGGGTAAGCTCCCATGTAACTATTGAACATGATATGCAAATTACAACTACATTCAAGGTTGTTTGCTTCCTACAATTTCTTTTCTTTTCTTTACTAGGCGACAGAATGAGTTCAGCCCTCTACATGCTGTTTCTACGTCCCTGCTGCACTCTCCATCTACCACCCTTTACCCGTGCATTCTTTCACCTGACAATCTTTCCTTACAATCTGCCTGATGCAATATTTAGATTTATTTTTCTTTTGCAATTCTCTGTCACTTAGCCTAAAAAGAGGACTTTGAAACGTTTCCATCTTGCTAGAATCTATGAGCGAGATTCCTGTACTTTAACTACTCCCAAAAGTGCAGACAAACCCCAAACTGGATTGAAGACCTTGAGAAATCTCCTAAAAATACTGATCAATTGCTAAGTAGTGAAGAACCTCATGTAAAGTCATTGCAAGATCAGTAAGATCAGAAGAGGCCAGCTTAACAGAAACAGAGGGCGGACTAAGTAAATGCAAACAACTAGAATTAGAGACATGCCTAAATATGTTCACTGAGGTAGCAGCAGTAAAAGGGCAATGAGGAATACAAATGTATGGATCTCGACATGCAATCTCTGGCAAAGAGCAGTGAGTAGCCATCGGTATTGGGAGATAGACCAGGGCACTAGTAAGGGTGGGGCCAGGTGAGACGATTGTAAACCTAGCACTCATATCTTAGAGAAAATGAAGGCGATACAATATTTGCAAGCAATCTGGTAGCCGTACCAGGCAGAAGAGATGCATACTGTCAAAGAAGATTTGTTGAAAGACATAAAACTGAATGGTGGAATGAGAGGACCAATACAGTTGACAAACTTAAATAGCATTTGAGTTCTGTTGCACATGACACAGGAGATGTTATATCGAATGAAGAAATTCTGTATTCATTGGATCAATGGGTTTCAGGCAAACATGTCACAAAATCAATGGACAAAGATGTGTGAATATCATTGATTATGCTGAAAATTGCAGAGCCCGGAGATATTCTCAGGCATTTTAAAAATAGAGTATGTTGCTAGAGTGACTTCTAATAACACGTTTTTTTCATCTTTGATTATGAGTAAGGAAAGTATGCATCAAGGATGTCAACTCAACAAACTGCTAGGGTTAGAGTGACATCATTCACCCGGTGATGACCTCACAGAAAATGGCATCACACACCCTATTCCCATGATAACATCACAGGAATAAAAACAAGATGAACTTTGGCCCAGATGACTTTACAGAAAGTTTAATTTTAGATGCAGAAGAATGCAAATATGATGGCTATTGATAACATCACACACATCTACGAAAGCAGAAAAACTACTATGATATGCCATTGGTGGGGTCTTGATATGCTAGGTGTACAAGCAACATAAGCTTCTCAAGCCTGCAGCACTTCCTTCATATGCCAGTGCCATCATAATTTACCTGTTATTCCCATCTATTGTCAATTATGTTCCTGGCGGAGTGACATGGCACTTCCCCATTGGCCAATTTCCCGGCTATAAGAGCCGGTATGGCCCAGTCATTTCATATAGCCGGAAATTGACCAATTAGGGGAAGCCATATTACTCCCCCAGTGTCACTGTGCAGGCGTCAGCGCTCTGACCGCTGTCAGTGCAGTTCTGAAAGTCCTCTAGTCGCTGCAGAGATCTCAGCACTCCCTCTTATCACAGGATCGCTGCAGCAGCTGCAAGGCTCTCAGCACAGCGCTCCCTTTCACCAGGGGAAAGCTGCACTGTGAGTCCTGTGTGGTAGCCCCTCCTGTGATTAGAGGGATTACCAGGCTGAGAGGCTTGAGGGGGAGGCTCTACTCCCCTGGGCAACACCTGACAGACGTGGTCTGGGCAGGAAAAATCAGCCACCCTTTCCCCCCACATCTTACGTGGCCTGGGTGTTGAGGAGGAGAGACTCCTTGGACAGGTGGGTCGAGTTCTTTTCTGAAGTGTAGGAGCATTGGGGCGAGTCTGATGCTGACGGGGAGGAGGTTCCATAGTCTTGGGGCATAGGCAGAGTAGGCTTGTTTTCTGGTCCTTCCCTTTTTGCAGAGGCAGATTTCAACTCTGCACGTGTCCTTGCTTCTGGTGGTGTGCTGTCTGCCAGAGATATTGAGTTTCTCCATGAGGTAGCTTTGTGACTTGAGGGTGACTGCCTTATAAACGATGCAGCAAGACTTAAAGGTCATTTCTGCATGCAGTGGGAGTCAATGAAGGTCAATGAGGGCCGGGGTGATGTGGTTGTATCTGCGCAGACCTTTGATGAGGCATGCAGGCACATGTAGGACATTTCTCTGGTGCACAAGGGAGGATGACAGGAGGCCTTCAAGGAGTGTATTGCCCCCATCCAGGTGGGCTAGGACCACTGCTTGAATGGTGGATCTAAAGCAGTCCGCAGGGAGGAAGGTCTTGACTTTTTGCAGCAGGGAGAGCTAATACCTAGCTGTGTAAGTTTTCTTATCTATGTGTGTCTTGAAGGAGAGGTGTTTGTCGATGTGGAACTCAAGGGACTTGGTGCAGAAGGTGAGCTCGAGTGTGAAGCTCTCAGAGTTCATGATTGATAGCGTGGTCTGTATGTCTGGGTGTTTGGTGTTGTTGGTGAGGGGTTTGAATTAGGTCTTGGAGGGATTGAGCTTGAAATTTGCACTGGACATCCAAGACTGTATCAGTGAGAGGCAGGTTTTGAGCCCATGGATGTCCTTGATGGAGTCGATCTTGAGGTATAGCTGTGTGCCGTTGGCGAATTGGTGGATGTGGACCTTGTGTGTGGCTAGTAGGGCTCATCACATGCTAAGTGCATCCTCACATACCGTAATATCACAATATAAGCTAGTTTGTGCTTCATATACCTGTCAGTCTCCATAGGTAAGGCATAGATTTACATGTCAATGTGCTGCAATCATATACCTTGTGCACCCTCAAATACCAGTCAATGGCTCATATGAATGATATAGTCATCATTCGTAAGGTACAGCCTTGCATGGTCAGGTGCCACCGTCATGAGCCACCTTCCCCTGCCATCACTCTTAACTAAACTGGCTTCTTAAACCCATTTAGGCAGATCACAGAGGAGAAGGAGAGACTTTATTATAACTTATAAAAAGGAAGACAACAGTGCAATTTCAAAGTACATAAACTGCAAATTTGCATAATAAGGTTACAATCAGTACTTGGAAAGCTGCAAATTGCATACACATATTCTGGTGTTGGTTCTGAAATCCTTTTGTGGTAAATTGAAGGGTATTGTGTTACGACATTGTGGAGCGGACAAAGTGGACTACAGACTCGCTCAGAATGAGGCCATTTTTGATTCACCTATTAGACGTTGCTGAATCTCCTACCGAAACCATTTTCATGCAGAGTGTAGATAAGAGAAAGATTAAATGAGAGTAGGGACACACAGACTGTGGGTGGTGTGTTGGTATTATTACACCCATTTACTGCCCAGGGCCATGAAAGTCCCTATGGTCATTTACAATGACTACCTGAACCTACTTGCCCAAAACGCATCCCCTGGGATCGCTGAGTTTAGTTCTGTGCTTTCTGAGCAACTGTCTGAAAGGTAATGGCTTAATTTCCTTGAAAAACCATCTGAACCAACTCCTGATGTATGATAACTGCCTTACTCAAGTGGGCCTTCAGCCAATTGTTTTATAAGAGTGACTTTACATTTGTTCTTTGCACTGAATTCCCGTTACAAAGCGTTGATAAAGCCAGCACGTTTGGCTCTTGTACAGGCATGATATAGCCATTTTCTCAGCGCTGCGATTACAATACCAGATACTAGCACCATTTGCCAGCTTTTGCCTTTTTACTTCCATGTAGTGACAGAATGGCAGTCACTGGAAAGTGCCAATCCCATGCTTGCCCAAAATGCAAACCTGTTGGCTTTGCCAATGCGTGTTTACCATAAAATGCAGCCCAACACTCCCATTGCATTTAGCAGCTGCCCAGTCGGTCCTATTTTGAGTCCCAGAATGCAAAGAAAAAACAGCAATGAATAAGTATCTCGCAAATTAATATGGAGCTTCCAAGCATTCATGCAGTACCACATATTTACCAGTGAAAAAACATACATACGGCCATAGTGCCTCATCCAGTAAAACAATGTTTCCCTGTTAGGGAGAATTCTCAAAAATGTGCTAATTCCCTTCACCTTACAGACCCCCAGCAACTTTGCTGGATTTTGAGGACTTGATTTTTTTACCTGGAAAGAGTGTGAGCCTTTTTTCCCACTCTTTCATATATTTTGATGTGTGTTTTACTATTGTGTTCTTGGATTATGGAGTTTTAAGATAACTCCATGGGCATCTTTTTATGTGTGATACACAGCACCCTCAGTGCAGTGACACAGGGATGTCTTTATAGACTTCCCAATGGTTTAAATACCTTCTCTGGGATAAACTATTGTTTCCCAGAGAATGTAAAGTTAAATTGACTTTACTAGTCTCTTTAAATTCCTAGACCCAGCACACACTATCTTCCTATAGAGTGTTGCAGGGGTTACCTAGTATCCCCTATATCTAGAAACTCATGTAGCAGTCAAATGCTACCCTTTTCTATCGAAATGGCTGGTGGCAGTGGTTTTACAACGAACTACCATGATTTTTCCCGACCGCGAACACAGGTAGCTTAAAATCACGGGAGCCATGTTTTTTAAGATGGCGCCTTAAACCCCTTTGTTTAAACAGGTCCCGGTCTTCCTTTTTCGCCATTTGTTTTTGGAAAGGTCCTTCTAGTGTTTGTCTCTGCGCGCCAAACCAGGTTTGGTCCCTTTGTTCCTATGCCTTTGGCGGGCTTCAGGACTGAAGACCGCCTCTGGTGTCTGAGTGTCTAGGGTGAGCAGAAAGTGAGGGAGGTGCCCGAAACATCCTGTTCTTAGTCTCCTAGGGGACCCAAATTCACTCTGGCATGATTGGCTGGCTGACTGTCTGGCAAGGACAGCCACCCTGCTGGGTGAGTGGTAGGAAGGCTGGAATGAAAGGGAGAAAACTGTTTAAAAGGCGAGTCTCTTGGACTGGAAAGCAGTGTCAACCACTGGAACGAAAGATCTGAAGACTAGCTTGAATTGGACGGCTGCTGCAACTCCTGAAACACTGGTTTGCCTGGTGAAGCCCTGCTGCAGGTCTGAATTGCCAAGTTCACCTTGACAGAGAAGCCCCTTCAAGGACGACTTCTTCCTTTGAGTTGGTGGAACCAATCAACTCGTAAGCCACCTGGATACCATTCTTGGAGCTGGCTAGGATTAACCAGGGGGACGGACACCAGCTTGTGTGCTTGAACTACAGCTATTCGAACTGAAGTGACTTCATTTTTCCAGCTTTTTCCAATGATCCCGTGCAGTGCAGGAGTCCCCCGGCATCCTCCCTCTTGTCCCTACGACTGAGGCTCAGGAACAGTGAGATCTGCAGGAACTGCCAGGAACCAACGTCTTCAGCTGCATCTTTTGCTTCATACTAAGGTACTGTGCCAACCCGATTGAGAGAATGCTTCTCTCGCGGTGAAAGGACATGGAACTTTCCCAACTTACAGGCGTCATCAGCTTGTGACCCAACATATGATTCTTTTTCGTATAAACTACTTTTGAGAACTTTGGCAAAGACTTTACCATTTACTTCAATAACTGCTCTTTCCTATCCAAGACACTAGTCCATTGACTTTGGCCTAGGCCTATTGAACTGAATCGAGTCCTCTAGTGAACTGAAACTATTTGAACTGCCTAAGAAAGTATTTGTGATCTATTCTGCTGACTTTTGCCTTTTTACTCCCATTGAAGGTAACTGAAATGCCTTTTTGCTCCTATTTCAGGGGAGCTTAATTTGTACAAAAACGTATTGGTTTGCTATTAAAGTGTGTTTGTATATAATATTAAGTTGTCTTCTTCTAGTGAATGTTTTATAAATGATTGTGTAATAAATTAATAAGTGTTTCACCAAGAAACCTTGAGTGTAAGTGTCTATTTGAACCACTCTAATTGTAAGACCTCTATGTAACCTCTTGTATTGCTCACATTCCCTCTCTTGAGATAATCCTGGCTGCTCAGCTTTCTACCACAAAACTGTGTAGTACAGACGTATACTAAAGGTCGGTTTTGCTTACACCTGTAGTCCTAATTGTATGTGGTGGTCCCAGTGCATGCAATTCTGCCTAACATTCCCCCAGTATAAACAATTAATGCTTAAAAGAAAGGCTAAGATGTTTTTAAATTTGACAGTGAAGATCTTTGTACATTCCTTCTTGCAATGCTTCAGGAAAACCTATGCAGCCATAAATGAAAGAGAGCATTACGTTATGGGTGAACGCTATTAGTGAACCTTTCAAAGATGACTAAAATGTGTGATTTTGGCTATACAAAATAGAGGATTGCCACCACTTTTGTAACCTCTGCTTGACCAAGGGGTCCCAAGAACAGCGCCAAGGATCCCACGGAGGAAGCCAGGGGTAGCAGCTGCTGTCTGTGGTGCTCATAAATGATGCCCATGATACACATTATACAAGGCGTCGGTGATTTTCTGGAACCTATGATCAGTGGGATATTGCCTGCATCTTCATCTATGGTTTCCCACATTGTGGGAAAAAAAGTACACACTGCACCAGATTATTTCAGCATTAGTATTTGTTCCCTTCAGGGAGAGGTGGGAGAAATGGCTGTAGGAAGGGGGAAACAACATAAATCGGAGTTCTTGGAAAACAGCATCCAGCTGGATGGAGTTTCTGGGTGTAAAAGAATCTCAAGGTCCATGAACATGGATTTCTAAATTAGAGGACAGAGGGACCAGTTTCAAATCCCTGTTCAAATCCACACATTCATGGGATATCTACACTCAGGAAAAGTGTCTCTTTGGCAGAACGTCTCCAACAATGCCAGTCCTCTGAGTCTCTGTGGTCTGTGATGCTCTAATCCTCGGGAAAGCTCTGTATTAGGCCTGCTTACCCTATGGGTCTCTGTAGCTTCTTTCCAAAAGGAAGACCTGTAGCATTGCATTATGCCCTATTGGTTTTTATGGGTAGGATTGGCTGCCCCACCACCCCTGCACTCTCCTTGCTGGGTTTTTGTCAGACTGCAGTGGCTATGACCCCACAGACAAGGTAAACCCTTCTGGGATTGAACATACTCCAGGCTCTGATCCCTTTCTCTTCTTCATAGCTCTGGTGGCTTTTTAGCCACCACTAGGATCTGAAATAGGATTCTCGGCAGGCCATTCTATCACTATTTGTCTCTAAAATATCCTGAGTCCTACCAGTTTCTAGGTCAACGTCCACAGCAGATCCCTTGCTCACTGCTCTCTTGTCAACTTGAGATTTCCTACGATGTGGCCTGTATATTTTAGCCACCTCGTGTTTCTCACCTCCACTAAAATATGGGCCAGTAAGCCTAGTTTTCTGGGGCCCTAATCTCCATCGTCTCGTGCTCCAACATTTCTCACTAAACTCAAATAAGCCTTCTGAAATTCTGTTGCAGCTCTCCCGAATTCTGGTGGATTCTGCCCCATTTCGTAGTGTGGCATAGATATTAAGTCTTGTAGTGATAGTGCTGATTGATGGGTCAATTTCAACAATAGTTTGAAGGTTAGTAATTGGTATATCTCTTATGGATTCAACCCCCCATTTGAAGGCACCCTGTTCACAATTATGTGCAAGATTTGTATGTATATTGATGTTTTAATGCAGCCCCTGACAAGTCTCCATAGCCTGAAGTCTCAAAGCCTTGGTGCCATGGTGGCTATCAGTCGAATATTATTGCTGGAAATGCTAACTGCAAGTCATTTGCATTATTGTACAGAGTGCATACGGTTGCCTTAGGTGTTTTTCCCTGCTCTCAGCTTATTCCGCTTTGGGATCATGTTCATGCCAAGGTTCATACCGCTAACGTGAAATTGGCAGAGTCCTCGTCCTTTAATTGGGCGATGCATGCTCTGAGCCCACACATGAGGTGATGACTGCTCAGAGCCCACTGGATTTACCATGGCCCTGCCGCTATCTCTGGCATGAGCCTGTTCGTGGGCACTTCCTGACCACAGTGCTTATGGTCTTCCTTCATATTTTCCCTTCTCTGTGGAATAATATGCGTTGCTTCTTGTAAGAACGCACATATCTCAATGTGATGTATAGTGCCTGCCTCCTCCAAGAGTAAGAGCTCGCCCTCCGCCTGTATCAGGACTCTATTCACTGGTATGGACTTCCTGTCTCGTGCACCTGATTTGTCTGAGCCTGTCTTACTGCTAGGCCCCCTGTTTCTGAGTACTCTTGTTTCTGAGTACTTTTGTATTTTCCTTTTATTCCGGAGAAAGGTCTATCCCACCTGAGTCATCTTCCTTCCTCCTCTTCTGCTGTTGGAGCACCGCAATAACCCATTCGGTGACATGTGTGACATTATGCACCTGATTTGTCTGCGCCTGTCTTGCTGCTAGGCCACCTGGTGAGTTCATTGTGCACTGTGCAGTCTCTCCATCTCTCGCTCTCTCTCCCTCCATCCATCTCTCCGCCCTCTCCCTCCATGGTACTCTCCATCTTCCCTATTTACTCCAACTGATATTCTGTCACCTATCCAACCTCCAACCCAGGTCTGCTCACCTATATCAAACCTTCTTTCAGGAAGACTGTCACCAAAATCCTCTTTGTCGCTCCCTCTCCTGACCTATGGGCTCCCCATATGGTCTCAGTCTTCTCCCCTTTCTCCGCTTTGCCCATCATTAATGTCTACAATAATGGCACTGTCATGGCCCAGCGCTCTCAGCCCAAACTCCTTGATAGGTGTCTTCCAGCTCTCTTCCCCTGCCACTCCTCCTTCTGCTGCCCCTTTGCAACCACCTACATGTGTACCACATCCCTGTACCCCCACTCGGAAAACCTTCAAAGGTGGCAGCCATATTCACTTAGCTTCCATTAACTCTTGCTCTACCGTTAAACACTTCTCTGACATGTGTCAACCCCTTGAAGACTTTTACCTTGACATCCTTGAGACATGGTTCACTGCCAGCTCTGTCACTGCTTTTGACACACTCCTCCCTGAGGGCCAAAAGATGCTCTCTAAGTCCAAGCCTAACTGGTCTGCTGGCAGAGTGACCCTGATCATCCCTGAATGGGTACCTGCTAATATCATACCCACTCAGTCCTATTCATCCTTCGAATGCCCCATGTGCAGGCCTATCCTCTCGCTGACTCATGCCACCATCTACAGAAACCCTGGTTCTGCCGCCCTCTTCTTTTTGGAGTTGTCTGACCTCACCTCCTCTCTCCCAACCTCTACCTCTAGGCTTCTCTTCCTAAGAGACTTTAATAACCACCTGGACTTTCCTGTTGCATCCACTGGATTTTTCCGCAGTTTCTGTGACTCTCTTTTCCTCACCATTCTTCCCTCTAGTTCAACCCACTCAGTTGGACACACCTTGGATGTTCTCATCTCAGCAGATATCTCTATCTCCAACCCTCTCACCACACCTCTCTCCTGGTCTGACCATGCTCTCCTGTCCTCACATCTGGATCTCTTGGGTCCCACGGCTAAGCCGCTGCCTGCATTGCCAGTCTCCTTCACTGTCATTTGAGCGATGAAGCGAGTGACAGTTTCTGCTTTTGCCTCTACTTTCATTACCCCACCCACTCCAGCCACTGATTTTCACACTGACACAGCCATTTCTAACCTTCACCTCTCTATCTCCAACAGCGTGGACATCCTTGCCACTGTCATGAGGATCCACATGAAGCCTGTTTCTCTGAAATGCAAGTGCAGAGTTGCTGAACAGAAGTGTCAGGCTTCAAGCACATCCATTGACAGACTGGCCTGCTGCCTGCTCCAAAGGCAATACAGACTCTCCATCTGCGATAAGAAGAGAGCCCATATCCAAGCATGCATCTCTGGTGCCACCAACAACATGGAAGCACTGTTAAAAATCTGCAAGGAATTTGCCAATCCTACTGCAGTCTCTACTCCTCCTCTGCCTTCCCAGACCCTGCACGGCACTGGTCTCCCACTTAAAATCCTGTCCTTATTCTCTTCTACTCCCTGCCCTCCTCACTCGCCAGTTCTCTGGCCTCCCTTGGCTCCCCTTTCCTTTACCTTCCTTCTCTCCTTCTTCTCGCTGATTGCATCTGATGCGGTTGCAAAACACGTCCTCGCTGTGAAAGTCTCCTCCAAACAGGTGCTCCACTGCTCTTCCAGACCTATCAAGGAAAACATTGCCTCCCTTGCTCAAGCCTCGGCTGATTTCTGCAATCACTACTTTTCCACTGGTTCATTCCCACTACTCAAGCACTTCCTTGTGCACCCTCTCTTTAAAAAGCCTTCTGCCGACCCTTCCTGCCCAGCTAACTAACCTCCATTATCACCTTCCTGGACAAACTCTTGGAAAAGCTGCCCATCTCCCAACTGATCCACCACAGTGCAACTGTTGGTTGTCTCTCTCCGATAACTTGAAAAGTACATCAAAAGTATTACTGTTAGGCGACTTTAACTTGGGCTTTAACGACCCACAAGTCAAACAAGCAAATATCACTGCCAACATCCTGTCTGAACTTGGCTTTACCAAGAGAGTTAAAGTTCCCACACACCACAAAGGTAGAACACTCGTCTGGGTGGTGGATCATAACTGCAACACCATCATCCCACAAGCCTGGACAGACCACTACCTCCTGTCATTCACACTAGGTACCATAAAACCTATACCCAAACACACGCCAACCGCTCCCCCCACTCAAACAAGGAACAAAAAGAATATCACCACAGACAGACTTATTCCCCTTATTCTTCCAACCCTCAATTTACTACCGGATACCTTGGATCCTAGCATGCTAGTAGATGAGTTTAACAGTAACATGACTACCTCACTTGATTCCATTACCCCACTTAAAACAAGACACAGCAAACCGAAAGCTCACCTTAACACGTGGTTCAATCCACATTTAAAAACCTTACGACTAGAAAAAAGAACATGCGATGCCTCCTGGAGACTACTTCCTTCTGTGGAAAACAAAACTAACCTTATCAACATATCATCCCAATTAAAAAAAGAAATTTGTTTGACTAAACGAGAATCCTACAATAACCGAATTTCACAAGCTAAATCTAGCGTGAAGGAACTATTCGTATTTCTAAAAGAATTAGAAACACCCATCCCAGTGCAAGATACCTGCACTAAAGATAAAGCCTGGTGATCTAATATTCAGCATTCCCTAGCTAATAAAGTTACCACCCTTTAGGACAAAATAAAAAAAAGGCACTGCTAACCACCTTGACCCCTCCCAACACCAACCCTGTGTCACCTCAAAAACCTTTGTTCCGCGACAGCTTCACCAAAATTTCCATTCTTGATGTCGAAAAAGTTATTTTTTCTCTCAAACCTTCAAACTGCCAGGGCGACCAATGTCCAACCCAACTCATCAAGGATGCAGCAAGGGACTTGGCACCCTTCATATCTAAGCATTTTAATGCTTCATTTACCTCAGGCATCATCCCTAGTAACCTCAAAGAGTCCTGGGTACTCCCACTATTAAAAAAATAAACATTAGACCCAACTATACCAACAAATTACCGGCCCCTTACCACAGTACCATTTCTTCTGAAAATGTTAGACAAGGTAGCATACCTACGAATTTAGAACTACTTGGAACCTAACCATCTACTTGGAGCCCACCAATCAGGTTTCCGCCCACAACATGGAACGGAAACTGCTCTAATTGACCTCACGGCTCAAATTGATGAGCTCAGGGACAATGGAAAATCACCTTTACTTCTCCTCCTTGACCTTTCGGCTGCATTTGACCTTGTGGACCA
Source organism: Ambystoma mexicanum (assembly GCF_040938575.1). Taxonomy (NCBI): domain Eukaryota; kingdom Metazoa; phylum Chordata; class Amphibia; order Caudata; family Ambystomatidae; genus Ambystoma; species Ambystoma mexicanum. Next base: position 274,501,805 of record NC_090922.1, read on the forward strand.
CAAAGACTTATGTAGCCATTTGGACTCAGCCGTGCAGTTTTCCAAGGAAGCCATAGTCTTGATTGAATCATTCTTAAGTAACAGGACTATGAGAGTCTTCTCTCCTTCAGCAGCAACTGACCCTATCACTATTACATGTGGAGTACTGCAGGGATCTTGTGTCTCACCCACCCTGTACAACATATTCACCAAGCCCCTTTTCAATTATCTGGACAATCTTGGTGTCACCTACACTAATTATGCAGATGATACCCAGATTCTCCTTCCACTTTCTGGGGATTATGGTAAGGATTTGGCCTTGGTGAACAGAGTCTACCTCATCATCCAGGCATGGATGGCCATTCACGGTCTATGCCTGAATGATGACAAAACCGAACTCATTATTCTGGGCACCCCCTCCAACGTCAAAAAATTAGGCCCTGAATACACCTCCTTTACGATCGATGGTAACTCCATCAAAGATGCCAAAGAGGTAAAAACACTAGGCTTTTACCTCGACTCCACTCTCTCATTCACCAAACAAGTTAACTCTATGGCATCTGCTACCTCATGCACATGCAAACTTATCAGAGCTGGCAAACAATTTCTTTCTAAAAACAACTGTATTGTCCTTGCTAGAGCCCTCATCCTGTCCAAATTGGACTACTGTAATTCCCTCTACATTTGCTCCAATAAGTATATCACTAGAAGGATTCAAACACTGCAAAACAATGCCCTCAGAGCTGCCTTGGGTGTTGCAAGGAGAGAGCACCTCTCTGAGATCAGAAGACAAAATAACTGGTTATCCACAGACAAAAAAATCTGGCTCAAAACCGCCTCACTCACTTACAAATGCCTGAATGATGCTGCACCCTGCTACCTTACGGAAAGATTCTACAGAAAAACCTTGACTGGGCCCACCAGAACAGCGAACACCAATTGCCTCTCTGTCCCTAGATTTAAGCTATTCAAGGTTGGGGGCTGTAGCTTCCCTGTTAAAGCTGCCCAACTCTGGAACTCTCTGCCCCCCTCTTTACAAGCTGATCAATCATATAGGAACTTTAGACAGAACTGCATGAATTGGCTTAAAGCTAATGGCTAATAATGCCATGCTCACACACTGTAGCGCTGTAATATACCCCAAAGTTTATTGCCTGTACCTGTCTGTACTCTTTTTTGAGATATCATGTAATTGTATTTCCTTGTTCTCCTTGACTTGTATATATTTCTTGTGTAACTAAGCCGAGAGCTTTCTTGTAACCACTGCACCCTGATACCATCTGGTCTGGTGCGCAATACAAATAAAGAAACAAACAAACAAGCAAACAAACAACTACTAGTCTGGCTTCAGAGCAGCCAGAGGCCCAGAACTGCTCTCCTGAATAACTGTGAAGACTTGCTCTCTAATCTGGATTCCAACCCGCCTTCCATTCTCATCCTTCTTGTTCTTTCCTCTGCTTTTTATAAGGTCAATCATGTCACCCCTATAAATTGGCTGTGTAATTCCCTTGGCATCACGGACGTGGCACTGGGACAGGTTGACCTCATTCCTATCTGACCAACCTTCCCAGGTTCAACTGGGCCCTTTCGACTCCTCTGCCACACTCTCCACCTGCGGCGTCCCAAAGGGCTCTATCCTCTCGACATGGCTTTTCAACATCTACCTTGCCCCTCTAGCCCACTTAATCTCCAGCTTCTCTCCTCACTTACAGTGTTATGCACATGACCAACAGCTCTCCTTCAATCTTCCATCCACTGCCTCCTCTTCTTCCTCTCTCATTCCTGACTGTCTGACTGCTATTCAGACATGGTGTGCTGCTAACAATCTCTACCTTAATGTCAGTAAGACTAAAATCCTTCTTATTGGGACCCCTGCTCCCTTCCTCCTCCTACTCTCTGGCTGCCCTACATGGGCTCCCTCCCTTAACCCTCTTGTGAGGCTAAAAACCTTGGTGTCATCTTCGACTCCTCTCTCTCCTTCTCTCCTCACATCGCAGACCTTGCCAACAAGGCCCTCTTTCAGCTGCACCTCCTCAGCTGCATTCGCCCTTTCCTCACCTTCACCCAAGAAACTCAATGGGCCTCATTACACGGACGGCGGTAAGGGTTAACGGTCACCGTTAATGGCAACGGTGACCATTAACCCTTACCGCCTTACTACGAGGTCCCTTAGCGGGTTGGTGCTTTAACGCCTGCTTTTTGCAGGCGTTAAAAACCAACCCGCTAAGGGACCTCGGAGCTAATTACGGCACCGCAATATTGCGGTGGCGTAATTAGCGCCTTCCCCATTTCCATAGAGCCCTATGGGGCAGAAATGGGAATGAGGAAGGGCAATGGCGGAAAGGGGATTTACCGCCCCTCCAACCTTGGAATGGGGCGGTAAATCCCCTTTCCGCCAAGGCGGTGCCGGTATTTTACCGGCATGAGCCATGGCGCTAATAGCACCATGGCTCATCGCCTACCGTGTAATGAGGCCCAATGTCTCCAGAGCTCTGGTCCTCTCCAGGCTGGACTACTGTAACAGCCTCTTCCTCAATCTGCCTTTCCCCTTCCTTCGCCCCCTTCAACTAATCCAGAACAGGGCTGCAAGACGTATCCTTGGCCTCAAGCCCAGTGACCTCATCTCTCCAGCCCTAAAATCTCTCCACTGGCTCCCTGGTGGCTGCAAGGATCAAGTTAAAAACATTCTGCATCATCAATAAGGTTGTCTGGGGCCAGGGACCCGCTACATCCAACTCTCCCTCCCTAAATACCTCTCTGCTACAGGCCTTCGGTCTTCTATCTCCAACGCTTTGCAGATAAGATGCTTTTCCAAGCAGAGAGTGGTGGTGTAGATCTCTCTCCTCAGCAGGAACCTCCCTCTGGAATGGTTTCCCTGCCCCTCCCAGGATTGAGCCTGTCCTCCTTAAGTTCCCGGAAGCTTCTCAAGATCCTCAATTTCTCTTCCTCCTTCCCTCTCCCCCTCCCCTACTAACGCCCTCTTCTGCCACATTGACTGGCTACCTCGTCCCTTCTGAGCTCCACAGAGAACCAGGCCCTCTTGCCTAGTCTACCCCAGCACCCTTCCTCCTCATGCCCCCCCAACCTGCACTTGTTCTTCCGGGCCCCGGATAGAAGGTAAAATACCGGTACCGGTAAATCCTTACCGCCTTACTACGAGCTCCCTTTGCGGGTTGGGGGATTTAACGCCTGCTTTTTGCAGGCGTTAAAAACCAAACTGCAAAGGGACCCAGGGAGCTAATTACGGTACCGTAATTTGCGGTACCGTAATTAGCGCCTTCCCCATTCCCATTATGCCCTATGGGGCAAAAATTGGAATGGGGAAGGGCAATGGTGGAAGGGGGAATTACCGCCCCGCCAACCTTGGAATGGGGCGGTAATTCCCCTTTCCGCCAAGGCGGTGCCGGTATTTTACCGGCATGAACCATGGCGCTAATAGCACCACGGTTCTCCGCCATCCGTGTAATGAGGCCCAATGCCTTTTCATCTCTATTTCTTTAGTATTGCAAAGTGGCACCAGTTGGCATAGAAATGCTGATGAGTCCAGAACTTGCTGTGCCTAGACATCCAAGGTACTCATGACTGATGATGTGCAATGGGGATAAACATGTGTCAGGTTCCTTGTGGCCCCATTCAGAAGACACTACCACTTTTGGGTTGAGGTCAATACTGATTTGCATATGGTGTTTTCCTTTCTGCAAGGGCATAGCAGATTGAAAGATCATGGGATGAAAGCATTGTTAATTCAAAGCTTTCCCATCCATTAATCTTCAGCATTACAAACATACTCTAAGTGGGACAGTTAACGAGACGTGGGTCCAGTGCTTGCTGTGCTTAAAGGATCATGACTAAGTGGCTGGTGTTAGGAAAATGTATCGATATGCATGGAGGTGGGGCCTGGAAGCTATGATTACAGTCTACCGTATTTCAACTATCCCTGGGATTGTATATGGTGCAGTCTTTCTGCCTGGGGTAAGAAGCATTGGAAGGTAAAATCTTGAGATCAATTCTGAAAGTCGGCCTCATTACACGGAAGGCGGTGAGCCATGGCGCTATTAGCGCCATGGCTCATGCCGGTAAAATACCGGCACCGCCTTGGCGGAAAGGGGATTTACCGCCCCATTCCAAGGTTGGAGGGGCGGTAAATCCCCCTTCCGCCATGGTCCATTCCCATTTCTGCCCCATAGGGCTCTCTGGGAATGGGGAAGGCGCTAATTAAGGCACCGCAATTTTGCGGTGCCGTAATTAGCTCCGAGGTCCCTTAGCGGGTTGGATTTTAACGCCTGCAAAAAGCAGGCGTTAAATCCCCCAACCCGCTAAGGGACCTCGTAGTAAGGCGGTAAGGATTTACCGGTACCGGTATTTTACCGGTACCGGTAAATCCCTAACGCCATCCGTGTAATGTGGCCCCCCGTGTCTGTACCTTCAGAGGCTCTTAGATTGGAATTGGGTGTCCACTCACTTTGATCAGTATGGCTGAACTCTAGGTTTAAACTTTGTCGTACCATATTGTCTGCAGAAGCATGTTCTCTCTTGTCATTGGTTGCCAAATCACCCTTGACTGCGACTAATTCCTTAATGGCATGTCTTCAGGGATCCATCTATTGTAATCTGGCTGCGATTGGTATGACTATTAGTGAATTGTTGGATTGCCCTAATGCCTTGCAATCTTTAAAAATTAAAACTGAGGTATGGGGTGCGGATTCAAGTTTGTATTTTTTATACGCATGCCCTGTTCGTACTAAGGAGTTTTATTACTTATTTAAGATTTAACAGACTACCCACTAACAAACATCTGGCCAGATGTAGGGGGGGGCCCTATGAAGAAAGGGTGTACAGTCTGTGTAAGCGATCAATTGAAAGATCTTGTCATGTGCTCACATGTTGTACTATTCTGATCATGTTATATAATAACGGGTATGCTTTGAACAAACATCACAAGTATTCTGTCTCTTCCGATCAATTCTGGAGTAATATTTATTGTGCTAGGCCAATTGTTGCAATGGCTTGGGCCTTTTATATTTGGAAAGAGATGTTGAGGCGGTAAGATAACAACACCACTGCCAGATGATTGGTGATATACGAATTTGATGAGATATAGCTTTAATTTTGTGGCTGTGTATTTTATATGATGAAATGTCTGATTTTGTTGTTTTATATTTCAATGAATATAATGTTATTGTATGTATTTTGTGATGCAGAAGGATGATTTGTTAACCATTGCATAAATAAAAAAAATAAAACAATGAACGACAGAAGCTACCTCTCAATGATGACACCCCACCGAAATATGCCTGGGGTTGCTTATTGTGTTGTATAGAAGCTCGTGTTGAACGTGTAATTTTTGCCTGGGATTGAGCCTAATTTGCATATATGTTGTACTTCTTCTGTAATGGAATAGCAGGCTGAAAACTGATATCATGTATGGCTGTTTGGAGACATCAATGCCAATAGTTATGTCAAAGCTTTGTTATACATCAATATTCAGTATTATAGAGGCCACCTTCATCTGGATTGCAATTCTAACATTACATGCTTGTCCCCTGTCGGGGTCCATGGAGAGGCGTGTTGATAACACCATATGGAGTCAGTGTTTACTGTTACAGGACAACAGAATTGAGACTACGCTCCTGGGCCCATTGATTTGTCCAACCAGGACTTATGTCCACAGGAGGCTGCCAATGCTGGAAGCATCACATCTGCTATAGCCAGAAGCTAAATGTTTGTCTTCACTTTTCCTCGACTGAGTAAGTTGTGGATGCGCGGGCTTCCCTCCTGTGACTTGAGAGAGCTTTGTTGGTGTTGTGCTGCCTGTCTCTGATAGACTGGCTGACAGCTGGCCAATTACTGATATGATTCAAACAGAATCTGAGTAACCAAATAAAGCTGGTTAGTTCACAAAAAGCAATGCTTTGACAGTCATTTCTAAGATTGCAGATGGATTCTGTGACTTAGGGCCTCATTACACGGAAGGCGGTAATGGTTAACGGCCACCGTTAATGGTAACGGTGACCGTTAACCATTACCGCCTTACTACGAGGTCCCTTAGCGGGTTGGTGCTTTAACGCCTGCTTTTTGCAGGCATTAAAAACCAACCCGCTAAGGGACCTTGGTGCTAATTACGGCACCGCAAAATTGCGGTGCCGTAATTAGCTCCTTCCCCATTCCCATTATGCCCTATGGGGCAAAAATGGGAATGGGGAAGGGCAATGGTGGAAGAGGGAATTACCACCCCGGCAAACTTGGAATAGGGCGGTAATTCCCATTTCCACCAAGGCGGTGCCGGTAATTTACTGGCATGGTCCAGGGTGCTAATAGCACCCTTGATTACCGCCTTCCGTGTAATGAGGCCCTTAGACTGTGAAACTAATTGCACAAAGGTGTTAAAAGAAATTGAGCTGCATAAATAACTGAATGGTTAAACTATTTTTCAACTGGCTCTGAAACTAATGACCATGGACCTCATTACATGTTCGGCAGTCCGGAATCCGGTTTTACTGTGAAGGCGTTAACACCGTTTCTGCGCCCGCAAGCATGCAGAAGTAAGGTGTGATTACGGTTTGTCGATCGTGCGCACCAGAGCATTGCGGAAACAGTGTCACCACAGTAATGCAAACACCCACGGAGACGGATGCACCGGGTACAATGATAGGGGTACATCCGTTTCTGCCACGTCTGTACCGGTTACGGAAATACCGGTTCCCTTAAACCCCATGATTGAAAAAACCAGAAAGAGAGCGGTGGCCATTACTTAAACCTCAATCCACTGCAATCCACAGTCACCACAAGGCCTAGATCTCCTGTGACTGCTGACAAACAACTACTGAATTGTCATCAAGGATTCCAGCCATTCGTCAGTGCAAACCCCACTTCAGTGAGGCGGAACTGACAATGCTCTTTGAGCACATTGTGGACAATGCAGCACTGCTGTTCAGTGCAGATCAAAGACGCAGCACACAGCAAAAGTGCAAGGATATCTGGGCAGCCGCTGCACAGAAGTGCACAGCAGTTGGTGTCACAGTGCACACGGTGAATGACTGCCATAAGCGCTGGGACGATCTGCGGCTGCGTGTCCGTAACCTGATGGCAGTACACAGGCAGGCCAGCACTGTCACAGGAGGGGGACCACCTTCCACACTGAAGCTCCAGACTTGGGAGGCGAGGTGCAGCAGCATCATGCACCTAGAGGAGATTGAGGGAGTTGGTCAATCAGAGTTTGGAGCTGGCACACCCGGCGAGGCCGGTAAGTACACAGAATGCCAAGCCATGAGTGCGAATGATGGAAGCCCCCTCCAGGGCCTAGAGGCACACAACACACCCACCATTGACCCCCCCAGCCAGGGCCTAGAGGCACACAACACATCCACCGTTGACAACCTCCACCTCCCAGCCAGGGCCTAGAGGCACACAACACATCCACCATTGACCTCCCCCAGCCAGGGCCTAGAGGGACACAACACATCCAACATTGACCCCTCCCCAATCAGGGCCTAGAGGCACACAACACATCCACCATTGACCACCCCCAGCCAGGGTCTAGAGACACACAACACATCCACCATTGAACCCACCACACACAATACCACCATGTGACAACACCACCAGGACAGGCAGACAACGTGCAACTGTGTGCAAGCCGTGATCTACACACCTGATGGCATCACCCATCAATGTGTGTACGTGCAAGTGGACCAAGTATGAGGAGTGCGTTGCAGGTGACTGCCCCATTCACATCCTGTCACACAACTTAATGCATGCCCTATATTCCCCCACAGGCACATCACCCGACTAGGCACAACAGCCAACGCCAACGGGGACTGCAGGCCGTCATACAAGGCAATCCCAGAATGCCACTGCCAGCACCTCCGGCACACAAGCACCCGCCATGGTGACGGTGCCCGACAACACAGACACCACCATCCCAAATGTGCCTGCAATCCAGCATTTGCCAACGCAAAATACAGCAGCAGCCACTTCCATTCCTCCCACCAGTGGCCGTCGACCAATCAGCGACAATGACGCAGCCAGTGTTGAAAGTGCACCTGGAGAACAGGGTGCTTATGCACCCGAGTATGCGCATGATGGGGGCAACACCACACCAGAACAGGTGGCCATATTCAGCCCCACAGGACTTCGCAGTCCATTGCGCTCCCCCACACCTTCCATCCAGGAACTCTGCGCGTGCCTACAGCACATCGAGGAGCACCAGGCAAGTCTGACGCAGCTTGTCAAGCAACAGCTCCATTAGTCAAGGATGAAATGGTAGGAGGCTTGTCTACAATGGGAGAGCGCTGCCACCTATGTGTACCGCCTCTCACGTGCGATCGTCCGGTTTGCCACGACAAACATGGTGATATCACGGCGGGTCAGGGGGGGCAACAATATTATGTCCAACATCGCTGAGACAATGCTGGTTGCCCAGCAGACTTTCCTGGGCTGTGTGCCACCAACAAACCCTGCTTTGCCGTCTGCCATCAGCACACCCTTGAGTTCACTGACCAGCAGCCCTCGTAGGAGTTCATCACGTTTGGCAGGAGGCTCTAGAAAGGACAACCATGGGCACAAGCACAGCTAAAAATAGGTTGTGCATTGCAGGACTGTTGTCCCACTAGTCGTGATGGGTTCTGGGTTGGTAGGTGGGTACGTTGGGGAGGTGGGGTTGGTCCTTAGTGGGGTTAGTAAGTTTGGACCTGGTTGTTGGGTGGGTACGTTGAGGACATGGGGGTGGTCCTTAGTGGGGTTAGTCAGTTTGGGCCTTGTTGGTGGGTGGGTATGTTGGGGAGGTGGGGTGGTCCTTAGTGGGGTTAGTCATTTCGGGCCTGGTTGGTGGGTGGGTACGTTTGGAAGGTGGAGTTGGTCCTTAGTGGGGTTAGTCAGTTTGGGCCTGGTTGATGGGTGAATATGTTGGGGAGGTGGTGGTGGTAGAGGTAGTCCTTAGTGGGATTCATCAGTTTGGAACTGGTTGGTGGGTGGGTACGTTGGGGAGGTGGGGGTGGTCCTTAGTGGGTTAGTCAGTTTGGGCCTGGTTGGTGGGTGGGTACGTTGGGGAGCTGGAGGGGGCACGTGTGTTCTTCACTGCAATCCAATACCTATTTCTAATTCTAATTCTAAAATACACTGGTGTGAAAATACAAATGACGAGTGGACAATCTCATTTTGTGTGTATACAAACCATTTACTGTAGTGCTACCACATGAAGTGCAGATTGTGCATAGGAAGTGTATCAGAAGAAATTGAGTATGAGTGCTGCACATGCATTTTGTCCATCAATGGCACCCCAGGCTGGTAGTACACCCATCACCATCATCATCATGCTCCTCATCGTCTGCCTCGATGTCCGGGGCAGTGGAATGTTTCTGCATATGCACAGATTGTGCAGCATAGCACATGCAAGTACTATTTTCCCTGTCTTCACCGGGCTGTACTGCAGTGCACCACCTGATCTGCTCAGGTAGTGGAACCAGGCCTTCAGCAGTCCAATGGTCCGCTCTGTATTGTCACATGTGCGTTTGTGTGCCCGGTTGTTGGCTTCCTCATGCCTGTTCTGTGGGCCAACGAATGGGTGTCATCAGCCATGGAGCGAGTGCATATCCGGCATCACCTGCATGGGAGTGAAAGCAAGGGTACATGTTACTGTTTGTGGTATTACTGTCTGAATCAGATGCAGTCCACTGATGCCCCTTCTGGTAGTCCAATGTATGAATCATCTATTGAGCACACTTGGATCGCATTTCCATGCTGGGGTCTGTGATGCTTAGATTTGTGGAGTGATGTTAGGCAAGGGCATGTTCCAAATATACATGTGTTCAGATGTGGTGGGTGACTCCGGCATTGTAATGTGATGTCCGGATCTGCATCAGGCAGACACAGATCACTGCAAAGATGTGACCACTGCACACAGCACGAGGTGCACCCATCGTGTGCCTCGGAGTAGCAAATGTACATTGGGTGGGGGAGGGACTCACATCCTCAGGTTGATATTGCATGTAGTGCCACCCCATGGCTAGGGTGTACATGGAGATAGGCAGGACATGTTTTTGCATGACATGGTATGGGGCAATTTTCAAGTTGCCGCAGTGAGCTGTGAGGATTCTGGTGCTTGTCTATCCCCCCCCCCCTAATACACAGGGGTTATGCATTGGCAGTTGTGCTCGCCCAACTGCCTGGGACACTGTGGGCCTTGACTATTCCCCCCCAATAAACAGGGGTCATGCATTGGCAGTTGTGCTCGCTCAACTGCCTGGGACACTGTGGGCTTTGACTATCCCCCCTCAATACGCAGGGGTCATGTATTGACAGTTGTGCTCGCCCAACTGCTTGGGACACTGTGGGCCTTGACTATTTCCCCTCCCCAATACAGAGGGGTCATGCATTGACAGTTGTGCTCGCCCAACTGCCTGGTACAATGTAGGCTTTGACTATTCCCCCCCCCAATATACAGGGGTCATGCATTGGCAGTTGTACTCACCCAACAGCCATGTGCTTTGTCCCACATAACGTTCCATGTAGTGTGGCAATGTTGAATTCCGCAAGACCATCGGGAAACGTGCACAGCAATACGTGATCACTTGTTGGACATCGTAGACCATATGGACGTTCAGTGAGTGGAATTGTTTCCGATTGCGGTACACTGCCTCAATTGCATGTCTGACAGTCAACTCCATGTGCGTGAAATCTAATGCGCCTATGCAATTAGGCATGCCAGCAATGGCATGGAAGGCAACTTTGGTGGCAATGACCTGGGCAGGGGTACGGAGTAGGGAAATGTACTCTGGTGCATGGTGCAGCAGTGCATCCAGTACCTGGACGAGTATCCTGGAGAAACAGGGTTGTGACAGCCCATGCAGCTCCCCAACAGTGTGCTGTGCTAGGTTCCGGTGGCGAGGAAATGCAGTGCAGAGACTACCTTCAGCAGGGGGGGATTGCGGTCTGGATGCCGATGCGGCTGCAGATGTCCGCTTCAATGAGGGTGACGATAGATATGACTGAGGCCCTGTCAAGCCAGTATAATGTGTGGATTTGACTTGGGATCAGGTTCCAGGGTGAGGCCCTGATGCAGGGTATTGCTGGCTGCCTGCGGGGTGGTACCTGCTGCACATTGATGTTTTGGATGGCCACCGGGCTCTTGATTTGGCTCCTGCACCTATGCCTCCTCCTCCTCCTCTGACTCAGTGCTGCCTCAATCTGTACTGCTGCTTGCAGGTTTCCTATCCCAAATGCTGCTAGGGCGGCTGACAGCATGGTTGTGTTGGAAGGTGGCTTGGGTGTGTGTTGGCCCCTTTGTAGGCCCCCAGTGGCGTATGATGTGCATCTGGCCTCTTTGTGCAGACCTGGGGCCTATTTCAGCTCACCTGCCACTGTTAAAGCCATATCCGGGGTGCCAGCGATACCGGCACAGTTTTCACAGTGTTTACGCCATGATCATGGCGGTGTTTCCGTGTCCGTGCTACTCATAATGCGCCCGGTGTTGCGCATTGCCAGTGATTGGGGGTGTGCTGGCGAGTCGTCACACTGTTTACGTCCACAGAGCTACCAGGTGCGTTGACACTGCAGGGTCACTTTGTGTTGATGGTGTCTCCGGCATCGTGGGTCAGAATGATCCGGTCCAGTAAGCAGTGCCAGTACGGGTTTACCGGCACCATTAAATCTGGACCAGCTAACTTGTAAGGAGGGCCCATGTTTGTCGAACAGAGTTTAACATGATACATTGTCAACACTTCATGCTTAAAAAGAAATAATGGAGTAAAAAAGATGGTGCCTCACACAAAGTAGACATGAGGGGTGCACCTCCACAAGGGACACGATTTAAAGCAAGCCGGGAGCTTGATTGAGTTAGCCCGAACGAGTTGGAGAAAACAAAGAGGGGTGAGGGAGCACGAAATGAATGGCTGGAGCTCACAACAGGGGACCCAGGTACCGGCGACACAAGATGGTGGCAACCGCTGGAGTGAAGCTTTTCCTCAGCTGTTGATTAAGACCGGAAACAAACACCCAGTGAAGGAGCTGGCTGAGAGGCAATATCCATGGACCACCCCCTCTCCTCCGGTAAGATCCCCACGTCAGCCCAGTGGGAATAGAGAAGCAAGGTCATAGGGGGAGGAGGAGAGGTGAGAAAAGGACCTTCCACAAGAAGAAACCAGGCTACAAGGAAGTTCCCAAGTAAACCCTTTAATCATGCAATTCGATCCATACCACATTTTCAGTGTGAACAGCAACACAGCCAAAAAGTGCAAAAAATTAATCAGAGCTGGCAATTCAAAACTCTTCGTTCTTGAACGTGCATGCTTTGATCCACACAGAGGTGAACCAACATAACAGTGTGGATAGAGTCGGCATGGCAAATGTGGGTCAGATTCCTGCTGACACATTAAGGGACTCATTAAGGACTTCACCAGAACTGCAAGGAAGGAACCATATAAAGTCAGAGGAAACTTCAATCAACTCTGCAGATGCCGTCTGTGATCCCAAAAAAAATAATCAAGTTGTGAATGCATGGGTGTGCTTTTGCTAGACATAGCCACGCCACCCAATACATGCATGGCGTGATTAAAGGTCTGGATAGTCCTACCCCTTCTGGTCATCCAAACCTGACTACTAATTCATCAAGAATGCAAACAGAAATCCCAACTTCATCAGACTCACAGACAAGTCCATCAGAAACATCAGAAATATCAGCAAAACAGATGCCACGAAAATATTAGCAAGGACACAAACATAAACAAGATCGTAACTGTAAACGGTTGAGCCAGTTGGATTCAATTACTCACCAAGCAATCATCATGTCATCTATCAACATATCTTTGGATCCATTCCTAAAATGATATGAACACTTAAACAATAGCTTTAGAGACCAATCAACGTTAACTGCAATGATGAATTCCAAGCTAGTTTTGATTGAATCCTTCATGAACTCAGTTAAAGGTGTTTGGGAACAAAACATGGCCGTCGAGACTAACACTCAAAATGATCTCTTGGTCCTATTGAAATCAAGTGAGAGAAGAAAAAAAGAGTTCTGTTAAGTCTCTCAAAATACATTTTAAAAGCTACCATCCAGATCAATGGAAATGACCAAATGCAATATCGCCCGCTGCCTTTTGGTCCCCCCACAAAATTACTGAGTCCCTCTAATGATAGATCCCCCTACAAACAACGCAGATGTGGTTTAATTTACTTTTGGGCCAGGAGGCGAACACTTTCAAAAGTCTCGTCACACCAGATGATCAAATGCAAACTCAAGATCCTTAAACCAGCTCTTATGGAAATGCATGCAGCAAGAAACTTGGCAACAAAACCAGCCACATTGATAGCTTCTGATGATAGGCTGATAGATATGATTGAATTGGATCCTGACGATGATGACAATTCACAAATGGTGGAAGTTCAATCTGAAATGGAATCTAATTTTCCAATATTTGGTGCAAAAATGAAACGGAATGGGCTAATCAAGACCACATTTGACACTGCCCTTAAGAAAAAATGAAAAACATCAAAACATGTAAAAACATAAAACGTCAAGGGCTTTTTACAAAATCTACACATAAAAAACCCAACTGTGCAACCAAAGATGGCAATAACAAAAAAAAACAATTAATCAGGAATGCAATGAGAGGACGCTGGAAACTACAGAAACTCATGCTAGAGAAAATGAGGTGAATTCTCAAGAAGCAGAAATTTCAATAACCAAATCAGATCTGTTGGATCTTTCAGTTTACGACAGCGAAGACAGTGTTGCCAATAGCAACTTTAACATAGAAGCAATCAGAGTGTCTTTGGAGCCGCATGTGCCAGTTGCATTATTAAAGTGACAACATCAATTGAGTATAGAAAATGAGAGTCCTATATTCATTCCCATGGCTCTAAGACAAGAAAGAAACGATCAAAGTATCAATCAGAGTCCAGACTTCATAAATGACAGACCCACAGACAGGTCTCATTCAAAATGGTTGAGGACTGACATGATGAGCAACAACGTGATCAAAGGTTGCATCAAAAGCCTCTTTATATTTCTCATCACGAGAATAAACAAGAAAAGGACAACTCAAAGAACCAGACATCACTGATGCATCTTAGTAAAAAGAAAAGAAATACACATAATATACTAGAACTCGAGATATCCAAATAGTAGAATTTCATTGTGGCGAAAGACTGGACTGTGTCAACATACACATTCCAACACACATAGTTTATAGACACATTCTAGCCGCTGCACAGGACCTAAGAGTGCTATTTTTTGGACTTTGAGAACAAACCAATTTGAAACTGCGATCAGGAAAAGCTGAAAATTTGAGCAGCAGGCAAAATGAAACAAAATGCTGTGATGAACCTGAAATAGATATGTCCAAACATGTCAACTACAGGGCGTCAGAAGCAAATCGAGGCAGAAGACCTGATTTTGAAAGATAAAGACAATCTAACGTTCAAGCTAAATTTCAACAGTGGGACTAAAACAGGGGCGGAGGAGACACATAAAATCTGGGGGGGATAGGGGACACCTTGGGGACTTTGCTACAGGCCCAAACCACAGAGTAAAATGATCTGTCAATTTATTTTTAGTGAGTGATGATCACACACATTTGTTAAACATTTTCTTTTGCGCGCTCTGTACACATGATACATTCTGTTGCTATTGTTTGTATGTCAACCAGATCCATTATATATTTGTGTGTATTGCACACACAAACATGATTGAGTCTAAGGTGTAATGTGAATTTTGGCGAGGTGGCTCAAGACAGGCACCAAGCTCATCTGCGCATTTTTGGATGCAAGCGATGCAAAAGACAGAAAAATTACAGTTTTGACATGATTTTATTTATTTATTTATTCGGATTTATTTAAAGCGCACATCAGCCCGGGGGCATCGTGGCGCTGTTACATGAATACATACATAGGGCCTCATTACACGGTAGGCTGTGAGCCATGGCGCTATAAGCGCCATGGCTCATGCCGGTAAAATACCGGCACCGCCTTGGTGGAAAGGGGATTTACCGCCCCATTCCAAGGTTGGAGGGGCGGTAAATCCCCCTTCCACCATTGCCCTTCCCCATTCCCATTTCTGCCCCATAGGGCTCTATGGGAATGCGCTAATTACGGCACCGCAATTTTGCGGTGCCGTAATTAGCTCCGAGGTCCCTTAGCGGGTTGGATTTTAACGCCTGAAAAAGCAGGCGTTAAATCCCCCAACCCGCAAAGGGACCTCGTAGTAAGGCGGTAAGGATTTACCGGTACCGGTATTTTACCGGTACCGGTAAATCCTTACCGCCATCCGTGTAATGAGGCCCATAGTCTGGTTACAATGGAAGGAAGATGGTTACAAAGCAATTTTCATTACAGGAAGCATTTCGTGTCTAACACTTTTCGTATTAGATGTGTGCGAGCTGAAGTGGGTGAAGGGAAGGTGGAGTTAGCTGAATAGCGTGGTTTTGAGGGATTTGCGAAAGAGATACAGAGATGGTTCTGCTCTGAGCGAGTTGGGGAGGGCATTCCAGAGCTTAGGTGCTATGTGAGGGAAGCCAATGCCGCCGGCTTTGGCTCTTTTTACAGTGGGTACTTGGAGTTGGTTGGCGTGATGACTTCTTCTGGGGCGGACGGAGGAGTTCTTGGTTATAGTTTCAGATAGGTAGGGGGGTGCTGTGTGGTTGATGCATTTGTGTGTGAGGGTGAGGATTTTAAAGTTGATCCTTTCCTTGACTGGGAGCCAGTGGACGCGTCTTCTGGCCTGTGAGATATGGTCAGTTTTGGGAATGTGTAGTGCAGCACGGAGGGCATTGTTTTGTACTATTTGGAGCCTGTTTAGGTTTTTTGATGAGGTGCCTGCCAGGAGGGCGTTACAGTAGTCCAATCTGGCTCCTATAGTAGCTCTGGCTATGGAGAGGCAGTTGGGCGTGGTGAGGTAGGGTTTTATGGCATAGATGAGTTTGGTAGTCAGAGCAGAAGCTGAGGCAATGGCGCTGGTTTGTCTTGTCATAGAGAGTGTCGCGTCAATGTAGACTCCTAAGGTCTTGACGGCAGAGGAGACAGGAATGCTAATACTGTCGATGATCATGTGCGAATAATCGGGGCTGAGTTTGGTTAGAGTTTCGTTAGGGGCTAGGATGATGATTTCGGTTTTGTCTCCATTTAGGCAGAGACCATTGATAGCCATCCATGTTTGGATAGTCAAGTAGATTTGGCGGAGGGCTTCTGAGTCAAGGTCGTAGTCTCCAGAGAGGGGGAGAAAGGACCTGCGTGTCATCAGCGTAGTTGGTGTACGCTATGTTGAGGGAGTCCAGTAAGTCAAAGAGGGGTTTGGTGAATAGGTTGTAGAGGGTCGGTGCGGTGCAGGACCCTTGTGGGACTCCACAATTGATAGTGGTGGGGGGGGGCGCTATCCTGGTCAGAGTATACTTTCATGGCCCTGCCTTCAAGGAAGGATGTGATCCACGTGGTAGCCTTGTGAGAGAAGTGTGCAGCATTGGAGAGGTGCGATGTGAGAATGCTGTGGTCGACCAGATCGAATGCTGCAGAATACCCACAGCAGAAACACAGGTGTTTCGAGTGCCAAAGGTTAATCACGTTTGCAACAGCAGTGTGCTTTTAATCAGAGCACATGCAAATTGCACATGGGATGAAGTATATTGCAGTCATCGACCGAGGAGAGCCTTGAGCACATAAAGGAACAAAGCTGAAGCTCGAATCAAGGTCAAGGAACATACACTATACTATACTTTAGTGTGTCATAGCAGAGTAACGACCGCTTAAAATGCATGGTCACCCCACTATCTGTTTTAATATTTGCAAGTGAATTAGAATGGTGGCAGAGAATCTGGCAGAGAGAGCCAGAGCACATTGAGGGTGGGTGGTGCAGATCTGTCCTGCTTTGTTTAGTCCAGTCTGCATGAACACCCAAAACTGTGAGAGGTAATATAGGAAGACAAATGGAGAGCCTCAACAGGAATGCAGGGTAATCAACAGAGAGTAAATGTTGCACAGCATGAGAACCTACCTATGTAGCCCCCAGAGGCGACTTCCCCACAACAAGGCACTCAGGTGAAAACTGTGCTTGTGAGAGAGACTACAATGAGAGCACCCGAAGCTGCTTCATGTCATTACAGGAAGTAGGAGTGTGTAATTAATGAACTATTGCTTTCAAGCAAACACATATTCTTTCAGTAGAGGTGACAAACCCAGCACATGCTGAATCCCAAAAGCAGAGGAATGCCAGCATTCTAAGGATTGGCTCAGTTTGGGCTGGATGTGAGTAGCATTGCAAGGGCACTCCTAGAATCTTCCGTTCAGGCAAGGAATGGTTTAGTGCCACTGTCAGGGATTATTCCACAAAGCAATTCCTTCCTACTGTCGAGAAAGTGTGGCATAGCCTGGGAAAGCTTACATGCTAGAGTGAAAAATGGTCCGTGTAGCGCAGTTAGCTTCGGATTAAGGGTGGCAGTTCTGCCAGGTTGCAGAACACACGTGCCTCTGTTCATTTTCCCCATTTAAGACACTTAAAAAGAGTTTCTAGTCATAAAATGTATTTGTTTCTTTTTTTTTATTGATTGGCTGAAAAGACAACCTTTCAATTTAGGACAAAATTATTTCATTCAAATAAGAAACATTAATATGTAACACAAAACTTATCTAAAATTGCAAATACCAAATAAGGATACAAGTGGATAAAATAAGTTCATACATAGATCAGAAGACATAAAGTATCAGACTTAATAAAATTCATGTCATCCGAAAGGGATGCTTCATCCTAAGCTTTGTCTAATTCAGTTTCAATTCATGTAAAAAGCCGATAATAGCTATTTTTACAGACATTCGGCTAGCACAGAATACTTGCAACCAAAATTCCTCATTCTCAATAGTTCCTAATAGATTGAAACAATGTGCAAAATATTTGCAGCGTTGTGCATGCACTCCAGAACAATACGCAAAAATATTCTTCAGGGTTTCAGGATGATCAGCAAGATTACAGAACCTACATTCTCCTGAGAGGCCAGAAGCTGCCGTCTGCATTGTATCTCTTTAGTGGACCACAAATTTAAACTGAATCTCATGAAATCTTGCCTAAATTTATGAGAAGGGTATTTGATTAAGTAAGATTCTGGAGTTCTAAACCTCTTGTGTCCAAATTGGGCTGGTTCCCAGTCTTTATAGAGCTGGCATAGTTCTATGGTTTGGATCCAATCCCTTTGGTAGAGCTTTAGTTTTGCACGATCAGGATTATTGATTAAAAGATCGATTGTAATGTCGGCATCAATGAGAATGTTTGTAGCCAAGTTTCGCCAGCTCTGTGGAAAATGTTGCATAGATTGTAACAAGTATTGTGCTAAAATGTAGGAGATGTACTTATATTGTAAAGAGATTATACATTTCCTTAGCAGTGAGCACAGTTTCCAAGCAAACATGCCATATAAAGATATCATGCCTAATTGAAAGCGAATCTTGGCAATAGGTACACAGTTCGTCAAATTTAATACTGAGCGCCAGAATTTACCCTCTATTTGGTCCCAAAAAACACGGGTTTTGGGCATAGGAGATTCAGAACCATAAGTGATAATAGAGTTTATAGTGATTATTTCGACAGTCAAAGTTTCAAATGCAAAAATTTCGACAAAATATGTGTCGTAAAAAAAAATAATAATAGGGGGGATCCCCTCAACCCCTGATTTTTTAACCCTTAACACCCAAGTTAGTAAAAAAAACCCTTTTTTTCGATGCATTGTTTTTCGAAACTTTTGCATTCTTAACTTTTTTTCGAAACAATGCCTGGATACCGATAATAGGTGTCACTTTCAGTGAGAAAAAGGTTAGAAGAGGACTACATGTGTAGTTGCCAAACCTATAGAGGATTGCTTTGGACTGTAAAATTGAAGCCTGTAGTTTAGAGTTTATATCGTCTAAATAAAGTGCCTCATTCTCACTGTTGCTGACAGTGACCCCTAGATATTTATAAGTTGAAGTAGAAAGAATGCGTTCCTGATCTAGAGTCCATGCAAACAGCTTTCAAGTCTTAAGCTTTGAGTTGCAGCATTCCATGACTTGGGTTTTTGCTAAATTAATAGTCATGGCATTTTCGTGTACATAAGATGCTAAACCTCTAATTAGTCTTTGTAGGCCTACTTCAGTTTTTGAAAGTAGGATAAGATCGTCTGCGTAAAGGACCCATGGGATCTAATGGGATCCTAATATAGGAGCATCTGAATTGATATTGATGAATTTTTCTGCCATGTTCAAAATGAAAAGATTGAAAATGGTGGCCGCCAAAATGCACCCTTGCTTAAGGCCCCAAAAAGTCAGGAGGGGTGTCTTGAGCTGACCATCAAGGGCAATTCTGATTCATATTGAGGTGTTGGAGTGGATTAATGAGATCCGCTTAAGCAGGGAGAAAGGACAGGCCCTTTTGTTCAATGTATTCTTTTCAACATCCCTCCAGCTAGAAGATCCCTTCTACCAATGTGCCCTGATAACAAAGGTAGGTAAGCTCCAATTCTCTCCCAAATTTCCACCATTGGCGATTCCCATTGTTGACCATTAATGGTTAGAACAAGAGACACGAGCGGTTCTGAGCCTTTGAAGCCTGGACATTTTCTAGGCCCCATTTATCCATGCACATCAGTTAGTTTAGTTTAGTTTAGTTTGTTTATTTGTATAGTGCAGCCAAGCCCTGGGGTAACTGGCCGCAGTAGACTTATAGAACAACATAGGTTAAAGAAAGGTTGCACATGCAATACAGAGCAGATGACAGTAATAAATACAATAAATAGAATGCAGGACCAGGTTACAGGATGGTCCGAACCAGTGGATAGCGCCAGAATTTTAAGATGGAGCTGGTTACAGAGTGGTCTGAGTCTATGGATAGCACATAAGTTACTGTATGAAGGCAGAAAACAAATTATTACTGAGTCGTGAGCAAAGCCTTCACCTTGACTCTGAACGACCAAAACGAGGAGTCCGATCTAACTTCCGTGGGAAGTGCGTTCCAGTATTTCACAGCTAGCACAGCGAAGCTTGCTCCCCCTGCAGTTTTCAAGTTGAATTTAGGGATGTTTAGTTAGTGCAGATATGGGGATCTGCTCGGTCTGGATGTGCTTTGTCTGGTGAATTTATCTGATAAGTAACGTGGGGCTGTCAGGGATAGGCATTTATGTGTAATAACGAGAGAGCGTAATTTGATCCTGTCACGAATAGGGAGCCAATGAGCTTCCTTTCTGAAGGTGGAGATGTGGGCCTTGCGGGGGAGATTGAGGGCATATCTGAGGGCGTTATTCTGGAGAACATGTCATCTATTCAGATTGTGATTAGAGGAACCAAGAAAGAGTGTGTTGCAATAATCCAATCTGGACAGAACCAGCGCTCTGGCCAGTGTTAGGCAACTGTTGTTGGATAAAAATGGTTTACAGAGTTGATAAGTTTATTAGTGTAGGCAGTGGATGAGATAGTGGAATCGAGGTACACACCGAGCGTTTTAACTTCTTTTGAGACTTTTATAATATTTCCATCGATGGTGAAAGACTAGTACCCGGGGGTCGAATTTGTTGAGACAGGCCTGGGAGCCCACAACAAGCAGTTCCGTTTTGTCATCATTTAAACAAAGGCTAAGGGTAGCAATCCATGCTTGGATTTCAAGGTAGATTTCATTTAGTTTTGTAACATCTTTCTCATAGCATCCGGTGAGTGTGATGAGGACCTGGGTATCGTCGGCATAGTTCATATATGTGACACCCAGGTCATTAAGGCAGTCAAAGAGGAGCTTGGTAAAGATGGTGTAAAGCGTGGGGGAAATACAAGACCCTTTGTGGGACTCCACATTGAATTGGGACGGGGGCAGCCGCAGGAAGGATCAAATCCAGTTGGTGGCATTCTGGGAGAATGTGGCAGCCAAGGAGAGTTGCTTGGTCAGAATTTGATGGTCGACCAGGTCGAAGGCTGCAGACAGATCCAGCAAGAGTAGGATGGCCAGTTTGCCTTTGTCTTTGGCTTCATCCATTTGGATATTTAGGTCTAGGGGGTCCTGAATCTAAAGCCAGATTGTCTCAGACCTAGGAGGTTGTTGTCTTCCAAATGTTGTTGTGTTTGGAGGTATGCCACCCTGTCTAGTATTTTCAGGAGAAAAGGGAAAGTCATGATGGGTCTGTAGTTGGTATGTATATTGGAGTCTAGGTTAGGTTTTTTGAATAGAGGGATGACTCACACCTCTTTAAGGTTGTTAGGGACAGAGGGAATTCTCAAATGACTAATTGATCAGGGTGGTGATGAATGGAGCGCAATCTTTATCCCCGTCCATAATTACTGGGGCAGGGCACAGGTCACCTTGACAATTAGAGGGTTTTAGGCTAGCAATTATTTTGATTACTTCATCCTCGGTGACTGGGGAGAAATGGGGCAGTCTGGTAGGGCTAGGTTCTGTGCGAGAGTGGTCATTGGGGCGAGGTTAGCTTTTTTAGATTCTACCTTGTCTTGTAGGGGGGCTATTTTGTTTGATAGAGCTTGTTGATGTTGTCACACCAGGCTTTGTCCTTGATGCAGTTGTCAGTGGGGGGCACTGGGGATTCCAATTCTCTTAGGATAGAGAATAGCTCTTTGGTGCCAGATTTGCCGTTGTGAATTCTTGTGTTCAAGACCTCTTTTTTAGCATTCGTGATGGCAGTTTTATAGGTGGCTGCTGCAGCGGAGAACCTTTCTTTAGTGGAGAGAGAAGGAGGTTTTCTCCAGCTGGCTTCAGATGTCATTGTAATATTCTGAAGTGCTTTTAGTTCAGCTGAGAACCATTTGTTCAGATGAGCAGATGGTTTGGCCTTTCTTAAGTTAAGTGGTGCTATTTGGTTTAGAGCTTGTTCCAATGTGTCATTATAGAGTTTGACTAGAGAGGTTGGGTTTCAGTTGGTGATGGTGTGAGTGTTGGTGATCGGATGTAGTAGGGGTCTTAAAATCTCGATGGTGATATTGCGTTTGTTCCTTAACATAATTTGTGGTGCAGTGGATGCAGGTGTGATTTTGATAGTATCTCTAGGTATGGTGAAGGTGATGAGGTGGTGGACTGTCCAGGCGCATGGTGTGATGTCAATCAGGGAAATGTCACAGTTGGAATCGGCCAACCAGTCCAGAGTTCTACCTTTGGAGTTTGTAAGCTTATTGATACATTGTGTAAGACCTAGTTGAGTGATAGTGTCATTAAGCAATGAGGCATTCACATCGTTAGGGTCATGAAGACCTAGGTTAAGGTCCCCCATTAGAATAATTTGTGAGCCTGGTTTAGAGTTGGATATCAGAAGATGGGTGATGTCCTCCTCAAATTAGGTAATAGCACCTGGTCTGTAAATAAGGTGAAGTAATACAGTCTGGGTGTTAGAAAGTGGCAGTTTGATGGACAGGAGTTCAGCGGAAGGTAGAACTGGATTGGAAACTTCTCTGAAGTTCAGATTGGATTTTGCAATGAGGGCCACACCACCCCCAGTCCCAGAATTCCTATCTGCCTGGTTGACAGTGTATTTCTCTGGGATAGCGATTGAGAGTGCAGGTCCTGCAGCAGTATGTAGTCAGGTTTCAGTAACTGCGAGGAAGTCCAAGTGATTAGCGGTGATCAGGTCAGCAATATTGGGGGCCTGAGCCACTAGGGATCAAGCGTTAATGAGTGCGCCCTTGATTGTCGTGATGGCAGTGGTGGCTGAGTCTAATGGTGGGTGGTCAGATGATGTAGAGAGACTGTGGTCAGTAAGAGTGCCAGTTTGTAGTGCTGGAGGAGGGGGAGGCAATAGGTTGTAGTTCCTAGTGTGCGATGTAAGATTCCTGGGGGGCTTAGGCTTGAGACTAGCGCAAGCGCCTAGTCTTGCGTTTCTCGAATGTGTGGGGCATTGGACACTAATAAATGTGTTGGTATGAACCGCTGGAGGTAGCAGGTTGTTGTCCATAGTGTGCTGGGTGAGAGTCATAGGGGGCTTAGGCCCGAAACTGGTGCAAGAACCTAGCCTTGCATTTTTAGAATGTGTGGGGCATGGGATAAGTAGTGTGGGGGGGTGGCGTATATGGTAATCCATTCTGCAGGTGACAAGGGTGGTTCTAAGAGGGGGGAGGCTATGGTTGGTGTGGCATATGATACCTGATGCTGTGTGGCAGGTGGGAGGTTAGAAGGTGATATGTTATAGAATAGTGGGAGGATAGTGGCCATTGTGAGTGTCACTCTTCTTCAATAGTCAAGTAGTGGGCTGCTATGATATGGTGAAGTACAATAGGCAAGCAAAAGGGCACTAGGCCGGGCAGGGGGTCGTTAGACCAGGTCGGATGCGATTGCTAACAATATGCCGCTAACTAGATAAAATGCTATGGACCGGACAGGATGCGACAGTCAAATAGGTCACTAGGTCAAGCAAAAGAAGGCAATGTGCAAACAGTGGGTCGCTGGCCTTGGCAAAATACAATGTGCCGACAATAGGTCATTAGAGCAGGCAAAATACAATGCACTATGCGGGATGCCATAGGCAAATAGGTCACTAGGGCAAGCAAAAAGACAATGTGCAAGCAATAGGCCTCTGGCGTTATGCTGTCGTTGCCTGTGTTTATACTAGGCAGTAGGCAAGGAGCAGTGGGGACAGGAGCAGTGGGGACGGGACGCATAAGAGAGCTGGTGAATAATACGTTTCGTTTCTAGCAAAAGTAGGCAGTGCCAAATGCTTTGTAGAATAGATGTTCAATATGGGGCAGTATTTACTTGGGCACAGTGTTAATGAGGGAAACAGTAGGGTTAGGTAGTTCGTAGGCGAGTCATAAAGTACTTGTAGGAGTTAGTAGCCATGGCTTAGGAAGCGCTTACCAAGAGATATCTGGACGTGGGCAGATTCTGTGTGCTCCGGTGCACTAACAGCGATGCCAACATGAGCCTTATATCCCTGGGTCTTTGCAGAGGTGGCCCAGCGTCTGTTTGCCAGAAGAAGTAGGTGATTTAAATAATCACAGAGCTGCTTGGGAATTCAACACTAGCCTCCCCTTGAAGTCGGGTGGCCAATTTGAGAGCAGGCAGCAGGCAATATGAACAGAGGAAAACGCTGCAAATGATCTGTGTCGTTGGATCGTTGTGGATAAAGATGGGCATTCAAGTGGGTAGCCAAAGTGGGTGGCCAAATGTGCTATCTCACCTCGAAGGGAGAAGGAGCACTGTTGTGTGCTTGAACTTGGTCAGCTGCTCCTCCAGCTTGTAGGATGTGCGGCGCTGAAGGGGCGGTTAGGGGCCGGCAGCAGCCTTTTGACAGGTGGTGCACGTGGACACCAAAGAATGTAAGGGGTTCAAACCAGTGGGCTGCTGTGAGATTACTGGCTGGCCTCTTTGCCTTGGCAGTTTGACGGGTGTTGAAAAGACACACAGAGCACCTCTTAAACCAGTGGCCAGTGCTAAGCTTTTCAGTAATCAACCGAATACCACAACTCCCCTAATTTCCGCACTGTGCTGCAGTACCTCTATTGCGTTTCAGGGTAGCTGCAGGGTGACCTGATCACCGTGACCCGGTTCCTGATGTGGCATGGGGCCAGGGTGGGTTACAGTACGAGTATGATCCAACCCGTCATCCCACCCAAAAGCAGAGGGGCGTGAGAACAAGAGGCAGGATAGAAGAAAACTGGGACAGAGAAGGCCGGGAGACACATAGGCAAATTTGGAACAAATAAAAAGCAGTGTCTATATTTTTAAAGGTGTATACAAATTAAACACTTGTCCACCTATCCAATGAACAACCACTGACCTCTGCCCACACCCAAATCCCTGCTACAGGCATACCCCTGCCCGCACCAGAACCCCTCCTGCAGGGATACCTCTGTCCCAACCATAATCCCTGCTGCAGGGCTACTTCTACCAACAGCAGACAGCCCAGCAAGCAGCAAGTAAGATTGCAACCACTTGAATTTCGCTGGTTGCTGCTGCAAAGGCAAATAGTATGTGACCGTCCCTGCCCAGCCTGAGACTCAGCATGCGGCATCGCTGCCTCAGTCAGCCTGCTCGCTTCGACGACAGTAGTCAGCAACACTGTGACTGGACTCCGGACACTGTGCAGCAGTGTACTGCACAGGGGCATGCACAGTTTGTTTCTCGCCAGTGCAGTGCTTGGAGTCATATGCGCATGTGTGTGGCTCTGGCCGTGGCACGCCACAAGCAGAACTTTCGTCTTTTCATGCAAGTGAAGTCACAAGCAACTGCCCGGCCAGGGCTTTCACAAGGTGTGGTGAGGCCCAGAGCAAAAAATTGGGTGAGGCTCCTTTACCATTTTTTGCACTGGGCCAGCGGTGGCACTGCCACAAACAGGAGATGCATGAAATCTCCCCTTGAGTTTATGTGGAGGAACCCAAATATGGGTAATTATTGCAACTGCAAATCAACTACAGCAAAGTTAGATTTCTGTACTGAAGAAAGGTTTATGCCAGACTAACTTTTGTATCATATGCATAAAGATATATGGGATGGTATAACGGCGTGCAGTGCGTCATACCAGCATTAAAGAGCGTCCTGCCCCTGTGTGCTTATTAAAACACACATCATAAACAGTGACAGATAGATGATGTAAAGTGGCAGTTGGTGAATTTCTGAACTGAAGAGGCTTAAATGTTTGCATCAATTATGCGGGATCGACAAAGCTCCTTGAGGGAGACCATACCAAACAAGGGGAGTTTGAGGGGTGTCTCTATCACAAGAAAATGTTTGAAACATTGGGTTAAAATGATGCATTTTACGGCACTTCCTTTGTAAAATTGGGTAGAAATCCATACAGTTTGCAATTGGTTTTGTACAGAAAATCAGAAAAAAAACAATAGTTGCAAGTCACTAACCATGCACAGGACCATTTTCCAATACATGTCATGCCGTTTTTGCACACAACATATGCTAATATAAAAATATATTCATGCTGGTTGTTCCCATGCATGTCCATTCAGGCTGCACCAATATATGCCATTATTACCATGCAAGGACTCCCAGCCAGTAAAAGAAAGTATGTCCAGGCTGACTATGCACCATAAATGTTATTACTGACTAGACCAGCCTATATTCAATGTGGTTCAGTTTAGCCAAGTAGTATATTTGCTTTACCCTTGATGCATGGTCCTGTAAATCAAGGGCAAAGCAAAACAAGCATTGGCAATGCTAACAGTTTGGGTGCTTGTGTAGTCATCGAAAAGGCACTATTGTATTGGTATTAACTGGCCGTTGATGGTAGCAGGTGCAAAATGGTTTGAGTACCTGAGCATCTAATAGCAGTGTCTGGCAAATGCCTAATACTTATGCACAAGCCAAAACTGTTAGCTTTGCCATTGCTTGTTTTTAACAGGACTTCACTGAAAGGCATATGGTGTTTTAAACTCAAGTGGCTGAAGGCAGACCTGGTCAATACATTTTTATTACAGCAGTAGTGTGTTTACAACTTCAATTAGTCGTTAACTCTCAGAAGACTCATTTGAGAAATCACTCGCAGACAATTTGAGGGCAAAGTTTGATGGTAAGGTTTCAATGAAGTTCGCTCAAAGAGTTCCAATGCGGAGGTGTTTTGGGAGGAGGTAGGCAGGAACTGGGTGGGAATTGCCATAGGGATTAGCATGGCCATGGGAAGTTTCTGCACTGTAGAGCCCAGAATGTGGGCAAGCTGGCTCCCCCACCACTGGACACATTAGGACATTTCTTAAATGGTCTGTGCTGTTGAGAGGTCAGCAGGGTTGGGATAGACTCTGCCACTCTCACATCAGGCTCTGATTAACCACTGACAGACTCTACAGCAGCCCTATAAGTCTTTCAGAGGTATTGGGCTGTCAATATATTTATTCTTAGTCCAGAATATGTTTGATTGTTCTCAGAGTGTATCACAGGGTGAGATTGTCATCCGCCGCCGTGATTGGCGGGTACTTCCGCATTGGCGATTGCGGCGCAGAGTATGGCAGTAGATGCTCTATCACTCTTCCTTCGTTCCTCAGGGTACCGCTCTAGTTGTTCCCTGCGCAGCATACGCTGGGCGGTACTAATTCCTCTTCCTCCCAGTGAACTCCGCATTGAAATCCCTTGGAATCGCTTTCCGCTTTTGGGTCTGACGCTAGTGCTCTTGTTTCTGCTACTTCACTTTTGAAGTACCCTGCTTCGTTTGTTTCCTCTTCGCCCCCTCTGCGGATCTTTTCTCTTCTGTTGAGCTATTTCCGCCTTTAGTCTGGGACTGCTCTACCGTTCCCCGGAACTCGACACCCGCTCTCCCTTTCCTTCTTCCCCTTCTTATTTCCCTCCTCCCTTCCTCCATTCTTTCGCCCTCAGCAAACCACTGCATTTCCTCTCTGTTTCTTACCTGTTGTTGGGACTCAGTGTTGTTCGCTCGGGTCAGGACTGCAGCCACACCTTCCAGCTCCGGTTCCTACTTCGCCCCCGAAGACTCTCCAGTCTGCGTTTGCACGACTCCGCTGGAACCATCATCTTGGAAGAGGAGGAGCCCATTCTTCACTGCATAATGTTTTTTTCTGCCTATTGGCTTTTCCCTTATTTTCAGCTTGATCACGGGAACAGAGCCGCAGGTCTGCTGTTTCACAAGCATTCACTGTGGCTTCCTTCCGTGGTAGGCAGATTCCACTAAAGAAGGAAAAAGACTATTTGACCAGACGGTGCCTTCAATCGGAGGACCTCGAATCCAGCAGTTCAGGCGAAGAGAGTGTGGAAGTGAGGGAGGTGAAGGCAACCTCTTGATCCAAATTAGGACAGAGATGCCTGGGAGGTTTAAAGTAGGCACATTTTACATTTTCAGATTTGCTGCAAATGTTGAAGGCTATAGCTAATTTCAATATCATTGTTCTTAATTCAATATGTGGATTCTTCTCTCTAAACAATCCTGTGACATATCCCCCAAATATAAATGGTGAATCGTTAAGTTGGCTGATTTACTCTGATGATTTAGTCTTAATATCCCAAACACAATTAGGTCTACAAAGAAGCCTGGTCACCTTACAGACCTACATGAAAATAAATTACCTGGATATCAATACAGAAAAATCGGAAATCTTAATATTCCAAAATCTGCAAGGCAAGAAGAAGAAATTATCATTTGGTTGGAAACTAAACAATGACTACCTGTTGACTGTAAAGGGGACGAAATACCTTGGAACACTAGTCAATGCCAATCGGGATGACAGAGCAAGAATATGTGGGCTAAAAAGGAAAACTCTAAGCTTGAGATCCAGGCTCACGTCTTCCATAAAAAATATGGGAAATTGTATGGAGCTCCTGTCATGCAATTCTATGAAATGAAAGCGATTCCAGTTCTGACATTTGCTGCAGAAGCAGCCCTTTCTACATCATGGGAAAACCTGGGAGCTATTATAAGATAGCTTCTGGAAACGGATCTTGGGGCTACCAAATTCACTGAAAATAGCTACAATTTGTTGGGAGTTGGGCCTAATGTCTGCGTATGGCTGGGTTATGTAAAACTCTCTCAATTTGTACAGAAAACTCATTCTCGAAAACATTTTGTAGAGGTGGAGCCAAGTACCCCCACTCAAAGCTCTGCCCCCATGATGCCTATATGTTGGGAGCTAGAGTGTGAGACACGTGCAGTGCCAGTGAAAATAGCTAGACTGAAAAGAATCCTGGAAGTGAGGTCCCCATTGAGGAAGCCATATATGCACTCATGACAACATAATGGTAATTTGAATGAAATCCTGCAGAAAGTGCGAAAACGAGCAAGAAAGAAGATTGATGACATCATGTGAAGCAGAGCTAACGCATCCAGCAAAGAGGATGAAGACCATAAACATTCTATTAGATTGAAGGAAGAGGTGTTAAAGATGAGAAACATTTCAGGCATGAGAAGAAGATGCTCATGCTACAGAAACGATGAAGAAAATGAAAAATCTGTTTACAATTGTACAGACGCAGTAACTCAAGCAGACAAAGTATTATTAAAGGCTGGCTATGTAGTGAATAGATTGCGGCGATGTGCCAACGTATATCTATAGGAATGTATGGACAATGGATGTTTCACAATGCATTTTAGCAGTCTGGACTCTTGAATGGAAATGCTTTTTCAGTGTGGCGCAGTTGGAAAATGACTTAATGACGGAGGTGAATTCAAGAAAGGCTTAGCTGGCCCAGCACCAGGAAGTCAATGCCACCGTGAGATTGGATGTTCATGCAGTAACTACAGAATGTGTGAAAAGAACAAACTCCTGTCTGAGGTGAGGAGCAAGAACATTGAAGACATCAGAGGTAGTATTTCAAATACAGAAAAGGTCTGAAACATGGTCGTATGAAAATAGATACTGAGTTGAGCTGTAACAAAACCAAGAGACAAAGTATGCCTATATTCCCTTTTATTCTAAGGCACAGAGAACATTTCCAAGGCCAATGTTCAAAGGATAATTGACTGGCAGACGGCAAGAGTGATGATACATGGCAGGCTAATTAGGTGGAAAGCTATGGTTATGACCAGCCCACCAGCGCCGTCTGGGTGCCAGCCTGCGTGCTGCTAGTGTGTGTGGAATATTATAGAGGGGTACAAGGGTTGCAACCAATTGTAGAGGGCCATGTAATAGTGAGGCCTATAGTTTATATAACCAATAGGAGGTTGTGTATTTGATGAAGATCGTAGTGACTTGCACTAGAGGGGGGCTTAGTATCCCCAGCTATTTGTTAGAGACCAAATCACTTTCCCTGATAAGTATGGAACGTATACCTAGATGTTCCCTTTAAGGCAATCCCTTTCACAAGTATGTTTTTGTAGTTTGCCACGTAGATTGACATCAATGATGATGAGTATTTACTATATAAGCTATGTTTTTTATGAAACTCGCTGAGTGAGAAGATCGAGCAGATGTTCATTGATGTTTGCTATACTCCCTGTTTTAGATAATTGATATTAACCCAGGCGTACTTTGCCAACTTCCTGAGTCAGTCTGATTATTGATGTTTGAGTATATTCTGCATCCCCACCCATCTCAAAGTATTGCTACGTCATCTTAAAGGGCCTAGTGTTAGGTACACGGGTTCAAGTGGTAGAAGGAAGAGGATGATCAAAGACCCATTGCCAAGTAGGCTTTTAAGGGTCTCAAAATATCAAGTGTCCTCCGCCATTTAGCTGGAGGAACATGAAGCTCCCTGTAGATAGTGGCGATTAGTAAAAACTTGCAAGTCACTGAAGACAGGTGGGATGGGTCCCTCGTTTCACAGAATTCCCCCTCCGATTTCTACAGGCAGCTGAGCGGACTGAAGGCTGAAGCAGCTGGTTGAGGAGGAGGCGAGGGTCAGAAGCTGAAAATGCGAATGGTGGGAAGACTGAAAGAGAGAGGGCAAATGGTGAATAGGCATTGAGTGGGGAAAATGCTAAAGGGTTGAGGTATGTTTTGTTTAAGGACGAAGAGCCTCATAGTTTAAGGTATATGGACGAGGAGCGATCCATATAATAAGAGCAGAATCCTTTGTCAAGGGACATTTTAAGAAGAAGTTGTTCTAAATTCTAAGTGGGGATAACTAGGCTACGAACGAACAAGGATCATTAAGGATAACAATTTATACTCTGATCAGAGTCATTATTAGGGGAAAGTGGAGTCACGAGGAGCGTTGACAGAGATTTATGTGGGCCGTCCAGTCTGTCAGTTCATCTGTTTTTCTGTATGTTCCATATGGTAAAGAAATGAGGAGATATTGAAAAAATGAAAGGAATAGATTATGGTGAAAGGCTGAAATGTTATTATTTATTTATTTATTTGACTAATGATGTACATTAAATAGATAGATTGAAGTAAAGTGAAACATAGAGGTTTGGAGCTGCGATGATTGGTGATTGCTCATATTGTATTATTTTTCTGAAAAATATTTATTAGTGTAAAATAACGGTAAGTATTGACAGTTGATTGTGACTAGTCATGATGGAGGATGTTACTCCACGTATACACTTGTGCAGACAATTGCCAAAAAGCGCATCCAAGCTTAAGCAGTACAGTGCAGAATGGGTTAAGGGCATGGCAGATAAAATGTGCATGCCATGGCCACAAGGGGGGGGTCACTGTCCAAAGGAGTTTTGCCCCATATGATGACATATTTGCAGCGTACACAGGAAAGTAGCTAGAAAAGAGGTTTTCTTGCTTAGAGTTTTGGAAGATGTGCCAGGAGGAAAGGGAAGACCGACCTCCTGAAGACTGGATGCTTAACCAGTGTAGAGAGGGGGTGAAGAAACTTCTGCTCCCTCTACTGCGCCTGAAGTAAATGACGATTGTACAAAAGATCACAGATTATATCGGTTAAGATTACCCAAGGCATCGACAGGGTCTAGCAACCCGACACCTTAGTCACCTGCATGTAGCAGCGATGAGATTCCCGAAAGACTCCAGAAAGAGATGTAATCATTAAATTCCAACGGGACAAGGAGAGAAGTGAACGACCAGGTATGTCTCTAGATATGGAGAGAGAAATAAAAAGATGGAAAGGAGAGAAAGACAAAGCTGACAAGGTAGCGCTCATACAGAACAAATGGATGGGAGGTCAGATATTGCTCAAATTTGATGGGAAAAGCATTGAGGAAGATCAGGATGAACAAGACAAAAAAGACAGAGAACGAGAGAAACGATTGAAAGACGACAAGGCTAAAAGAAAGAGTAGACAAAGACGGGAACAACTGTCTCAAGATGAACAGTTGAGAAACCAGGAGAGAGCAGAAGAGCAAAGAAAGTATGACAACAGGCAAAAGGCAATCATAACGAGATAGGTCAGAAAAGAGAAGAGAAGAAGAGGAAGAACAGAAATTAAGAGATAAAAGAATGCACCTCAAGAAGCTGGTGGGTATGGAGGTGAAACCATGGCCAGAAATACAGCTGACGATTGTGCATCATTGTCAACTGTTGCAGGAGAAAAATCAAAAGAGAGATGATGCTAGGAAGATTGAGCTAAGCTAGTACAGAAGAAGCTATCCAAGTATGCTCTAAAAGGGGCCGTGTTAATTAGTGGAGAAGGTCCGGGATCACAACAAGCAATGGGCATGCCGCAGGTGAATAACCAATGGAAGTTTGATCAAGAAAGAACGGATTCATACCAAAAGGTAGGAGAAGTTTCCGCTGAAGAGGAGGTTTTCAGGATAATCAAGGGAATTATCAGAGTAACCAAGGTGTGTTTCATACTATGCAGAGTGATAATCAAGTCTTGCAGGGAGGGTCAATCAGAAGACTCCCTCCTGTATGTTGGACATGTGGGATGACAGGTCACATAGCGTGAACAGGTGGGAGCCAAGGGTATGTACAGAATGGGCAGTTCTCAAGAGGGGGGACCGCCTATCTGCCTGCATATAGCTCACAAAGTAGGGACGGGTTTGCCCAAGATCAGACAATGTATCAAGCACAAGTGCCGAGAATGCAACAGGCTTTGCAACCACAGCAAGCACCATTAAATCCACCACAAGGGCAGTCACAGCGCACACCTATGCAGATAAAGCAGAGCGCAAACACAGGACAGTTATTAACTCCTAGGATAGCGGATGTCACTGTCAAGGGTGGGAATCTTTTCACAGGCACATGAATAAGTATGTACCCACAAGAGGACAACTCATTGGATGACTTGATGTGTTCATTACTATGTGTGACCCCCAATCCTCAAGCGGAACCGAGGGTTGACGTCTTTATAGGAGGCAAATCCTTTTCTTTTTTAGTAGATATGGGTGCACTTCGCTCATGTATACGAGAGGGAACATTTTCATTATCAGGTAATGCCATTAACGCTCAAGGATTCTCAGGAGCCACAAGTAGAGTTCCTTTTATTGAAAAATTGCCAGTCTCTATAGGAGAATGCGATATGTCTGTTCCATTGTTGTATTCATGACAGACAGTTAATATACTGGGCCGAGATTTAATGACAAAACTAAACATGACGATTTTCTTTCACTGATGAAGGCATAGTGTGTTCAATGCCAAGAATACATTATTTAAACGTGGGCAAACTTATTATGGCATTTACATGGCAAATAGCCATACAAGGAGTACCATTAGAACCAGAAGTATTTCACTATGGGGTACGCATTTTGTTAGCATGGCTGCCTGGCAGTGGTGGATTGGCCCCTCGGCCCCTCTGCCAATCGGCCCGTGGCCGATACGAAATGGGCATGTTCCTGCCTGGGGGCCGGTTTCTGCCCACGCTGGGCTGGTGTGAGGAGAAAAAAAAAGCAAAAAGCACTTGCACCGCAACGACTGCAGCAGGAGCCTGGAGGATGCCTGCAGGGCTGGGATGGACCTGGCTGGGACCACGGCACAGTGGCGCCAGCGCACACATTAAGTTGCTTTCAACTTTGCAGGAAGCAACACATTTGTTGCACTTCTTTGCAAAGTTCAATGAAACTTGTTGTTGTGCCTCGGGGCTGCAAGCGCTGGGCCAATAAACATGTTGCTTCAGAGGTTGAAAGAGCAATGAAAACATGGAGAGAAAGTGACAGCAATGGGGAAGGCAGTGATTTATGTTAAGAGAGTTTCACGAAGGTGGGGGCAGATATCTCACTAGAAAGAAAGAGGGCAGGCATTAGCGAGTGGAGGCTCCCAGGAGCTTTCGCCAGTTCTCTGGTCAATGGGCCATGACACACGCAGTAGGAGATGGAAGAACTGCTGACCTTTGTCGGAATGGCAATGGTGATCTTTGTCGGAGGGCTGTCTGTGGCTGGAAGAAAGCAGCTTGCCAGGGTGACATTGGCAGCCTGGCGCTGCTTTGACTTCTGGAGCAGACACAGCTTTCACCTGAAGAACACTGCAGCAAGTGTGGCTTTAGCATGGAATGTCTGGGCAGCCTGAAAGTGGAGACGGAAAGATTCTAGGATCCTGGCTGAGAGCTGAGCTAAGAATCCATTTCGGTCTATGTATTTTGCTTTTTGCAAGTTGCAGTTATAGCATGTTTTTTTTCTGCCGTTGTCTCTGTTACGATCATCACAAGACATTGCATCTCAGTGTATCCTCGGTCACTTGACAAAATCCTTGTGCCTAAATGCACGAAAAGGCTTGTGCTCTTTACTTTCTCTGCTATGCCCAGAGCACTTAATGATGGGTGTTTGAATTCTACGCATGTGTCTCTGTGTGGGTTTGGTGCCCAGAGTTCTGGACTTTGTCATACAAGCTGCAGTACAGTCAAATCCTTTGAGAGGGAAGTAGGGAAGTAGCTCAGTGGGTTAAGTGCCTGCTGCATGCATGAAGTTGGTAAATTGCAGGTTCAAATCCAAATGTGCTCACAATTGCGAGGGGAAGAGGGAGGCAATAACGGGCCAGATGTAATCTGCCCATTATTACCTCCCTCCCCATTCCCATTGAGCCCTATGGGGGCTCAAATGGGAATGGGGATGGGTTCCTGCAAGGAGGAATTACTGGGTACTCGTATGTCGGAGTACCCCGGTAAGTCCCCATTGCAGGTACCCGTAATGGAGCCCGGATAGGAGGCAGCCATGGAGCTAAAAGCTCCATGGCTATCTCCATTCTTGTAATGAGGCCCAATGTATTTTGCTTTTCACAAGTTGCAGTTATAGCATGTTTTTTTTCCAGCCACTGTCACTGTTACGATCATCACAAGACATTCCATCTCAGTGTCCTCGGTCACTTGACAAAATCCTTTTGCCTAAAAGCTTGTGTACAGTATAGAAATATTTGACCATAGCACATCAAGTGGCCAGGCCACTTGATGCGCTATGGTCAAACACTGACTTCATTGTGCCACAATGTGTTGTAATGTGTCTATCTTTCCCATCTCGCTGCCTGGCATGCTGTTCAGGATGTTTGTTTGCATGTGTGAGGTAATGAGTTCTGTGATTATGGGATGTCCTGTGAGTGTGCTGCTTTCCCTATGTTGCCAACCTCTGATTCTGGAGCCTGAAAGTAGATGCATGCAGGCTTGACATGCGGCCACATATGCACCAGACCTGCAGATGAACTTAACTGGTCTGCTGTTAAATCTCAGTTACAAGTTTAATGGTATCCACTAGAGAATAATTGCTCATTTTACCTTAGCTGATATGATAGCTCAGTGGGTTGAGTGCTTGCTGCTGCGATGTGTGTGTGATCTGCAGGTTCGAATCCCACCAAGGCCATCTCAGCTTTCCATCCTTCTGAGGTTGATAAATGAGTACCAACAAAGGTTGGGTGATATTGTATGCATATTTATTCTATAAAAAGAGCTTAAGCGTAAGTGCTATGCAATAACATAGCATTTGGCCTTGGACGTCTGCTTGCAATCACAGTAATTTAATAATATGGACCTATACACACAGATATTAATTTTACATATGGTGGTCCATTCTTGTATGAAATGTATATCACATTAGTGAAATCATAACCATATTTTTCGTAGTGTACTTAGGAACAATGCTATAACCTCTCCCTAAACCTCATTCTGGCTTTCCTACTTTCCCCCTTCCTATTCAACCATCATCACCCCGACCCTCCTTCCCTGCTGGGGTTCGGAACCCTGTATAAGCATCGACTTGCAGCAGGTCCCAAAACCGCAGTTGGGGTGGTAGGTTCATGTCACTCCTGCACCTCGGAGCTGTGGACCCTTTCACAGAACTGTATGCAAAGTTATGTTATTTTATAAGTTGTGTTGTACTGTAACAGACACATGAACCCTCCATAAGTAGCATTTTCTGTTAAGTCATGAATTGACGC
This sequence comes from Ambystoma mexicanum, assembly GCF_040938575.1. NCBI lineage: Eukaryota > Metazoa > Chordata > Amphibia > Caudata > Ambystomatidae > Ambystoma > Ambystoma mexicanum. The sequence continues at coordinate 274,537,379 of NC_090922.1, forward strand.
AATTCATGGATGATGGTTTGAGGGCCACTTTTTTGAGGCGCAGGGTGGGCCACTTTCTTGAGGCTAGCGGTCGGCCACTTTTATGGGTGTCCGGGCCTATTTCTTGTCCCAGTCCGACCCTGCTGCCATGTATCGTGGGAAAGACTTTGAGAATACCTGATGAATTTCTTTTTGATTTTGATTTTGAGGAATTTATTACACGCACTATACAAATTAAACTTTATTTCGGCACAGATGACAACTAGCAATCAGCACATGATAAAAGCAGGAGTAGGACTGTGATCAGAAATTCAATGTATCTAAATAGAAAGGTTTTCAACCTTTTCCTAGAAAGGTCCAATGTTTCACACATTCTGATCTGCAGTGGAAGTTGGTTCCAGATTTGTGGCCTGAATGCTCAGAATCTTCAATCTACTCTGGAGACACATTTAGATTGTGGAACACATGTACAAAAATGAGTCTCTGGATTGGAGCTTCCTAATTGGGCGATATCGCACGATCTTCTCTGCAAGATAGTCAGGTGCAAGCCCTCTCAGACATTTGTAGACCAAACAAGCCACTTTAAATGTAATCCTCTCCTCCACCCTTAACCATTGGAGGGATCTCCGCACTGATGAGACATGATTCCGTTTTCCGAGGTGTCCTATTACTCTAACTGCAGTGTTCTGAGCATCCTGCAGTCTGGCTATTTGTTTGGATGGAATTCCTACTAACAGGCTATTGCAGTAGTCCAGGTGGGGGTTGGTCATTGCCCCCACCAGCACTGCCTTATCCTCTAAAGGGATAAAAGGGAGCACATACCTTAATACTCGCAGTGCGTAAAAAAATGCTTTTAATTTTGACCCTACCTGGGCTTCACTGCCCAGGTTTTTGATTTTTTTTAATAGTGAGGTTGTTCCCCTAAAATCAGGGGAGGAAGACTGTCTCTCTCGCAGAATTTTATTCTTTGGGCCACTCTGTCTGAGATGCGTTCAATTGCAAATGATTATAATTCATCCACTCGTTGAGCTCAGCCATGCATCGATTGATTCTCTCAAAGACATCATCGATGTTCTGGATCTCAATGTAAATCCGAGTGTCATCTTCGTATGAATGAAACCACAGACCATACTTCTCAAAAATGTTGAACACCGGACAGAAATACAAATTGAAAATCAAGGGGCACAGGGAGGAGCCCTGGGGCACCCCACATTCCAGATCCACTATTACAGAGGTGAAACCTTCCTGAATCACTCTTTGTGTCCTATCTTTAAGGAAGGATCCAAACCATTTTACTACCTTTTCAGGTGCTTCCCTAACTTCACCATTCCATTGTAACATAATTGGGTGATTCACAGTGTCAAAGGCTGTGGATAGTCTAACATCCGCAGCACCGTGGACCCCCTCACCCTGTTATTCGCAGCCTCCAACAGGTTGTTGTGCACAGTTAGAAGAGCTGTCTCCGTACCATATTTGGGACGGAACCCAGATTGTAGCTTGTCTAGCAGCCTCTCTCTATCCACAAACATCTCAAATTGGTTACAGACCACCTTTTCAGAAAATGTTGTCGGCCACATCAAGTTAGCTACTGGCCGATAATTTTTCAGGACTTCGAAATCTAAATTAGGTTTCTTTTTCAAGGGTTTCACCAGTGCTCTCTTTAGAGCTTTTGGAACCTGGCCCTCCTGCAGTGACTTCTTCACAAATGTAGGGACAAAAGGTGTGATGTTCCTCACCAAACGTTTGGCTGTACATGCCGGCATTGCGCATGAGAGGTCATTAGTGGGTTTCGATTGACTAACAAGGGAGAAGATCACGTCCTCATCCACTTTTTGGAAGTGGAAATCCTCTTCCCCCTGCTTCATATCCCCTTTTTCCTTTCCTCCCATCACCCCTACCTCTAGCCTTAGGCACCTTCCCTTTTATATAATATTTTTAATTATTGCTATCTTTTATTTGAAGAAGCAATTAAGTTTGTCAGCTTGGTCCAAAGAGGGGGTCATGGTCATACCCATTCGGCAGGATTGCTAAATCTTGAGACAACCTCAAATACTGCCTTGGCTTGGTTCCCTGCCTGCTTAATCTTCTCGTGTAAAAATGTAATTTTTGCCTTAAAAAGGGCTACTTTATATGTCTTCAAAACTGCCTTTACTGTGACAGCGTTACTGTTCACTTTATTGAGTCTCCAGATATTATTCGCTTGTCGCAACTGTTTCAGTAACAGCTCAAGAGCAGGACCGAACCAGGGTTTGGACTTCCTGTTTTTTTTTTAATTTCAATGGTGCATATTTATTACATATTTCTTCCATGATGCCCATCACCTTATTGAAATATTCTTTGCAGGTAGATGAGATTTCAATATTATCCAGCCTAGTAGTATTTCTCCACCTGGGAATTTATCCAGGTTGGCCAGGGTCCGCCTCCAAATCTGTGGCATTTCTCTTCCTTTTCCCTTCTGCGACTCACTTCTCAAAAGTCCAAATAACTGAGCATTGGGATCTGACGATAGGATTGGGAGTGTTTCTAAAAAGCAAGGGACCCGTCCCCTAGAGGTTATCAGATCCAAGTAGTGGCCTATATTATGTGATATCGAGGTCGTCAGGATTTTTAAATCGTGGGTATCTAAGGTTTCCTTAAGGCCAACGAATCTGAGTTAATGGGACAATCCAACCAAACATTTTTAGGCCAGAGATACCCATAGACGAAGAGGGGTGACAGGTTTTTCCCTTAGAGTTGCAAGCAGCTGTAGTGTGAGGAGAATCGACTATGCTCATTGGATTTGATGTTGACGGCAGATCATGGAGAACAGTGATTGCTATTGGCGAGGGTTACAGATGGACTGACATCACTGATGAGGACATATTTAGCGATGATCCAATAGATGACAAGGTAGTATTTGAGATGATCATTACATATTTGGTTAGGGCAGAAAGACGCAAGGTTCCACAGAAAATGATGATAGTGTGACAGCGCCCTGCATTTCTTGATGAAGATATGGCGAACGTGCCAGTTTCTTTATGGACTATGGGCCTTTATGACGTAGGCCTATTAAAAGGGGGTTGGAGTAGTTAAGATTAAACTAGAGCCAGGAACAATTTTACCTTGAGCACGGCAGTATCCCATGTTCGAGAGGCAGACAAAGGTATTTTTAAGACAATATCCGCCATGATAGATCAGGGAATTTAGTGATGTCAGAGTCACCATGCAATACTATGGTGTAACCTATCAAAAAATCGAAAGGGGAGTCATGGCGTTTAATCCAAGATATGTGGCCGATTAACCAGATTGCTAAGGCTGAGTTTCCTCTAGTTCCCAACCCGGGGACGATCCTATGTAGTATCCCTGTGGAGGCGTGATGTTTCACTGTAATTGACTTGAAAAATGCGTTTTTCTCCATCCCATTGCATAAAGATTCTTGGGATCTGACATTTACGTTTCGTCAGACTAAGTTGAAAAGCACAATTTTGCCCCAACGGTATTGTGAGTCTCCATCGATTCTCAATACAGTCCTGCAGATTGACTTAAGCAGCATTGATTTGCCAAGTGTTGTGTTGCAATACGTAGATGATATTCTGGTCTGCAACACATCAGAAGAAGAGTGCAGATGTGACTTAGTTCAGCTAATGATTATACTAGCAGAGAAGGGATATAAAGTGGACAAAGAGAAATTGCAGTACTGCCAAGAAGAGGTGTGATACATAATACAGTTAATATCACATGAAGGAAAGAAGGTTACACCTGGACGGGCTGAGGCAATTTTGAAAACAGCAAAACCGTACATGATAAAGCAAATGCAACAGTTTTTAGGGCTGTGCAATTATGTTAGAGCATCAGAATTTGATTATAGTTCTTGCACAAGACCATTGTTGAAAGCACTGAAAAAGGCACAGCAGAATCAGGGAAAGATGTATGGACTGAGGAAATGGAGGAAGGGTTTGATGAGTTAAAAAAGGCAATTTGCGCAGCTCCAGTTTTAGAGATTCCCAATTATTCTGAGGAATTCTTTTTATTTTCACATACGAATGGAACAGTCATGACAACAGTGCTCATGCAGAGAACTACGTTGGGGTACAATCCCCTAGTATGTTACAGTGGGATTTTGGATCCAGTAATGAGGGGTCACTTCCCTTGCGGACAATCTTTGGCAGCCACCACGTTCGCTATCGAGAAATATACTAGCATAGTAATGGGGTGTTCCATGACTTTATTTGTTGAACATGCTTTGTTTGCTGTTTTGGAGAACCCTAACGGTACACTGACATTTCAAAGAGCTTCTGCTTATTTGGTGGATATTTTGAATCCAGCGATCAAATTAGTCAGATGTATAACAGTAAACCTTGCCACATTTGTAGCTAAACCCCTGGCAGAGGACGAGCAGGTACATGACTGCTCTAATTGTGAGGAATTTTATGATGAGATCCTGATGGTGAAGGAAAATTCTCTAGCAGCGCGGGAGATTCTCTTTATTGATGGTTCCTCGAAGATCGATCAAACTGATGCACTGAGATATTCAGGTGCCGCTGTGGTAAAACACAGAGCCAATGGGGAATTTGAAGTAATTACAAGTGTATGACTGCTGTCTCATATTTTAGCACAGGCTGCAGAATTAGTGGTGCTGATTGTCGCGCTCGAGAAACACGCAGACCCAGAAGTAACAGTGTTCACCAACTCTGCCTACGTGATGTAAACCATGTATGCAGGTTTAAAAGGAAGTATCCTTTTAAGGAAGGATGTTGAATAAGGAGGGCCTACCTCAGTGCGGACGGCACTCCAGTGCAGCATGCCGCCTTATTGGACTGTCTCCCAGTAGCCATCGCAGTAGTTAAGTGTGCAGCGCACACTAAGAGAGCAGATTTTATTTCATGAGTAAACCAAGCTGCAGACGAAGAAGCTTAAAGAGTTGCATATTTGTCTGATATAATGCGCTTTGATACGCCTGATGTGAGAGAAAGAATGGTGGTGATGATGATTGTGAAGGCAAGCTTTAACCATTTCTCGAAAATACATTTGATGGAAGTTTAAGGTGGAGCCCCACAGGATGAGAAAGATCTTTGGACAGTGAGGGGGTGTTCTTTATCCCCTTCTTATGCACTGTGGCAACAGGAAAGCACTGGTAAACCGGTGATGCCTGTAAACTTATTAAAGGAGGCGTTGGAACAGCTACACTACCCTGCGCATGTCACTAGAGAAAGCCTCACAGCAACCATTGTGGAGGACTGGTTCATACCAAACCTGTTAGAACACGTTGCCTTTTATGAAGTATATTTCATCATATGTGAAAAGTTTACTGCTGGATACGTGCTGCGAACAGTCAGAGGAGTTATTCCTCGACCAAATGGTCCTTTTCAGCATTTACATATCGACTATGTTGATATGCTCTAGGTCTGTAATGGATATAGGTATATGATAATGGTGGTGTGCCCATTCTCTAGGTGGATCAAGGCCGTTCCATGCACACACCTTGATCCCACTTGTGCTGCAAAGTTTTTAGTACAAGAAGTATTTCGTAGTTGGGGAATATGTGAGGTGTTGAGATCAGATAATGGCCCACATTTTGTGAATGAGGTTTTTTAACAAATAAGTTTATTATTGAGCATTAAGCATAGGTTTTCTTCTGCTTATCACCCACAAGCTGACGGAATATGTGAGAGACTCAACAGTCTGCTCAAAGACAGGATAGCCGAACTAAAGTTAACATTGAAAAAGGCATGGCTGCATTGCCTGTACCTTGCATTATATGCATCGAGGAACCAACCAGGTTCCGACCATCACCTCACATCCCATGAACTAGTTACGGGGAAGCAAATGAGAACGCCTCTCACTCCTCCATCGAGGACTACAAGTGATGCCCAGACAACAGCAGAATTGTTAGGAAATGAGCTACGTGCTTATTTGACATGTATCAACACAAGTATCTCTGCCATTTCAGACCCAGTCAAACGGACGGGGTGCCAGTCTCAGAACACAGATGAAGACCATACAGCAACCATACCTCGGGAATGACACATCCCAAGACTATTTCCAGGTCATAAAATTCTGATTAGAAATTTTACACGAAAATGGCACAAGCCCAGATTTAAAGCCCCGTTCGTAGTGGAGGACGTTACTCCATATGCAGTGAAGGTGCTAGGGATACGCGCATGGAGGTACCTGGGGGACGTTAAAGTCTACTCTGGAAAGACTGCTGCACCCCCACCCCATTCGGAAGCAAGCCAAGGAGAATAAGTTCTGTACGTGCAGACTAGATTGATGATGAGGAAGAAGGACGCAGAGGCTGTCAAGTAGACAGAGGGAAAGTGTGCACATTGGACTGTGGTTCCTCTGAGATACTCTTTGCAACTGCTAAGCAAGGAGTGAAAAAAAAGCTATTGTTCTTGAGCCACAGGAGTTTGCTAACCTTGTACTGTGAGCATTGATATCCTGAAGAAGAAAAATGGCAAATCTCGAATTCCTTTTCAACGACTGGAAGAGGGAGCAGTTTCCAGACTCCTTTTTTACCGAATTTCTCTTTAGAGGCACTCATGGTGGTGTCTAATGGCAACACTTATCAGATATTTTTTCTGTTTTCCTCTTCATTCTTTGTGCATATCCTGCACTGGTTGGGAGAACTAGTGACATTCATCTGTTTCTGCAAGATCCTAAAAATGGTCCCATTGTGAGGAGACCGCTCACAGCCATTATTGAGCAGATCCTCCCGCTACCTGAGTTTTGTACGGAAAGTACATATGGGTCTTTCTGCTCCACAAACATCCTTATCTTGTTGCAACACATACTAGCACTTGTGTATTTCTGAGGGATCCCAGGAATCAATATTCAATAAATTGGCTGATACATGAAATCATCAAGCAGATTCGTCTACTACCTGAGCATCTGACAAACTAGCCTGATTAAAGTAATTTTTTCATTCCTTAAAAGTAATCACAGGCAAGATTGGAAATATTGATAGCAATAATAATAATGTGGCAAACAACAAGAGATCACAGCGACACGCAAGAAGTCATTGTTGCTGGAGCTGGATGTATTGGTATATAATATATACATGTATTATATTCATCATTATTCTTCTGTTTCTCATGATACATACTGTTTCTTATGTTGGTCCAAAGACAGCAGTAGTTCCTATTTATCTTCCTATGCAGAAGGAAGGTACAGATATATGAATTATACGACAACCAAGGCCCTATGTGATTGTTCAAACACCAGTAGCACATGTGAAAACAGTGATTTCACTGACAAACGTCCCTATGATTCCTTCAGTAAGAAGTAACTATGCTGATATACTTTATGAGATGATCATAAGAGCTCATGAGGCAAGAAAGAGACCTAAGAGTAGTGCAAGGGAGGATGATCATTAAATGAATGACTACCTAGATAGCACAGCATATTTGGGGAATAAAATGTGGTATCAGCGCATGAAAGAGGTAGGATAAAGAACCTCAGAGGATGAATGCTATGTGTGTGTACTCTTGCCTTATATTGTGGGAAAGTCTAAGATATTCATAGCTGTTAAAATAGATATTCAGACAGCACATTGCCTATCTCACATAGCACTCTGCCGGGCAGGAGATCAGTTCATGGACCGAACAGCATCTTTGGTATACGCAACAGAATGGACAGCTCCAGACGAAGATGATCATGTGATTAGATATGAACAACCTGGAGCGAAAGGGGCTGAAATCAGGTGGGAAGTAAACAGAAGACTTGAGAGGCAAGGAAAAACTGCAGAAGAAATTCGAAGCTGGAAGGAAAGAGGCCAGATGCAGCAGGATATGGGGATCAGTACTTTCTCCAGATGGCTGGGAGGAAGGTGTGGTTATCTGCAGAGCAGGTGGTAATTGGTCACCACAAGTCAACAATTGACATTGTGGAAAACAGATGCAAATCTTTAGATTTGCTAAACTACTGACATGGTTTGAAGGCAAAGGAGGGTCTTTACAGATAGTGCCTCTGGACAATGCAAAATTGTTTTTCAGAAACAATGGCACAATAAATGTTGGAGAGAATCAAAATTGTGGTCGAATCTTGGATGTACCAGGAATGAACATTGGAACAGCAGTAAGAATGGATCACTACTGGGCCTGTGGATCCAGAGCTTACATGAAGCTGCCCAGAGATTGGGGAGTACGGTGTTCTATAGTGATTGTCCATGTCCCAGCATTGGTGATTTCTAAAAGTGACATGAACATTGGTGAATTTCCAAAAGCAGATTCTCTCCAGAGGAAGAAGAGATCTGCTGAGCTGATAAATCGAATGAAGAGAGAAAACTATTTTTCAGCTAAATCAATAGAAGCTTTTGATTCCATTCCACAAGAAGAAGGATTATTCACTCAGACCTCATCGATATTCACAATAATCTTCATGCTCAGGATCCAGGCAGTAGCAAATACCAAGTGGTTACAGATAACCAGGTGGGAATTGTTACAGATGATTAACACTACCAACAAGAGATTCAATGCTATCAAGAAAGAGCTGAGAGCCATACGACTAATGACTCTTCAGAACAGATATGTTCTGGACATGATTACAGCCATGGATGGAGGTGTTTGTGCCAAAATCGGAGAATCATGTTGCACATTCACACTTTCTCATGATGACGAGAATGGCACCTTGACAGAAGCCATAACGCTGCTGACGAAATTACACACCCAGATAATAGATGAAGTGGAAGACATTGCTGATGATAGTTGCTTTGGATAAACCTTCTCATGGGTTCCACAATGGATGGCAGACATGTTTAAGTTCTTTGAAGCCCTGATAATGATGGTTTTGCTTGGATTTTGTGTGATCAGGATAATAATCTCACAGTGCAAGAAGACTGAACAGAAAGCTGTAGGAAAGAAGATCATGACTGATGTTGAATCAGGATGGAAAACTAAGGAACTGACAGATGAAGAGATCATACACTACGTGAAAGCCATCATCCATGCACCTGAGGGAACGAAGTTGCTATACCCAAAGAATCACAGGAAGTTTGTGGGGAAATGGATCTACTGCAGTCCATATGGACAGTGCATGCTTATGTCCCGGAATAAAGATGAGCATGCAAAATTAGCAGGATGCCTGAAAGGAGTCATAAAAATATGGGTCCCAAAAAAGCATTTATTTAGACAAGTATGTCTAGATGTGAAGGATGATGGGCGAGTGGTCGATGAATCACCCAGAGTGGGGAGTGTAGAGGTGGAGCCAAGTACCCGCACTTAAAGCTCCCTCCCATGATGCCTATATGTTGGGAGCCAGAGTGTGAGACGTGCAGTGCCAGTGATAATACATATAACAAAAAGAATCCTAGAAGTGAGGTACACATTGAGGAAGCTATATATGCACTCACGACAATATGATGGTCATTTGAATGAAATCCCAGAGGAAGTGTGAAAACAAGCAAGAAAGAAGATTGATGACGTCATGCGAAGCACATCTAACGCATCCAGAAAAGTGGTTGAAGATGATAAACATTCTATTAGATTGAAGGAGGAGGTGTTAAAGATGAACAACATTTTGGGCTCGAGATGAAGATGCTCATGCTACAGAAACGATGAAGAAAATGCAAAATCATTTTACAATTGTACAGACGCAGTAACACAAGCAGACAAAGTATTCTTAAAGGATGCCTGCCTAGTGAATAGATTGTGACGATGCGCCAAAGTATAAAAGTATATGCATAGGAATGTATAGACTATGGATGTTCCACAACACACTTTTGCAGACTCTGGACCCTTGAATGGAAAGGCTTTTTCAGTGTGGCGCAGTTGGAAAACAACTTAATGACGGAGGTGAACTCAAGAAAGGCTTGGCTGGCCCAGCACCAAGAAGTCAAGGCCACAGTGAGCTTGGATGTTCATGCAGTAGCCACAGAACATGTGAAAAGAACAAACTCCTGTCTGAGGTGAGGAGCAAGAACATTGAAAACATCAGAGGTTCATCATTTAATAGTATTTCAAATACAGAAAAGCTCTGATTTATGGTCTCTAGTAACATGGTTGGATGAAAATAAATACTGAGTTGAGCTGTATCAAAACCAAGAGACAAATTATGCCTATGCTCCCTTTTATTCTCAGGTGCAGAGAAAATTTCCAAGGCCAATGTTTAAAGGCTAATTGACTGGCAGACAGCAAGAGTGATGATAGATGACAGGCTAATTAGATGGGAAGCTATGGTTATGACCAGTCCACCAGCACCTGGGTTCCAGCCTGTGTGCTGCTAGCGTCTGTGGAACATTACAGAGGGGTACAAGGGTGCCAACCAATTGTAGAGGGCCACATCATAGAGTGCCCTAAAATGTATATAACCAATACAATGTTGTGTATTTAATGGCGTTCATAGTGACTTGCACTAGAGGAGGGCTTAGTTGCCCCACCTGATGTGAGAGACCCAATCACTTTCCCTGATAAGTATGAAACGTATACTGAGATGTTCCCTTTAAGCCAATCACTTTCCCAAATGGTATTTTGTAGTTTGCCGCATAGATTGACATCAATGATGACGAGTTTTTACTATATAAGCTATGTTTTTTATGAAAGTCGCTGAGTGAGAAGATTGAGCGGATGTTCGTTATAATCCCTGTATAAAATAATTGATATTAAAACAGTCGTATTTTGCCAACTTCCTGAGTCAGTCTGATTATTGATGTTTGAGTATATTCTGCATCCCCATCCATCTCAAAGTATTGCTACCTCGTCTTAAAGAGCATAGTGTTGGGGACACTGGTTCCAGCGTACCGCAATTCGAGATTCTAAAAAAGAAACACAATTTGAATCAAGAGGCAGTGCTATTGGCGTGGCACATAAACTGTAGCCGTATCTTACAGGACATAGATTTGAGTGAAGACCAATTAAAACCAAATCCCAATAAGACTAAGATCGAACTATGGAGTGCTGATTGGAGCTGCACTGAAAAAAAAATGTAAATCATCAAAACTGTGCAGTTTGGCAAAAATGCACAGCAGACTGTTAAATCGAACTCCAAAGTATCTTCTGAAATTTCCGTGCCAAATGCGGATACATTTATTTCTATGATTCAGAATTAACGTTATCCATACAAAATAATTCATTTTTGTAATGAAACAAGAAGGAATTGTGGACTCAGTATGCCGAGTTTGCTGTGAGCCGTCAGAAAATTTAAAACATGTGATCCTGAATTGTTCAGCAGTGAAAATTCAAAGAACAACACACGTTTCGGTCACTTAATATCAGACGCCCTATGGAGCAATGACGAGGAGCGGTGGGAGCGTCTCTATTGAGGAAATTATCCTAAATTAATTTTTGGACTAGCAAACTTTTTAATGGACATCTTCCCTGATACAATGCATTATTACATTGGATAAAAGAACTATTCTATCTCAGGATGAAATTAGAATTATTAAGATACAATCTTATAAGAGGTGGAAGATTAATTTTCCTGGATTTTATGCTGTGCTGTTCTGTTTTGTTATATTCCTTTCATAACTTTTCATTGTGATTGGTAAAATTTCCATGTAAACTATATAACAAATAAAAAAAAAGAATACAAAAAAAGATATAAAAGTCTTCCCCTCAAATCGTCAGGACCGGATGGGTTTTGTGGCCTCTTTTATAAAAATGTTTCCAACTTTCTTGTCCCCATGTTGACCACCTTATGTAACTCCTTTCACTTAACGGGGTGAATAACTGGAACAATGGAGAAGGCAAACCTAGTACTCATCCCTAAGCCGCATAAAGATCCATCTAAGTGTGAGTCATACCGCCCCACAAAGATAATCAATCTAGAATATACACTAAAATAATTGCTACTAGATTGGACCCTATTAGCCAGGATTGATAACACCAGATCAGTCTGGCTTTGTATGGGGTCACCAGACATTTGATAATGTGAGGAGAGTGGCCCATCTCATAGAAAAGGTGGAGAAATAAGACACGCCAGCGATCCTGCTTTCTCTGGATACAGAGAAGGTGTTTGAATACTTGGAAAGGTCCTTCATGTCTATGGGATTCAGTGATAATTTTGGCAAATAATAAAATCAAATTACATTTCCCCTTTTATTAGTATTCAAGCAAATGAGGGGCTTTCGGAAAAGAGTGTCTTTCACAGAGGTACCAACCAGGGATGCCCATTATCACCTGTGCTATTTGCACTTTATTTGGAACTCTTTCTAAGATGAATTAACCAGGTTAAAGACATCCACACAGGTCCATCTTGGTGGGAGGGAACATAAGATCTTGGCATTTACAGACAACTGTTATTGTATTGTATTTCATTTATATAGCACGCTGAGCCCTGAGGCAACTGGGCACATTTCTTGGGTACATATAGGAGCATATTTATATTTACAAATACTGGCATAGTAAATCACATCAATTACAATTACAGGCACAGTAAGTCACATTGTTTACAGACCTAGATAGACAGGTACAGGCATAGATGGTACACAGCAGTAAGCATATACATTGTAGATAACTAGTGACTAGAATATTAACAACTAAATAGTGTTTGGAAATTGGTGATGAGGTGGATTCGTTTTTGTTCAGATAGAGCCAGGATTTGGCCACATGTCAGAATTTATGGAAGGAGTTTTCTAACCTGATGTTGGGAGGTAGTGCATTCCAAGTTTTGGCTGCTAGGACTGGGAAGCTTTTTGCAGTTTGAACTTTGGTTTGATGAGATAGTTGGAGGATCTCATTTGTCTTGATAAAGGTTGGAGTTTGAATTTGTCGCAGAGGTATTTGGGTGCTTGATTATGTATACATTTTGTAGGGGGAAGAGAGTTTTGAATTTGATTCTTTGATTGATTGAGAGCCAGTGAACACTGCGTCTCAACTCTGAGATATGTAGTTTTCTGGGGAAGTTGCTGGCTGCTGTTAGGGCGTTGTTTTGATAGATCTGTAATCTATTTAGATTGTGCTGACTAGTGCCTAGGTACAGAGAATTGCAGTAGTCTAGTTTGGTTAGTACTAGCGCCCTGGCCAGGATGATGCAATTTGTAGTCGTCAGGAAAGGTTTGCCTGCGTTGATGAGCTTACATGTGTAAGCAGTCGTAGAGGCGGTAGCGTTAATTTGCTTGCCAAGAGAGATGGAGTAGTCTATGTACATGCCTAGAGTTTTGATGTATTTGGATACTTTGATATTGTTGCTGTCAATATTGAAGGTGTCAAATTTGTTATCAAGTTTGTTGAGTCTGGCTTGGATACCCACAAGGAGAAGCTCAGTCTTGTCATTGTTGAGGCAGAGCCCGTATTGTGCCATCCAGGCTTGGATGATAAGATAGATGTTGTTGAGTTGTTGTGAGTCTGTGTTGTGGTTGCCTGTGATGTGTATGAGAATTTGCGTGTCGCCAGGGTAGTTAGTGTAAGATATGCCCAGTTGGTCAAGTTTGTCAAAAAGAGGTTTTGTGAATATGTTGTAGAGTGTAGGGGAGACACAGGAGCCTTGTGGAACTCCACAAGTGACAGACAAAGGGGGTGCAGAGGCAGAGGGTGTGAACACTCTGATTGTTCTGTTGTTCAGAAATGACTCGATCCAGGAGATTGCTTCGTTGGAAAAGTGAGCTGCTGAGGAGAGATGATTACAGAGGGTTTTATGGACCACCAATTCAAACAACGCTGATAGATCTAGTAGGAGAAGGATGGCAAGCTTGCCTGAGTACTTGATGTTTTTGATTTGGGTTACTAGATCTATTAGGGCTGTTTCGGTTCCATGTCTCGGTCGGAATCCGGATTAGCGTAGCCCTAGCAGATTATTACTTTCCAGGTGGTGTTGGATCTGCAAATAGACTGCTCTTTCTATGATCTCCAAAAGGAAAGGTACAGTGGTGATAGGTCTGTAGTTGGAAGGAATATTGGGGTCAAGGGATGGTTTCTTAAGGAGAGGCATGACCCACGCATCCTTGAGGTTAGTGGGGACAGTATTGGATTTGAAGGAAGCATTGGTAAGTGAGATGATAAACGGGGCAATCTCCTTTGCTGTTTCTTTTATGATAGGTGCTGGGCAGATGTCACCCATGCATCTGGACGGTTTGAGACTTAATATTATTTCTTCTACTTCTCTGATGCTGAGTGGTATAAATTTGAATATGTTGAGTTGGGCAGAGGGTGGTATAGTTGTAGTGGTAGCAGGCAGGTTATTTGTTATAGTGGCTTTCTTTGTAGGAGGGCTGTAGGAGGGGTTGTGGGTGATTCTAAATGTGTGAGAATGTTAAACAATTCTCTGGTGTTAGATTTAGCGTTTTGAATACGTTTGTTGTAGGAGTCTGATTTGGCTAAGAAAATGGCAGATTTGTAGGTAGTAGATGCTGGTATAAAATGTTCTTTATTGAGAAGTGATGGTGTATTTCTCCTGCTAGATTCGGCTGCTCTTTTATTTCTGCAGAGTTCTCAATTGTGGGGTGACCCAGGTATTGAGGTGGGTGTGAGGCTTGGCTTTGCGAAGCTTTTGAGGTGCTATTTTGTTAATGGCGTTTAGTATGGTAGTGTTGTAGAGGTTTACCAGGTGCAAAGGGTCTTCATTAGGCTTGAAGGCTATGTTTGCCTGTAGGACCAGTTGCAGAAGTGGCAATAAGTTTGCCGCTGTTATGTTTTGTGTGTTTCTTGCTAGTCTCGAGGGAGCTATGGATTTCTCATAGTTGGGGGTGTCTCTTGGAATGGAGAAGAGGATGGCATTGTGGTCTGTCCATGCGAGAGGGTGGTTAGACGTGATAGAAATGTTGTAGTTGCAATCAGCAATCCAGTCTAGTTGTCGCCCTTTGGCGTGTGTGGGTTGTGCAAGCCTTTGTGTGAGGCCTAGATCGGTTATGCTATTGCTGATGTTTGATGCATTTTTGTCATTAATGTCATGAAGCCCAAAGTTAAAGTCTCCAATGAGCAGAATTTGTGAGCTTGGTTTAGTTTAGTTTTGTTTGTTAGCAGCAGTGATAGATCTTCTTCGAAAGAAGAGAGCGGGTCAGGGGATCTGTAGATCAAGCGGGCTGAGATGGTCTGTGTAGGTGATAGTTGTAATTTGAAGGCTAAGTTTAGCCAAAGGGAAGGTTTGGCTGGGGGCCTGTCTGATGCCTAGGGAAGACTTAGCAATGATAGCAACGCCACCACCCTTGGAGGATGTTCTGTCTTGTCTGATGATTGTGTATTCGTCTGTGATGGCCAGAGATAGGAGGGGATCTTATGAGGGGTGGAGCCAAGTCTCTATGATGGCAAGGAGGCCTAGGTTGTTGGATGTTATGAAGTCATTGACACTAGCTAATCCAACTGAGTCACTGGTAGCAGCGTAGAGGTAACTGACAGCATATCAGAGTGTGGCGGGACTCAAAGTTAACCAGAAGAAATCGAGTTACTTAACTGTTCTCTAAAGGGAGAAGCAATTTGGGGGGCTCAGAGCAATTTGCCCTTCCTGTGGGCAACAGGTGTGACAGACACCAAAATAATAGGGGGCCTACATAGGGCTTATATTCCTGCACTTCTAAATACAATAAAAGACAATCTCTCCAACTGATCCCTTTTGAGGATTTCCTGCTTGGGATTAATTGAATCTGTAAAGATGGTGGTGTTGCACAGGCTCTTGGTCTTATTTCAGGCCATACTGGTATCGGAGCCAGCTCAATTTTTTGAAAATCTTCAGAAGATATTGTTATGGTTCATAAGTAAAGGGAAAATACCCAGAGTGGCTCAAACCATTCTTATGGCATGCAGGGACAGAGGTGGGCCAGCTCTCCCAGACTTTAAAGCTTACAGCAGCGCTGTTCAGGTAAGGTTAATAAAAGAATGGTTGAGTGGGGAGCAGGGGAAAATATGGACGCAATGGATGCACCAGTGATTGCCCACCCATTGGATAGTGTATTGTGGTTTTCTAAAATGGACATCCATGTTTGGGAATCCACAGTTCTGCCTGGGAATGGAAAAGGAGGCTTCCTCTGAGTGGAGAGAGGAAGGATGCATAGGGATACATGACATGTTTCAAGATGGGGGAAGTCCAAACGTTTGTGAACTGTAAGCAGAACCTTGGGTTAGCACAGAAGGAATGACTGAGATACTACCAATTGAGACAGTGGGGTCTCAGACCAGCCATGAAAGAGGCAGCGTTAGGAAGCTTACTGCATTTGAGAAATGTCTCACAACTCACACAAGGGAAAAGGGCTTGAGTTCAGCTCTATATAAATTGGTCCTGGAGGCAAACAAAGCGAGGACTGTAACTATATGATTAGGTGGCAGGAGGTTCTAAATAGAGAAGTACCTAGGGACCAATCAGAAGCCCTATGGAGGAAGATCCCCAAATTCCCACATATGATCCAGACAATAGAAATGTGTTATAAAATAATGATGCATTCGCATTACACTCTGGAAAAGCATCATGTATTATTTGTTAATGTCCCAGATAGATGTTGGAGAAGTTGTGCGGGATGCAGAGATTGGTTAAACATATGGTGGAGCTTGCCCGAAGTTAGGGAAGTTTTGGAAGGAAATTTAAAAAGCTGTGAAGCACATTCATACAAGCCTCTCAGACACCTCATCGGGAGTCTGCCTACTGGGGTTGGGATAGACGAAGAAGTCTAGTAGGAAAGCGATAGCACTCATGTTCATAGCAGCACATTTGGTGATCACTCAGAGGTAGAAAGGGGATGTGATCCACGCTCATCATTACTGGGTTTGGAAACTGTGGAGTTTGGTTGCATTGGAGTGGATGAACTTGGCACAGCAGCAGGATATGGGAGATTCTTCACCACCTGCTTGTCAGTGCTGGCCTATTTGAAGGATGAATTTCCAGCCCCATTATGTTCACAAAGGTGATAGACATTGCCTATTCAAAATATGTGTTAGAGGCGTAAACCCTTAGTGTTACAGCAGGGAGAAGTGGGAGTATGGAGGGGAAATGGGGGGTTGTGGTTTGGAATGTTAGAAATGTACCTGTTTCTGCCACTGTATGATTGCACCAGAAAATTGAATAAAAAAGAAGTTAAAGAAAGAAAGAAGAAATGATACAGACACCATGGGCCTCATTACGAGACGGGTGGTAGGGGATACCAGACACCGGTAAGGAGACCGGTGCTGGTAATCCCCTACCACCCGATTACGAGGTCCCCTAACGGGAACCGCTAGGGACGTGTTGTCGGATCACAGGTCCCTTACGGGTCCCGTTAGGGAACCAGGCCGCTAATTACGGGCCTGCTGTTGCATGGCCCGGCAGGCCCGTAAATAGCGCCTTCCCCATTCCCATTTGAGCCCTATGGGGGCTCAAATGGGAATGGGGAATGGTTGGTGCAATGGGGATTTAGCGGTCCCGCCAGGGTCGGACTAGACTGGTAAGACCCCATTGCACCACACCGGACTCAGTCCCATTATTGGTGCCAGTCATGGTATTTGAAGCTTGCCAAATCCAAATATTCTTCTGTAAGTTAGGCCCAATAGCCAAATTGTATACAAATACTCCAATGATCAATAAAAGGGCAGGAGCAGCAATAAAAAATAAAGTTTATTACATGCAACCTTGTCCAGAACAATTCGCAAATCATTCACCCTTACATCGCATCACTAAAAGGCGTATTATATAATGAGAAGTGGAGTTGATTTTCACACATTGTTTCAAGATGTAAATTCACATTTGCTGATCTGAAAGTCTTGGCTGTGCAATAGGTGGATCTAAACAATACTTAGCCCTTTTGGCCTATCCTATCCCTCGTGACCATGCCAATGACTTCCTCATGACAATGATCTCAAAATGGGGTTGTCTAGTCTCTCACAGTTTAGCATGTTGCAAAATATTACTCAGTTGATCATTGATTGTTCCATCTCAAGTGTTTCTGGGTGGATTGCTTCCACCACAATTGCCAAATCGCATTGTGAGTGTGAACAGTGTGGTGGGAGAAAAGAATACTTTACATAATTTTTCATGGGAGTGAAAAGTTGGTACCAACTTACCCTTTCCAGCCTTGTGAATGTTTAACTGAAAATGGTGCAACTTCTGGATGGAAACATGTTGCCCTTTTCAACCCTTCTCCTTCCTTTCCTATGATGTGTCTGCATGAATTCATAAAGTGTGCCTTTGGCGTCTTGCTTCGGGACCATGTGCACATCTCAATGGTGTATTTATGTGTGAGTGTGCATGTGTGGTCCTAATATTTATGAACACTTAATTTAATGGGTGTCAGATAGTCTTATATATTCCTTATAATATTCCATATACTACTTAACAAACTCCATACTTCTGTAATCATGAATACCTATCACTTTCTTTGTTGGGGTGCTTGTGATGCTGAGTATTCATGATCCCACTCCTTGGTGGATGTTTTTCTACAGGGGGCAGTGTGTGTCTTTCTTCTGATCAATTTTGTCTTGTGGACCCTTCTGCTCATTACCTCATTCTCACCAGGCTGTGGCCTTCATCTTGTTAATTTCTAAAGCAATGGGTAGGCACATTGTTTATTATATGTTTCACTTGTTCCGTGTGGAGCTCTTAAATCTTCCCTCATGTGGTCTGCTTAATATTGCAATATTTGATTGCATTTCTGCTTCCAATTCAAAGCACAGGAATGAGCTGCGCCTCAGTGTTCTTCATAAATTGCAGCGTGGCATCACACCCTGTCTTCCGAGGCCACTGACCTTGTATGTGTCTCTCTAACATGAACCTCAACTGGGTGTGTTCTACCCTCTGGAATGATCCCTGTATTTCTGAGGCCTATCAATTCTGAATGTCCTACACAGCTGCTTTTGCCCTGAAGTCTACTCTATATGTCGTACATTTTAATGATTGTTAGATGTGCTTAATTTATGTTTTTGTAATTACTACCTTCAGTGTTTCTAATACAAGCTCTTATTACTGCTTTGGGTACACAGTGGGCCTCATTACGAGTCCGGCGGTAACCGCGGCGGTAAAACCGCCTGGTTACCGCCGGACTCGTATTACCATTCCGCCTCCGTGATTCCCGGAATTACCGGGACATTACAACCCCGGTTTTCCGGGAATCACGGAGACGGAATGGTGTAAATCCCCATTCCCATTGAGTCCTATGGGACTCAATGGGAATCGGGATCATGGAAACACCGGCAGCATCTTGTAATGCTGCCTGTGTTTCCTCGTCCGCCTGCATGAGGGAGGTGTTAAACCCGCCAGGTCAGACCTGGCGGGAACATCACCTCCCGCCTGCAGGGGTCGGGATCAGGCGGTCCGGAAACATCGGTGGCGGCGGGTTTACCGCCACCGTTATTTCCGGACCGCCAGGGTCGTAATGAGGCCCAGTGTCTTTATCTTGCTTACTAGTGTTCAGGCCTAATACTCTATTGCACGTTTTTTTGTCTTTGCCATAATTCTAAGTGTGGGTGTGTGTGTGTGTGTGTTTAGGTGCATCTGCTGTACGCTGCTGTCTAAATTTCTACATGGGAGGTTCGTCCTCAGAAATGTATCTGTCCCTGTTAGCTTTGCCTAATGCCCTTTGTGTTATGCATATTGGCTGGGTGTCATCTGGCCTTGTGTGTAGTTTCTATCTTGTATTTTAGGGAATTCCTTAGCTTGTATTTTTGCTTGTGTTTGGGACGTTGGACATTCATCCCAACACTTCTCACATTCTAACAATAATGTCTACTATGTCTGCATGCCTTGTCTGGCAGGAAATATCCCACTTGCCCTAAATACCATATTACATCTAGTTTACATAATGCTGCAGGTATGGTTGGATCCATCAGGTGAGTGGAGAAGATGTTTTTGTGTCTTTGCTTTGGAAAAAACAGGAAGGAAGGAAAGTGAATGTGGGCTAGGCTGGTGGTTGCTCCTTTCGTGAGATATGCCCTTGAGTGTCTGGTATGCTTAAATCTTCTTCACAATCATAATTTTGTGAAGATCTATACTCACAGTCGAATTTCTTTGGGCCTGGGCTCAGGAGTTTGCATGTCTGACACCATTACAATGGGTCAAAAAGACCCCGGGCCATTGGGGTGTTGCTCAGTATAGAACAGGGCTGTTTTGGAAAATAAAAGTGTGTATGCAGTGGTTTCAGGATGCCATGCACATGCACATATAAGCTCAACATGACCCATTAATGCAAAGGCAGTGGCCATTGCAACAGTAGCATTTGTCATCCTGACACTGGTTATGATGAATTGCACTTGCTGTTTGTCAGGTCCAGGTAAACCAGACACAAACTACAATCATGAGGGAATCAGAGTGTCCTTACCTTGTGTGTTGAAATCACTTGTGCTCTGAAAGGATGAGTAGTGGCTGAAATATTCAGCTCCCACACTTCTACAAACCAACAGTGATCCCAATCATGATGTAAAAAACAGGCATAGCTAACCGTTTGTTGAGGAGAGAAGAAAAGAAATGCAATAATGGTTCAAAAAGGATATCTTGTTGAAGAAAAAGGTCTCTTGGGTCCCAAAAGTGGACCAGGGCACAGTGTCCTTCAAAGTACCTTATTAATCTTTTTGGCGGTTCAACGGCATTGAACCAGGCTTTGTGCTGTACTATGGTGCAGGTGGAACAAGGTTCAGGTGTGGTGAACTGTGCTTGACCAAGCAGCAAGCTGCATCTAGTTGGCTTGAAGTGGGACCTCTGTGCATTTTGAATGCAGTGTTTTGGGTGCCGTCGTTTGGACAGCTCTCCAGTGTTGGTTTCAGCGTCGAGTCAGTTCAAGATCTTGGTAGCCGCTGATTCAGGCTGATGAGTGACATGATGCTCCATCAATTTGAATCAAGAGGCGTTGCTTTCATGCAGTGACCTTGGTGCTGTGATGCTGGGTTTGAGGTGGATGTGGCGGAGGTTTGCCACAGCAGCAAGTTGGTTGTTCACGCTGAACAGGTAACATATTGGCACTGTCGTATTTGGCATGATGATGTGTGGAGCTGGTTCATCAGAGGCAATACAGCAGTGGTTCAAAGTTTGATCGAGTTCTAAAAGCAACGCCTGTTTTTTTTTTCTCAAGTTTGAGTGTGGTTAACAAGGTTTGTGCAGTACAACCAGTTCTATGTGGTAGAACAGGGATTTTGGCTGTTCTGGTCCACCAGATGCTGTGAGACCCACTTCAGTAGGTCAGGGTGAGCCCTTTCAGATTCTTATCTCGAAGCCTAGGGAGGTTTGGAGCAGAGTGGAGGGTCCTAGGAGTTAGCGAGAGTCATCCACCCGCGTACTTTGGGAGTGGGTAGGGGACCAGAGTTTGCCTCTGTCTTAGAACTCTCCTTCTTGCCTTCAATGGCTGAAAACTCTGGAAAGAGCAAATGCTTCCAAAAGAAGTCCAAATAAATTCTTCCTTTTGCACTGGGTGGTGCGGAAGTGAAACAAAGAAGGAGTGGGAGACCCCCCCTCAATTATAGGCAAAGGGACACAGAGTATTGATGGAAGGCAAACCTGTGATAAGGAGTTTAATGCCCATCCTTAAAGTGCCCATTGCCTTCAGAGGTAACTCCCAGAGTGTCCTGTTCTCCAGGAAGCGGAGGGGACAAGAAAAGGTGAAAATCCCACATAATGTAAAATCATGGAACCCTTCTGCCAACTACCCTGTGTTCCATGTCTGTCCTAACTCTTCCCTCTCTCAGCCTGCAACTACATGGCCTCTCTGTTATATAACCCCTAGTGTGAGGCATCCTTTTTTCATGTACCTAGCTCTTTGATGCCAGGCTATAATTTGTCTGTGATTGGGAGAGCCCAGGCCTGGCAAGCCTGCTTACCTCCCCTCCTAGAGAGTCAGGAGAGGCAGGTATCCTGCATTATTGTCTCAGTCACTGGAATGCAGACAGGCAAAAGCCTGTAATGCACACGGCCCCCGTGAGCTGTCTGGGCTCACAGTTCAGACACTGGTCTGTTATGAATCAAATATGGCTTTAAGAATTATGTGTACCTTCAACTACCATACCCCAAGTCAGGTATGACTTATGTTTATAGATTAAACCACCACTGGGATGGGAGTGCATAGTAATTATGGCGTTTTAGAACAGAGGTGCATATCTAAAATGCAGCCTATCCTCTCCTCTGACTTTCTGTCACAGCAGCTGTCAGACTGGGCACCGATGATCTTTCTTTGAATCTGCTCTGCACAACTGGAGGGCAGGTGCTGCAGATCAGGAGACTTATGCAGCATTGCACATGTCAAACAATGAATACGTTTTATGCTGGGGCACATTAATTATAAATCAATTGTATCTACTAAGAAATATTCAAAATATATCAAAACATCCATACCATTAGTAAAGTATGTAATCTGTACTATTTATTCTCATAGCACAGGAAAGTACTGCCTGAAAAAGACCAGGGGCCAGATTGCAGACATTTTGCACCGGTGCAAGTGCAAAGTTTGCACGGCATTAGCACTAGGGCAAAGTTTTCCCTATTTTAAAAACAATGGGACACATTAGAAAACTATTGCACCATGACAAGTGGAGTTTGGCAGAGTATAAGCACCAGTGCAAAAATTGCCCTGTTGAAATAATGCAGTGGAGATTTATCTTTATTTGCCAGAGGGAAATTTTTGCGCTGGTGCTTATACTCTGCCAAACTGCACTTGTCAATGTGCAATAGTTTTCTAATGTGTCCCATTGTTTTTAAAAATAGAGCAAACTTTTCTGTAATCTGGCCCCAGGTGGTCGAAACACGTGTTTGTCATAGATGGAGATTTGAAATTTGCTATGACAATAAATAATGCAGAGTGCATCCGTTAATAATTGTTTTAATGTGTTCAGAATGTTTTTCATAACCTCAGTCGACACACTTGTTTTATAGTCAAGGCACACAAGCCGAAAACGTGTTAATTGTTTGAAATATGTTCATGGTATTTGCAGTTTACCATTCTGTGCTCTGTGGCGGCCTTGATTTTTATAAGCATGTGTTCAAAGGAACAAGAGCATTGTTTGGAGGAAGTGCAGTGTTTATATAGCTTTGCACATGTGTCACCGTGCTTATGGTCTGGAGTTTGGTCGAAGGGGGCTCCGATTATCAGTCTAGCCTTCCTTAGATAGATGTACCTGTACCATTGTATTAACTAATACAATCCTTCACACCATGCCTTGAGATATTTTTGTTCACACTGTTACTGGAACACCTCAGAGGGTACTGGGATTCCGACAGCAACGCAGGCACTGTCCATTCCAGGAGGCATTGCAATCTACTGATATGGAGAAACTCCACTTAAACATGTCCTGCACAGGCCTTCTCAACCCCAAGAGTAAGGGTGGGGCTCTAATTAGTCCTTGGGTGCTGGAGATCTTTGTATTTTTACTTAAGAAAAGTGTTAAGTCTTTTACACAATTGAAAAATAAATTGACTGCTTGTTTGGAATTTCTAGATATTATCTGACAAATAGGTCTTCATTTCCATGGATACTGCACTAACATAACTAATTAAGCCACGATAGTTCTGCATTGTGAAAGGCCACAGGGATAAAGGTCACAGAAAAAGGTACGCTCCCAAGGGCAGACTTAGAAAGAAATGGCTGTGCTTCAGAAAGGTTAATGTATTATTACAGTGAGGAGGGTAAGAGATTAGAGACTAAACAGGACTGCACATTTGTTTTAAAGCCCTTAGTTAGTCCTGCAAGTGATAATTTGCTGGTTTTATCTTGATAGAGTGGTCTTTGGGCCTGCTACACCTGAATATCTTTAGACAACACCTATTCTGAGTTCAGTTGTGCATTAACCCTTTCGCCAAATGTCATATCAAACGAAAGATCTGCTACATTATATTTAGAAAATGTCTGCTTACAGCATTGGTAGAAAGCATGTACACAGAACGGTTCCAATGCACTAACTAATCACACGTAACAAAGAAACCATATGCAAGATGAAAAAGAGAAATAATGCATACAGATCAACCTGGATTTATGTCTTTTCTGAACATTGGGAAATCCGCAATGAATGCATCTCTAAAAGCATTGAATTGCAAAGGTGAGGTGCAAGGACAGAAGGTGGTCTACCGCCTTGTTGAACACATCCTGACCGGCGGACTTGCCAGAGAAAGAGGAAAGTCACTCACATGGAGCAGGCCAAAGTCTACCTATGGAGAACACTGAGACTTTGATTTGTAAGGCCTGATAGAGCAGGCCTCAAAAACTGATAATAATGACAATAAAGATACTGACAATGATAATGAGTTGCTCTTTGTGTACCACTTCCACCAAATCACTGTACATAGAACATTTTACATGCAATTATGGGTACGGACATGATCCCTTTCCCACTCCCCTATCCAAGTGGAGAGGGGCTTCAAGCACAATCTGAAGGTCATTCAACACATGTTTGGGAACACATCAAGGCAAAGAGTTCCCACAGTCAAAAAGGGGCAATTACTGCTGACTTAAACCCTCCTTTGATTGAAGTAGAGGGACATTGCAGGCAATCTGCTGAAGTTGAAACCAAGTGTAAGCTACCAGAGCGATCTGAGGATGCAGAGGTAATTCAGAGTGTAGTATGGAGCATACATTGCGCACATTGTTAGATAGGCTTGACAAGTACCTGTAGAAATGTGCCATTGTCAGTACGGCTGCCCGAAGGAATCTTAGGTAAACCAACTGTCAGGTGGTAAGACAAAATTAGATGATTCCGGGATCCAAACCAGGCTTATGAGGATCTGATTTTTATTATCCTTAATATCAAATTGAAACCTAATAGTGTGAATAAGCACATCGTTTTTAGACACTGAACAGTACGAAAGATCCCCTTAGATCAATGAAGTGTAGTGGGTGAAAAGAAGTGGTAAATCGACCCAAGGAAACCGTCTATGTTTGTTTAAAAAAGGGGCTACTCAATTTAGCACCGGGCACACACCAATGTATCGGAAAAGTGCTGGCTGAACAAAAGGCTTGTTCACTGTGTCGAAAGCATTGCACAAATCAAGTAGCCTACGAGTCGCGACAGCGCAGCCATCAGGAGCCTCTCTAAACTCACCCAAGACCGCCAACAGTACTAACTCCATTCCACTAGGCCATCAAAACAAGTGGATGTTTAAAAATAATTAGGAAGTTGACTTGTAATGGCCTTTTCGTAAATGTATACGCAGAAGGCTAGAAACGATGTTGGTAAAAATGAAATGGAACAAAGCAGTACAGAGAACATAAACAGCCCACTACCCATACAATGTAAAGCTTAGTCAACTGATTTAGTTAATAACTGGGTTTTTAAGGCCTTAACTGGCACATCCACATGCAAAGCAATGAACAAAATTGATGAGAAACAACACAAAAATACCCTATGTGAATGACATTCTTGGCCAAAGTTATTACTCCTAAGGGAGTTAGCAAAGCAGGCGTATGACTGTTTCCAACTGCTACTTAAATAATGTTGCCTGGACAGGGCAAAATAGTGACACAGGCAACTGATAAATATGGGCCAATCAGAGAGGGTACCTCTCCTTTGAAAATAATGGTCCAGTTGAAATGTATGGCCCCTATCTAACAACCCAAAATGTCAATCTTACAAGCGGGAAAGATAGCTCAGTGGGTTGAGTGCTCGCTACTGCGATCTGAGAGTGTGCTTCAGGTTACAGGTTCGAATCCCAACAAAAACGCACTCAGCCTTCCGTCCTTGCGAGGTTTATAGATGGGCACCAACTTCGGTTGAGTGATATTGTATGTAAATAAGTTCTCTGTAAAGCACTTTGGCGAAAGGACTATATAAATGACACATCATTATCATCAATTTACAGGTGCAATGTAAGACTATGGAAACATCTTAACATGTCACTATTTGACAATTGCAAATCACTAGTAAATGTCCAGGGGGGCATGTACGGTGGATAGAAATAGAAACATGGAGTGATGGTGAATCCAGACCTCTATGGGAACATTTTACTTTTTGATCAAAAAACACTACTGATGCTCAATATTCAATATTTCTACCAATATAGTAAGTCTTTTTTATAAAAAGTTATTGTATTCAAAGTATTCAGACTCATCGCTCTCTAAAAAAATGTTTTTAAACCAACCAATATATTAGAATTCTGTAAGACAGGTCTACTGGTCTCATATTCTCAGCCTAAAAATATAACATACAGTGACAAAAACATTACAACTCAATCTATTAATACAGAGTCTTACATTTCTACATCACAATACATTTTCACCCCTATTAACAGAAAAAACAAAACAACCCAACAGCAATAACACCCATTTTTTCTTTTTACACTGGTAAACTGTCTTCTCTACTAAAGTGCAGTTGTGCCAAATACCCCTCCCACGCACTGATCTCTTACCAACAAACCCAACATGTTTTGTTCCTTTCACACTTGAATTAATCAGGGAAGTTCGTCAGGGGCAAACAACCTTTGAGAGCTTACAAGTTTTGAAACCGAAATAGACCGTAATTGCTGTGTCACTTTTTTAGACAGAACTATTATGCATACCAAAATCTACAGACACTACTGTAGTACAAATATACTTAGTTCTTCGCATCACCACCTGCATCTTCTATCGGTTTTGCCATGGTGTATTGATACTTAACTCCACATGTAATATTCTCAGAGCACCTTTAACATCACATCATATCCAATATTAGCACCCGGTGAGGTCGCAATCAGAATGAAAGAGCCATTCTGATTGACCCTCGCCGAGTCGTTACCAGGCCGGGAATCCCTCTGTCGGGATTCCACGGCCTTTGTCCCAGCGGGGGGCGTGGCAGCCACTTAGCCAATGAGGAGGCTCGAAGCAGGGCCATACCCGCTCCGAGCCTCCCCAAGGCTGAGAGGCTACCTTCGCCCCCTGCCGGGGACAGAGGTAAGGCTTTTTTTTCCCTTCCCTCCCTCCTCCCACCTCCCTGCCCTCCCCACCCCACTTACCTTCTATGCCTTGGTCCCTGGCGGGGGGACGATGAAAGCCTCCAGCCGTGTGAAGACACAGAGCGGGGCCATCCCCTCCCTTCCGCCCTCCCAACTCCACTTACCTTCTTTTATTTCGGGAGCAGATGCACTGGAAACACTTCTCTTTCCAGCGCATCCGCTTCCGATGGGGCATATAGCTATTAGTACCCCGGCCCGCAAAAACTGCATGACCGGGGCACTAAAAACTTTATTTTTTTCCCGAAACACTGCAGCGTTTTCTTTGACGTCTTTATAACTTTTTAGACGTCATATAACGATGTGCCCGGGGGCATTACCTGAGTCGGTAATGCCCCCGCCGTTTGGGGCATATTGCTTAATTAGCGATTGGTGACATCTGCTTTAGAATGTACAACTATTCAGCACATATTGCAGCCATTAATGGACTCTTTTGCCTCTTGGCCCGATCAAAGCAAACACTACTGCATGTGTGTTGCAAAGAAAATAACCCCCAAAAAATGGATTGGTCACTGGATCAGAAAACCCTTCTATGTGTACAACTTAAATCGTCGTTAAACAGATTCTAAACTTTCTTGTTCAGTGTCTTGTTCAATACACGATTGTTATGGTTATTTCCACTATGAGCCCCAGTGGATTCCATTCTAATCTGTAACGACATGATACATGTAATTTAGCTACATCATCCAACTGTCTCTTTATATGCAGCCAATCAATTATTTATTATTACTTTTGTACTCGCGTTAGCAAGTATCCATTTTAGATCCACACTGCGCTGCTTTGGCGTCTTGCTTCTTCCAAAAAACTTGCATTGTACGATAACTCCTTTTCCTGCCGCACCCACATTTTGGGCCTCATTCAGAGGTGCATGTTATAATGGGAAAGTGCCATGTCTGAGTTGACAGACACTTTTCCATGACAACATGTATTCTGTAGTAATAAGGGAGTGGTGACAATAAACAAAGTCTGTCACTCCTGCAAAGCCGTGATCTAATGCATGGAAACAGCTTTGCCAAGCACCTCACATATAAGGGGCTGGCAATGGCTGTGTTCAGAGGCAAGAACACCCTTCCACCACCAGCCAAAAGTGGCATTCATTAACGGTACCCTAGGAGGTGCCGTTAAACAACACGGCACACTGTTTCCCATTTTAAACATGGCATTTCTCAGACTGCAGCACCACTTTTCTAGTTTAATGAAAGTTTATGAAAACATTCTTAAATTAGAAAAGAGGCAGTCTTTTGGGAAATGCTCGCAATGCCACTAGAGCACATGTTTCCCCCACAAAGTGTTATTTTAGCAGCTTTAGAAAGATGGTGCTTGAAACTGGAGGGGAGAATGTTGGCTTTTCACACTAAAATTAGTACAAACTCTAAATGTGTGAGCTGTGTCTGACGGTGCTATTAGCGCCATGGCTGCCTCCAAAATCGTGTCCGGGTCTGGTCTGGTGGAGTGGGGACTTACCGGGACATTCCGCCCTTGGCGGACCTGGTAAGTCCCCATTCCAAATGCCATTCCCCATTCCCATTTGAGCCGCCATAGGGCTAATAGCAGGCCCGTAATTTGCGCCCTCGTTCCCTAACGGGACCCGTAAAGGACGTGTGGTCCGACCACACGTCCCTTGCGGTTCCCGCTAAGGGACCTCGGAATTGGGCAGTAAGGGATTACCGGCACTGGTCTCCTTACCGGTGCCCGGTATCCCTTACCACCCAACTTGTAATGACCCCCATTGTCTGTATATTAAATGTTTAAATCAACACTCCTATTTTGTCTCTTTTGTTATGCATTCATAGTGACTGTCGCTCTAAATCATGGCAGCAAGTATGCTTTCCTTTTGGGGCATACAATGCACTCATTTAAACCTATATTATCATTTTTGGTCAAATGAATTAGCTCTTGTTCTTTTCGGAACAGAAGTTCCTTGTCAGATACTGCATTTGTGCCTTTCATAATCTTATAGAGAACAGCTCATCTTCATTTGTCAAATTTGTGTTGGTATACAACAAAATAGTTAACCTTTTGTGCCGTGACAATTTGTTGACCTTAACCCTAGGGTCTCATTTTGTGATAATCTGTTACTTTTTGATCATGCAATAAACCCTACTTAGCCAATATGGTGGTGGGTGGAGGAGTGTCTTGTGCCAATTGAATTGTGATCAGGTTTGATGAACTGTGTGATGAGAAACTGGATGGAACAGTGACTGGATAGATTCTTGGTGGATGAACGAATTATTGGATTAGTGTTTGGGTGAATTGGTGAGTGAGTGAGTGGAAACATGGATAGATAGTAGAGCGTGTAGATAGATGAGTGATACAATTGATGAATTATAGAGTACGTGAGTGGATGGGGGAGTGAAAAGTGAGTGGTTGCATGAAGAAATGCTTTGAGAAATATGTGAAAGAGCAAGGCTAAGTGAGTTGATCAATGAATGGATGAGTGAATGAATAGGTGAGGGAGTGAGAAAATGGGTGATGGAAGGATTGTATGGGCTATTAAATGAACTGGTGAGAGAGTACATTGATGGGTTAGTTATTTAGCAAATTAATGGGTTAATACTTTGTATAATATGTGAGTGGATAGATGGTAAATGGTTGTTGGTGAGTGCATGGACAAACAGATTGATTTGCGTGCGTTTGAGTGGATGGGCAAATTATGTGATACACGGATCAATGCGTGCCATGAAATATAAGGGTGGATACGGGAGTTAGTGTAAGAGTGAGTACATGAGTGGATGGGTATGTGGATGTGCAAGCAGTTGCGTGAGTGATTGATTGAATACGTGAGTGGACAGGTGTGAGTGGGCGGGTGAATGAATAGATGTCTGAGTGAGAGAAGGGATGGGTAGATTAGAGAAGGTATGGGTTATTAATTCAAAGCATGAAGTAACTGGTGTATCTCTATTAGATCCAACCGACCCACTGCTCCCCAATTTGAAGGCCCCCTGTTCTCACTTGTGTATAAGATGTGTGCGTATATTGATGATTTATTTCAGTCCTTGACATGACCCCAATAGCCTAAGGTCTCAAAAGCCTTCCCATCATCTTGGGAACATGCAGTGTTGCCATGGTGGCTTTCAGTCCAATATTATTGCTGGAAATGCTAACTGCAAGTCATTCGCGCCCAGTTTCCATTAGTGTGCATAACGCATGCGCTTGCCTGAGGTGTTTTCCCTGCTCTGAGCTTATTCTGCTTTGGGCTCATATGCATACCAAGGTTCATGACCCCGATGTGTAGTTTCCACAGAGATTTGGCCCATTAATGTGCCTGTGGTTAGGGCCCAGCATTCCCTGTTTGCTTCTAGTGGGTGATGTTAACATGCTCAGTTTTTCCTTGGGCTTACTTTCTTTGAGTCTCATTCATCTAATCTTAACGCCTCTACAGGCTGTCAGTATTGGCGAGCCTGCTTTTCTTCTCATGAATGACATCTCATTCTGAAGGACAGCATCGCTCTCCATATGCTCAGTTGACTAATGGTCTCAGCTAAGGGTCCAGGGAATGTACTGGGGAGTGCTGCAAGATCCTTTGTTTACCAGCTAAAGGGATTACACCACTCGGCTGGCGGCTTCAGTTCCCCCTTGCAGGCCCTTTCATCTCAAAACAAATGAAATGGAGAGCATTTCAGAGACATTGCTTGTGGTTATGATTTAATAAAATATGTTCCATTGGTATCAGGTAATATTATCCCTACCAATAATATTGCCATATATATGGTCGTGGTGTAAGGCCATAGGCGATATTATTAGTGGGGATAATTTATGGGGTTATTGGGACCGGGGGTTGCGGGAGTGTCCCGCGCTCCATTAAAAAAATGATGTGGGTTGCGGGCGTGTCCGCAGGTTCCATGGCTTAATATCGCCGCAAAAATATGGCTATATATTTGCAGGGATATTAACACATTGAACAGTTCCAATCATCACTTGTAAATGTCACCCTAAGTTGCTTTGGTCCGCTCGTTCATGGGAACCTAACTTAGATATCCAAGTTACACCTCACTGAAGACAGCCAATGAGTGTGTGTTTAACATGTCTGGACTTGCACATCTAGGTTTTCAAACTGCTTAGTAGCCATTGTTAAGGAGGATTATGAAAGTGCGGTCTGATTTGCTGCTCTCACAGAATTACCCATATCATCTTATAATTAACAATCAAAAAAGCTTGGTCTGTTTCTCCCTTACAGATGGCATTCCACTGAAATCAGTCTACAAGCAAAAAGAAAACATAGAGATAAAAGCTAATATAAGGTTTTACGCAACCCCAAAGAAAGTGCCAATATCTGCAAAAAAAAAGGCGAAAATCAATCCTTCAGAGTACGCAGATGTAGCAGAGATTACTCTTTATAAATCTTTTATACTTGGGTATGCACTGCTGGTCAGTTCATAAGACATGGGCCAATGTGCATATGAATAATCTGCGGCAATCTAGGTCAAATAGAATTTAAAGAGACGTTTGCAATATCTTAGAGTGCTATGGCACACCAATAATAGAATATAGAGCCAGAAAAGCAAGGGGTTTCAATCACACTCTGAACCCTAGAACAAGTCTACAAGGAAAACAAAAGGAACATAATTCAGAATATGCAATAACATTGGGATCCAGGCAACCCAAAAAGGCCTCTAGGATTAAGCACAAGGAGCAAAAGGCCTAAAACACCAATCAAAGCAACGCGAAAGAGGAGTAGACCAGCTAAGCCTAAATCAATCATTAAGAATTCTGGAAGAGTAACAGAGCCGCTGCTCAGACAACAAGTTACCATGCGTCGACATGTGTTTTCTCCCTCCATCCCCACATGCCATCGCCACCATCATCAGGCATCGATAACGTCAACATCGCCCCTCCTCTAAGGCATGGACTCTGCAAGGCAGCAATCTCTTCCACATCAGCCCCAGGTCCATCAGCACCAACCCACCCAACCTCATCACCACACATGACCTTGATGCCATCTTCATTGCCGAGACCTGGCTGCCACCCATCTCGACCCACATCCTAGTCGTCCTTGTCCTCAATGGCTACAGCATCCAACACAGAGACTGACCAAACAAGACAGGTGGAGACCTCGTAGTCGTCCACAAGACCTCATGGCCCCGCACAAGACTTGACATGGACGTCATTGGTTTCTTTGAAGTCCTCTCCTGCCACTTCCCGCTCTCCACAATGGACACACGCACCTACCATCTTATCTACAGACCACCTAAACCCAAAATCACCTTCATTGAAGACTTCACCAACCTGATCACCACCATGTCCCTTGCACACGTAAATACATCTTCCTAGGCTACTTCAACCTGCCAGGCAACAAGACCACCAAAACAATTAAGGAAGCTCAGCACCCTCCGCCTCACACAGCACACAAAAGACCCAATACACAAGAAAGGTAACGTCCTTGACTTAATCATCTTCCCTCCAGGACAGCTCTGCTCTCCAGCTTGACCAGTCTGCCAACCTAGCCAGGCCTTTTAACATTCTGCACACCACTTCAGTCAAGCACTCCCAACAGAAACCCATCAGACAAACCGTCAGGTCCTTCAAGACCTTCCGGGTGGAAGCCCCACACGAAAGACCTCGCCAACCTCCACCTTACATGAACCAAACATCCCCAACTGAACCCCGACTCTCTACTGGAAACACTCAACACCACCCTCTCAGCCTCCATTGACCGACACATGCTTCTGAAACAACGAACATGCAAACTGAAACCAT
The DNA here is from genome assembly GCF_040938575.1 of Ambystoma mexicanum. Taxonomy (NCBI): domain Eukaryota; kingdom Metazoa; phylum Chordata; class Amphibia; order Caudata; family Ambystomatidae; genus Ambystoma; species Ambystoma mexicanum. Next base: position 274,569,755 of record NC_090922.1, read on the forward strand.
CAGCACACTGGTACATACAAGAACTCAATCTCAGCAAAACAGTCATCAGGATACACGAGAAAACCTAGCACCGTTCCAGGTCTGCGTCCAACCTGGTGCTCCTCAAGGAACTCCTATTATCAGAGCACCATAGCAGAAGTCGACAACAAAAGCATAGCCCTCTTCAAATCGGTGAAGCACTGCACTGTTTCAACCCGCTACCCGCCCCTGCAATACCACACTCCATTGAAAAATCCACTGCCATCAACACACTTCTTAATCTGCAAATTCAGCAGGATTTGCCAGACACCAGCTCTGCATCCACAGACCCACCTAACATTCCTCCTTTTGAAATATTCACACCTTGGGCAACATTCAAGACCCTCTTGACGGAGGACCTGGTAGAAACGCTGGCCACGCTCAGTGCCACATCATATACAGACGGTATCCTCTCATAATCCATCCTAAACACCCTCACCACAGAGCCTCCCTTCCCTACGTGGAGATCATCAACAGCTCCCTAACTCAAGGCACATTTGCATCGACACTAAAAACAGGAGAAATCCTCCCTCTACTAAAGAAACCCACTCTGTATTCCGACAACCTAGGTAACTATCGCCCCATCACCCATCATCCCTTCCTAGGTAAGATCATTGAGAAAGCAATAGCCGCACAACTGCAGCAACATATCAACACCAACAATCTCCTCCAAACCTACCAATCTGGGTTCAGACCCAGATAGAACACAGAGACAGCAACCATACAGGTGGTCGACAATGCCCTCAACATCCTTGATGAGGGCTACCCTTGCATCCCTGTTCTACTCAACCTCTCAGCTCTTACAGACACCCTACATCAGTGCATTGGAATCAGCAACCTTGTCCTACACTGGTTTAAGTCCTACCTCACCAACTGCCAGTAGTTTGTTCAGATGTATTGATCGTCAATGCTACCTGTCACCTGTGGTGTCCGGCAGGGTTCCAACCTATCTCCTGTGATCTTCAATCTATACATGGAGCCGCTGGTAGCCCTCTTAGCCACACACAACATCCACATCCACCCATACGCCAACAACACACAGCTGTACCTCAAGATCAAGTCCATGAAGGACAGGCTTAAAACTTGCCTCTCACTGATCCAGTCTTGGATGTCCAGTGCATACTTGAAGTTCAACCCCTCCAAGACCAAATTCCCACTCCTCACCAAAATCACTAAAACACCCAGACATACAGACCTGGCTATCAACCATGAACTCTGAGGGCTTCACACCTGAGCTCACCTCCTGTGCCAAGTCCCCCGGGTTCCACATTGACAAACACCTCTTCTTCAAGACACAGGGCCTCATTACGACCCAGGCGGTAAGTTACCGCCTGGGCCGTGACTTTACCACCATGGCGTAAACTACGTTTACGCCATGGTGGTTGGCGGACTTACCGCCCCATTCCGACCTTGGCGGGGCGGTAAGTCCCCAATCCCCATTTACCCTTCCCCATTCCCATTTTTGCCCCATAGGGCATAATGGGAGTGGGGAAGGCGTTAATTACGCCACCGTAAATTACGGTGGCGTAATTAACTCCATGGTCCCTTAGCGCCATGGATTTTAACACCTGGTGTTAAAAGCTCCATGGCGCTAAGGGACCTCGTACTCAGGCGGTAAGGGTCGGCGCTGTTTACGCCGCCGTAAAACCCTTACCGCCTGGGTCGTAATGAGGCCCACAGACAGCTAAGAAAACCCAAACAGCTTGCTATCAGCTCCCCCTCCTGTGCAAAGCCAAGCCCTTCCTCCATCCGGACAGCTTTAAATCCACCATTTAAGCACAGGTACTATCCGGATGGGGCAATGCACTCCTCCTGTTGTCCTCACTTGTGCCCCTGAGAACTGTCCTAACACGTGGCCACACACCTCAACAAGGGTCTATGCAGATACAACCACATTCCCCAGCCCTCATCAGCCTTCACTGGCTCCCACTGCACGCACAATTCACCTTCAAGTTATGCTGCATTATCTATAAAGCAGACGCCCTCAAGTCACCCAGTTACCTTGTGGAGAATCTCAGCATCTCCAGTGGACAGCACACCCTCAGAAGCCAGTAAACATGGTGACTTGAAATCCACTGCTGCAAAAATGAAATGACCAGAAAACAGATAATCCGACTTATGAATAGGGATACCTCAAGGACAAATAAAAGGGGATTTTGGGGATCGATACATATATTTCATGAAATGTTAAATAGCAGTAAAAATGTGAAGACAAACACAGAAGCGAACCAGTGTGTAGCCAGAGAGGTTGGTCCTTCCAACAAAGACAGTGAGAGAAACGAGTGCAAACATATTAAATTCACTGAATTACTGATACTCTCTTTTTTGTAATGATGGCTAGACTCTGGAGGATAGCTCAGGGGCAACGTGCTCACCTTGGAACCAAGATCACACAGAGCGCCACAGGTTTGATTCCCTGGTCTGTGCTTAGAAACCTCTGGGTATTAAGCACATTATAAATATCATATCATATCATACGCACAGGTTAATTCGAGTTGCAAGCATATGACCATTGGATCTTGCACATATAATACAACGACTGGCAGTCCAGCATACTGATGCTGTTCCACAAGCAAAAAGGAGAATAACCAGAATCATGGTGTGATTTGTACATGTTTTTTAATTTGGTTTATGAATCGCTTTTGCCAAAGTGGTGCACATTAGGTTTAAGACAATACAAATGTCAAGATCAAGACAACATCAAAAAAAGGAGGATCTAATATCAAGCGGGAGTGGGTTCCAGTGTTTTAGGGCTAGGAGTGAAAAACGAGAGGAAGCGAGAGTGGACACAGGGAGGTTTAGGGACAGAGAGAAGGAACTGGGTTTCAGAATGAAGGGAACAAGGAGGAATATAGAATGAAAATAAAGAGCAGAGATGGGGAGGGGCCAGACCGTGAGTACTTGATTAAACAGTGCAGAGAACATTTAAGAGTAAACAATGCTCAAAGGAAAGCCAGTATAGAGAGCGTAGAGATGCAGACATGTGTGTGTTTGGTGAGAGAAAGGAGACAGAGAGTGCAAATGGCCGCATTGAAGATTTACTGCAGAGCGACTGGTTGGTAAGTAGGTAAGCCAAGAAGAAGAGAAGAACAGTATGCAAAATGTAAGACAAGAGTTAAAAAAAAAAGTCATTTGGTATCATGCAAAGTCAAGAATGGGCTGGCTTTGCAAATATTATAGATTAGGGAGATGTTAGAGATGTGAGGACCAAAGGACAGTATTGAGTCAATGATAAAACACCTACATTGCGAGCTGTAGTAGAAAGAGGAAGAGCGGTAGGGGGAAATGAGATAGAGGAGGAAGAAGGAGGTGGAGGAACAGAACTAGATGGAAACACGTGGATCTCTGTTTTCAGGGTATTTGGATGTAAGAAATGGGAGTGCATCCAAGATTGAACTTTGGAGAGACAGGAGGAAAAAGTGACTTGGAGAGATTCTGAAAAGGTGGGGAAGGAGAAAAGATCTGGGAGTCGTCAGCATAGAAAGGTGAGGGTAGCCCAAAGGAAGAAATTATAGCAGATAGGGGAGAGGTGTACAGAGAAAAGAGAAGAGGTCCGTAAATTGATGCTTGGGGAACACCATAACATAACTGAAAGGTAGAGGAGTGTTTCCCAGCACAGGAGATTGAAAAGGAAGGTTTGTGAAGATAAGAACAAAACTATTGCAGGACTGAGACAAAGAAACCAAGAAAGTAGAAAGTGGAAGGACAAGTGGAGTGCCCCACAGTGTTAAAGGCAGCCAATAGATCAAGAAGAATAAGAATTGAGGACAGCTTAGCATGGATCAATGAGAGAGGTCAGTTGGAAACATTAAGAACAGTTTCTGTGGAGTGAAGTGGACAAAATCCAGTTTGGGATGGGGGAAGTAGAGAATTAGTGAAATGTGAGCGTAGACAACTCATTAAAGTATTTTGGAGTGAAAAAAGAAGGCAAGAGATTGAGCAAAATTTAGCAGGTGAAGAAGGATCAAGTGGGTAATTTTTAAGAATAGGAATGATAGCGGATTGTTTAAAGGCAGCGGAGATGGTAGCTGAGGAGAAAGAGGAGTTAATAAGAGAGGTAAGGAAAGCCAGTATCAGGGGTATACTGTAGGGAGGTGGGTTGAGTGGAGAGGGTCAATGGGAAAACCAGTAAAATTAGCTTGTGCAAGGCAGCAAGCTGTGTCAGGGTAAGAGTGAAGTGAGAAATGTGACTGCGAACAGATAGGAACAGTGGGAAGGGAGGGGGGATGTGTTTGATGACAGAGAAGAGAACAGCAGAGTAACTTTGTTATCCACCTCCAACTCCTTCAGGGTCAGTGGCTTCTCCAAGCAACAAGTTGGTGGTAGATCTCTTTCTTCAGCTGGGGCATCCCTCTGGAACAGCCTCTCTGCCTCCCTGAAACTTGAGGAGAACCATCTCTGGTTCCAGAAGCACCTCAAGACCTTCCTCTTTGCTTTTGCTTTCTCTCTTCCTCTCCCCTGATGAACCCCTGGCTGAAACTGCCCTGGTCACCTGGCTACCCTCTAATCTTGAGCAAAGGCCCCCCTCCCCACCAGTTACACGCCTGTACTGCCCCCCTGGCAACCCTTGCACTGGGGGGCTGTTTCTGTGTTCCTACAGTCCCCTACCAGCACCTGACACTTGATGTCTGCACTTAACCTTGCACTTGCCACCAGCTGGCTGCACTTTTTATTTATTTTACTGTTGATCCCATGTACTGCACTGCCCCCCCCCCCTCCCCACTCCCCTGCACTTTCGTGCTCTCAATGGCACCTGGCCTGGTAAGATCGTTGTCTCTGTCTTCCCTCTGTTCCACCTCCCTTGGCTTGTCACCCCTGGAAACACTTGTGTATAGGCGCGTTATAAATGCCATATCATATAATATCGTCTGATTCCGAAAAAATGAGAATGCCGAATTATTGCAGCAAATAGATGTTTTCTCATCAGTGTGCGAACCCCACACCAGGTAGCTGATTCCATAATCGCTGTTGCTTTAATCTACAAAAGATGTTTGTGCATTTTCCCAGGTTTTGCATAATTCAGAAATTGGCTAGCAGCAAACATTGACCGTTGTTTTGAATTCTGATTATTCTCTGACAAATAGGCTAACGATGCGATGGATTGGTCACTAACTAAACTAATTAAGGACCAATATTTCTGCACCTTGAAAAGGGCACAGGGCAAGCGATCAAGGAAGAGAAAACTCAAAAGAGCAGAGTAAGAGAACACATATTTGCTTCAGAAAGAATAGTTTATATTTAAAGAAAGGTGAGTAAAAGCGATTAGAGATTACACAGGAGAACACGTTTCCTTTAAAGCTCTTAATTAGTTATTAGAACGATAAGCATCGGCTCTTATATGAAGGAGTTGTTAAAGCATGTTTGTATCCGCTATAGCTAAACATTTCAAATAACCAATATTCTGGCTAAAACTTTCCATTAACGCTTTGGTTTAAGACCGACTAATATATAACAAAGGAGGGAATCTAAAGTGTAATTTTAATAGCATTTGCAACTGTAGTTTTTGCAAAATGGTATCTTTTTAAACAACAGGGGCTATTGACCTTGCAAGTCGGCTGAATAGAACTGAATAAACCCCCACACCCTACAACAAAAAACCTTGAAACCCTCTTCCCCCCTTTCCTCACATGCAAAAAAAATGTCTCCATGGCTACAGGGAGGCAAACACCCATGATTAGCTTTTTTAAAAAAAATATGTTTTACATTATATTGTATGAGCATGTCGGGCTGTCAGCATCAAGGTTTACCAACAATTTCAGTAATTAACACGTATTCTAATGCTGTCATATTTTTCCAAAGGAAGCAGACAATGCGCCAGTCTAGAAACCTGTGCGCATGTTGACAGCGTTGGCTGGAAACCAACCTGGCCACTGTCAATTACATAAACCGGTCGTTTGCATGTGGATTCTGTGGCCAGATCACAGAAAGTGTGCCCTGGTGTAAGTGCAAAGTTTGCACTGTATTAGCATTAGATCAAACTTTGCCCTATTTTTAAAAACACTGGGAAACATTGAAAAACCATTGCACCTCGACAAGCACAGTTTGGCATATTAAAAGCACCAGGGCTAAAATCACCATAGTGCTAAAAAGATACATTTTTGATGCATTTTCACATCAGGGTAAAGTTTGCCCTAGTGCTAATACCATTCCGTATAAGCACAAGGGTAAACTTTGCCCAGGGCAGAAATGAAGTGAAAATGCATCTTTTTTGTACTAGGGCAATTTTAGCCCTGGTGTTTTTATTATGCCAAACTGCACTTGTCAAGGTGTAATGATTTTTTAAATATTTCCCAGTGTTTTAAAAAAAATAGGGCAAACTTTGCTCTAGTGCTAACACGTGCAAGCTTTGCACTTGCACCAGTGCAACATTTCGGTAATCTGGCCCCTGATGTCACTCGACAGCTGCATAGAAAGCACCTGCATCTACAATCCTGCAGCAGGACAACTGGTTTCCTTACGAATCGTAGACATCAGGTAAAAGGCCCGTTCAGGCTCCTGTAGCAACACACCATGACACGTTTGTGCTTCACCTACGATCCGTGATCACCTTGAAGTGAATACGCGCACTTCCTTGACAGCAACCCGTCATATATGGTTGAAGTGAGCGGGAGCGGTTGGGAGCGGTGCTCCTATACTTTTTTAAATTACCTTGTACAGCTCCTATACTTTTATTTTAAAAAGAAACCATTCCGGAATTGTTTTGTATTAAAATAAAAGTGTAGGAAGAAGTTGAAACCTTCACTTTCAGTGCACTTCACTGAACGGTCCTTTAAACAGCAGGTGCAAGTGTTTGGAGGTGTATTGTGTATGGGAGGGGACGTGGCGATGGGGTTTGTGGGGAGCAGGGGCAGGCCAGCAGGGAACATAGTTCCACTACTTCTTTTGGTACACTTCGACCACTGCTCACTATCGCCTTAAGACACAAGTTTTGCATGGATTCAATAAGTTGCCAGCCACTATCACTTGCACAGCAACCTAAATAACTCCTAGTAGACACGTGGTTTGCAGAGGCAAATGTAATAATACTTCGTCACCTTCTCAATTTCTTGATCAGGAATTAGGGCCGTAAGTGTAACTTCATTGTTTATCCCTTCACCGACTCAGTAAGGGACACATTTTTCATTGAGATTTCTCATATATTATGAGCTGCACTATTCGGTAGTATAACTATCTTCAGCACAATAAGAACTGCTATACCTCTCAAACTTGCCTCAACTGATCTTGATACATATCAACTTTATTATTTAGACGATCCTGATAATCTCTTTACACTGCAGTAACTGTGGCAATCTTCGGTGACCTCAGCATATTTTTCCAGGTAAGTTTCTGCTATTCAGTACGCCACTGTAACTGACAAAACAACTTTAGACATATAGGTAATCCAGTGATGCCCCTCCTTCTCTGTAGATTTCACTACACACGAGGATCCAATTAGCCACAGCTAGTAGCAAGAACAGGCTGAACCTACTAACTTCAAGTTTTCCTGACATTACTAAGGTAGGTTTTTAATCTGCAGCTCCCAAACATTTATTTTTTATTGTGCAGTCACACACCCCTGACACACACTATGCCATCTGTTTTCCTAGGAATAGACATTTCTTGGTCCTCCAACGACCACGTCCTGATGACAGTTCGGACCCTCCAGACCATCGGCTATCATTTAGTATTCACTGGAGGCCATTAACACCCCGAACCAGAAACACCAACTTGTTTTTGTGTCGACAACTATGGCATACTACTAATAAAAAGTAGTATATGAATTTGCACAAACATTGATGTTACTAACCTTCACCTTAATGTGGATTGTAAATATTTACTATTGTTGCCCTCTGGGGCTTAAGTGTTTTTAAGGTCCTATTTTGGGTATCTGGACCTACATTTATTAGATGTGTGTCCAGTTTTTCAATTCTTCAAGTAAATAAAAAACATCCTTATGATTATTGCAGCCTTTTATGTGACCACTTAGAGCTAGTATTTGTTAAACCTAGCCTGCTGCTTTTTAGACCTACCTACAATGCGCAGTTAAACAGGGGTAGCTGATGACTCTTCTCTCTCTTCGATACCCTGTCACTCCTCCACATTAAGACGGTGTTAAATTGTCGGACATAAAGCTACATCCTCTGGTAGTGGTTCACTTATTGCACGTTCACTATTGTGGAGGAGCGTGACCAGATAAAAGAGGTAAGGACACCCACCACCCTCACAGGCACAACCAACCTTCCACATTATTTCCTTCATGTTTTTTTTTACAAACCCCCTCATTTCCTCTTACGTTGGGCCTGATTTACAGAGCATTACCCAATGGGATTACGCCAGTGTAAAAGGATTTTTGTAAATAAGGCCTTTTCCGTTATCGAATGTGACTCTCTTCTTTGGTTCTATGGTTTTCTTTACTTCCTCTTTCTGCTTACCTTGTTCTCTCCCCAGCTTTTCATATTTTTCATCTTGCTGCTTGCAATGTTTGGGTGACAACAATGGTTGTTTTCGGCAGCATTTAGTTAAAATGCGAATCTTATGCAGTTGCACGAAAATGCTACCGAAAACTTGAAATCTGCCCGTTAATTTTAAAAAGAGGCTTAACGCAGGCCGATTGTATTTGTATTTTATTGAATTTATTCAGCGTTTTAATCCAAAACGCTTTACTAGAGGAACCAGCAATATAAAGCAAGCATTACATAATAATTGAATTAAACCAGAAAGCAGTGCAAAAAACAATGTACATTATGGAAGGGGAAGACGAGAAGGGAGGGGCAAAGGAGAGAGAAGAGATAGTGGGTTGGAGGAAAGGTGAACGTAGAAGTATGAGAGGAGACAGAGGGAGATTGCTTAAGAGTATTTAATTTGTCACAATCTTTGGACATTCTTTTTGCAGGTGAACTAGCTCAGAACTTTCTGATATTCTTTCACCCTCACCTTGTGTCCCTTGGTCTATCAAAACACTTTGGTGATTATCGTAGTTTGTTTGCAATCACTTGACTTTATCTTGCAATTGCACTCGGTCTTCAACAAACATATCAAGGATGAAATATAGTTTTCTTCAAGCTTAATTAAATATTTTTTTTCTGAGTTTTGAGATCTCGTGATTCAAAAATGTTTATGAGGCTATGCCCCAAACCTCATCAAGGTTTGTGTGGTTCACTTCACCTTGAATCCTCTCTCCCAAACCACTACATTTTGTGATTTCCATTCTGCACATGCAAATAATTTGTTTTCTAAATATTTCCTTAATTCTGAATTATTTATCCCAGCCATTCTGGAGTGACATAGTAATTTAAAACAATTGAAAAGTGTGACTATTATATTCTTTATATTTATTGTTGATGGTTTTATTATTATTTTTTATTTTATATTTTAATTTCCTGGCATTCAGTTAAAATAATCAAAATCCCAGAAGAAATTTAGTAATTTCACTTTCTTATTTGGAATATTTAAAACTAATTTGGCATCTCGAGATATTACAATAGAAAAATAAAACCAAAATGAAAATGTTATAATTAGTTGCTAATTAATCCTCTGACATCTAATGAAAATATTTACAGTTCTGGCATTAATTTAATGATTTTAATCTCTTATTTGTGCTTTTAAAATATGTTTTAACACTGTTTGAAATAAATAAATAAAGAATAATAAATGAAAATGGAATGTAAATAATAAAAATAATAACAATAATAATAATTACTATTTTCTCTGTTTAATTTAAATACTGTAATTCATTTGACACTTTTATTCCACTATTTGGAATATTTAAAAATGTGCATGAACTTTAAAAAAAAAATGAAAGTAATAGAGGATCAAAGCAAGAGTCTGACTATTATTATTATGTATTCATTTATTAGTATTATTATTAGTATTTTTGATTCCATGATGCTTGATTAAAATAATTACATGTGGAAATTAATATTGTGATTGTATCCTCTAATTTGGGATATGCAAATCTTTCAGGACTTTAAAAAAAAGAAATATGCAGAGAATACGATTAAAATAAAATAATACATATTTTTTTTATAAATTCTCTGTTGCTCAATTATATTAATTACAGCTCTAAAAAGTATTTAGTATTTTTTCTTGCCCTTGTTTGGACTATGTAAGCTGTCCAAAACCACTTCAAAATATATAGGTATCTGTCCCAAATGTATTCAAATGAATTAATACAAGTATATTAATTAAGGCAAAAGAGAATGCTGCTCTGCATTTGTCAACCGTAGTCATCACATGTTTGGAATGTCCACTTAACTTCTTGAACCTAGTACAGTGCAACAAGAAAAAATGCACGTGCGGCGCTCACAACAAGGAAGAAGAAATCCTGCAAATGTTTCAAGTGTGTGCTGCCGGTACCTGCTTTCATGGAAGAAATACATTGTAAAAAAAACATTTGAACATCTCACGCATTCAACATCTGTAGCATCCCGAAAAGCAATAATCAATTGTGCACTTCTCCATTCACTACTTAATTAACTACTGACTTACGGTATCTTTTATAAAGCGTTCGAGGTGTGTACTTATGAATGCTCACACCTCTACTTCTCGTGACTGAACCCTCCATACCCCGGCAACTAATACATGTTTTTTAGGTTGAAACAAACCCCCTATTGTTAATTCATATTTCACTTTTTTTAAGGGTTTTTTCAACCGAGAAATAAAGATCTTATGTAATTCTAAATGTAAAAGTATCCACCAGTCAGCTCTATTGAAAGATAACTTGTTTTGGTTCTTATTAGTTTAAATGATGTATTCATTCGCAAAATCAGAACTCATTGAAAATATGCATTGAACATTTGCTTTACAACTAATTATAACATATGAACTCTGCCCACTACAGTTATTTGGCCTAAATCTCAACACTAACAGGGTAATTCATGGAAATTCGCACAAAAGTGTGGCACACGGCTGGCGCACAGCGTGCCCGTGCGAATGTCTGCGCCAGCCGCGTGCGATAAAATCATTTTCCGCCCACAGCGTATTCATGGATTCTCGCCTCCAAAAGCAGACGTGGCGCAGAGTGGCGTAGCGACCCTGCAGCAGCGCCAGTTACGCCCCCAAGAACGCCCTCGCGCAAGGAAAAGCCATCAAGATCGCAAAACCATCGCAAAGGGCTGCGCCAACCCTGTACCAGTTTACCGGACTGGCAAACAGCAAACGCAAAGCGGGGAACGTGTATTACGGTTTTCGGGAACACGCGTGCGCGAGAAGTTCCACACGCGATCTGGCCTGGGGGAGCGTGTGCGTGTATTTCAGAGGTGCGTGAGAAGTTTCACACGCGAACAGGCTGGGTGCGTGCATTTCAGGGGTGCGCAAGAAGTACCACACACGATTAGCCTGGGCGCGTGTATTTCAGAGGTGCGCGAGAAGTTCCACACGCGATCGGGCCTGGGGGAGTGTGTGCGTGTATTTCAGGGGTGCGCGAGAAGTATTACACGCGAATGGCCTGGGTGCGTGTATTTCAGGGGTGCGTGAGAAGTTCCACACGCGATTGGCCTGGGTGCGTGTATTCCAGAGGTGCGCGAGAAGTTCCACATGCGATCGGGCCTGGGGGAGCGTGTGCGTGTATTACAGGGGTGCGCGAGAAGTTCCACACGCGATTGGCCTGGGCGTGTGTATTTCAGAGGTGCGCGAGAAATTCCACACGCGATCGGGCCTGGGGGAGCATGTGCGTGTATTTCAGGGGAGCGCGAGAAGTTCCACACGCGATCGGGCGTGGGGGAGCGTGTGCGTGTATTTCAGAGGTGCGCGAGAAGTTCCACACGCGATTGGCCTGGGCGCGTGTATTTCAGAGGTGCGCGAGAAGTTTCACACGCGATCGGGCCTGGGGGAGCGTGTGCGTGTATTTCAGGGGTGCACGAGAAGTTTCACACGCGATTGGCCTGGGCGCGTGTATTTCAGAGGTGCGCGAGAAGTTTCACCCGCGATCGGGCCTGGGGGAGCGTGTGCGTGTATTTCAGGGGTGCGCGATAAGTTTCACACGCGATTGGCCTGGGCGCGTGTATTTCAGAGGTGCGCGAGAAGTTCCACACGCGATCGGACCTGGGGGAGCGTGTGCGTGTATTTCAGGGGTGCGCGAGAAGTTCCACACGCGATCGGGCCTGGGGGAGCGTGTGCGTGTATTTCAGAGGTGCGCGAGAAGTTCCACCACGATTGGCCTGGGCGCGTGTATTTGAGAGATGCGCAAGAAGTTCCACACGCGATCGGGCCTGGGGGAGCGTGTGCGTGTATTTCAGGGGTGCGCGAGAAGTTCCAGACGCGATTGGCCTGGGCGCGTGTATTCCAGAGGTGCGCGAGAATTTTCACATGCAATTTCAGCAGGGTACGTTTATTTCAGGGGTGCGCAAGAATTTTCACATGTGATTTTAGGAGGGTACGTGTATTTCAGGGGTGCGCGAGAATTTTCACATGCGATTTCAGCAGGGTACGTGTATTTCAGGGGTGCTCGAGAATTTTCACACGTGATTTCAGCAGGGTACGTGTATTTCAGGGGTGCGCGAGAATTTTCACACGTGATTTCAGCAGGGTACGTGTATCTCAGGGGTGCGCGAGAATTTTCACACGCAATTTCAGCAGGGTACGTGTATTTCAGGGGTGCGCGAGAATTTTCACACGCGATTTCAGCAAGGTACGTGTATTTCAGGGGTGCCGGGGAGTCCTACATGTGATTTGGCAGTGTGGGTCCTCCCAGGTGTTCCCTGTACACCCTCCACGGCCCCTGCAGGCAGCCCACACCACAGGGGACTACCCTGCATCCCTGGTCATGTCCCGCAGGCAGCCCACCCAACATGGGCATGCCCCCCAGCAAAGGCACATGTCTCCGTGCACTACTGATCACCAACTCATGTCCCCTTCCACCCCCACCCCCAGCATTGCGGGGCACCTGCCAGCAGGCCCCCACTCATGTCCCACTCATGTCCCCTTGCACCCCCACCCCCCAGCATTGCGGGGCACCTGCCAGCAGGCCCCCCACTCATGTCCCACTCATGTCCCCCTGCACCTCCACCCCCCAGCATTGCGAGGCACCTGCCAGCAGGCCCCCACTCATGTCCCACTCATGTCCCCCTGCACCCCCACCCCCCAGCATTGCGGGGCACCTGCCAGCAGGCCCCCACTCATGTCCCACTTATGTCCCCCTGCACCCCCACCCCACAGCATTGCGGGGCACCTGCCAGCAGGCCCCCACTCATGTCCCACTCATGTCCCCCTGCACCCCCACCCCCCAGCATTGCGGGGCACCTGCCAGCAGGCCCCCACTCATGTCCCACTCATGTCCCCTTGCACCCCCACCCCCCAGCATTGCGGGGCACCTGCCAGCAGGCCCCCACTCATGTCCCACTCATGTCCCCCTGCACCCCCACCCCCCAGCATTGCGGGGCACCTGCCAGCAGGCCCCCAATCATGTCCCCCTCATGTCCCCCTGCACCCCCACCCCCCAGCATTGCGGGGCACCTGCCAGCAGGCCCCCACTCATGTCCCCCTCATGTCCCCCTGCACCCCCACCCCCAGCATTGCGGGGCACCTGCCAGCAGGCCCCCACACATGTCCCCCAGCCAATATGTCATCACAATCTAGATCCCTTGCCCTTATGGTCAGCCTCCAAATGCCAAACACCCACCCGAGTATTGCATCCACCCACTTAGAAATGGCAATGACATGATAGAACCCCAATTGCAGGTTTGGAAATGAACCGATGGCCCTCACATACACCCAATGGGTGTCAGTGAATGTCAAAACCCATATCATGATATGCATGATACCAATGAGATGATACTACACCTTGAAGTTTGGTGAAAAAAATGTATTAAAAACAGCATAAATGGAATTAAAAATAAACAAATGACAATGGGAATCAAAAACCAAAAGCAGCATGTCCGTAAAATAATGAAAAACGACAAATCATAATCCAAAGGAAAGGTGTCCAAAATCACAGTTCAAGAAAGTAAATCCAAGGTAAAAACAAAACCGAAAACCATTGCTCCATGGGTAAATGCAAAAAAAAAAAAAAATCCAACAGTCAACTATATACAGATGAACAAACCAGGGTCCATGATCCCAACTGAAGAAATGAAACCTACATAAAAATACTACCTAATAAAAAAAAACTATATACAAAAATGTGGCCCATTGTCCAAAAGGTCCAAAATAAATAAAAAAGCAAAGGAAACCTAACACTAACTACATAACTATTTACAAGGGCAGCGGGCTAGTCCGACGGCTCACTGGTTGTTGTCATGGGCCAGGGCATCATCGAACTCCTGTTCAATGGCTTGGAGGCGGGCATGTTCCCTGGCTCCGAGGTCCCGCAGGGATAATGCAGTGTCCAGCTCCAACTCCCTGCGAAGACCCTCGAGGCACTCAGCCCGCCTCAGCACCCTCCGCATGGAGTTCTCCGCCCTGACCATTGTGAGCCATTCCTCCTCTGCCTGCTGCCGCTCCGCACCTATATGCTGGCCCAACCGCTCCCACACGGAAGCCACTCCCATTCCAGGGTTCTCCTGCCCTCCGGCCGATGCCTGCACCCCTGATGTTGATGGCCCCGAGCCATGATGCCTCCCATGTCGAGCCTGCCGCTGCCTCTGACGCAACTGCCTGTGCCAGCACGACGGCATCCAGGCTGATGGAATCCACTAACGCCGTCGTGCCCGTGCCATGCCCGATGATGCCGTCACATCCTCCATCTGCTGGGGTCCAGTTGCTGGTGTGTCCACCCCTGCTGGACCTCCGACTCCCGACTGTGGCAGGGATGGGATCCCCACCGAGGTGGCTGCATTGGTCGGGGCAGGTCCACAGGGGGCCCTGGTGGCATCTGGGCCGGAAGACGGCATGGAGTACGACTGGCGCATAGCCTCCACAGAGGAGGAGAGGGTCGCCAGAGTGCCCGACACATGTACGAGACCCCCGACCATGACCGCTCCCAAATGGGCCACATTGCCACGGTGCTCTTCGTGATGACGTGCATGCTCCCCCCAGGAAGCATGCACCTCATCACGAATGACAGCCGTGCGCAACGCGACACCAATCAGGACCTTCTCCATACGGCCAGGGGTCCCCTCGTCCGCAGGTGGAGGGGAGTCAGATGACATGGACATCCCCCCTACCTGCGGACGGGCCTGGGATGGGGCATCCCTGCTGGTGCATGGTGGTGCAGTCACAGTGTCAAGGACAGTGACATGCACAGGCACCTCCACGGCGACCTGTGCTGCCTCCTGCCCCTGCCCCTGGACTGCACCACTTGCACCAGCAGGGATGCCCCCACCAGGCCCCATGTGCGGCTCAGTAGCGGCCTCCTCCTCCTCTGTGGAAACCACCAACCTGGATGGCTCCACACCGTCTTCCGCCATTGCAAGCCCCTGTGGGGGCTCACCCACCCCTTCCGCTGCAGCCGTGGGGGCATCCCCGCCGCTTAGCTCCACAGCGCCGTCTCCGTACTCTTCTTCACTTTGCGCTGTGTAGAGGGAGACATAGAACACAAGCATCAGGGTACTGTACAATGTTCCCCTAGACAGGAAGCAACAGCAGATGAGTGGCACTGTCAAAGATCACTTCCATCATGTCCCTCCACAACACATGGGTCAGTGCAGGCACCAGCATTGCGAGGCACCTGCCAGCAGGCCCCCACTCATGTCCCACTCATGTCCCCCTGCACCCCCACCCCCCAGCATTGCGGGGCACCTGCCAGCAGGCCCCCACTCATGTCCCACTCATGTCCCCCTGCACCCCCACCCCACAGCATTGCGGGGCACCTGCCAGCAGGCCCCCACTCATGTCCCACTCATGTCCCCCTGCACCCCCACCCCCCAGCATTGCGGGGCACCTGCCAGCAGGCCCCCACTCATGTCCCACTCATGTCCCCTTGCACCCCCACCCCCCAGCATTGCGGGGCACCTGCCAGCAGGCCCCCACTCATGTCCCACTCATGTCCCCCTGCACCCCCACCCCCCAGCATTGCGGGGCACCTGCCAGCAGGCCCCCAATCATGTCCCACTCATGTCCCCCTGCACCCCCACCCCCCAGCATTGCGGGGCACCTGCCAGCAGGCCCCCACTCATGTCCCCCTCATGTCCCCCTGCACCCCCACCCCTAGCATTGCGGGGCACCTGCCAGCAGGCCCCCACACATGTCCCCCAGCCAATATGTCATCACAATCTAGATCCCTTGCCCTTATGGTCAGCCTCCAAATGCCAAACACCCACCCGAGTATTGCATCCACCCACTTAGAAATGGCAATGACATGATAGAACCCCAATTGCAGGTTTGGAAATGAACCGATGGCCCTCACATACACCCAATGGGTGTCAGTGAATGTCAAAACCCATATCATGATATGCATAATACCAATGAGATGATACTACACCTTGAAGTTTGGTGAAAAAAATGTATTAAAAACAGCATAAATGGAATTAAAAATAAACAAATGACAATGGGAATCAAAAACCAAAAGCAGCATGTCCGTAAAATAATGAAAAACGACAAATCATAATCCAAAGGAAAGGTGTCCAAAATCACAGTTCAAGAAAGTAAATCCAAGGTAAAAACAAAACCGAAAACCATTGCTCCATGGGTAAATGCAAAAAAAAAAAAAAATCCAACAGTCAACTATATACAGATGAACAAACCAGGGTCCATGATCCCAACTGAAGAAATGAAAACTACATAAAAATACTACCTAATAAAAAAAAACTATATACAAAAATGTGGCCCATTGTCCAAAAGGTCCAAAATAAATAAAAAAGCAAAGGAAACCTAACACTAACTACATAACTATTTACAAGGGCAGCGGGCTAGTCCGACGGCTCACTGGTTGTTGTCATGGGCCAGGGCATCATCGAACTCCTGTTCAATGGCTTGGAGGCGGGCATGTTCCCTGGCTCCGAGGTCCCGCAGGGATAATGCAGTGTCCAGCTCCAACTCCCTGCGAAGACCCTCGAGGCACTCAGCCCGCCTCAGCACCCTCCGCATGGAGTTCTCCGCCCTGACCATTGTGAGCCATTCCTCCTCTGCCTGCTGCCGCTCCGCACCTATATGCTGGCCCAACCGCTCCCACACGGAAGCCACTCCCATTCCAGGGTTCTCCTGCCCTCCGGCCGATGCCTGCACCCCTGATGTTGATGGCCCCGAGCCATGATGCCTCCCATGTCGAGCCTGCCGCTGCCTCTGACGCAACTGCCTGTGCCAGCACGACGGCATCCAGGCTGATGGAATCCACTAACGCCGTCGTGCCCGTGCCATGCCCGATGATGCCGTCACATCCTCCATCTGCTGGGGTCCAGTTGCTGGTGTGTCCACCCCTGCTGGACCTCCGACTCCCGACTGTGGCAGGGATGGGATCCCCACCGAGGTGGCTGCATTGGTCGGGGCAGGTCCACAGGGGGCCCTGGTGGCATCTGGGCCGGAAGACGGCATGGAGTACGACTGGCGCATACCCTCCACAGAGGAGGAGAGGGTCGCCAGAGTGCCCGACACATGTACGAGACCCCCGACCATGACCGCTCCCAAATTGGCCACATTGCCACGGTGCTCTTCGTGATGACGTGCATGCTCCCCCCAGGAAGCATGCACCTCATCACGAATGACAGCCGTGCGCAATGCGACACCAATCAGGACCTTCTCCATACGGCTAGGGGTCCCCTCGTCCGCAGGTGGAGGGGAGTCAGATGACATGGACATCCCCCCTACCTGCGGACGGGCCTGGGATGGGGCATCCCTGCTGGTGCATGGTGGTGCAGTCACAGTGTCAAGGACAGTGACATGCACAGGCACCTCCACGGCGACCTGTGCTGCCTCCTGCCCCTGCCCCTGGACTGCACCACTTGCACCAGCAGGGATGCCCCCACCAGGCCCCATGTGCGGCTCAGTAGCGGCCTCCTCCTCCTCTGTGGAAACCACCAACCTGGATGGCTCCACACCGTCTTCCGCCATTGCAAGCCCCTGTGGGGGCTCACCCACCCCTTCCGCTGCAGCCGTGGGGGCATCCCCGCCGCTTAGCTCCACAGCGCCGTCTCCGTACTCTTCTTCACTTTGCGCTGTGTAGAGGGAGACATAGAACACAAGCATCAGGGTACTGTACAATGGTCCCCTAGACAGGAAGCAACAGCAGATGAGTGGCACTGTCAAAGATCACTTCCATCATGTCCCTCCACAACACATGGGTCAGTGCAGGCAAAACACATGCAGTAACAGGCATGGCGCATGCTATGGACATAAGCAAACATGTCCAAGGGAGTCTTGAAGCATACAATGTTGATTTTGGACTCACATGCATCATGGGTCATGCCTATCACATGCACACACTTTAACGTACTTTCATCCATCTGGACTCGTACACCCCAGACACAGTGGATGCAAGGATAACTAGGCTGCATCAGTGATTCTGAACATTGTCACAGACATGTGTCATGCATCCATGGCATTCACAAGTCACAGACACGCAGGCCAGAAACACAGACATGGACACCATACATGTACATGGCATCAGCACACATCCCTCACCCCCACCCATGTCCAGGAACAGAGACTGGCATGCTCTCATGTGTCCATTCCGCATAGGGCTCCCCATGTTGCATTTAAACACATACACCAAACGTGTGCTTCACATATTACTGGTCTCACATGCATGACCATGATGTCCCTGCACACACACACACGTGTACATGGCCTATGTCACACATACAGGCAAGTATCAGACAACCAGCACACTGCAACATGCCCTGTCTCACACAGCAATGCTTGGCCACTTACCGCTCGACTCCAGACGGGTCTGCCTCTCAAGGATCTGGGCATGGAGCGCTGGGCGTACGCGTTCCAGGACCCTCAGCTGGATGGTACTCATGCTGCCCCAGCCCCCCTCCACGAGGCGCCGGGCCTTTATGAGGGTCCTGGACCCTAAATCCTCCCAGCGCTTCTTGACTTGCTTGATGTTGCGGGTTGCCACCCCCTCCGCGTTGATGGCAACCACAAAGTCGTCGCAGATCCTGTCCCGTCCTTCCTTGTCGGCGCGTGGTGATCCGAAGAGGGCATCATAATGCCCCAGGACAAGCTCCACCAGGACACCAACTTCCTTCTGACTGAAGCTGGTGGCCCTCTGCCCCTCTGGCTGGGGGTCGCCAGTGGTCTCGGATAGTGTTTGCCCGACATGGCGACCCCCGAGGCAGGTGTGTGTGGGCAACTAGGTCCTGGGGCTGGGCTGTGGAGCAATGGTATCCCAGCAACTGGACCCCTGCAGATGGCTGATGTGCAGGCACCAAATGGCAGGGCACGGTGGCAGCAGGCAGGCAGGCAGCAGCAGATGGCTCGTGGGAGGCTGCTCGGGGCTCTGGGGGGCAGTAATTTGGACCTTTTGGGCAGGAGCGTGGTCTTCCATGTGCTTACGCGTGGCCAGCTTGATACGGAGTGATTTGGCACGTGAAAATTCTGCACGTCAGCGTGTAAATCGAGGAAAGGCCCTTAGCGCGTAAGCACGTCAGCACGCATACGCGATTCCATTGGACCAAAGGCCCTTAGCGCGAATGTCTGTGACGTATTGCGCACGGGCGTTGCTTTTCGTGGGGTGCGGTGCGTGTGTTTTGCAGGCGTTGGGGTTCACACGCTATTACTTCACAGCCGGTGGGTGTTGGCTACGCGTTCTTCTACACGCAAGGCAGACGGTGAGTGGTACCCTGCTCCCCCAGGCCCGATCGCGTGTAAAACCACCCGCGAGCCCCTGAAATACATGTACCCTGGTCCCCCAGGCCCGATCGCCTGTAAAACCACCCACGAGCCCCTGAAATACACGTACCCCGCTCCCCCAGGCCCGATCGTGTGTAAAAACAGCCGCGAGCCCCTGAAATACACGTACCCCGCTCCTCCAGGCCCGATCGCGTGTAAAAACTCCCGCGAGCCCCTGAAATACACGCGCCCAGGCCAATCGCGTGTGAAACTTCTCGCGCACCTCTGAAATACACGCACCCAGGCCAATCGCGTGTGAAACTTCTCGCGCACCCCTGAAATACACGCACACGCTCCCCCAGGCCTGATCGCGTGTGGAACTTCTCGCGCACCTCTGAAATACACGCACACGCTCCCCCAGGCCCGATCGCGTGTGGAACTTCTTGCGCACCCCTGAAATAACCGCACACGCTCCCCCAGGCCCGATCGCGTGTGAAACTTCTCGCGCACCTATGAATTACACGCGCCCAGGCCAATCGCGTGTGAAACTTCTCGCGCACCTCTGAAATACATGCGGCCAGGCCAATCGCGTGTGGAACTTCTCGCGCACCTCTGAAATACACGCACACGCTCCCCCAGGCCCGATCGCGTGAGGAACTTCTCGCGGACCCCTGAAATACACGCACACGCTCCCCCAGGCCCGATCGCGTGTAAAAACACCCGCAAGCCCCTGAAATACACGTACCCCGCTCCTCCAGGCCCGATCGCGTGTAAAAACACCCGCGAGCCCCTGAAATACACGCGCCCAGGCCAATCGCGTGTGAAACTTCTCGCGCACCTCTGAAATACACGCACCCAGGCCAATCGCGTGTGAAACTTCTCGCGGACCCCTGAAATACACGCACACGCTCCCCCAGGCCCGATCGCGTGTGAAACTTCTCGCGCACCTCTGAAATACACGCGCCAAGGCCAATCACGTGTGAAACTTCTCGCGCACCGCTGAAATACACGCACACGCTCCCCCAGGCCCGATCGCGTGTGGAACTTCTCGCGCACCCCTGAAATACACGCACACGCTCCCCCAGGCCCGATCGCGTGTGAAACTTCTCGTGCACCTCTGAAATACACGCGCCCAGGCCAATCGCGTGTGAAACTTCTCGCGCACCTATGAAATACATGCACACGCTCCCCCAGGCACGATCGCGTGTGGAACTTCTCGCGCACCCCTGAAATACATGCACACGCTCCCCCAGACCCGATCGTGTGTGAAACTTCTTGCGCACATCTGAAATACACGCGCCCAGGCCAATCGCGTGTGAAACTTCTCGCGCACCTCTGGAATACACGCACATGCTCCCCCAGGCCCGATCGCGTGTGGAACTTCTCGCGCACCCCTGAAATACACGCACACGCTCCCCCAGGCCCGATCACGTGTGAAACTTCTCGCGCACCTCTGAAATACACGCGCCCAGGCCAATCGCATGTGAAACTTCTCGCGCACCTCTGGAATACACGCACACGCTCCGCCAGGCCCGATCGTGTGTGGAACTTCTCGCGCACCCATGAAATACATGCACACGCTCCCCCAGGCCCGATCGCGTGTGAAACTTCTCGCGCACCTCTGAAATACACGCACACGCTCCCCCAGGCCCGATCGCGTGTGGAACTTCTCGCACATCCCTGAAATGCACGCACACGCTCCCCCAGGCCCGATCGCGTGTGGAACTTCTCGCGCACCCCTGAAATACACGCACACGCTCCCCCAGGCCCGATCGCGTGTGGAACTTCTCACGCGTGTAGAACTTTGGCGCACATTTTTTGCCTGCGCAGGGACGCTACCGCCTGCTTTTGTGTGGCGGACATGTATGGGCCTGTGCGCGTCTTTGGCTGTGCGCTGTTTTTCCCTATTCCATTCCATGAATAGGTGTTGTAGGCGAGCGTGTGGGCGTTCCGCGCACTTGCCTCCTGTACTTCCCCCGTGACGCCCACATTTTCACGAGTTGTTCCCCATTCTGCATGTAACGCCCCGTGTTACGCCTACTTTTGTTATGTGCGCCGCGCTATGTGCGATTTTGCTGTGGCCTTATCGCACGGCGTTCGATGACCTGTGCGCCAGCGTGTGCCAGCGTGCGCCAGCGTGCGCCAGCGTGCGACGCGCACTTTTTCAGCGCTCATCCCACACTTGCACTGCGATTTTCGCTCTTTCACTGCGAATCACACGTTTTCGCACGCTTGCGCCGAAATTTTCGGCACACATTAATTCCATGAATCGGCCTGTAACTGTGATTTCTAATTTGACAACTGTCCAAACCTTTTCTTTGGATGCAGTTCATCAAAACATTACGATCTGCGCACGCTGTTCAGACAGCCAACAACGTTTTCTTTTTTTATTTATTTTTATCATGGAACGTCTCTTTTTTAATTCAAGTTATTTACATCCAATTCTGCTGACTGGCACTCCCTCGTGGGACCCTCCACATTTTCAAAGTGAATGATTTCCCTGTGTACGCTGACTGTTCCTCAGCCAGCCTCTTAGTACTTTCGGAGTCCTTGGCTGCTTCTCTTGTTTAGAGGGTTTGATAATTCTCCATTACAGCAGCGCCCCATTTTCTTAGAACACACGTAGCTTCTGTACCACCTGGCTAATGGTACTACCTCCAGGCCACTTAACTCTGTCTTTTTCTCTCTCTTTTCCTTTATACCTCTTGTTCTCAGCTCCTTGGGGCTCTTCTGTTTCGGTATTTTTCTCTGCTTTTCTCTTGTCTTCAACTTTTCTTTTTTTCTCAGCTCCTTGGGGCTGCTGCTCTTCTGTTATTTCCCCCTTGTTTTCGCTTGTTCTTGATACTCTCTCTTCTCTCCACGTTTCTCTTTTTCTCAGCACATTGTGGCTGCTGTTCTTATTTCTCCTCTCTTTTTTCTCTCTCTGTTTTTTCTCCTTCTTTATACTGAATTCAGCGTTGCTATATTTACAGACCAGTCAATTCAACGCTTCACGATGTCACCGAGTGACATCATGATGTCTATTTGATCACTCAATTTAATACAATGGTGCTTGTTACCTAGGTTTTGAACTCCCTATTCTTCAATGTTTCACTTCTTGCATGTTACCGTACTACGCAAAGTAATTTTTATGTTGCAACTTCATGAACTCCATTAAACGCTGCACATTCTAAAATCATTTCTGATTGCCTGCAAAATAGAACCCTTGATGTGGCTAAGAGAGTCATGTGCTGGTTTCAGAGCCTTAGTGCTATGTTTCTAGAGAATGCTTCCATTTTGAATAGTTAGTCCCCTCCCCCCAAAAGCACAGTCCCTTGGTTAGTAATGGATTAGTCAGTTGAGAGCGCAGATGCATTTCATGGTCATGTTTTTACAAGACAGAGGAGCTTAATTACTGAAATCATGCGTTGCTCCAATTATGTTGACAGGTGATACCACCAAACTCATAATCGGGCCCCCAGTGTTTAATCATGTATTTTCCATTCTCATTGAAGGCTGCATTACACAAGTGTCACTGCAAGATTAGCAACACAGCAGAATGGAGATAAAGATGAGGAAACTGCACTCAGAAAATGTCGTTTTTGACATCCTTTTTGCACCATTGGAGGTGGCATTCAAGGCAAATCGAAAGTAGAAGAGAGTTTTGCTGCTTACTGCCCAGCTATGATAAGGGCCTTCTTCCCTTTGTCTTCTTCTTGACATTTGGGACAAGTAAAATTCCAGCATCAGAGAAGCACAGTGCTACCGCACGAGATGCGAGGCTAGTTTGGCAACATGGAATTCTGGTTAGCATGCTTCTAGTGTTTTCGTTACAGGGTGCACAACCTTAAATTGAATTATGTTTGTGATGTGATGCCAACATAGGATTGATAAGGCCAAGGAGATGTTTCTCTTAGGTCATGGTAAAGTAAGAGTCTGGCACCTGCAACTTAAGCTGTTACACAATGCACATTTGTGGATTTGTATTGAGGATGGACCACAGCACTCATAGATATTACCTAAGTATTCCCCTGTAGAAATGGTTCCCATGAGAGAGGATTTGTATATGTGCATTTTATTTGTTTGTATACATGTATTGACAGTGACAAGTGGTTTGCCCTGAAGCACTAAGTCATGATATAGTAGTTCATACATAAACAGGATGCAGGTGGGGAATGAGCTGAAACATTTCATAGAGACAGCAATATATGGGCATTAAATACATCTTCAATAATTACAATATGTCCACACATAAACAGATCCACAATCCAGTGACCATGATATGTGTGGATAATTGCGGCTATAGTAGCAAAGTAGGCAGAGATATGTACGGGTTTAACCAACGTAGGCTGTGTTTAACTAAGAATTTGCTGTGATTTCCTTTGGAAGGTTAGAAGTGTAACAACTGAATGTAGATCACAATAAGCTAAACACATGAGACCAATTGCGACATAACAATTTGAATTCCTTTCATTGTTATACTGAGGAACACGCCTGGACGAAATTGTGTGGACATAAACTTAACAAACCTAAATATTGTCAATTTCTGACAAATTGAGTGTTCGGCCTGTTTTCATTGGTTGGGCAAAGTGTATCAGGTGCTTTTTGTTTAAATAGTATATATATGGCATGCATGGTTTGATTTCAGGATCAATTTTCGTAGGTAAAGTTAGGGAAAGGAGGTTGCTAGAGCAGTTGACTGAATAGCCCTTAATTGATGGAGAGGTCTGAAATGAATATGATTTATTTGGGGAAGATGTAGAACATTGAATTAGGTCCCAACCAAGAGGCAGTTGGAGAACTGAAGTAGCATTTATTTGAGAGCTAGAAAATGAAAATAGGATTGAACTGTGGGGGATGTAAGAACATTGAAATAGGTTTTCCATCTTTTATCTCACTATTACTCCCACTACTAAATGTCAGTGACCACCTTGCATGGCATAAACACCAGAGGCATTTCCTGTCAGTGTGAAAAGAACATCACATAACTCTATGGAATCAGGCAAATAATATATTCAATGGCTACACATCACTATTTCCTCTGTTAGTGGTGAGACCAAACACTTATTTGAAGTTGTGAATAACAAATATTACAATTCTTTAAAGTGAAGAGAGTGCGTTCAGTGACTGAGCCCTGCATTGTTATCTTTTTGCTAGATCAAATACTATTCGCAGAGAAAAAGATTTACATTTCTTGGTAAGCAGAAGGAGATTGCATGCATTGGCTGTACAGCAGTGTACCATCTTTAAGTGGCCTGCACAAACTGCAAATAAAGCATCTTAGAATTCTTTTTTTCAATTAGAGTTAATTCAGTGGCTGTAACTGGTCATGTCTTTTCTATGCCAGTCTGATCATGAACTGCAGAGAAAAAGTGTTTACATTTTTGGTTGGCAGGATGAGATTGTATTCAGGGACTCTAAGAGACCATGTTACTTCATTACTTGGTAGGAGAGAATTCCAGAAAATAACTTTGATGCAAAAGATAAAGTACATGATATTTTCTGCCTGATTCATGGAATTATTTGCGTGAAAAACGCGAATTTGCTCGCCTTTCTGCAAGAAAATCCCCACACTTCAAACAGGGATTTTCGGGCAGAAAGGCACGCAAATCTGCATTTTTCACGCAAATAATTCCATGAAGGAAAAGATTACTTAATAAGTTGTAGGCAGTTTATACATTATAATCAGTCACTGTAAATCAGTGTGCCTTCCTTTAGTGGCCAGAATAAATACATGTATCTTTTGAAGTTTCAAATAAAACACCATAGAATTTCTTAAAGGCAAGAAAGTGAGTAGTCAATCTTCTGCTGGCCACATCAAACAGTTGCAGGGGGATGTCTCACTTTGCTTGTTATGCAAGAGGAGATCACATTAAGTGGTTGCAAATCAGTGTGCCATCAATTAGTGGTAGGTACACCTACTTGTAACAAGTTTCAATGTGGTGAATAACAAGTATTAGAATTATTTTTGTCAAGAGTGTGAATTCAGAGAAAGATGATCATTTTAATCGGAAATACAAGCCATTAAGAGTCAGAAACAGCAACATTAAAAAACCCAACCACAACTTTTCACAACAGGTAGTAATAAAATACAACCTAAAATAAAATCAAATACAATACAGATATCAAACACACATCTTATTTCACGAGCAATCTGTTTCTATAAACACCATATAAGGCCCCCATAATAAAATGAGCTGTGTCAAATTAAAATTACTCATCTTCACTATGCATAAAAAAGTCATAGCATCCGCACGTGTCCATAATTGCTTCTTGATGTGGTGAGCCCATGGCCACTTTTTTCTTAATTTAATCAGGAATTTACAGTCCATTAGGGAATGCACCCCAAACCATACAGACAAACCTTTTCCAAACTCAACCATGGTGCCCTTGTTCTAAGCAGGAGCACATTTAGACTGGACATTAGGATATGTCTGCGGCAGTCGGTAGCATTAATCTTAGTTATAACAGGGGCAGAACCAGCCCATTTGGGTATGGGAGTATAATATTTTAGTGAGGGCAATGTCATACTTCTCACCTGGAGAGCATCAAATTCCAGCTCTGCAGCTCGCTCTTTAAAGAGATACCAGCGCTGGCTGCGAGTTAAATCACCAACTGCCAATAAGTCCCTCAGCCTTCATCCTTTCAACAGGTTGATTCCGCTGCTAGACCAACACTTTTGATCTTGACCATGCATCTCCCAATCCAATCATAATATTTTGGTTTAAAGGGGCATTAATTTTGACATTCTAAAAACCTCAGCTGAACTTGCAGGGATACACTGGCGGGCTCCAACTCAAGTCTCAAAGCATCCCACATGGCTCTAGATTGATGACCTGTAATCCTCTGCAGATGAGAGTTTAACAGTGTATCTAAGCACCCACAAGGAGTCAACAGTGTATCTAAGCACCCACAAGGAGCTGGCCCCATACCTCCATAGAGGGCTGCTGAATTAATGTTTGACCCTAAAACCTGCAAACATTTATCCAAGCGTTTGCCACCAATTTAGAAGCCCCCACAGTCGCTCAGTTAGCCACCACATTTATGTGACCTCTTCAGCATCCCCTTTTTGGGAACATCAATCCCAGGTCTTTGTATTCATCCATCACTTCAATGGGTGAGTTATTCAGAGCCCATTTAAATGATTGTTTCCCTTTACCAAAAACTAGTTTCTTAGTTCTAAGGAGATTCAATTTGAGCCCGTGCTCTGAGAAATAATTATAAGAATACTCTAGACTTTGCTGTATTACATCTAAGAGTGCCGTATCATCAGTGTATAATAAAGCACCGAATTCCACACCATTTAAAAGAGGGGGAATCAAACCTTGAGCCATTGCATGAGGGTGACAATCATAAAGAAGTATAGAAAATGAAAGTGGGGCAAGAGGACAGCCTTGCTTTACCCCAACATTAATCATAACATCTCCTGAGGATTTATGGTTAGCAGTGCACCTGACCCTAGCTTATGATGATATGATATTTTATGTATATCGCGCTCGTACACAAGTGTTTCAGAGCACAACAAGGCAAGGGAGGGGAACAGGGGAGAACAACAACGATCTTACAAGATCCAGTGACATTGAGAACGTGCAAGTTCATGAGAAAGGGAGAGGAGAAGACTGCATGGAAGCGGGGAGAAGTGGAAAGTGCAGAGCAGAGTAGAAACAGAATAAATAATAATAAATAAATAAATTAATACATAAAATAATAACAGCAATAAACGGTAGTAATGCAGCCAGCAAGTGGCAAGTGCTGTGTTTAAGGCAGCAGACAGGGTATGTCTGATAAGTGCAGAAAGAAAATAAAGGGGGTGGGGAACTGTATGGGTACAGATACAGACCCAAGTGCAAGGGGTGGCCCATAGGCAGTGCAAGAGGGTGGTAGGGTGAGCAGGTACCTGGGCCCGGAGAACAGAGGGTGGCCAGGTTCACAGTGCTGAGAGAGAAACCGGTCAGCAGGGGAGAGAGGAGGCGAAGGCAGAAGCAAATTTGACGGTCTTCAGGTGCTTCCCAGAATCAGAGATGGTTCTCAAGTTTCAGAGTTGCAGGGAGGCTGTTCCAAAGGGAGGCCCTAGCTGAAGACAGATCTACCCCCAGGTTGTTTCTTTGAAAAACGAAGGTATTTTGAACCCAGGCCCCAGAAAGCCTTGTGGACAATGCATAGGGTTTTGAATTTAATCCTTGCATCCACTGGGAGCCAATGAAGGGATTTCAGAGCTGGAGAGATACGATCCCAGAGCTTGAGGCCAAGGACAAGTCTTGCAGTCCTGTTCTGGATTAGTTGTAAAGGGTGGAGAGTAGAGGCATGAAGATTTAGAAAGAGGCTGTTGCAATAGTCCAACCTGGAGAGAACCAGAGCTTAGGAGACAATGAGCTTCTGAGGGAAGGAGAGGAAAGGCAGAGTACCTCTGAGGAGGTGCAGTAGGAAGTTTGTCTTTTTAGAGACATCAGAGATGTGGGCAGAAATGAAAAGTGTGGAGTCAAAGATGACCCTGAGGTTTTTAGCCGTACAGGTAGGGGTAGCAGGAGGGCCAAGGGAGGCTGGCCAGAGAATGAGGTGAAAGGATGGTGAAGGTGTAACAATGAGGAGGAACCCAGTCGAGTTAGCATTTAGTCAAATATCTTTGGCAGCAAACCAATCTTGAATGGCAGCAATCAGAGATGAAAGAGGGAGAGGAGGTGGCCGAGGGCAGCCTGAAAATGAGTTGACTGTCATCAGCGTAGCACTGTTAATTTGAGCGGAAAATGGCAATGCAGTGGGCAAGAGTTGCCAGGCATTGGTTGAAAAGCCATGGCGAGAGGTTAGACTCCTGGGGAACACCAGAGGTAGAAAGGGTGATAGATGATAGGAAGGACCCAAGTTGGACTTGGGAGGGTCGGTCAGAGAGGAAAGAGGTCAGCCAGGCAAGAGCCTGATCGGTGATACCCAGGTTATCATGGAGACGGTTGAGCAGGGTGATATGGTTGACCGCATTGAAGACAGAAGAGAGATTGAGTAAGATGAGGACAGAGGGAATGTTAGAGTCAAGGTTGGAGAGCAGATGTTCACACAGAAGAATGATTAATTGGAGGAGCATAGGCAGGAACTCAACCCTTCTGAGCTTTGCCCACAAGAAGTTACGACTTACCAAGCCCAAGGCCTTCCTGAGGTCCAGAAAAGCCACAAAAAGTCTGTTCTTCCTCCTTCTAGTACATTTCTACACAATTGTATTTATTATAAAACACTGATCATTTGTTGAGGATACCCCATACGAAAGCCTGCATGTGTATCCGGGAGGATAACATTATCTAATGCCCACACTTCCAAATGCAGTGCCAGACAACCAGCAAAGATCTTATAATTATAATTGGTTATTTATAACATGCTTAATACCCAGAGGTTTCAAAGCACGGACCCGGGGATCAAACCTGTGTTGTTCTGCCACGTCTTGCTGCTTAGGCGAGCACATTGCCCCTGAGCTATCCTCCTGAGATTATTAGAAATGCCCTGAAAAGCAATTGGCCAATAATAGTAGGGGTCCGAGGCAGTACCATTTTCAATCAGTGCAAACATTACATTTTATTTCCACGAATGTGGAAACACAAAAGGTATTTCGCAATTGAATTGAAAACCTGAAAAAGGATCTGGAACCCACCAGTCCACTGATGCAATGAAAACCTCTGGTCTCAAAACATTTGGGCGAGCTGCTTTACCCTTCTTAAGGATTCTTTCTTGTTCCTCAATTTCTTCCCAAATAAAAAATGCCTCACATTAACCCCCCTTCCGCTTACGATACTGACTTGCACCTGTGCCTCTGCAGCACAAATAATGTCTTGAAAATGTGAGATCCAACAATCAGAAGAGATTTGCCCCACAGCAATAGACTCCCTCAAAACTTTACTCCGCCATCTTCCGGAATCCTTTTGGATGGTTTTCATGGACAGTCCTATCCAAAAGATCCCACTGCATTTCAATAAAATGGGTCTTTTTTTCAAAAGCCATCTATAGGCTTCCTTAAGCAAGCAAAGCTGACCAGACATAAAGCGCACTCTCAGAGAGTCCCGGTGGCAAGCTCGCTTTGCCTGTCTGCAGTCGCCATTGTGCCATGATGCATTCACTCTACTAGTGCCTGGTATGACACCATTATCATATGAGACACAAGGGGCAACAATGAATTCAGTGATTTGACAGAATGGGTTGTCTATTCTGGCCAAACCAAATACTAGCTGCAGAGAAAAGTCTTATAGTGCTTTGTATACATGAGATTGCATGTGGGGGCTTTAAATTAGTTTACTGTCTTTTACAGGTAAGACCGGATTCTTGTCACAAGGTACAAAGCCATGAATAACAAAGTTTGAAATGCATTTGAGGCAGGATAGTGATTTAAGTGGCTATAACTGAGAACCTTGTTCTATTGTGAAAGAACGAATACTAGCTGCAGAATACAATTTCTATACTTTTTGATAGACAGGAGGACATTGTACAGTGGCTGTACATGACTTTGCAATTTAAGTACTAAAGAAGAGAGAATCCCTTTTACTGACCGCTTTTATAACATAATTGCATGTGCTATTTTTACTCAGTGTGAGAACATACATTATTTTTTGGAATGCAGACTGGATATTACAATTGTCTTTATATCAGAGGAACATGTTTAGTGGCTAGACAAAATACTTTTAGTTTGTGAACATGAGAATAACAAACATTTGATTTCCCAAAATTCAAGATAGTTCAAATAATAGCTTTCATTGATTCTATCTTCTTTTCTGTAATAAGGCAGGAATAAAAATTAATATTTCTTGTAGATTACTTGTGTTGTCTTTCTTTGCCCAGAGAAAATGATAGTTGAAGAGAAGAAATTGTATTATTCGAGGTAGGCATGAGGTGGGTATATTCAATGTATGCAAGTGACTTTGTCATTTAAAAAAATGAGCAGAGAATCCATATAATTGCCCACCGCTTATCACATAAACAAATTACATTTCTTGTCCGTTTGATGGGAAAAACACCACAGATGTGTTTGGATGCAGACAGCAGATTAAATTACTTTCAGTGACTGTTAATCAGTGTACCATATATTTCGTTAACAACTTTATTTATTTTGGTTCCAGCATCACAAGCATATTTTAATGTCCACACCAAAATACTTGTTTCTAGCAGAGTTGCAAATAGCACATCTTAAAATTACTTTTTGGCAAGAGAGTGTATTAAGGGGTTGTAGGCTGTAACTGTGCATATTGTATTTGTGTGTCTTTCTGTGTGTTGCCCTGAGCAAAGCCAGAGTTTATGATGTATTCACAACATTCCAGCCATCATTCTTCTTTTATATTTTTCCTGAGTAGGAAGGGTACACCCAGACATGCAAGCATGTGGTTTCCATGCCTAGCCATATAAGTTACACCTCAGTGATGATGCCCAACATGTCTGGTGTTGCTTATGGTCTAGAACAAAAGGGAAGCTACGTAGAAATTCAGGCAGGAATGCCCCTGTTGGAGTGAGACCAAATAAATGTGCATATGGTCTTTCCCCTTCTGTAATACATAGCATAACATGCTGACACAAATTGTCTGAAGGGTTGCCCATTCAAACCCATCTAGCCATCATACCTCTCTTTTGATAAGCCCATCCAAGGGAAAGGTATGGCCATACATGGGCCCTAAACTAATCATGCATAGTTACCCAAGGTACACTTTAGTGACAATGCCCAATGATGCAGAGACCTGTCTGAAGGAGCTTGTGATACTATACAAAAGGAATGTGACCGAGCGGTTTGGTCTGGATTGCCTCTTTTGGGGTGGGATCTAGCCTGATTTGCATATGGCATGCCCCCTTCTGTAACGGCATGGCCGTTTAAAAGCAATTATCTGTAGGGTTGCCTTTTTAAGGTTTTCAATCGGGCAATACACCCGGGTCTCAGCCTAGCATGCACTGCACAAATGAAATATTTATTGTGTCTATATGTTCAATCTTCTGAGTGATATACCACTCATATCACACCCCTTCTCAAAATACCCCCAGGTCACAATGGACCAGGAATCAGGCTGGTTGGTAAAGGTAATACTTATTTATTTATTTAAATTCAAATCAAACATATGTTTTAATATATATGGGGCAGCAATCACCAATGTGGGACAAATACAAATCAGAAAGTAGGTAAGGCAGTTGAAATAACTTTTTAGCTCACAGAAGATAAAACACAGGTAAAAGAACAGTGTTGGCTTGTTGAAAAGATAGCGCTTAGGTTAAGATTTCCCCCTGCAAATTTCTCAACTCACAAAGACACAAGTCTACACAGATGTAAGTAAGCAGCATGTATTCAGGAACATAGAACAGTGTATAGGGTTTGAATCCAATCTTCCCTCCCCAAACAAGAGAGAAAACGTTTTTGGAACTTTTACCCTTTTAAAATGACACTCGAAAACGGCTTAGAAAAACAATGAAATGTGTGCAAAAATCCTTAAATTGATATAAATTCCTATGGGAGCAACACTGAATAGATCCTAAAAAACATAAACTATAATATGAGCAACAGTACACACTTTGAATCAGAATGGAAGTTTGGAAATACTTTGAATGGGAAAACACATGTGTAAAACTTTTGCAAAATTACGAATTCCTGCCTAAATTTCACTATGCGATTTTTAAGAAAAACAGGTCAAATATTTCTGGATGCGGTTTTTGGTTAGGGATGTAGCTACAGGTCTTAAGTTTAAGTCAGAGTTGAAATTAAGTCTCTAGCTATAAAATTGAGTAAGTTATACAAGTTTGAATGAGAAGTGTTTTTGAAAATAAAGGTGCGAAAATGAAAACCGAAATCAGTTTTTACAATGACAATTATGCTATAGACTAGGGTATTCAGGCTGGTTACCAGTTTGAAACATAGTAAGCTCCAGAGTGGTCCGCAGAAACCAACCCCAGCACCCCCGTCTCTGCCTTGGAGGACTCAGTCGGATTACCTGTGGGATGATTTTAAGGGTTTGGGATTTCACAAGACAAAAGGATTTTAAAGAAATTATCACTAGCACAAGGAATCAAAGCAAGGTTCCAAGACTGGTGTGACAATATTACAAGTTCTTAAGTTAAAGAGAGGATGGGTTTATGGGTTTATGATTGGGATAGGACAAGGCAAATATGCTATGAGTTACTACGATTCCTATTGTCAGGTTCTGGTCATCACGGATCGGGTCTACAGGCAGCAGGGCACCTCTGGCAGAATTGGATCAGCTGGGCGGTTCTGGTCAATTGGACTGGCACCTCCGACTGGACTGGATAGAATTGGCCCTTGTGGTTGCTGGATACTGTAGATCAGTGGGATGGCGAGTTTCAGCAGGCAAGCATTAATGGTAGCAAGCCAGACTGGATCAGAATTATTTCCCTTAAGTTTGGGATGGTTTCGGGATTTGGGCCTAGCTGAAAAAGAGTTCAGCAAATGCTAAGGCCTGGGTTTTGCAAAGTAGTAAGGAACAGAGTGTCACGCAGAAATCAGGATGGAGTCAGGAATCAGTGTGTGTCTGTGTGTTGTGAGGTTCCCTTATTTATTCTGCCAAGTGACATCACTCAGTTTATGGTAGGGGCAGATTTACAACCCACACCCCCAATGCTGTGATAGGCCAAAGGCACCATTCCCTCCTTGCTCTTTGCTGGTTGAATGGCAAAAAACTTGTCATATTTTCTGATATGACTTGGGAAACTCCCACGGTTATTTAGACAACAGTTTAACTTTCCCACAATTACATATTTATATACATATGCCCTCTAATAAAATCAGACACATACATTACATATTTTGTAGGTTACATTTACATCTAACTCCCAAGCCGGTAGGACCTGGTGTTGTCTTTCTATTGAATTTTAGCAATTTTAATCAAAAAGGTTTCACCTAACAATTCCTAATTCGGTACATATATGTGTAATCACCCCTAGGACATGGGTACACACTATTAGATTTGCAACATGAATAGTTTTGGAGCAACTAGTCTTTTTGCGTAACTTCAGTTCCTTACACAGTAAGACATTCTATCAAGTCTTCACATGTCTATCATAAATTCAGATTTCAATGTATGTACTTGTCATTCATTTACTTATTTTTGCTGCCAAGTTAAATGTCATGAAGTTCTGTGGCAAAATAAGCAAATTAACTCCAAAATCACAAGCCAGTTTTTTTTTTCTTCACAAGTGAGCAAATGGCCAGTCCTTTGAAGTACACTTAGAAGCCTCTCCCCGCATCCTGCCCCTTCTCTGGGAGGAAGGGTGTTCAAGCCTTCTATTGTCTGTGTCTGAAGCAAACACAAATGTTTAATAAGGGCCTTTGTTCTGAGTATGTGAGGCCTCGCACAACAATTAGGCCTTCCTGACAGCAGTGAAGTGTCAATCTGAAGTGTCAATTTTCCCAGGCTGAGGACTGGCAAAGCAGAATTGTAATAGTTAATTAACTCAAGACTGGGTTACTTTAAGTTTTACCTACATCTTTCATTAAAACATATAGAAATGAACACAGTTTATAGGTGGGTTTTTACATTAGCAATCCTTAATCATTCTGAAAGAATTAAACCTTTAGACAAAAACATGCTTTTAAAACAGGCGATTTTGCACTTCATTCCTGAAAAAGCACATTAAACTGAGTCCTTTAAACCAGATTTTCCTCTGCAGCCATGCACATTTGATTCAGCATTATTTCTCCCTTGAGTGCTGGGATTGTTTGCGGTTTTTGTAGCACCCCTTTAAGATCAGTGATTCAATGGAAATAAATGGATCTAGTGCCAAAAACAGCACTTTTGAAGGTTGCAAAGCTACCATTTTGAAAGGCATTTTCGTTGTTTAGCACAATTCTGCTGTTTTGCTCCATGTTGAATGTGGCAAAGCCCACTGGCCTGCTCCTGCAGTGAGAACTCTGTTTTTCACCCCCCCCTTGACGGTGTGTGCAGGGTGTGCAGCTTTTTGTGGTTGTGACCTAAACACGGTTTTGCAGATTTTGACACGCACAGGAGTCCGCACATCCATTTTGGGCTGTTTCTTTCACCATTTGTAAAGTGATGCAGTGGGGCACATTGGAATGGGTCAAAATATCCCATATCCCATAGCCCATAGCAATGCCATAGGCTAACATTAATTCAAAACATTCCTGCCATCATTTGTTTTTCTAGACAAACACTAATTGAAAAGGAAACATAGTATATGTCTCGGTAGGCAGGAAGAGTGGCTTTAAATCAGAACACCATCTTAAGTAACAAGACAAAATATGTGTTTGAAGTTGTGTAGTTGAAACTAAACTAATAGAATTATTTTAAAGCAACACTGGCTGCAACTGAGTCGCTAATTTTTTTTGTTGCAGACCAAACACCCATAAGTCAAAAATATTATTATTCTTGGTATGCTGGATATGGTTATGTTCCAAGGCTGTAAATGGAAGCACCATCTTATTAATAGGAATGGGAATCAGCTACCATGACTTAAATACATGTGACATTTCTTGTCAGTAAGAAGAAAATACCACAGAATTGTTTGAAGTCAGGTGGCAGATTAGATTACGTTCAGTGTCTATAAATCAGTATGGCACATTTAGTGACCCTTTAAAATACTTGTTGCGTGCAGGGTTGCAAATACTACTTTTCAGAATCATGTTTAGGTGACGGAAGCCTTGCAATGTCAGCAACTGAGTTTGTTGTCTTTTTGTGGCCATTATAATTACAAGTTGGTGAAATAAAACTATAATTATATAAAGGCAAGAGAAGAATATATTCAGTGGTTGTAAGTGAGTATGCTGTCTTTTTTGACTAGAGAAAAAACTCATTTCAGCAAATAAGTCTTATATTTTTTGGTCGGCAGAAGAACATTATATTCTGTAGCTGTTGGTACCTTTGCCATTTTAATGGAGGGAGGATTACCAATGACTGACCACCTTTAATGACAAATATGAAAGCATGATTAAAAAAACATCACAAGATTGTTTGGAGGAAGGTTTGAGATTAAATTAAACTGTACATCTATTCTGTATTTTAGTGGCCACACCAATCACTTGTTAAATGATAAATCGCAGTATTATTTTAAGCCAAGTGAGCTCATTGAGTGTGAATAATAGAGTGTGCTGGCTTTTTCTGGCCAGATCAAATACTAGTTGCAGATACAACTATAATCATTCTTTGCAAGCAAAAGGAGTGTACATTCCTCAGCTGTAAATCAGTGCTGCATCTTGTAGTTGACAGACCAAATACGTGTGGTAAGTTGTGAGGTACAAAACAACAAATGTCACAATTCTATTCACTAGAGAGTGGATTCAGTGATTGTAAATATGTGAATCATTGTTTGGGTCCAAACAAAATACAAGTTGAATGGACAAGTCTTCAGTGATGTAAATCAGTGATATATACATATTTTAGTGGCTCGCCCAAATATTAGCTGCAAAAAAGAGCATTGTAGTGCTTGGTATGCAGGATGAGATCATATTCAGCGGCTGTACTTTATTGTACCATTTTAACACGAATCAGTAGATGATCCCAGTGGCTTGTCACCTTACATGACATAAACATGTATCATTTGCTGTGAAAAATAATGGTTAAAGTCAGGCAGGAAATTAGAAAACATTCAGTGATTATACTTATGCATCCCATCATGTTGTGGACACCCCACATACTTGTGTCTTGCAAAGTTGAGAATAAGAAACCTTCTTTTAGGAGAAGGAATCCTGGATAACCCTAACCCCACCTTGTCAGTTATTTTGGTGGACTTTGATATCATTGTTCCATGTCCATGTCATTTAAAAAATAAAATGAGACATTCCATAAAATATCACAGAATTTGTGGTGACTTGTGAATGTGAACATAACAGGGTCGGAATGGGCCCTTGGCCTTTTGGCCTGTGGCCGGGCCGAAATCATCCCTGGGGAGTGGGGGCCGGTTTGTAGCTACGCCTGGGCCGGTTTGGCGAAAAACAATTGAAAAAAAAGATATCTTTTTTTTTTTTTTTTTTAAAAGCCTTTCATCCTTCTTAGGTCGATAAATGAGTACCAACACAGGTTGGGTGATATTGTATGCATATTTGTTCTATAAGCGTAATGCTACACAATAACGTATTATCATTTGGCCTTGGACGTCTGCTTGCATTCACAGTAATTTGGTAACGTGGGCCAATACACACAGATATTAATGATACATATGGTGATCCATTATTGTATGAAATATATCACTTTACAGTGATATTGTAACCATATTTTTCGTAGTGTACTTAGGAACAATGCCATTTGATGCCTTTCCTGTTTTTGTCAGGAGGTGAAAGGTTGTGTTTCATCGCTTTCCGGGATGTCACTTTGGGGTGGGGTCAAAAGACATAACTTCCGGTGATGTCATCAGAGGCCAAAGATCGTGAGACGAGGGGTGGGCCACTTTTTTTTGGGTGACCAAGTCTATTTCTTGTCCCAATCCGACCCTGGGCACATTACATTATTTCGGCTGCCATGTTTGCCACATAACAGAAGAGAGTGTCTTTGCAGTAAATCATTTATGTTATCATCAGAATACTACATGCACGCTAGAACCTTTAGCTGCACAGCACAGCAGAGATACATATGTGTGCCACATCACTAAAGTAGTGTCTCGCCCGAAAAATGCCAGACATTAATAATATGCAAGGAAAACTGGTGCTATGTTCAAATATTGTTCCAAGAGGTATAATCACACACTTTGTACACACTGTAGCAGAAGCATACCATAAGTAAGCAGAATGCAAGGGACCAAAAAAATGCCTTGAGGTGCTCACACAATTCATGTGTGAATTCCAGAGCTACAGCATGCAACTGTCTTAGATGTATTCTGCTACCTTCTTACTGCATCTGAGGCAGTGGTAGAACTGTGATCGCATAGGGGGGCGGAGTAGGCAGCATGGGAGCAACGTGCAACACATTTTTCAAGTCTTGCAGCCATGCTGGTTGACCTGCAATTGAGTTGAAACAGATTTCAGTTTAGCTGTAACTGCTATCGGGCGGTAAAACGGGCAAGAGTGCTTTAACGTCACAGAACAGTTCCGAAAGTAGTGGAACTGTTAACAGTAAAAAAATAAAAGTAATGGAAGGCTCGCTTCAAACACTGCGGAGGGATAATGAGTGAAGTAGTGACACAGGTGTGTGAGAAAAGTGAGTTTCCTTCCACCTAATCCCCACCCTTTTACACATTCCATAAGGTTATCGAATGAGCAGCATGCATTTTCTCCAAACAACACATTCACAATCCGATCCCTCTGTAAAATGCATGACAATTTCTCTGCGTTGCCCTTTTGATTTCCTCAATCAGAGCTGACAAATTATCCCATGCCAGCCCTGGCCCTATAGCTAACAGAACATTGCACGCTGGGCTTTGTAGTTATGATTTTTTAACTGTAAGTACGGACCTAAATGCTCCAGTTCGAGGTGACCTTGACTAAAATGCCCGAACCGCATAAAGATATTCATGGTAGGGATTGCGTCAAGTTGGCAACTCTGTATTGTATGATGTGAATTAATATATAATGTTAATTTAACAGTGGAACATAGCAAAGTTCGATGTTGTGCTTTTGACGTTCTTTTGTGAACAAAGACTTGAAATCATGGCTGGAACCAGCGAGACGGGTCAGCGATGCAAAAATAAGAAAAGCACATGCCATTTCTGAAACAATAGCCATGCGCCAGTAACGCCAGAGACCAGTCGGCATCCTTTTAAAGTGAGTTTCTCAGATGTGTCTGCCATCACATTATACGTGTAGATAACGTGCTACGGCAGTTTATGTTGTCTATGTATTGCTCTGACAGCACTAGAATAACAAAACACAAACAAACATGCCTAAATCTTGCCAGAATTTGACTGATGAAAAAAAAACAATTCCCAAACAAATGTGTAAGTCCTTTGAGAGATCTTGAACACCCATACACAAACAATCGTCAGACAGAAAGGTTAAGGAATATGGCCAATGTTATCACCATGGCACTGGGGCAATTTAACCGTAGGGTGGTCCAGATAGTGTGCCTATTGTGCCTCATGGGGATTTTCAGTGATAAAGGCCCAACAGAGGGGGCCCACCATGTCCAGTTCTTGGGGACACGAACCAGGAAGACATTGAGAACAGGGGAAAAGTAAAAGAGACTGTTCTGGGCCTTTACTGCCATTAGCTGAGAGTAGGGTGACTTGTGGGGCATTTTTGAAGGTGTGCCTGTGCCGTTCCTAGGCGACCTATCCCACTTAATGCCCTGGGCATGGTGGTATAACGGGCCTCCTACACTTTTCCGACATCTCTCTTCCCGTTGGTAATCATATTAATTAATCCATACTGTCAGAGAGAATGGCTCTTTGCATGAAACCTTCATTTTCAACATCATTTTTAATATAACTCATGCAGCCCAAAAACGATGAAAAAGTCTGAAACAGGTGTCAGCCAAGGTGTGCATGCATTCAAAATTCAAGTAATATTCCTCAATTCCCACCTTCCTCGATGTGGCAGAAAAAACGCTGAATTTCACCAAGACCCCAATAAATTCGATTTTGCATGGTTTTCTTTCCCCAAAACTGACTCTGAATGATCCCGCATATCTGATGCGGCTGTCATCCAGAAGGCACTTCAGTGGTCAGGAGATGCAAGCATCTTTGTGAATATCCCATTGTAATGCACCGTAAACCTTCTTAATTTAAACCCGGACAGTTTAAAAGCTTTATGGATTTGAATGATGATCCCATAACAGTAATGCTGCTTGATGGCATTTTCAGAGTCTGACATATTTCTAGCTCCCGCTGCTAGCAACTAAGTTTATTGTGATAATATATTTAACAAAGAGCTTTGGGATTAGAATCGTGTTATGGTGGCCTTAAATAACGAGAATGGCTGAGGCCTCACCGTTCCACGCTATGGAAACTCCAGGGGCAACGAATGAGCAGGCCCTCTGTCAAAATTGATCACGCAGAATATCTTCACGCCTGATTATCTTGGATGAATACAGCTGGGCGAGTAGCAGCTGCAACTGAGCAGCCATCAAAGTCGAGTTTAAATGTTGTGAACTACTCTCAGGTCCTCGAACTGGCATTATGTAGACATGTGAGGAAGGAGAAGTGTGTAGTGTGTAAATTGAACCCTGCATCGACTGCTGATCAACCGAGATAGTGGTGGTATATTTGGGTGATTGTTTTGCTCCAGACAGGTTCCCTGTGGGACATGGGTTCACATAGGGGCATCATCAGTCTGGAACTCATATGGTTTCAGCAGGTACAATCAGGATATCTTATCATAGAATGCATGTATTTATGGAAGTTATATAGTCGAAAGCAATGGATTGATGTACAAAGGGGATGGACCAAGGGGTTACACGTAGGGTGCAGGGATAGCAGAGGAGGTGAGCTGGGTTTGGGTAGCAGGGCAGACGGGAACTCCAGAGAGGAAGAATAGAACTTCAATGATTGGCAAGACGTTCTTTGAGTAGTAGGTAGGTCTTCTCTGAAAAGTGGGATTGAGGTTTCCTGTTTTATCTGCATTTGAAACGTGCCCCAGAGACAGTGTGCATAGCAGGAAAAGGCCAGTTTCTTGATCTTTTACCTCTTGCAGTTCTTTATATCCAGTTTGGCAATGTTGTGGTTTCTGGTGGTGTGCTGGCCTCTGGGGCGTTTCTAGGCTGGGAAGAGTGGGGTTTTGATTGTGACTGCTTTGTAGGTGATGCAGACAGCCTTAAACATGATGCATGCTTGAAGGGGTGGCCGCTGCAGCTCCTTGAGGATTGAGTGATGAGGCCAAATTATCCTACTAGTGTGATGAGGCTCCCTGCAGTGTGCTCGACAACTTTCAGAGGAGCCAAGGTGGCATCTGGGATGCCTGCAAGTAGGGCTTTGTCACTGTCCAGGAGACTGCAAGTAGGGCTTTGTCACTGTCAAGGAGGCTGCAAGTAGGGCTTTGTCACTGTCCAGGAGACTGCAAGCAGGGCTTTGTCACTGTCCAGGAGGGGGGTGAGCAGGTTTTGGAGACATTTACGTAAATTCGCTGCAGAATAGAAAGACAATTCTTTGGGGAGGAGTGGAAGCTGGAATTATGCTCCTTGGGTCTTCTTGGAGATGTGTGTTTTGAATGGGATTTCACAGTCAATTGTAAAGCGGAGAGGGTTTGCATTGATTGTGGGTTGAGGCGTGAGTCCTTTGAGCACCATGTTAATCTGCCACTTCTGGACTTGGGCATGCTTGGTGGGGTCTCCTAAGATAATTAATTCAGCCATTGTTCGGTAGAGCTTCAGGTAGGCCCTTGATATCCAGACTTGCATAAAGGACAGACAGAGCTCGAGGCGATGGATGTTGTTGATACAATTGATCTTTTGACATATTTATTTATTTATTTTAAATGAATAAAGCGTGCAAACAGCCTGGGGGCATCGAGGCGGTGTTACAAGGAAATTACTTATTTACAAGAAGCATACATCAAGGTGAAAGACAAGATATTGTTGTATCTTGATGTGTGTGTTGGGGTGATTCCCCCCAAAGGTTCTATATTGATGTTGAAGATGACAATGGACATGGTGGAGCCTTGTGGAAGTCTGCAGGTTATTGGATAGTGCTGGGATTGTTTGTTGTTTGGGGCCCATTCGGACAAGTCAGACTCTGTTGGTAAGGTAAGAGGCTAACCACTAAAGTGCTGTTCATTAGAAGACTCTGAATTTGGAAAGGCTGTTAAAGGAGTATTTATGGTCAACAGCATCAGCTGTTGTTTCATATCATGCTCATTCACTTCCAATGTAGCATCTTGCAGCTTTTAAGTCCAAAACAACAACGACCAGAACATCTGCTCATGACAAGGAAAAGCCATGTCTTCAGTATCTTACAAGACTGCAGGACAGTCTCAATTCCTGATTTAAATGTGTTCCATCTATTTAGATGAACACATTCCTGAGTGTGATAGGGGATATATTAGGAGAACTTTGCCCGACATTACGGGAGGTTGAATGAATAATATGCTAGAATCTGAACTAAATTATACTATTGACTGGCAACTAAAGAAGTACTTTTAAGGTAGGACTGACCTGTTCTCGCAGTCTCAAGAGAAAATGTGTGTTAGAGAGTTGCATCATCAAGCTAGCTTTAAGTCACTGGCAAGCTTCTAATTCTCATTCATATTGTAATAGTTGAGTTTGTGGGTTTTTAATTACAATCTTAAGTGGTGTACAGATTGTGACGTAGTTAAGTTATTTGTATCAAATCTTTGGAAACCATTGGTCGATCCTTGTGCACTGGAGTCCCCATCTTCCCCACTGCGACTCTGCCAGCAGAGTATGTATTGTAGTGTGTTTGAGTAAAAACCACAAAGGTAATGGAGCAAAGACATTTTTGTACCAGGACTCCTTTGTTGCTCCTGTAGATGGGCAGGCACAGTACAAGTCATCTACATTTGAAATATTGGTCAAAACATGCGCACCCGTTGACATAAAATGAGACCCGTTGTCTCAGTAAAGGCCCTTTGGTTGATTTATTTTTTATTTTCATCACACATGGGCCTAAAGAAAAACTAACTACACCTATTTACTCTCTCCACAGTATTGCTGGCCAAACCAGCATGAAGAGACCAATATTTAGCTGTTGGTTCCTGCCACTCTCAATCCCCGCATTGAGCCCACAGACTACTGGAAGGAGCACACTCATGGTGTGCCAGCACCATTGCCAAGCCAAAGCTAAGGGATGGCTGTTTTGCTGCTGATTACTGCAGCTTTGCATCCAAATTGAGGCCAACCTCCCTGAGAGGAGGACTTGGAGGATGCTCATGGCATGCCAGTCCCTGTTCCAAGCTAGCGCAAGAGGGGTGCAGTTTATCTGTTGGTTCCTGCCTCTCTTTGACCCACAAACCCTTAGAGGGAGGACTTGGAAGATGCTCCCAGCGCGCCAGCCCCCACACCAATCCAGCGCAAAGACAGATATGTTTAGCTGTTGGCTCCTACTGCACTCTGTCCCAAAATTGAAGCCATACCCATGGAAGGAGAACTTGGAGGATGGGCATGCCGTGGCAGGGCCCGTGCAAATCCAGTGTGAAGGGAGCACTGTTTAGCTGTTCAAAGGTCCAGCGGGTAAGCTGTAAGTGTGCTCTGCGGACAAGTGATTCGAGTAAATAAGATTAGATTAGATTTGTATTCACATTGGCTGATTTAGCCTTCTGTGACAGTGGACACTGGAAGAGTGGAAATCCCAGTTGATGATATGCTGTCGCTGGAGTTCACTAACAAAGTGAGGGCTAGATGGGTACCAAGACCTGCAGAAAACACATCCCTGTGACTTGATCAGACATTACCAAACAGGGATCACCAGGCACTACTTGATTTGAGTGGCCCTCCCACAGATCCCGACCAAGCAAATGGGGTGGGGGTGAGAGCAGCGTATGAGAAAATTATATCCTCTTTTATTCCCTTGTTACAAAAGAAAAATAAGCCAACAAATCTTCTCCTCGGTGAAACGCAAATGTTTGGTTTGACAAGGAATGTGTACCTCTAAAAAGTGCACTACATCTGCGAGACAAGGAAGTGGTGGGGAAAATGCCACTCTGCTTTGGAAAAAATATAAAACCATGCTTACTCATAAGAAGAAAGAATTCTGGAATAGGAGCTGGGAGAATGTAACAAAATTGGCAAACATTAAAGATTCCAAAGGTTTCTGGAGGACTGTGGCGAAGGGTCTCAGGAAGCATAAATCTAATGTTAATGCAAATATAACTGAGAATGCATAGGTCTCCTACTTTTCATTGATCTTTGGGGCAATAATAGCTAATGCCCCAACTATCTCAAAGGCACAGCCATTACACCCTGAAAATGGGGGGACTAGACAAAGAGAAGCAACATGTATATCACAGAGGCCCCTAGTGTGGTATAAAGCCATAGTGTGACACCAGAGGGTCATGATCAAATAACATTTTTCTCAGAAGACAAAATCTGCAAAGCTATTAATCATCTTGCTAGCGGTAAGGGCCCTGGACCGAACATGATGCCAGTCAAAGTCTTTAAGTATACACGGGAGTGGTGGGTGCAGATACATACATAAGTCTTCCCTTGTGTTGTGAGATTCTGGGTTTGTCCCGCATCATGTTTCAATTCTATTATTATACCCATCTAACAAAAAAAAACCCTACCCATGAGTATCATATAGACTAACCAGCCTCATAGATATTGATTGTAAGATTTCTTTCCACATAATCCTATCTGAACTAAACAGCTGGATAGAAGAAAATGCCATGCAGAGCTGTGCTCAGGGTGGTTCTAGAACAGTGCTCTGCAATGTGGACTAGGATTTTGTGTTCTGGCATCTGTGCACTAAATATGCCATGGCCAAAAAGATGCTGCTATACATTGCCTTTCTGGACTTCTCATCAGGCTTTGATATGGTGGTCAAAGAAAGTCTATGGGTTAAACTGGAAAAAATGGGAATTAACAGCTCGCTGCTTAATATCATTAGGTCTCTTTTTTCTAATCATATCTATCCAGACATTCCTCTCTTCTGATTCTTCTGGATCATTCTGTAGCTTGCAACACTGTTAACCACACACTTCAATTGTCTGCCCTCTCTTTTCTGGCTCTGTTCTATCTTGGTTTGATTCATACCTGTCCCAGAGTACTTTCTCAGTCTCTTGGGCTGGGGCTTCTTCCAAAACATTCCTACTTACCTATGGTTTTCCTCAAGGCTCTGTCCGTGGTCCTTTCCTCTTTTCTCTCTATACCTCACTCGCCGGTGTCATACCTTCTTTTGGGCTACCCCACCATTTCTACGGTGATGACACTCAACTGTTTCTATCTTTTTCAACTTCACTGATGATATTCACAATAAACTCAGCTCCTGTCTCCTTGCTATTAAATCTTGGATGGCTGACTACTTCTTGGCACTCAATGCTGCTAGAACTGAGGTTATTTTCTTTCATTCCACCACCATTTCACCTCCATTTCCCTCCCATTCATATCATTTCCCCCAGCTCAGTTACCTCCTTCTTCTACGGTCTGTTATCTGGGTCTCTACTTAGACTCAGCTCTCTCCTTTAGTCATCACATCTCTCTATCTGCCCATTCCTGTCAATTCCACCTACATAACATTCGGAAAACGTGTTATTTCATGACCTTTAAGGCCACTCAACTTTTCGTGTCTGTCTTAATCTTTTCCCGGCTCTTCTACTGTTCTTCTACCCTCTTTGACTTCCTTTATCTTGTCTAGAAAACTTTGAAATCTGTATTGAATGCCTCTATTTGTGTTCTATTTTTCCATGCTCCTCGTGACTCTATTTCATCCTCACTTGTTGATCTGGCTTGACATTCTTTCCATCACTGTTTAAAATTACATTTTCGGTGCTTATGTTTTTAATCCCTCC
The DNA here is from genome assembly GCF_040938575.1 of Ambystoma mexicanum. Classification (NCBI taxonomy): domain Eukaryota; kingdom Metazoa; phylum Chordata; class Amphibia; order Caudata; family Ambystomatidae; genus Ambystoma; species Ambystoma mexicanum. The sequence goes on from NC_090922.1 coordinate 274,614,678, forward strand.
ATGTCTTACACCCCACACCTCTCCTCTCTCATCTCATTGTATATTCCTTCTTGCTAACTCTACTCTTCTTCCCATTCCCTTCTTGTTTTTCCGCGCCCTGTCTGTGGTCAATCTTGTTTTTGTTCTTTTTCTCTACTTGCACCTTTACACTGGAAAGCTCCACCTCTATCACTTCATTCTATTCTATCTCTCTCTGTTCTACTTTGCAGGTTTGAGATCTTATCTTCTTTCTACTGGTTAAGAAGGTTAATGTAAACACAGGACTCGGATGTGTTTCTATTGTATCTCCTTTTTAATGTACCGTTCTCTTCTCATGTACATTGCTTTGGTGTACATACAAATACAAAGTACAGATTAGGTTTGGCCCACAAGGACTGTTGACGTAAAAAGTACCAACAACCAGAGGAGTCAAACCGAGCTGCTTGCTTGGACCAGTCTTATTTTGTCTATACATTAATTATATGTCCAAGCGTGTGGAAGAGCCCTTTAAAGATATGACTACGATTAAGGAAAAGCCTGTACCAATGTTATTGTATGCAGATGATCCTGGTTTTTTTTTTAAAAGACCACAAAAACCCTCAGAAAGCAACTTCAAGCAGAAGTTGCCTATTCTAACCTAATCCTAAATAAGTCACAAACAAAAGTGATGATCCTTAATACATATCACAATAGAAAAGAAAAATGCAGTTTCTTGATGGAGGGCGTAAACATTGAGTTAGTGAATCACTTTATATACCTGGGGACTGTCATAACACCAAATCTATCCTGGAAAGAACACATCAAACATACGAATAGAAAAACAGCAGTATTAGGGAGAGCAATTAGCTGCTTTTTCCATAAGCACAATGACAAGTTTGGGCCGGAAGTCACAAAAGTCCATCAAGCAAAGTTCGGAGGAACAGTAACCTATGGAGCAGAGATATGGGGCTTGGGCAAGAACGTTACCAGAGTTGGCATATGTGGCACCAATTCTGGAGACAGTTACTATACCTACTGAGAGGCTTTTCCAAATGCTGCCCTGCTCTCCGACATGTAGTCAACAAATGAGGGTGATGGGATCAACAACAAGGACGTAATTTCACCAAAATGCCTGGGGTAGTGGAAGTGACATCACATGACCCTTGACCTCTAATGACACCACAGGAAGTGATCGAATTTGACGCCATACACAACTGACATCACAAGAATTGATAGCACACAACCTTTCACCCCTTGACAAAACAGGAGGTGGCATCACATAGCATTCAGCATTGTTCCTCAATACACTAAGACAAATATCGTTATGATATCACTGTAATATGATTTACATTTCATGCAAGAATGGATCACTACATGTAGCATTAATATCAGTGTATATAGGCCCATATTACCAAATGACTGTGAATGTAAGCGGGCGTTCAACACAACAACCTGGACTAGTATACATAATTCGGGCTAAACTATAGACTGACATAGCATCGCAAAGAGGCCTAAACCACAAAGTTCAGACATCTAGTGCCTGTCAAGTGTCTGGCTGCAGACTGGAAACAGCAAATGACCAACACAAGTTCACCCAGAAGACAATCAAAGTCTGTACCACTTCATGCTTTTACACTTGGACAATACATGCAGGGACCTTCTTGTCAATAGTGCACTTTGAAACATTGCACATCAGCCCACTCCAGCCAGTCACCCAGGCTCTAAATATCCCCCAACCATTTTCACCACAGGCACCCCACCATCCACTGCCAGTTGCTAAGGGCCCTCCATCAACTGCTTTAAATGCCTGGCACCCACTCCCACCCTCCAACACCTTACACCTCCAATGCCTTGCTCCAACACCTTCATGTTCACACAGTGACACCCTACAGCAATGTATGTCTTCAGCATTATCCAACACCATCAATTCAAGCAAATCAGCAACTTAATTCTCCAGTACCCTCGCTCTACACCCCAACAGTGAGTCTCAATTACCCCTTCAAACATCTTATATTTGCATTCAATGCATTTCAACTCTCTTACAACACATTATGCCTCTCTCCCAACATCTGTAAATCACTAATAAAACATCTTAAGTCTCCAGTATCAGCCTCCATAATACTGTGCCTCAATCACACATCTCTCACCCAGAGCTGTGCCATTGGTTATGAATGATTTGAAACCTTCCAGCCATCATCATTCTGTTTTGCTTATATTGTAACCCACCGTTTTCTTGTTAGATGGGAGGGATGTGTTGCAGGTGACAGTAATTGCAGTTTAAAAAATAAAAATGAAATGTAAATACCAGCATCAGCTTCATAACATCTCCCTTAGAAAAGGCCCATTGTATTATTGTCTTTGGTCCTTTATATGTTGCTTAATGCCAGCCTCCTCCAGCATCTACGCACTGAAACAGGAATTGAACCCATGTTGCACCACATCCTCTTATTCCCAAAGCAAGTGCACTGCCCCTGAGGTATTCTTCCAGATGTATGTTTTTTTGTGCTTGAGAAAGCAACAGATGGTTTGCTTCAAAGGCAGAGTGCAACTTCATGTAAATTAATTATCTCACCTTGCATCGATCTACAGTTTGCCTGTGATGTGGGTCTGGCAGATCTGGGTCCGCTCACACAGTGCCCAGGCAGAATTGGTGGCAGAAGTCACTGGGGCACGCCCCTCTCATCACAGGCACAGTGGCTCACTGGATGTGCAAAGCAGACAACGAGAAACACTGATGACATTTGCGTTCATGCTTTGCTGTCACTGAGTACTTTAGGTTGCTCTTACCCATTCCCAGCTAGCTAGACCTAGCCCCCATACCCTTCCTGATGCCACAGTATTGGGTATGAGCTGCACAGACCCCGCTGCCCAACCATTCAGGCATTCTTCAGTAATGGACTGCCAACCTGTTAGTGATGGCAGCTTCATGGTTTTTCCTGCATCCCTGTCAGTTCTCCAGCTAGCGAGATCTAGATTCCAGGTGAAAAAATCTGTGACATATTTATCTGCATTTACAACCACCTTTTTCAGGTGCAACACCGATATCTGCTTTTGGATCTGCCTCTTTGTCCAGTGGCCCAGGGGTCACAATGACAGGTCTAAGCGTAACAGAGCATGAGCCCGGGGTAGCAGCTGCAACTGCTGGCAACCCCCAAATGACCAGCTAGGTATGTGATAAATAGAATCACATCACATCACAGATCAACGAGCTAGTAGACTTGGCATGGTGAGGACTCTCCGCCCAAGATTTTGTGTCCACCTAAAAGCACCAGCTGGAAAATGATCTTGCATCACTGTGTCAATGACATATCATGGTTCCACGTTACTTCCCCACTGACACATATAGGCTGATGAAAAACAGGTTAAAAAGCTCCCAACTGGCAAGAACAAGAGGTATCGATGAAGAAGGGCTGGAGCGACTGCCTCATCTATGCAGGGTAGACATTTTTGATCTGGGGAGTGGGAATCAACCTTACTTATCAACTTCAGTAAATCCACAAGTAAGATGCTGATTTGCAAAAAACAGAGCAGACACTCTTCCGTTGGTGAACATCTTGAGGAAAAGGAACAAAATGTATGGGGACGAGGAAGAAAATGTGCAACACTTCCTTCTCACATGCCTAGCGTATGACCACCTAAGGCCAGGATGCATTAAACTCCACCTACGGAAGGAAGTTCTCACAGAGAACAAGACTGCAACTATTTCCCGTCATCTGCTTGCTACCGAAATGAGCAGCTACATTTGGATGGTGTATAGGGGGGTCAAGGGCATTATGTGATTTTGGATATACATTTCTGTATTAAATTGAAATTAAACTGTGCATTTTACTATAAAGTATTGTGCGTAAATAGAGCCATAAAGCTGGCACATACAATTCTGTATTTTAACTTAACATTCGGTTTTGTAAACCGCTTTTGTTGTTTATTCCTAGTCACATGATACATGTTTCAAATATATTTATAATTTTGAAGGTTATTTTGCGGAGCTGATGCAGGCATGGAATAGTTAATTTCACGTATCGCCGCGGCTTGCTTCTCATTGCTTCTTTCTCTAGATTTGCCACTGAAGTGCATTGCTATGATACCAACAATCGGCAAGAGTACAGCTTTTGAAATTGGCTTGGGCAACATTTTTTAAAAGCAACGACTGTGATCTATTCACAATTATTTTGGTTGTGTGTTATAACATTGTGCTTTTTATTGAGCCTGAACTGAGATTGAGACTGAAGTCCTGTGATGGATGTATGATTTTTTCTGAAATCCTTAATTACCACAGTACTGGAAACTTTTGGGAACCGAGGGTTAATGATTATTTATTTTACTTTAGGCATCTTTTATGCATTGCATGTCGATCATATCTATAAAATGAAACATAGTTTTTAATATGTTGCCTATGCAAGCTAAGTATTCGTTATTTTAGTTTTATTTCACAAGTGTATTTAGTTTGTGTGTTTGTTTGTTTGTTTATTCACTTATAATGCACACCAAACCAGAAGGTAGCCAGGCGCAGCAGTACAGCATATGCGAAACTTGAGGTTACATAGTTACAAAATACATACACAGTAATATATATACAAGCAGTCAGTGGTTAGAATCAGATTCCACCCGCCGTCAATATGCACAGTTACAAAATGGAAGCAGACAGACTATATACTGCTAGTTAGGAGTCACATCAATAGCCGGTGTGTTTGGGATCGAGGATCGGTAGTAGGTGAGTGAATATTTATACAGTTAGGGAAATCATGAGTAAAGTACAGGCAAGTCGACCTGCTATTGTACAACTAGTCATCGGATGCCTTCAGCAGATTGAGATAGGTGGACCTGAATTTTCAAAAGGGCTGTTCCTCACGTAGATGATAAGGTAGTATGTTCCATAGTTGGGCCGCTCGGACCTGGAAACTACCACCACCAACCTTCTCGAGTCTAAATCTAGGTGTAAGTAGGCTATTGGCATTGGAGGTTCTTACTGGTCGGGAGGAACTTCTATTTGTGAATTTATCCGTAGGATAGCTAGGCGCGGCATTGTTCAAGGCTTTGTGAACAAGTGAGGCAACTTTTAGGTACATTTTGTTCTAAGTTGACAACCAATTATTTTGATGTCTGATTTTTTCGAAATGTGCTTTCTTTTGGATAGGCCAAGAACTGCTCTCAAGGCATTATTTTGTAGGATTTGGATTCTGTGGATGATAGCTTTGTTAGCGCCAATGTATAGAGCATTACAATAATCAAGCCTGGACAGAATCAAGGCCCTGGCTGTCATGATCCATCGATCACGCCCCTTTTGGTCCTCCTGGTCCCTGGCACGTCAGGGTTACTCGCTGTAGTACACCCAACATGGTCGAATTCACAGAACACGGCCTATCGACCTTTATGTCCATGCTGCACATTCCATAAAGGAACCACGCCCCTGCGGCTCCGCGCGTCTCAACGCTATCGTTAGCTGAGGTTAGACAGGTGTCGCAGTTCGTGCTCCTGGAACTGAGTTGCTACTCGAAATTCCCAGACCATTTCCTTCTCCTTCCTCCCCCTTGTACCTGTATTCCGTCCGCATTCCGTGCAGACCGCTCTCGTATGCGGCCTTCCTTCCTGGTCTTCCTGGAGTTCCGTGGTCCCGGACGAAGAAGCTGAACGAATCCTGGAATCCGACAACGGCCGAGAAGGCTTATACAAGACCCGAACAGCACGGAAGAAAACCCCGGCGAAGGATCCCGCAAGGCAGCAAAAACAGGTGAGAAAAACGGAAAACTGTGACAGATTGAGACGCCACCTGATTGAATTCGACACAGACATGCAAGCGGCCATCCAGGACCTTATGCGTGGCATGCAAGAGCTGATGACCAAAGTGCAAAATTTAAAGGCAGAGAACGCCGCCTTAAAGCAATTGGTGTTGTCCCGTGAATCTGCTACGAAAGAGAGTGTAATCCTGGGCGGCGTTGTTGATAAATATGATGGTTCCGCAAAGAGCCTTCGTGGATTCCTTGACTCATGTTTGGTCCACTTTACTTTCAAGCCTTATTATTTTTCTACGCCCAGGGCTAAGGTGGGCTTTATTATTTTGCATCTTTCCGGCAATGCTTTGACCTGGGCCACCCCACTGGTTAACTCTGGGGATTCTCTCCTAGATGATTACGATGGCTTCATACAGGCCCTTAAGACCATGTTTGACCGCCCAGAGCAGGTCTACAGTGCACAGGAATGTCTACTCGACTTTCAACAAGGGTCCCAGGATATGCTCACGTATGTCACATGCTTCAAACAGTTGGCTAAAGAAGCAGATTGGTCCTCTGAAGCTTGTTTTACCCTATTTCGAAGGGGGTTAAACAAAAACATCAAGGATGAACTAGCCAGAGTGGCGCGCCCAAGTTCTTATCAGGCCCTGATGGATCTTGCTCTACAGATTGACTTTCGCATTCAGGAGAGAAAGGCAGAGAAAAAGAAAAGCAAGCTACCACTCCAGAAGAACCCCATTGGAATAACCTCGAGCCCTGAAGGTATTTCCACTTCGAGTAACGAGCCTGAACCTATGCAGCTAGGGGCATTCCGTGGACCCATATCCTCCCAAGAAAGAATGCCTAGGATCCATACCGGGTTGTGTATGTATTGTGCATCAGATAAACATTTAATAAGAGAGTGCCCAATAGCGCCCTCACGGCGCTCGGGAAACGCCAGCTCCCGATCCTAGATGGAGCACAGGTCCGGGAGAGAGATGTCTGCTCCACATCAATTCCATCCTTGAACTCTCCTGGACAAAATTCTTTGGTGATCTTAAAGGCCTTTTTATCGCCATCCAAGAAGAAACGTATCCCATCCTGGCACTGGTGGACTGTGGAGCTATGGGGATTTTCATAGACCAAGAATGGGTTCTTAAACACCATATTCCTTACGAATCCCGGACTATTATGCAACCTGTAGAAGCTATTGATGGCAGGTCCCTTTCTTCAGGACCCATAACCCTTCAGACCATGGACGTCGAACTTGCCATAAACCACCATCGAGAAAGGATAAAATTTGACATCATCAAGTCGGCTCATTACCCAATGGTATTGGGAATGCTCTGGCTTCAAAAACACAATCCGTACATCAATTGGACAGCGGGTTCCTTGTTCCTGGGCTCAGAATTTTGTATGTCCCACTGCATAATGTCAGACCTCGTTCCGACACCATCAGAAGGACCTCCTACGAATCACCAAGGTACAATCTCAGTCTCAAACATTATCTGAGACCTGGAGATATACCAGGAATATTCTGATGTCTTCTCTTCTGCCATTGTCCAGGCATTACCTCCCCATAGACCAGAAGACTGTGCTATAGAAACGGACCCTTCTGCTGTGATTCCCTTTGGAAGGATGTTCATCTTGTCCGAACCTGAAAAGAAAGCCCTTCGAGAATACCTGGATACTAATCTTGCAAATGGCACCATACGACCCTCTAAATCCCCAGCAGGGGCCTCACTGTTTTTTGTCCCCAAGAAAGATACCAAGAAACTCAGACCGTGTCTGGATTATCGAGGTCTAAATCAATGCACCCTTAAGGATCGCTATCCGTTACCCTTGATCTCGGACATTCTGGAGGCAGTAAAGGGCGCAGTTGTTTTCACCAAGTTGGATCTCAGGGGTGCCTACCATCTGATTCGTATTAGGGCAGGAGACAAGTGGAAAACAGCCTTTAGAACACCCTTCAGTCATTATGAATACTTGATCATGCCCTTTGGACTTGCTAATGCCCCAGCGGTATTCCAACGCTTCATGGATAGGGTGTTGTCAGACATGCTGTTTCTTTTTGTGATTGTCTATTTGGACGACATCCTAATATTTTCCAAGGACATTTCCAAGCATGAAGAACATGTAAAGGCAGTGTTACAACGACTACGTGAAAACAAACTCCTGGCAAAGCCAGAGAAATGCATCTTCCATGCTTCTACAATACACTACCTAGGATTTGTCCTTAGTCCAGAAGGCATCGGAATGGATCAATCCAAGGTTAAGGCTATATTATCCTGGCCAAGTCCCACCTCTATGAAACAAATCCAGTCTTTCCTGGGCTTGGCTAATTTCTACAGGAAATTCAAACCTTCCTTTTCCGAGATAGTCCAACCAATCATTGCCCTGTTAAAGAAAGACATTCCCTTCCTTTGGACCACAGCTCAAGAGGAAGCCTTCCAACGGTTGAAGACTGAGTTTACACAAGCCCCCATTCTGGCTCAACCTGATGTCAACCAACCATTCATAGTGGAGACAGATGCCTCCAGCTACGCTATTGGAGCCGTTCTCAAACAGCTATTCGGGGACAGGATGGAGCACCCCATCGCTTACCTTTGACGGACATTAACTCCCAGTGAAACCCATTACTCAGTCTTGGAAAAGGAACTGCTAGCCATTCGTCAAGCCTTCTCCGAGTGGTGTCATCAACTCCTCTCAGCAAAACATCCTGTCCAGGTCCGCACGGTCCATCGAAACCTACAAGTGCTGCAGGCCTTGGAATGTAGGAATAGCCGTCAAGCTCGATGGGCCTTCTTCTTTGCCCAATATCAGTTCCAGATTCACCACGTTCCCGGAACACAAAATCTAATAGCTGACATCCTCTCTCGACGTCCAGACTACGAACTTCCGGACTTCTAGAGGATACACCACTATCATGGTCACTATTGACTTGTTCACTCATATGGCTCATTTTACACCTCTGTATAAATTACCATCCTCGTCAGAACTTGCTGGAATCTTCCTGGAACACATCTTCCGACTGCATGGACTTCCTTCCAAGATCATATCGGACAGAGTATATCTCTCAATTTTGGAAGCACCTCTGCAGGATTCTAGGAATCCAACGAGCCCTCTCCTCAGGATATCATCCCCAAACCAATGGAGTCACAGAACGAGTAAATCAAACCCTTGAACAATACCTTTGTTGTTTCTCTACTAAAGTCCAGGAGGATTGGTCGCTTCTAATACCAGTGGCAGAATTCGCCTACAACAATTCGGATCATTCGGCTGTTAAAACCAGCCCTTTTTTTTGCAGCCATGGATTCCACCCTGCGGTTTTACCTTCAGTCCTTCCCCATCCTACTCCAGTTCCAACAGTCGACTCCTAGATTGAAACACTCATCAATATACAGAAAGAAGCCAAGGAACATCTAGAAAGGGCACAGATCCAAACTAAGCACTATGCAGATTCAAGGAGAAGACCAGGGCCTTCTTACTCCATAGGGGATAAAGTATGGTTATCCTCGAAGCTACTGCCCCGACACCTCAGACCGAATAAGTTGGCTCCTCGATATTATGGGCCTTTTCCTATAAAAGAATTCATTAACCCTGTGGCCTTTCGACTTAAATTACCAGACTCCTGGAAGAAAATCCATCCAGTTTTTCACAAATCTCTATTGAAGCCTTACATCCAAAACACCCGGACTAACCTTAGACCCAGTCCTGTGATTGTCAATGACCAGTTAGAATATAAAGTTTCTCGAATATGTGACTCCAGATATAGGCGAGGACAACTTCAATACCTGGTGGAATGGAAGGGCTATCCACCCAGTGAACGTACCTGGGAACCCGTCTCAAACCTGAACTCCCCCAGATTACTCAGAAGGTTCCATCTAATACATCCAGCCAAACCCGGTGGAACGAGTTTTAGAAGGGGGCATGCTGTCATGATCCATCGATCACACCCATGTTGGTCCTCCTGGTCCCTGGCACATCTGGGGTTACTTGCTGTAGTACACCCAACATGGCCGAATTCACAGAACGCGGTCTATCGACCTTTACGTCCATGCTGCACGTTCAATAAAGGAACCACGCCCCTGCCGCTCCGCGCATCTCAACGCTATCGTTAGCTGAGGCTAGACGTGCGTCGCAGTTCGTGCTCCTGGAACTGAGTTGCTACTCGAAATTCCCGGACCATTTCCTTCTCCTTCTCCTTCCTCCCACTTGTACCTGTATTCCATCCGCGTTCCGCGCAGGCCACTCTCGTGTGCGGCCTTCCTTCCTGGTCTTCCTGGAGTTCCGTTATCCTGGACGAAGAAGCCTAACGAATCCTGGAATTCGACGACGGCCGAGCGGTCTTATACAAGACCCGAACAGCACAGAAGAAAACCCGGGCGAAGGATCCCGCAAGGCAGCAAAAACAGGTGAGAAAAAAGGAAACCTGTGACACTGGCTAAGATAATGCAATTGTTATCGGAGAGAAAATGTTTACCTGCTCTAATAAGCTTATGTGTGTATGCTGTGGCAGAGGCCAAGGATTTCACCTGTTTGTCGAAGGAGAGGGTGGAGTCCAGGTAGCCCATTGTCTTCCCCTCCTTAGACACCTTGATGATATTACCATCAGTCTCAAAAGAGGAGTAATCTTGGCCTAGTTTTTTAAGATTAGTGTGAGTCCCTAGGATGATAAGCTCTGTTTTATCATCATTCAGGCATAGTCCGTAAGAGGCCACCCAAGCCTGAATGATGAGATATATACACCCTATTCACCAAGGCCAAATCATTATTGTAATGACCGGAAAGTGGTAGGAGAATCTGGGTATCATCTGCATAATTAGTGTAGGTGATACCAAGAAGGTCCAGATCATCAAAAAGGGTCTTAGTAAATATGTTGTATAGAGTAGGGGAGACACAAGATCCCTGAGGAACTCCGCACGGGATTGGGATTGGATCGGCTGCCGCTGAGGGGGAGAACACTCTCATAGTTATAGCTCCTTTGGAAAAGTGGGTAGCTGAATCTAGATACCTGCAAAGGACCTTGTGGTCGATAAGGTCGAATGCAGCCGAAAGGTCCATCAAAGAGCTGTTTTGCCTTTATCTCTTAGATCACCTATTTGCCCTTTCAAATCAATGAGGGCCGTCTCTGTACCATGTTGGGGGCGGAATCCTGATTGATGTGCTCCTATAAATGTATGTTGTTCCAAGCATTTCTGAATTTGTTCACAGGCTATCTTGCCTAGGATTTTAAGCAGAAACGGGACTGTTGTTATTGGGCTGTAGTTGGTCGCTATAAGTGGGTCTAACGTTTGCTTTTTAAGCAGAGGTAGTACCCAAGATTGCTTCAGGTTGGAAGGCACGATGCCCGACGCAAATGAAGCGTTGATTAGTTTAGATACAAATGGGGAGAGATCTCTGTCTGCGTCTTTTATGAGCTGGGCAGGGCAGAGGTCGCCCTGGCAATTGGAGGGTTTAAAGGAGAGGATGACTTTCTCTACCTCAATGATAGAGGTTTTTGAGAATGTGAAACGTGTAACTGTGTCCTGTTTCTTAGACAGGGGGTTGGTGGCACGGTTGTTAGCCTGAGCAGGTTGAATCAGAGTCAGTGAGGCTTGTTTCTTAGCTATTTTATTTTGAAGCGTAGTTACTTTATTTGAGAGTGCTTGTTGTATGTCTGAACACCATGTTTTATTTTTGGAGCAACTATCCAGAAGGGGGAACAGTAACTCTAGTTCCTTGAGGATGGTGAACAGTTCCCTCATATTTGAATTGGCATTATATATGCGCTTGTTATAAGAATTACGCTTTGCCTGAAGGATTTCCTTTTTGTAGAGGGAGGAGATTTCTGTAAATTTATTTTCATAGTCTTCTGAAGGGGTTAGCTTCCAAGTAGTTTTGCAGCCCTTCTTGAGTTGTCGTAGATCCCTTGGTTCAGGGGTGAACCATTTATTTAGGTGGGATTTAGGTTTACTCAGTCTGAATTTCAAGGGGGCAATGTGGTCGAGCGTGGTTAACATACTTTTTTATACTCGTCAATGAGCGATTGAGGGTCTAGGTGATCTGCTAATTGGTTAAGAGTGGGTAGTATTGCGGGCATTACTTTTTCCTTGCTGATACTCTTTTTATTCCTAGTTGGGCATGGCGGGGCCTTGGTGGGCACAAGAACTAATGGTCTTGGTGTGGAGAGTTCGAAGGATACAAGGAAGTGGTCTGTCCATGGTTGTGGGGCGATGGATTTGATGTTGGCGGTGCAATTGTAGTCTGCTAGCCAGTCAAGGATTCTTCCTTTCATGTGAGTAGGCTCGAGAATTTCTTTGATTTAAGCCTAATTCGGAAAGAATGTTTGTCACAGTAGTAGCATTTTTGTCTAAAGGGTCATTGTATCCCAAATTAAAGTCACCTAGGACCAGTAGTTGTGAAGAGGTTTTGAGATTATTGGAAAGTAAGTTATGGATATCTTCCACAAATGTCCCTATAGGTCCGGGAGGTCTATAGATGAGGTGGATGGTCAATGACTGGGAGTTATCTAAAGGAAATTTGATAGTGAGCGCCTCACAGGATTCAAAGGCTAGGGGGGGCGCAATTCGCATAGCTAGACTAGACTTGGCAATGATGGCAATGCCGCCATATCGCATATTGAGTCTGTCCTGTCTTAGTATGGTATAACCATCTGGGATTGCTAGCGATAGTAGGGGTCCTGCAGCGTCGTGCAGCCAAGACTCTTTAGTGGCAAGGAAGACCAAGTTATCGGCCGATAACAAGTCACAGATGTCAGTGGCGTGTGCAGTCAGGGATCTGGCATTTATAAGTCCTCCTTTGAGAGGGGGGGGTCGCAGCAGTGGAATGGGTAGATTTAGTGTTAGAGGGCATGGAAGGTGGTCTCAAGATATTAAGGTGGATGCTAGATAACGTCTGGTTCTGAGATCTTTTATTGGCTGAAGGTAAGGTTCTAGTCAGTGGTTCGTGGAGTCTAGTGAGTCTGGCTCGAAGCCTCATGTTTCTGAGTGGTGGCCTACATGCTGTACTTTGGGACCCGCTTGTGTGTCTTGGAAAAGGATGTTCCATAATGGTGAGGGAGATTAACGAACTAGCGGTTGAATTCTGTCGGTCTCGCTTGTAGGTTAGGTGGTTGTTGACAGGTTTCTGGAGGAAAATAGACCAAATACATATGTAAATTAGGAAGCTAAGAATTATGAGGCTCATGATATGAAAGGGCAGAGGGGAGGAAGCTTATAATGGGTTGGTACACTTTCTAAGAATTGGTCTGTGACTATACTAAGGGCCTCATTACATGGATGGCGGAGAACCATGGCGCTATTAGCGCCATGGTTCATGCCGGTAAAATAAAGGCACCGCCTTGGCGGAAAGGGGAATTACCGCCCCATTCCAAGGTTGGCGGGGCGGTAATTCCCCCTTCCACCATTGCCCTTCCCCATTCCCATTTTTGCCCCATAGGGCTCAATGGGAATGGGGAAGGCGCTAATTACGGTACCGCAAATTGCGGTACCGTAATTAGCTCCCTGGGTCCCTTTGCGGGTTGGTTTTTAATGCCTGCAAAAAGCAGGCGTTAAATCCCCCAAGCCACAAAGGGTCCTCGTAGTAAGGCGGTAAGGATTTACCGGTACCGGTATTTTACCGGTACCGGTAAATCCTTACCGCCATCCGTGTAATGAGGCCCTAACTCTGGTTTTTGATTAGATGTATTGGGCCTGCATAGAGCACTGTAAGCTAATGGTAGCTGTAATAGACTAAATTCTAATAGGATCAATGAGCTAGGCTTGATTTGATTCATATGGGCACAAAGGTAACAATGCTAGAAACGCAGTATCTAGAATCAAATAGAATCAGAAGCCGATGATGGGCATGATGGTTACAATACTGGAAATACAATAGCTAGAATAGTCAAAAATCGAGTCTGCACAATGGCTACAATGCTAAAATAACAATACACAATCACAGTAGGCACGTTTGGATACACTAGTCTGCATACGAGCTAAAATAAAATAGACACAATATGCTGAGAAAGGGCTAAATTAGAGTGGGCTCAATGGTTACAGTAGACTGAAGTGGGAAAGGCGCAGTAGGCAGCAATTGGCGAATTAAACAAGGTGCAAAGGATGCCTGGGAGACCACTATTGGTGTGTTAGATATGGGATAACTAGATGACCAGTGGGCTGAGACAGTGTGAGTTGCAAAAATTATATCGTCAGCAGAAAGGCTAAATCATTAAGCAGTAGGTGGCGTAGCATCAGTGGATGGGTTCAACTATGCTGCATAAATAATTATTGGTGTATTAGAAAAAGACAGCACAGGCAGTGGTATATTCTGTCAACATATGTACTGCAATTGGCACAAGAGGCTAGTGTGAGGGTACAATTAGAGCAGGTGACTCAAGTAGGCTAATCACAGAGACAGACTCATTTCAAAATGCTACAGTGGAAATAGGACATGCTTTGTCAGCAGTGGCTACGTCGGGATAGTATCGACAGTTGATTATAGTCTAGCAGTAATATGATAATACCAGGGTGGTACAACAATTGCTAGAATGGTGCCGAGGCTACATGCAGGGATATAATAACAGTACGGCAGTAATCTCTTTCAGCAGTGATACCAATGAATTAAGAGTGATGTAACGGTGCACAATGTAAACCAATATAAAATCATATCATATCGTGTAACCAATTAGGACACGTGTTGCCGCTGCGGTGAACAGTAGATTATAATCTTGATAGAGGGCAAGTTCAATGGTTAGAAGCTGCTGTGGCAGCGCACATTTTAGACACATAACAATGGGTAGCGAAGACAGTAATAGTGACTAGCATGGTGTTGTATGACAAATCAAAGGCCTGTGTGGCAGCTTGCCTCATTGGGGACGTGTACTGTGAGTACCATTGAAACAGGTACTACGTGTGGCATGAGGATAGCATATGGCAGTATTACGCACTCGGCACAGTGAGTGGGTATGCTAGAAACGAGTCTGGTAATGCACCAAAGGAGGACAGTAGCATATGGTTGGTACCTTGAGCGTTGCTCACGCTTTCGCAGTACAAGGGAGAGGATGTAGAAGAACGCTCCAACATTGCTATTGGCTCCGGACAGGCTCGGGACAGGAGCCTTTTTTCTCCTGGCTTCTTTCGCAGGCTGGCGCTCGCCTGCCGGCGAGTTATGATTGGCTGAAATTAAGTAGAGCAGCCAATCCAGGCGCGTCTAGGCATAGGGGCTCAGGGTGGTGGAGGTCAATATTTGCAAGCGGCCATATTTGAAAGGCAGAAGCCTCGTGCCTGGTAATGGCGAATAGTAATTAAATCAAATAAAAGTGCGCCAATGTTATAGATTCAGTGCAGCTGACCTTTTCTAATGGATCAGTTTGTAGGTATCCAGAATAGCACAGGTGAAATTGCGGGAGTCGCGCTTGCGCAATTCTGCTTGGGATGATGCAGAAAATTAACCCCCGGCTTACCTTAACACCCAGCAGGGTGAAGGTGGTTTAGGGGCTGCTCCTGCAGCGCTGGTGAATGCGTCCAGAGCTCCAGCTATGGTGCTGATGATCTGTCTCAATTAGTTTCAATTATTAACTAGTAATTATCAATTTTGGTGAGTTTGTTTTACTTACTAGGCATTTTAATATGATTTATATATTTTTATAATTCATGACTTCTTGCCTTTTACTGTTATTATTCCCTTAATGTTGCTTTCATAGGTCTCTTTAAACCCACAAGTGAGTGCACTATATCTTTTTTGAAATTCTTATTTTAGGTTAATTTAGGCTCTCTCACTAGTCCCTGCATCCAAAAAAACACCACTAATTTCAGGCCTAATCTCTGAAGCAAATGAACTGATGGCCGAGACTGATATTCTCTTTGCTACAATTGCCACTTCAACATTAATTCCACCTAATTCAATGCAATCAACTATTAAACTGCACTTGACAAATGTCTCTGTTATATTGCTCTCTCATGAAACCAAGATAATCCAATTGGACCTGTCTCCACCTGCTAAAGATGTCTCAAGATCATTGATATCATTTTAAAGGGTCCTAAGTAAATAAAACAACCAAGGTTGTTCAAGATCCATTGACAAGGTTCAAGCAGCCGAGAGAATGACACCATTAGGTTGGTGAAATTGTAAAATCCCAGTGGAAGTTCACTCCTGAGTTGCAGTAGATCAAGATCATACTTTACCTGTGCACGTTTTTAAGCTTCCACTGTACAGAGTAAAGGAATGTCTGATCATGTTGCAGATAGGATATCCAACAGATTTCAAGTTTGGCATCACCTGCTAAATTGAACAAAGGCGACTGAGGAGATGGTACTTCAAACCATAAAAATGCATTTAATTGTTCGCACTTTGCTGTCAGTAAAACTCTTTCCTTATGTGATCATGACACATAGACTCCCTGGGAACTTGCTTCCTGTGATTAATTAACTATCGCTCAATTTGAAATATTGGTACGACATTCATTCATCGCCCGTTTTCTTTTTTGCTGGATATTTTGCTGAAAGGTTATGCCTGAAAAAAATCATTGACAAATAGGTGTGGGGTGATTAAGGGCATTTAAGGGGTAGGCTGGGATGGGCAATAGGAAATAAATAATAGGCGAGCAGCGTTTGGGAGGGGACCCCCCAAATAAATACAAATAATAAATGTGATGCATTTTTTCAGGAAAAGATTTTCAGCAAAAAATGCAGCGGAAAAAAACCTGGGGATGAATGAACATAGAACCAAAATGTTAACTTCTAAAATTGTGACTTTGTAGGGCTTGATGAATATGTTACTGAAGAATAGATCAGAGACGAGAGGTGTTACAAGGAATGATGTTGCAAATTCAACTTCCTTGAACACTGTCGATTTCCATAACATTGGACATATCCTTGAATTAACCCTTCTAAATCTCCAGGAACCTGGCGAAAAGACAATGGTATCAAAATAACTGAAGATCAATTCATACCTGGGAATAGAGACATAATTATCCCTGGGTTGAATAAACGTTATGCTTGCAAAATTCGAATCTTATTTTGTCTAGTAAAGTGTTGATACAAGCCCCAGCAGGCGTAATGATTACACAAATGACACTAGGAACCTCTATGACCAGACAAACCGCACGGGGTAAGAGAAAGTGATTAATATGAGTAAAGTTCCAAAATTGTCGGGTGACGTCTATGAAAGAGGCGATGCAATTTTGAACGAGTGAAAACACTTGATTAGACACTTATAAGGATGCCACTGAATCATTCGAAATGATATACTGAATGTTCCCCGCCATTCCGACCCCAGTGCCAAAAAGACAAATTACTTACACTTAGAGTTGTGTTCGGTATTTGGTGGAAGAGTTGTTGTCAATTGAATAAATATCTTGTCCACCTATGGGCTCCTCCATTCAAAAAGCAAACCAGCGTTAACAAATATCAAGTACAAACTGCATATGATAGCACATCATCCACACTTTTATCCACACTTTTATTGCAACCGCTTCCTGAAATTGTAAAGAGTGAGTTACTGCCCAACACAGTGGTGACAGAGGCTGATAATAATATCAGCAATCTTAGCACTGTAGACTGAGATCCCACACTGAGGGAGCTAGAACCTTCTATCTCCCCATTGAATCTGCTTCCAATCAAAAAGAAACTCAAATCTAATCATGGAATATAGCTGGGATATCAACTCAGATGGATGATACAAATTGGTTAGCATTTGTCAGACTATCTGATATGTTCTGTTTCCAGGAAATGTGGGCTATCAAACCTGTGTTGATCCAGGATTGTATGATGTTTTGTATCCTAGCTACTTATGTTCCTTTGGGTCGACCTAGTTGGGGACTCTTAACTTGTATAAGTGCTGAATTTTTTGCCAAAGCTCATGTGCCCGTGTGTTTGCAAGTGATCATGGAGATGTTCTATTGCTGTCAATGTTTCTAATATATCACACTGTATTATTGTAATTGATATTTATAATAGTGCATGGAGGCATTCATGTATTATACCCTGATATAACTAGAAACTCCTGTAGATTTATTTGAAAAAAGGTGACGTAACATGCATGGTGTTGGGAGACCTAAATTTACAGCTTTACCCACATGTTTTCACGTGCAATGTTTGTGCTGAGAAGGACTGTCTAAAACTAAGCTGAGGGTGACTTAGTGTTAGACAATGCAGATGCATTAAAACCAAAAAGGGAGCATTGCTTTGCCATCAAAGTAGCCACATTGTAGCAGTGTTAACCTTAGAGGACTTATTAGGCACTTTCAGAATGATAGACTTGCCTATGCCACTTAGAGGTTTAGGGCATTATAACCCCACTGACAATCTGCTAATTAGTTTTATTTCATGGTATCTTGTCAATTCTCTTCATGATGTGAGTCATTCAAATACCCACCACTTATATCTAAACTGAAATAGATTAATACACTGCCACTCCACTTGTCACTGACTATGAGGGCCCTTCCAAAAACATGTACACATAATTGCAGAAGGATCAGTGGGACACGCTAGGTGTTGATATATTATCACCAGAAATGTATGCAGACTTACTTCCTGTTTTGGATGCAACATTGAAATACAATTGAAAGGATTCTTTGGTGATAATTGATACATTACCTATAGTGGCCAACATCACTTCTTTGTACATTTCTAAGATTACAACCGAAATCAGAAATAGGACAACCAATAAGTAATCCTGGTAGGAGCATGATTGTAGTCAATGTGAAAAAATAGCTTTTGGATTAGATAAATAAAATACTAGATTAGTAGTAATGATGTGATTTTAGCAATGAGATATGAATAGAAGTCCTTAATTAATGAAAAAAAGAAGGGCTTTGAAATACAAAATTGGGACTGGAAATTAGTTTATAAAGTGCATATAGGCAAATTAAAATGCCATGAAGTATGCATAAATGAATCTTTTGGTGTGAGTATTTTATTAATTTACACTGTGAGGGAAGAGAAAATGTTCTGTTTTGGGATTCAGAGACCTACAAATTACACTTTGTTCATAACCATTCGTGTTTACCCTTGAAAAGGTCCAAGTGGTGATCTGTAAACAAAAGTCTGGTAAATCCGCTGTGGGATGTATTTACCCATGCCTCCGAGCCATACCTCAAAACTGTGCAGTACTGACATGGAAAACATCATGATGGCCAGAGCTTCCCAGAAAATGCACAGGGAAATGCATGAAGAATAGGCTGCCACTCATTTTTGCCGATGTTATGGGCACAGAAGGAAACTGCCTAAAACCACCATTGGACTACCCGCACAGTAGTCTGAAAGCATTGGGAATGGCAATGCTGATTGCCAAATGCAACTTAGAATTGTGGGGAATTCATTTTCTTAAATCCCAAAAATGGGTGCAGTACCAGTACTCACCACTATCCAAAAGCCGGCAGTTTAAAACCACCCTGTGTTTCTCTGAAGGCAGGCTCAAACTGTCTATTTTAAACATTGCAACACATCTAAAAACTCACTGGACACCAGCAGACATTTGGTAGAATGGAGTGTTGTGTGCCTACAAAATCTGGGAAATGAAGAGCCCAGAACAATGCTTATAACAAAACTGGCTGAGCTATGGAGTCAGCAGTTTAAGTTGCACTGGATTTAAAGACACTAAAATCGAAAATGTTTAGATCAAATGAGTGACCTATGTTTGGTGTCACATGCCTTTGTAACTGTTGAAATGCCATAGTTTTGCACTTAGAATCAGCCTTCTAGCTGCATATGTGAAAATGTTTAGTTTTATTTGAAGGCAGAAACTGGGGAACAAAAAGTGACATTTTATCTGAAACCTGGCTTAAGGAACTGAATTCTGCCTGGCAACTACCCCCATCAGGAGTGAAACTTGAGTCACAGCTGTGTTCCCAGGCCTAGCTGCCCTTTTGCTGCTCACACTAAGGATATGCCATCTATCTGATAATTGAATTACCTGTGCTCTGCAGGAAAGTGAACAAAGCCCTGTCCTGGCTCAGGCAAAGGTTTTATTGGCAGGAGTCGTAAATGGTCGTAAAAAGTGGCTTCCTCCCGAGGAAAGGGGAGGGGCACTGCCTGTGAGAGCAAGCTGGCTTGGCAGAACTGGAAAATCCAGAAATTCAACCTTGTGCTGAGGGTAAACCACACCCCTTTGGAGCCAGAACATAACTTTAAAAAGATGAATAACTCATAGAGCGGACATGTGAAAATTTTATAAATGATACCATAATTCTTGTGATTTTTCTGCCCACAGTTTAAGAGGTTTTTAGAACCGGTGGTATGTTCAGGGGGGTGTCAGCGGAAAAGTGGGGATAACTCTAAATGTATGCATGTTAAAAATCTGAAACTTCATCAGTTAATGTCCGTACTCCCTGCGCACATGTATGTAAAGTTGGGTCAATGTCAGAAATTGCAAAATCAGTTAAAAAGTGAAATATGTGCCATTTCTGAATGCAAGCTCCCAGGAAGAGCAGAGTTTGAACAGGGGATACCTCCTGTAATGCATGATGGGTGCATATGATTTTAAAACAATATGTACCTCTGCAAATATGTATTTGTTTCAAATCTAGATTTGTGTGTAAGTTGACAGGAGGAGTGGACTTTCTGCAGGCTGTAAAATGACATCACTCTGACTCACAGTTCATTCCCCAATCAAATGATAAATGGAAGTTTGACCAATTAGAAGCTGAGAGAGAGGTAGGGTCAGTGATGCTAGAACACACCCACATTCTAAACACATAAAAGCAGACAGACAGAACAGATAGGGACTTTTCAATTTCATCTGCAGCGGGACGCTCTGCCGGAAAAATCCATGCTTTACCTCCATCAAACCTCCAGAGAGCCAAACTAGAGACTTCAATCTATCCAGAACTAGAGACCCAGACCCAGACCAGAGAACCAGAGAGAGCTGACCCAGATCACTGTGAAGTGCAGAGACCAGAGGCGAATTTAAAACCCTGACCAGATCCGTGATGAGGCCCATTTCACTCAAGAATATAGTGTGAGTACCTAGTACCTAGAAAACTGTGCAGAACCAATCTCCTAGTTAAAATAATATAATTCAATCCATTTTTTATCTAAGTAGAACTGCAGCTTAGCAATTGTGTTATCCTGCCATCATTTTTAAAGCTGAAAAAGTGTGCGTTTAAAATTTCAAATCTGAAAAACGACCTTTATTCAATCGCTCATGTGCTAGAGACTTGCAGTAACTTTTATTTGGAAGCTGAGATCCTAGGCTTTCCTAGGACCCCAAAATGATAGAGATAGTCCTTGTGGTTCCTCTGTAATAGCGCTCGGCGCATCCGCGAATTTTGCCGCGATTTGCAAATTTCTTCACGTGTAAAAAGCTGCTGCTGCTTGCCTTCCATTGCCAGAAATTCGTTTAACCTGCTAACTATCCCTGCATCATTGCTAGTGTGAGCCTGGACTAATATTAACTAGATACCAATCACCCTGAACCTCTGAAAGGGAATTAAAAGTATTTTAGCATACTTTTCAATTGATTGCCAGCACATATCAAAGCAATTTGGGCCTATGTTTTCAAACTTCTGTAGTCTAAGCTTGCTGGGGTGAACTGAATCACATTTGATTGCATTTCTGAGAACTGTGTGTTTTCCTTCCATTTCCTTGCATTGCATAAAAGGGGGGAGGGGATTGCCAGAGAAAAGTGATTACATTGTTTTGCTGAAATCATATCAAGTTGTTTTCTATACTGCATTTCATTCATTCAACCTTGCATTTCCTTGAACCTTATAAAGCATTCTCTACCACATTATACTTCTGTACCTATTTACCAGTGTGCTACCTTATCCATTTCATGTCAACTCCTTATTGATTATAGAGAAGCGTGTTAGTGCCAGATTCTCCGTTGTTAATATTTATCATATCAGATTAAGTGTGATATTCAATTATTAATTTACTATAAAGGGTGATATATATCTATTGTTTGAATTATCAAATAAACCTTTTAAACTTGCAAAACAGAACTACTTCTTGGCTCAGTGGGGTCAGGGGGATTCCAAGAGAGGGGTGTTATATAGGGGTAGTCATCCAGAACGCATGAACTGGACATAAAGATATATCAATAAGGGTTTTCATTCAGTATTCTAGACTAGGCGTTAACTTAGCTGTAGTGCTGAATTGAATCCCCTTACAAATTGGGGGCTCGAGCCGAGACGTTGGGTTAGATTTACCACTTGTGCAGCTTAATACAGTGTGCTAACTGACGGGATACATACATCCGTCGGATCACCACGCTGCATTACGCTGTGAAGCATTCCTCAAAAGGGACACTCCAAGAAAAGTTCTGTTCTGCAAAAATAAAATACAAACTTCTGTAAGTCAGGACAGAGACCAATCTCTAGAATGACGACCTTAGTAGACATGAAAATAGCCAGAGAGCACCTCTTGCATAAGCTATTTGTGAGAGGTGAATGGACCGAACAGGGCCAGGATGTGTGGTTGCAGGCCATCACACAACAGGTCACTGAAACAGGGTCAGATATATATAGAGATCAGGGTCCCTTACATGTGGCCCTGAGTGAACTATATATGGCTCCTAAAGCCAAAGAGGAACACAATAAGATTGCCAGGATAGCAGCATACCTGTACCTATATATGGGAGACATGCAGGATAGATGTGCTGAAAGCCAAAATCTGGCAAATAGGCAACAGGTGGTGTTAGAGAAGGTCCAATCTGACCTGGTCTCTTCTGAGCAGAGGCTGCAGGGGAGCCAGGAGTCAGAAAATGACAGCAGGCAGTACATCATTAAAATAAAAGAGGATATGGGCATCCTACAACAGGAAAAGACAGACCAGGATACCAGATTTCTGGCCCTGCAGAAGGAGCACCAAGACAGTTTGAACTCCCTACTGCAGAGCCAGAAAAAGCTGGAGCAACAGATCAATTTCAACAGGGCATGCACAGAGCAGGTAGCCACCCTGCAAATCCAACTAGACAGAGAGAAAGAGGAGAGCAACAAACTAATTTTGAAAGACCTGGATACCCAGGCAGAGTTTGATCAGGAGCGCCAGAAAGCTGGTGCCTTCCAAAGGCAGAGGGACGACCTGGCGGCACAAATGCAGGCTCTTAGTCAGGAAAGAGACGCCATAGGCCAGGAATTCTGCCATTTAAAAAGGAAAATGGAAGAAAATCACTTGGCCCTCCAGGGGCTGGGTGATCTCCAAAAAGAGCATGCAAACTTGTTCGAGCACACCAGAAGGGTGGAAGATGCTCTGGCAAGAAAGGAGCAGGCCAGTAGGGATGGGAATCAGGAGGTAACCCTCCTGCAGCAAAGAATGGCCCAGTGCTCCAGGACCAATCAGGAAGCACAGAGGGAAAATGAGGCCCTCTGTCAACACAATGATAGGCTCCAACAACAGGTAGCGATGCAGGAGAAACTGATAGAGTCGAGTAAGGCCTTAACAGAGGAACTGAAGGCACAAATGCAGGCTCTTGCATTGCAACAGGGAGCAGGGGCGGATAGAGATGAGGTTCGCTGGGAAATGGAAACTCCGGAGCATAACCTCAGGAGCCCTAGTACCAGAGGCCCTCATACCTCTCAGTCCCTGGACTCTGCCACCCCCATGTCCCCTGGCGCACACGAGCACAGGGCCACGGGGATGGCAGATTACTATCCAACCAGAAGCATGGGGCTCATAGGCCAGTACCACTCAGGAATGGAGGGGTGGGCATCCGGGTATGGGCACCCAAGTACAGTACAGTTCAGTGGGGAACCCCAGGAGAGTAGGCCCCTTAAGGGCATCCTGAAAACCTCTGCCCAGTTAGGTCAGTGGGGGGGGTACCCATCAAATCCTGGCAGCAAGGAGGAATCTGAAGACTCCTCTGAACTGCGCAGGACACAGGAGACCAGGTCCCCACATTCTGCCAGCCATTCCCAGGCTCGCAGAATCTGGGAAAACCTGGAAGAGCAGACAGGAACCTCTGGGAGCAGTGCCTCTGAGTCCGAGGACGATTGGACCAGGGTTACCCGGACCAAAAGGGCCAATAAGACAAAAAGGGCCTTGCTTAAGGACCCTTTAAAGCAGATTAAGGCGATCAGGAGCGTCATCACGCCTTACCATAAGAACGCTAAGTATTCTGTTTGGGAGCACTTAGAGTTGTTTGAGCAAATGATGGAGACCTTCCATATGAAGGACAGCAAAAGCTGTATTCAATATGTAAAGTGGACCTTCTCCCCGGAATACTCCAGTTTCTTTGCGGGGCTGGAGGACCAAAATCATTTAAGATGGTCCACCTATAAGGCGGCCATCTTGAAACATTTTTCTGTTCACAGAAATCCTCAAGAGGCTCGCAAGGCAGCCTACAATTTGCAATGTGGGGAGGATCAGGCCCCACAAGAATTTGTGCAGGAGTTAAAGCGTGCTTTTGCACAGACCACAAGAAGGGTGCGCACGGATAGCAGGGAATTTATTAATACGATTTTCCATGCCTTGCCCAAATATATCATGACCCAGCTCGTGAGGGATTTTCACGAGAAAAGATCTTTAGACTGGGTCATTGAACAGGCTACCCGGATCTATGAGGTGCAGAAACCGGTAGATAGCAAAAGTAATGCCCAGAAAAACCCCAAAGCCAACAGCACCCCTGCTGCTGCCAAGGTGGCAGAGGTAAAGGTCACCCCCGTTTTGGATTTGGAGATGGGGGGGCCTAAAAACCTACCTGCACCTAATAATGCTAGGCCCAGAAGGTCCTCGGGCCAGTCACAGACAGGGAGCCAGGGAGGCAGCCCCACAAATGGGGTCCCTCGCTCTCCTGATTATGTAAGTCCCCGTTACAAGGGAAATCGACCCATCCTGGGTTATGTGTGGACTCCTCCAGCCCAAGGGGGGGGATCCAGCCAAGCACCTAACCCAGGGAACTTCCCTCCAAACTTCCCACAGGAGGGCAGAAATTTACCAAACCCTGGGCAGAACTTTTTCCCCAGATATCCACCCGACTTTCAGCCCCAAAACCATCCATCCTTCTTTCCCCAATTCCCTGAGCCCAGACCACTGAATCCGGGAGAGGGGAGGCCAAGGGTGGAGGGGTACCCAAATCTTCCCAACCCGGGGTATTACCAGAGGAGGGACAGCTACCCTTCCCGGGATCAGCCCAGGGGAGAAAACAGGGCCCCGTATCAGCCTGAGCGGGTTTCCCAGTTAGAGCGCCAGGTTCAAAACATGGCGCGGGATCTGGGTCACATACTGAGGGCTCAGCAGAACCCTCAGATGGGCGTGCCGGCGCAGAACGCACCCAACTCTGGACCTGGTGCTCCAGAACAATGACGGGGGCAGCACCCCGATAACTCACCGGTTCCCAGGGAGGAGGCACAAAGGGAAGGGGGGTGTAAAGCCTTGGAGGAAGCTTCCTTCCTCACTTGTAAACAGCCCCTGGAAACCCAGGAACCGGAAACAAAATCTCTTGCCCCTGAAAGTCTGCCTCCTAAGGAGCAGAGGGGGGGTAGGAGAAACAAAAGACCCAAACAGACTCAGTTTGAGGAGGAGGTACAGATCTTCCAATTTGAGGGAGAGGGATCCTCAGAGGATCCTGGGAAAAGGATCTTCTCCTTCAGAGAGGGGAGAACTCCCCCCAAAGAAAAATGGGTCCCTAGGGATGCAAATCCAGACTGGGGAGATGTGGAGACTGAGCTACCGCCGCCCACCATCTCATCCCAGAACCAACCGCAAGAAAATCCCCTGGTTCAAACCCATCCTGGTGACTGCCTCCAAAAAGGGGGGGGCGGCCCAGAACCGGAGCCAGGGGAACCCACAATGGCTCTGATCTCCAGTTGCCAAATTTTTCTTTCAGATTCCCAAGGCTCTCCACAGAATTCTGCCCGAATCTCTTCGCTAGTGATGTCCAAAACCAGAAAATTAGCCCACCAGTTGTCCAAAAATGTACATTATCTGTGCCCCCTTGAGGAGAAGGAGGGAAGATATTATGCCCCGGTACAAGTACAGGGGCAGGGTACAATCTCGGCACTGGTGGACACTGGATCTCAAGCTACCCTTCTGTCCAGAAGGGCCTTTGACGAACTGAATGCAGGAAGGGGAGAGAATTACCAAATTCCTCTCACCTCTCTTCCGGGACAACTACAGAACTTTGACGGGAAGGAAATTCCCGTTGAGGGGACTGCAGACTTGGACATTAAAATTGGGCGACATAAGTTGAAACACCCGGTCATAGTGGTGACCCCAGAGGGCACCCCTTGTTTACTAGGGAATGACCTCCTGAGAAGGTTGTCACCCCTAATAGATTGCGTAAACAAGGTCCTCTGGACCCAGACTAGCCGACCGATAAAATTAAAACAGAGTGTCAACCATGTTAGTTTAAACGGCACCTGCCACATGGTTGAACAAAAATCTGACCAAGTAGAATTTCACTTCCAGAACAACCAGATTCCAGACGTGACAGTAATAGCAGTAGGACAACAGACTGGTGATGGGGGGTCCTCTCTATTTCTGAAAATCAACCTTCCTTCCAGTCTAAAGTGGTATTCCACGCTGGAAGGAAACACTCTGAAATTCTATACCAATCCACAATCTGAAACTCCCACTCCTATAGTCCAGAAAGATGTGAAATCAGCTCAGAGCCTGGCTGATATTCAGCAAATTGGAGAGCAGTTGTTCATCCCTGTTCAGTTAAATGATGGGAAGGACTCTGTTCTCGCTCGAGTGTGTGTGAACAACGGTAAGAGCTTCATCAGCGAAGCCATGTTTCGCCAACTCCCAAAAGATCCAGCCATTCCCACCTTCAAACTGATAGACAAATGGGAAATGGACCTGGAAGCACCTAATTCCAAACATCTCCTGCCAAGCAGGTGTATGCTCAAAATCTCCATTGGCAACAAGAGCATAGTCCACAATTGTTGGGTCGTGCGAGACGTCCCTGCCGCCTTTTACTTAGGCAGTGACATTCTCAATCGCTTTGCCATTAGTTTGGACCTAATAAACTTCAAAGCTTGGTCCCGATTAGCGGATAATCCCATGGGCTTTGATGATCCAGAAAAAGCATTTAGGTCAGCTCAATTGCTACCTTATGCAGTTGAAATTCAGGTTAAAGAGGAAGTCACCATCCCAGAAAGGACCCGACAATTCTCCCTGGAAGTGAAAGTTAAAAGGGGACAAGAGTTGAAAAACCCTGATGCTTACATACATCTAAATGCTTCTCTCCAACAGCAAGGGTTGGGGGTAAACCCAACTCCATTAGTCAACATAGAACATGACACCATTCCAATAGAGGTGGATAACAGCGACTTAAAGAGTATTACTCTAGCCGCAGGCACCATTATTGGAATGGCGGTTGATGACCGACATTTCTCCATTGATCTTAGAAATGAACTGTTAGGACCAATCCCCAAGGACTGTTTTGACAGTGACAGTGAGGACCACACAACACCAGACAGGATTTTCACCCGGCATGGGGGGAACTTCCTGGTGTACACTTCCTGCCCCTATGGTAAGGAAGATGTGACGTGTGACTTCAGGAGGGATGAGGTGATTTTCCAGGTACATGAGGGCTGCCTTTCCCACCTGAAGCCTCCGGTCCAAATCAGCACTCTGACCAGGGACTTCTCCACCCAGCTGGAGGAGGCCGCGGAGATAGCCAAACCAGAAGTCTTTCCAGGCTTCAGGCAGATGGTGGAAGAGAGAGTCAACCTAGCTGATGCCTGTGTGACTCTGGAACAAAAGCAAAAGTTGAAACAAGTTTTCTTGGATTTCCAAGATCTCTTTGCGGTAGACTCATATGACTGTGGTCGCACTGACATCCACACAACAACAATCCCCACGGACCCTGGCATGACTCCTGTGTTTGTGAAGCAATATCGCTTGCCTCTCGCATCAATGGAGTCCCTTACTGAAATATTTAAGAACCTTGAGTCCCGGGGAATAATCCGTCCAGTCCCCAGCACCTTCAATAATCCGGTGCTGGGAATATTGAAGCCAAACGGCCAGTGGAGACTCTGCGCCGACCTCAGGGAGCTCAACAAACGGGTCCATACTTCCCGATGGCCTCTGCCCTACATTGACCAAGGGCTGGCCCAGATCCAGGGGTCACAGGTATTCACTGCAATAGACCTGACCAATGGATACTGGACTGTGCCTGTCAGTAGGGAGGACCAATACAAGCTGGCTTTTACCTTTGGGGGCCAGCAGTACACATGGACCCGGACTCCCTTCGGATACCTCAACTCCGGCAATGAATTCAACATTTTTCTACACAAGGCCATGCCCGACTTGGGTGCAAGGGGTAACCTGGCTTATGTAGATGATGTCCTCATCAAAAGCTCAACTGTTGAGGAACACATAGCGGAGATCCGTTATGTTCTGACACAGTTGAGGGCCGCCGGAGCAAAACTTTCCTTTCAGAAAGCACAGTGGTGTAAAACCCGTGTTAACTTCTTGGGGCATGAGATTACTCCTCAGGGTCTTTGTCCCCAGGAAAAGAAAGTGGAAGCACTTCAGAAGCTGAAAGACCCCACAACTCTGCGGGAACTAAGGAGCCTCCTTGGACTGACTAATTACAGCAGAAAGTTCATTGAGGGCTACGCAGAGATCACCAGACCCCTGATTCATCTCCTGAAGGGGGGGGTCAAGTGGGAATGGGGTCCAGAACAAGCCGAGGCAGTAAAACAACTCAAAAGAAGCCTCTCACAAGCGCCTTGCCTAGCTTACCCTGTCAGAAACAAGGAGTTCTTCCTGGAGACAGGGTTCTCTAATACGTGCTTGACGGCCGTATTATATCAAAAGCATGACAAGGTCAATAAAGTAATCTCCTATGCGAGCAAAACTTTATCCTCTGTGGAGGAAAAATTCAACGATTGTGAGAAGGCACTCCTGGCAACGGTGTGGGCATTGAAGAATTACCGCCCGTTTATCCAGGGGGAACACATCATAGTGGAGACTCCACACCAGCCTCTGCAATATCTCCAAAGTGACAGAATCCGGGCCGGAAATGTGAGTAATTCCCGAATTACTTCCTGGATTCTGTCAATGCAAGGCTTTCCTGTGGAGGTCCGATATGGCCAAAACAAGAAGAGTCCCCTCGCGCAAGGTCTGGCTGACTTGCATGATTGTGCCAGAGAAAACTGTCTCGAGGACGAAAGTCTAAAAATAAAGGACAACATGGAGGCATACCTTAATTCCCCCCACAAAGTCTTTGAAGAAGACAAGTGTGAGGGAATGCCCACTGTGTATGTGGATGGATGCTCTTACCATGTTGACAACAACGGGGAGAAAGAACTGGTGGCCGGCGTAGGGAATGCATGGGTGAATGAGTCCCCAGAACCCTCCGCTGGATACAAAATTGGTCCCCGAAGTAGTCAGGTGGCAGAATTGATGGCTGTGCATCAGGCCATCCTCACTGCTGTCCAGCATCAACTCCACGGATTGGTCATAATCACAGATTCGGATTATGTACGGAACGGGTTCGTGGAGCACCTGGTTAATTGGAAAACCAGAGGCATGTTATGTGCTAACAACAAACCCTTGAAACATGGGAAGTTGATCCAAAACATTGATGATCTGTTCACATCGAATGGGATGACCATCTACTGGAAAAAGATCAAGGGTCATTCCAAAGTAGAGGGACCAGACAAAACTGGAAATGACTTAGCTGATCAGCTGGCCAAAACCGGGGCCATCCAAGGGGATCTAATTGAGATTGAGTCCCTATTGGGGGAAATCCAGGTCACTGCTATCACTAGGTCCCAGACAAATGCTCACAACGACCTTTCAATTGCACAATGGAGTAAGGAGACCCCTGATGCTGATTTGATTACTGCTCAGAAGGGGGATCCAATAATTGGTAAATTTTACCAGCACCTGGAGGACCCTGAGAACTTTCCCCTGACGGATACCGATTATATTGGGAAAGAGGACCTAAGAGTGTTGATGAAATGTCCAAAAATGTTCCGGATCCAAGACGGTTTGTTGGTAAGGAAATCCAAAGCTGGCCACGACCAGTGGGTGGTTCCTACCTCATTCCGAAGCCTGATGTTAAGTCACGCCCATGATGCGGCCACCGCCGGTCATAGGGGGTTTCACACAACATTGGAAATCTTAAGAGAGGTTGCATACTGGCCACACATGGGGCAGGACCTCGACCAATACTTGAAGGGGTGTCTTGTGTGTGCACAATTTCAGCCATCATCCCTCACGCACCGGGCACCTTTACAAAAGAGGGGAATGACACTCCCATGGTCAGATTTACAAATCGACTTTGTGGGCCCTGTGATTCGCTCAGCTAGGGGGAATAAGTACATGTTGACTGTGACATGCTTGTTTACCAAGTGGGTGGAATGTCTCCCAGCCCCAAATTGCAAGGCAGAAACTGCAGCTGCCTTGATGATTAACCACATCTTTTCCCGTTTTGGTCTACCTCAAAGGATTGAGTCAGACAGAGGTAGCCACTTCACCAGTGAAGTAATGACAAAGATGTGGGAGATACTGGGGGTCAAGAGAAAGCTGCATATTGCTTATAGACCAGCTTCTTCTGGGGCAGTAGAGAGATATAACCGGACAATTGTGAGCATATTAAAGAAGTTTGTGGCAGGTTCTGGGCCAAGTTGGGATATCCGATTACCTCTGGTCCTAATGGCCATCAGGTCTACCCCTTCATCTGCAACCAAAATGTCACCATTTGAGTTGATGACTGGGCGCAAGATGGTGCTTCCGCAGCATTTGCTCTACAGGACCCAAGAGCAGACACTGATAAATGCCTCCACTACTCATGAGTATGTGGAGAATTTAAGGAAACACCTCCAACATGCTTTTGCTTATGCTCAGCGGAATCTAGAAAGATCAGCTGATAGCATGAAGACCCACTATGACCTGAAAACTTCCAGGAAGGAATATCAGGTGGGGGACCGGGTCTATCTATACAACTTCCAAAGGAACCAGGCCAAGCAGCGCAAATTTTTGCCTACATGAAAGGGACCCTTTGAGATCATCGACAAGATCTCCCCTGTGGCCTACAAAGTCCACATCCCCAAAGGTCCTTTGGCAGCGGGGGAAGACAAGTGGGTCCACATAAACCAGTTGAAATGTTGCCATCCTAGGCACACTCTGCAACAACTGGAGGAATCCTCTGGAATCCTAGCGGGTACTGTCTCAGACTAATTCAGTTCCAATCATAAAACATACCACATCTAGTCTCTAAAATATTGTGATTTGCATGAAACTGTCTCTTAGTTATACTGTTTTTTTTTCAAAATAAGAATGTAATGTTTCGTTATGATGAAATGCATATGCTGCCCCACTATCTCAACAGTGGTGGAAAAACGTCTATGAGTAGGTATTGCCGCTCTTCCTTTGTCGTCCTAGGAGAAAGAAAACCTGAAGACGGGCCAAGGAGGGCGATCCGGAGACCAGGAACGAAGATCCAATGGGCCCGGGGTACCGCCCAATCTTCCCATCAGGACCGGCGAGGAGAACCGATCGATCAGTACCGGATGGAGAAGAAGATGCTGAACTGTGCCATCTATTGGAAGAAGATGAGGAAACATCCCAGGTCTTGCGAGTCCCATTTGTGAAATAGAATGGCCATCGCAAGAGGGGGGCTTGTGGGATGTATTTACCCATGCCTCCGAGCCATACCTCAAAACTGTGCAGTACTGACATGGAAAACATCATGATGGCCAGAGCTTCCCAGAAAATGCACAGGGAAATGCATGAAGAATAGGCTGCCACTCATTTTTGCCGATGTTATGGGCACAGAAGGAAACTGCCTAAAACCACCATTGGACTACCCGCACAGTAGTCTGAAAGCATTGGGAATGGCAATGCTGATTGCCAAATGCAACTTAGAATTGTGGGGAATTCATTTTCTTAAATCCCAAAAATGGGTGCAGTACCAGTACTCACCACTATCCAAAAGCCGGCAGTTTAAAACCACCCTGTGTTTCTCTGAAGGCAGGCTCAAACTGTCTATTTTAAACATTGCAACACATCTAAAAACTCACTGGACACCAGCAGACATTTGGTAGAATGGAGTGTTGTGTGCCTACAAAATCTGGGAAATGAAGAGCCCAGAACAATGCTTATAACAAAACTGGCTGAGCTATGGAGTCAGCAGTTTAAGTTGCACTGGATTTAAAGACACTAAAATCGAAAATGTTTAGATCAAATGAGTGACCTATGTTTGGTGTCACATGCCTTTGTAACTGTTGAAATGCCATAGTTTTGCACTTAGAATCAGCCTTCTAGCTGCATATGTGAAAATGTTTAGTTTTATTTGAAGGCAGAAACTGGGGAACAAAAAGTGACATTTTATCTGAAACCTGGCTTAAGGAACTGAATTCTGCCTGGCAACTACCCCCATCAGGAGTGAAACTTGAGTCACAGCTGTGTTCCCAGGCCTAGCTGCCCTTTTGCTGCTCACACTAAGGATATGCCATCTATCTGATAATTGAATTACCTGTGCTCTGCAGGAAAGTGAACAAAGCCCTGTCCTGGCTCAGGCAAAGGTTTTATTGGCAGGAGTCGTAAATGGTCGTAAAAAGTGGCTTCCTCCTGAGGAAAGGGGAGGGGCACTGCCTGTGAGAGCAAGCTGGCTTGGCAGAACTGGAAAAACCAGAAATTCAACCTTGTGCTGAGGGTAAACCACACCCCTTTGGAGCCAGAACATAACTTTAAAAAGATGAATAACTCATAGAGCGGACATGTGAAAATTTTATAAATGATACCATAATTCTTGTGATTTTTCTGCCCACAGTTTAAGAGGTTTTTAGAACCGGTGGTATGTTCAGGGGGGTGTCAGCGGAAAAGTGGGGATAACTCTAAATGTATGCATGTTAAAAATCTGAAACTTCATCAGTTAATGTCCGTACTCCCTGCGCACATGTATGTAAAGTTGGGTCAATGTCAGAAATTGCAAAATCAGTTAAAAAGTGAAATATGTGCCATTTCTGAATGCAAGCTCCCAGGAAGAGCGGAGTTTGAACAGGGGATACCTCCTGTAATGCATGATGGGTGCATATGATTTTAAAACAATATGTACCTCTGCAAATATGTATTTGTTTCAAATCTAGATTTGTGTGTAAGTTGACAGGAGGAGTGGACTTTCTGCAGGCTGTAAAATGACATCACTCTGACTCACAGTTCATTCCCAATCAAATGATAAATGGAAGTTTGACCAATTAGAAGCTGAGAGAGAGGTAGGGTCAGTGATGCTAGAACACACCCACATTCTAAACACATAAAAGCAGACAGACAGGACAGATAGGGACTTTTCAATTCCATCTGCAGCGGGACGCTCTGCCGGAAAAATCCATGCTTTACCTCCATCAAACCTCCAGAGAGCCAAACTAGAGACTTCAATCTATCCAGAACTAGAGACCCAGACCAGAGAACCAGAGAGAGCTGACCCAGATCACTGTGAAGTGCAGAGACCAGAGGCGAATTTAAAACCCTGACCAGATCCGTGATGAGGCCCATTTCACTCAAGAATATAGTGTGAGTACCTAGAAAACTGTGCAGAACCAATCTCCTAGTTAAAATAATATAATTCAATCCATTTTTTATCTAAGTAGAACTGCAGCTTAGCAATTGTGTTATCCTGCCATCATTTTTAAAGCTGAAAAAGTGTGCGTTTAAAATTTCAAATCTGAAAAACGACCTTTATTCAATCGCTCATATCTCCGCAACCGTTTGTGCTAGAGACTTGCAGTAACTTTTATTTGGAAGCTGAGATCCTAGGCTTTCCTACGACCCCAAAACGATAGAGATAGTCCTTGTAATTCCTCTGTAATAGCGCTCGGCGCATCCGCGAATTTTGCCGCGAGTTGCAAATTTCTTCACGTGTAAAAAGCTGCTGCTGCTTGCCTTCCATTGCCAGAAATTCGTTTAACCTGCTAACTATCCCTGCATCATTGCTAGTGTGAGCCTGGACTAATATTAACTAGATACCAATCACCCTGAACCTCTGAAAGGGAATTAAAAGTATTTTAGCATACTTTTCAATTCATTGCCAGCACATATCAAAGCAATTTGGGCCTGTGTTTTCAAACTTCTGTAGTCTAAGCTTGCTGGGGTGAACTGAATCACATTTGATTGCATTTCTGAGAACTGTGTGTTTTCCTTCCATTTCCTTGCATTGCATAAAAGGGGGGAGGGGATTGCCAGAGAAAAGTGATTACATTGTTTTGCTGAAATCATATCAAGTTGTTTTCTATACTGCATTTCATTCATTCAACCTTGCATTTCCTTGAACCTTATAAAGCATTCTCTACCACATTATACTTCTGTACATATTTACCAGTGTGCTACCTTATCCATTTCATGTCAACTCCTTATTGATTATAGAGAAGCGTGTTAGTGCCAGATTCTCCGTTGTTAATATTTATCATATCAGATTAAGTGTGATATTCAATTATTAATTTACTATAAAGGGTGATATATATCTATTGTTTGAATTATCAAATAAACCTTTTAAACTTGCAAAACAGAACTACTTCTTGGCTCAGTGGGGTCAGGGGGATTCCAAGAGAGGGGTGTTATATAGGGGTAGTCATCCAGAACGCATGAACTGGACATAAAGATATATCAATAAGGGTTTTCATTCAGTATTCTAGACTAGGCGTTAACTTAGCTGTAGTGCTGAATTGAATCCCCTTACACCGCTGACCTATATTGTATTCCATCAGATACCTGTGAAAGTGAAGCAACAATCTTTGTTCCCTACTTAACCAGATTACTCAATGCCATCATTAAATTAAGAAAATCCCTTCATCATGGCTGGATTCAGAGATCAGCCCAATATATAAAAAGTGCTGGGTAGAAGATCCTCCACATTACCACTTAATTTCCCTTCTGGGTACAGAAGGGAATATATTTGGGAAGATTCTGCTGGGTCATGTTGACGACTGGGTCAGTTCTATTGGTATATTATGTAATTTACAAGCTAGTTTCCAGTAAAGAGTTAGCACCATAGATCAGGTATGCTGGCTCTTTATTCTAAGTGGAAAGTGTATCACCCTTAAAAGTTCATCTTTATTTATGCTTCACAGCTCTTAAGACTGCTTTTGACTCAGCTCCAATTAGACGGTACTGCGCAATCACAAATGGCTTCTTTAGTGTTTGGCATACCACAGGCCTCTTGCCTGTCGCCACGTTTATTCAACATATACATTAAACCATTGTGTGACCTTATATCCTCCCTTGAGGTACAATTTGTGAACTACGCAGACGACAATCAGATTGTGATAGAACAATCAGGTACCTACAGCAAAGATATAGATAGGGTAAATGAAGTCTTTAGTGCTATTCAGACATGGATGGCCACTAATTATTTAGCCTTGAATAACAAGAAAACTGAACTGCTTATCCTAGGCACCCCAAAAAAGTTAAATCATCTTGACCTATCCTATAATAACTTTCTATTGCAGGCACCATTATTAAGGTTTCTGACTCAGTCAAAACATTGGGGGTCTTCTTTGACTTCTACCTGTCTTTTAAAAAACTTATTTCATATTGTACACCCTCCTGCTCCTATGTTATTCACGTGTTATGGCAGTCCTTACTTCTTGGAATCTAACAGGGTTATGATGGTGGCAGCTATTATCAACACTACGCTTAATTATTGCAACAGCCTTCTTGTTGGAACCTCCCAGGTGAATTTCAAGAGTCTTCAGATGATTCAAAATGGAGCAGTACGTGCTGTTTTGGTTTAGATCTTTGGTTCCAAGTGTCCGAGGCTCGCAGGAAACTGGTTGCCAGTTAGTCAAATAATTAGGTTTAAAGGCACCACCCTGGTGCTCAAGTGCTTGGTGGTGAAGCTCCTGATTATCTCGCAGCCCGAGTCTCTGTGATTCCTTTTAGGTGGACCTTACGTTCTAATAAAGATAGCCTCCTCCAAAAACCCTGTGTCCTTTTGAAAAAGATCAGAGGCTCAAGCTTCCATACCTGGGCACCAAGTCTTTGGAACTCCCTTCCTTCTATTCTTAAGGGGTGTGTGTCGAGTGCCCACTTAAAAAACAATTGAAAACTTATCTTTTTTTAAAATGAATACAAGCTAAATTCACTATCTGTCCCTACCTCTCTTTACTGCATGTCCTCTTTTATGTTCCTTGTTGTTTTGTCCTGTGGGCGCCTTGAGGTCCATGGGTGAATGGCGCTATATAAGAAATGTATAGATAGATAGATAGATAGATAGATAGATAGATAGATAGATAGATAGATAGATAGATAGATAGATAGACAGACACACATTGTGGTTAACCCACTAGAAACAAGTGACATTATCTGACTTGTTAAGAATAATTATTAGTCTATATACAAATAATAAGGTGAGTGTTTGCTATGTATTCGGATAGAACAAATCCATGCATTCCCAAATGAAAAAGAAGTGATCTGCTGTTGGGGGGTGTGTGTTTTGGCCCGTCTTTTTTCACTTATATATTAACGATTTTGCAGAAGCCATCTCCAATCTAACAATTGATGTGCTATCTTAAAGTTCCTACTGGGATTTTATTATCTGCATACAATGTAGTTTTAGTGTCAAAAACACCATCAGGCCATACAAAGCAAGTACTGTTGTTTGCTGGTAGGTGTAAAGTTAAAGGCCTTGACAGTAATTATTTTAAAACAAAACTATGGTTTGCAGCGGAAAAGGGAAGGCGCTTAAAAGCATGGATTTACATATTAAGGCATTTCCAATAGAATAAATAACTTCATACGATTTCTCAGGTGTCCCATTCAACAAAAAAGGTGCTTGGCAAGTCCAAAGTAGGAAATGCAATCTAACCTTGAAAAAAACTCAGGAGTAGTCCTAATATTTGCTAGAGTTCATGGTGTAGATTAGTTAAACCAGCACGGAATATCTACACACCAAAAGCCAGACAAGCTTGCACCTATGGTACAAAAATTAGAGGCTACTGCGATTGTAGCCTTATAACACAAAGTGAAAACCGGATTTAAAAAGCTGTTAGGTCTCTCATTGTTTGCTCCCAAATTGACAATTCATCTTGAGCTAGGTTGGATTTCCATAGAATAATTTCTTTGAGTCTGGTTCTGTATTGGATTACATGCAACATTGACTGCTTACAAAGGTGCTATGAGTGATGTTCTCAATCAAAATGCAACACTTCGGATATTATGTTTAATATAGGTATAGAAACTCTTGCACTTAATTGGGGAGTCAGTGTTATAGGAAAATCCTAATTCTGCAAACAAGTTGACCCATATATTGCGCATAGAGAAATACCTATCATGGTATTAGGAGGAAACTCTTCTTCATTTTCCAAAAAGTTAGCTCTTTTCTAATTATTTATTATCGATCAAGAACTCACCCAACTTTGAACAGTATTCAGGTATTATACCATATTTTAACAGTAAACCTATTTTATTGAAACTGCATTTGGGAAAACTTACAGTGGGACATGTCTTGAATAAATGGAACCCATCATGCTCAGACCTATGCCAGGCATTCAAGCTAAGTTCTGAATTCTGCCAGAATCTATTGTGTATCTGCCCTGCTTTTAATGATTTGCATAAAAGGATACCTAAAACAAGATTGAGAAATAAGGGAATTGTAAATGTGTCCTCTGCAAAGTATGAAGGTAAGCAGTTGCCTTCAACAGATATGGCCTGATTTACAAAAGCATTTCACAATGGCGCAAACCCATTGAAAAACGCTTTGTGAAGCAGGCCCATAGTATTTACTCTATTGCAATCTACCTTATTCATGCTTGGCGCAGGAGAGACAAATGTGTTAAACAGGATGCTAGCAAGGAAGGCTTTTTTAAATTAAAATATAACTTATTCGTTAGCAATTTTTAAGATTCGGTGAACAGTTTCATATTTTCATGTCTGCTTTTATGACATGAGTTGAAATAAAGCTAAACGAACTGAGTATGGCACTAGACAGAAGCCATGATGCCCATGTGCAAGGTTTTGACCGAACCAAAAGCGATTTGATGATGTATTAGGTGATGTTAACACTCTGCACCACTTCTATGAAATTCATGTATTTGGTGTTGGTTGTAAAGTGGTTATGGCGCTGGCCTCTGCAAAAGGCACAGCCGTGAGCACTGGGTCGGAAGCCGACCTTCTCCTATGTCTCCTTTGTCTTTTTGAATTGGCATTTTGACAGTGTATTTCCTTCCTTTTCTTTACTTACTGTTTTGTCCATTGGCAAGTAGTACAAACACATAGATGATATGCGATCGAAGCTCTTGTAAACGTGGGGTGGGAAATTAGCCTCTCGACTTGGTGGTAAGGAAGTGCTGCAACACATGTGACAATTCGGCACATGTTTGGTAATATTGCTAAGGATCAGATGAGTCAGAAACAAAGCTCTCACGTTCATAGCCTCTTTACATACAATATACAAACAGTCACACATTAATTATAACATAAAAATCCCATGCTGCTTTATTTTTCATTTTGCAGTATTGGACTGCCCTTTTCATACTTGTTTGAAGGACCAGCCGAACATGTCAGATGCCCAAGAAGTACTAATCTTCAGCATGCTCACCTGGCAGCACCATTACCCTACCAGCTTGGTATCCACCAGAATTCATTTCAGGGTTGGGACTATCCCAGCAGCACCAAAAGTGTACGGTATATTTTGTGTGAATCTTTGGTTTATTTGCTGTGTGGTATTGACAATTCCCTTACTACCTGCTTTGTACATTGCAGTGCAATTGAGTCACGTAGTGTGCAATGGCCAGGTTCGTGTGGGGAGATTGATACATTTATTGATTTTTCTTCTATTTGAATTTGGACTTGGGCTGTGGGGTGAGGGCACTCGGCTAATATATACAAGTTGACCACCAGCAGATTGCCCAGTACTGCCTTTGGCCTCTTGCAATGTGATCACACCATTTCACAAAGGCACTTTCTGTATACCTTGGGTGCCACATTTCAATACACCCTGATTTGAGCACCAAGCTTTGATGGCTGCTGTACTTAAGACAGTACTCTATTAAACAACTAAACTGCAGCCTTTTAACAAGGATCCATTGGAGGGCAAGTCTGGTGCCAGCAGCTACGGCAATTCCAGCACCAAAGCATATATTAAAGTTGCTGCAATTAAAAAGCTTGTAATTGGATCTTGGGATCAAAGTGGCGATCGGTGACGAGGCAAGCTGCTGCTGGTCCCAGCCATTGCCGCTCAGCGCCCCCTTGATGCTCTTAACTGAGTGTCCTAGGGGTGAGAAGCATTTACTTTTCAACAATGTGAATGCTCAAATCAGACTGGTCACCTCATTTTCTAGTTTGTTGGTTTTCGGAACTCAGACCATGATAAAAAAGGGATGGCCGGGGGTATTTGTATAGTACTGCCAGCGGTGAAAAGCTTGGAGCAGCGCAAGATGGACCAAAGCAAAAACATTTGCCAAGAACGTTTTCATTAATCAAGAATGAAAGTCAGAGGTGTGAAGATGATCAGATACCGTTAGAGTTCCGATCATAAATGATGCCGACTAGCAATCCTGCTTTGTTATTCCCATGACCCATCAAGTAGTTTCCAGGAAACCGAAGACTTTGGATTCTGGGGTGAGTATGATGGCAAAGCTAAAACCTAAAGGAATTGATGGAAGCGCACCACAAGGCTTGGAGCCTGCGGCTTAATATGACACACCATAGTAAACCTCACACAGCCCAGACAATAAAAGGATTGACAGATGGACAGCGCTTTCATTATTAAGTGGGTGATGGTGCATAGCCATTCTTAGTTGGTGCAGCGAGTTGTCTGGTTAATTCCAATAACGATCCACCAGTGGTCGGCGTGCAACTTCTTAGAGGGACAAGTGGTGTTCATTAACACCAGATCAAGCAATAACAGGACCGTGATGCCCTTAGATGCTCGGGGCTGGACGTGCACTACAATGAATGGATCAGCATGTGTATACCCCTATTGAATGGTTCGGGTAACCTGCTGAACCCCTTTCATGATAGGGATTGCAATTATTTCCCATGAGCAAGGAATTTCTAGTAAGTGCGGGTCATAAGCTTGCGCTGATCATTACACTGCCCTTTGTACACACCACTTGTTGCTACTATCGATTGGATGGTTTTGTGAGTTCCTTGGATCTTACCCGCCGGGATTTGCAACAGCCATGGTATAGCGCTGAGACGATGATCAAACTTGACTACTTAGAGTAAGTATAAGTCTTAACAGTGTTTCTGTAGGTGAACCTGTGGCAGGATCATTAACGGCAGAGCAGCCGGAGGGAGAGCCATGGGCCCAACCTCGGATGCATTCCAGGCATACACATCCACAGCTTGGGGTGCCCCACATGCTATGGTTTGCCCAGCAGAGCGGTACGTGGCCGAGGTGCATGGGGGACAAGATGCTGGGGAGTTGGTCCCCGCCACTGGAGGGGGTCACAATCCAGCAGATGGATGGGGACATCCTGCAGGGTTGCGTTAACCTGTCGGGAGATTCCCCAATCACACACTGGAGAGGGAGCTCGCCTCTTCGAGCCAGGCCTGAGCCATAGTACTGGCATGGCACTCTGTCTCCCACCCACCAACGAGCGGGTGTTGGTGGGGCCCAGGTCACAAGGGAAGCGTGAGTGGGGGCAGGCGGCAGCTGAGAGAAACCTGGCTGTTCTCAAAGGATTTCTTGCCAGGTGGACAAGCTCTGAACCATGGCACACCTAGGCCTACTCGATGGGAGGCATAGAAGCTCCATCCACACACCACCGTGGGTGAGCGATGGTCAGGTTTGGCGGTGCAGTGGGCATCATTCCCTCAGGTCCAGGTACCTGGGGCTTGGCCCTGTGCAGCCGAGCTGGGATTTGAAAACTCGAGAGGGTGGGGACTTGGTCTGCTGCCCTCAAAATGGCATGCTTAGTTGCAGAGTGCAGGAACCCCAGTGACCTTCCCCAGACAAATGGCCCATAAACAGCGGCACTGAACAAGAAGAAAGAGGTTCTGCTAATGCAGAAGGCATCAGTGAGCACAGCAGTGTTGGTGGTGTAACTTGAGGGGCTGTGACTGGTGAGAATCGTGGGACTTAAGCGTCTCCAGAGGAGCGCAAACAAGGGTGCTGGAAATGGCAGCCGCTGTTCGGTGGGCAGAGCAACAAGGTTTGAGGAGCTGCACCAACAGACAATATATCTCTTCAGCGAAGTCACTGGAGAAGAAGGAATGTGAGGATCAACAGGCAGCTGTCACCCAAGGCGAGAGCAGCACCTGGGGAGTGAAGAATCCCGGGGTAGAGACCCAGTAAGCACTCAGTGGTTGTGGGAGGCTGGTACTGCAGGCAGGGGGGGGGAGAGAGAGTGCCCCAGTGGCAGAAGACAAAAACAGTCGGAGCGCTCGCTGGATTGACCTTCCTGGGACAGGGGGATCTCTGGTTCAGGCGCTGCCAAGACGGGAGCGTCGGCGAGTGAGAAAACCACCCCTTGGATGATTTAACAAAGCAGCTCCCGCCCTCGACCAGGCACTATGGAGGCGCATGAGCTGGCGGCAATATAACTGGGACATCAGGTGGAGTAGGCAGAGCAGAGGGCTTTGGGCTGCAACTAGAAGAAAATAAAGGATGCGTTCTGACATTATGCGCTGGGAATAAATGGGAAGTGAATGAGACAGCGCAGTAACCTATTGCAGCAGGGAGACACAGGCCAAACATAGTACTTCGAAGATCAACAGGGAGCATGCTTGGGTGAGCAGGTGGGCACAAACTCTTCCTGCAGCATGCTTCAGGAAGTCAGAGCAACAGACGACCAGGGACAACTTCTCTGTGACCAGGCCAAGTGCGTGCATGAGACCAGAACTTTACTGAGGATCAACATCCACCACTACTCCAAGTAAGGTCAGTCGTGGTCCTGAGTGAGTGCCAGATACTTCGGCAACTACCATCACTTGCACTGACAGCGTAGGAATTACCACAACCGGGAGGGCACTTGGCCTCTGGTGGGAACAGCAGGGATAGTGACAGCAGCCCAATGGGGGGGGGGCGCAGAGACTGCGAGCCAAGCTGCGGCAAACCAGGGAGCCGAGTGAGCGCAGAAACAGCAAAGGGAATATTGACAAGGAGTTGCCTCTGCAAGCAGAGGGAAGGCCGGGTGTGCAGGTGAGAAAATGGAGGGTGCAGGAGAGTGCTTGTGGTCCAGAGTGGCATATATGCAGGTAGAGATAGAGTCACCAAAATTAGACCTGATACTACAGTAGTTCTTAAAGCTTAACAAAGCCATTGCAGTATAGACACTAGGGTAAGAGACATGCACAGAGAGGTGCTGGCGGTGAAGATGGAAATAAGCAGGATTAGGAATAGGCTGACTGAGGTGGAGGAGAGAGTAGGGGGAGTGCAGGCAACATATACACATTGCAGGTACAACTGGAGAGAGACAGAAGCAGAAGATGCAGTGTGTGCTTCTTTGGGTTCCCACAGAAAGTGGAGGAGGGAGAGCCAGTGGCATTTCTAGAGAAATGGATACCACCACCCTTAATGCTGGAACTGAGTAGGCCCATGGAGATAAAGAGAGCACACAGGATCAGGCAAAAGAACAGCAGCAGCATAAAAGCACCCCAGCCTTGTATTGCATACCTATTGTGATACCAGCACGTCTGTCAGATCCTGGCACTGGCCAAGAAAGGGAACCCCAGAAATAATGGAAGGCCACAGGATCTATATATCAGAATATTACTCCGAGGAGACCATGCAAAATAGAAATAAATTCCTGGTGCTTTTTCCACAACTGACAAAACTAGAAGGTATGGGGTCTCTTTACACGGTAGGCGGTAAAGGTTTGCCGGTACTGGTAAGGGCACCGGTACTGGTAAACCCTTACCGCCTTACTACGAGTTCCCTTTGCGGGACCCGACCTTAACGGCTGGTTTTACCAGCAGTTAAAGTAGGGTGCCGCAAAGGGACCTTGGTGCTAATTACGGTACCGCAATTTGTGGTACCGTAATTAGCGCCTTCCCCATTCCCATTGAGCCCTATGGGGGCAAAAATGGGAATGGGGAAGTGCCTTGGTGAATGGGGAATTACTGCCCCCGCTCACCTTGGAGTAGGGCGGTAATTCCGCCATCCACCAAGGCGGACACGGTAAAATACCGGTGGCAACCATGGCGCTAATAGCGCCATGGTTACCGCCTACCGTGTAATGAGGCCCATGGACTGCTAGATCCCTCCACGATGCTGACAACAAAGGGGAAGAGGACATTGGAGTTTAGGGAGCCAGAGGCATTGTGGGAATACCTGCAGGAGAAAGCACCAATGCCTATGGATATGGCTCCACTGGAGTGCAGTGGGGAGGTACAGCGCCACAAGAATACCTTCGGAGAAGCACAAGACTGGAGAAAATAGGGGATCCCAGATAGAATTCCATCATGCAGGAAAAAGCTGATGGCTGACAGATCCACTGTGCAAAGTGTGCCTGGAGGGGCGAGGCAGAGAGAGAACTTTGTATCCATGATGAAGTATCCTCTGTGAAAGGCCAGAGAAGAAAAGAGGCGCAGAAAAGGGCATAGCCAGAGTCAACAGAGAAACTGGACATACAGTCTTGGGTCATATGTTGAAGTATGGTAATGTAGGGGTGGAGGAGTTGTAATGGGCGGGGTGTCTGGGGCAGTGGAGGGGGATGGACTTGCAGGCAAAACACGCCTTTGAGAAAAAGAATGGTAAGAGAAGGTGGATTGTGTTACACAACAGGGTACACAGGGGTACCCATGGCAACATTATTATGTGTAGGGGTGAGGGAGAGGGCCCATGGGATCTTGGGGGTGGTTGGTTAATGTATATATGTACTCTGCAAATGATTTGGCAAATGTATCTGGTGCAAAGCATCCTTGGAGGCCCAGGTGGTAGGTAGCGAATAGGGTCCAGAAGCGACTGAAACTGCTGTCAAGGGTCAACTCAAGCAAGCCGTCAGACTCTGTTGTGTCAGGGTGATCTCCCGGAAGGCTGGCAGAGCTGTCCGCAGACCTCCGGGGCTGGGGAGGCCCCAACTCCTCCCGCGTCCCAAAAGGAGTATGAGACACACACAA
Source organism: Ambystoma mexicanum (assembly GCF_040938575.1). Taxonomy (NCBI): domain Eukaryota; kingdom Metazoa; phylum Chordata; class Amphibia; order Caudata; family Ambystomatidae; genus Ambystoma; species Ambystoma mexicanum. The sequence continues at coordinate 274,658,227 of NC_090922.1, forward strand.
GGAGCAAGGCAACTGCTGCTGTTTATTAGAGTAACGGCTGGTACACGCTCAGTCCGTATGCATCCGGAGTGGATATCATCATTAGCGGGGCTCGCAGGCCCTTTTTACAGAAGTATGATGCGCTACTTGCGTCATCTGGGAAAATCATCACAAAAATGATCGCCACTTCGGGTTGGTTCCCCGAGTGGTAGGGTTAGTATATATCCCCTATGGGAAGAAATGTTAGTGTATGAGGACGGGTCAGGTGGTACACTTGGGTTGTCCCCTAACAGTTGTCACATTGGAATTGTTACAAGGGGACCTTTGGTGATTGGCTAAGAGTAATAGCGTCAGTGATGAGCCCCCCTGTATTCTGATTGTTTCTCCCGCAAGCCCCCAAGCCTGGGACCATCGTCGTTGCCATCTCGCGGTGCAACTGACATTAGCAACAATGTGCAACTATGTGTTTGTGCGGACAATGGACAGGTCTGCTTACGGGCTGGTGAGCAGGTCTTTCCCATCGCTCTAGGTGTCCAACTTGCCGCTTCGTTGTTGCAGATTGTGTCCCAGACGTGGGACCCTGGCGGTTCTCTGTCTCGTAGGCTTGGCACCTTGTCAGTTTGGCTTAGTCACGTGTGGGGAGACCGTAGCTGGAGTAGAATTATGAGCATTAGATTTTGTATTCTGTCTCTGAGGGCTTGGCACCTGTAGGTATGACCTTGGCGCTGGGCGCGTGGAATGCAGGTTGCAATATCATGGCCTTGGCTGCGGGCTCTTATTTGGGCTCGTTCTCCATGCTCAGCACTTGTATTTCGTTCTGAGAAGATTTTCGTTTGCGAGGCTCCTGCCTGGGGACTCTTGCTTGCGGCCTACTTGGGCCTAGTTCGTGGGTGGCGGTACATAATCCATACCGTGGGGGTCGCAGGGTGACAGAATGTCATACGCAGCATTAGATATACATGGTGGCATCTTCATAGTGATAGGTAGCAAGAAAGCATCGCCAAGCATATACACGAGCTCTTCAGGCGTCTTGCGTTTCTGCAGTGCTGTAGAAGGCCTATGTAAAAAATAACAATGATTCATGTCCGTGGGTATGTCAGCCCGCCACGTCATAGCACTGAGTATATTCTTCATGTTGGTTGGTGTGTGAGTGACCAGTGTGCATGGTGGCACATGTGTTCTTGTCTGTTGGCTATGTCGTCATGGCATCTCTAATGATGTGAGTACTTGTGGCTGTTGTTCTAGTCGAGCTGATCCATGTTGCAGGCGTCGGCTTGACCCGGGCGTAGTAGTGGGCATACTCTTCGTGTATGCATGTTTTTGAAGCAGGGTACTTTGTCATCTGGTAAATAAGCGAACTCCTCTCGTGGGGGGTGCCTGGGCCGTGATCCTCTAGGCCATGGTCTGGATGAGATCAGGGGGAGGGTGTTATCCCATTCTCCCACTTCAGTCCACCCTCTAGTCCACTTTTCCACCACAAAATCATCCTTCTCCTTATCTCCTTTTACTCTCCATACTTTCGTTATTCCAGCCAGGTGTCCATAGTCGTTGACATGATCTACAAATGACCAGTACATATAAATGCATCCGCCGCCGGGTTTACAATATACCCATCTTCCAACATAGCTTCTCGGGTTCCTCGGGTTCTCCACCTTCACAGATGGCGGGTCTAGGTGATTTTCAAGTATCTGTTTGCGCAACCTTTCTATTTCTTGTTTAATTATGTCCATGTGCTTGTTGTCTTCAGCTGGTAGCGGAGTGTGCATGTCGACCATTTCCATCATCTCATCCGTCGTATGTTCTTTTCTTGCCTTCCAAACCCTCATTCCAATTAACACGGCCATTCCTACTAATAAACAGCCAACTATCAATTTCAGTCCATCTGACAGCCATGAGGGCATCCATGACCATAAAAAGGAAAACCAGCGGTCATCTTTCTTTACTCCTTTACTTTCTTCAACCATTGTCGAGTGCATCAGGGCAAGTTGTGATACTGCTTCAGTAAGTGTTCCATTGTCTGCGTCATTAGTAAAGATAAATGTGCAACATGATTGTCCAATTTTTGCACAAACTCCTCCTTCCATTGCCTTGAGGAGGTCTAGCACATATCTGTTTTGTAGGGCTACCATACCTACCGCCCTCAGTTCTTCTTTCATTGCATGAAATCCATTGGCGGTGGAATTAATTGTCATCATTAGCTCCCATCGGGTTATCTGGAGCCACTTTGCATTTGCATATGCCTGCAGTCCTGGGTGTAATATTAATGAGAAGAACATTGCTGCTCTGCTAAATAGTCTGTGTTCTGGTAGAATGGCAGTGAGAGCTGTTTCTGATCTTCCCCACAGGTAGTTTCCCGTCAGTGGTTCTCCTTGTCTTCTCACTCTTGACAGAATGTTTGTGTCGTCGTTCTCGTCACTTTCTTTAAACATCACAGATCTTTTCCTCATTTTGTCTCCTTCGTCCATCTTGGGGAAGTTGGCCATGTTGACATGTTTCTGAGGCACAACCAGAGATGGTACGTTGATGTGTACCATAGTGCATATGCCATTCCATGATGGAGGTAATGTGTGGTATGCTCTATCACCGCAGGCCCAATAGTAGTCCAGTAGAACTGCTGTGCTGGCACCCCCCTCTGGTATCAATATTGTACTTTTACAGTTGTTGTTATTTCCAACATCAACATCGCCGTTGTGTTGATAGCACAGTGTGGGTGAAGTTAGCGGTAGTATAGTTATCAGATCTTCATCTTTCTCCAGCCATGTTAACAGTGGTACACTTTTTACCCACTCCATCCAACACTTGTGGTTTGTTTCGTTTATTGAGTTCGCATTTTCGTTTGTTACCATATTGCTCCCTACCACTCCATCTGTCCATCCTTCATACGTGTATATCTTCCCATATATTACAATGAGAGCTCTTTCCCAGCAACCTTGTTCACCAGCAATTTCACTTGCATACCAATCACACGGCAGGTATTGTAACGTTATTTTCTTCGTCTCTCCTTTTTCAGGGCCATCCGTTATGTATCTGAACCCTTGAGTGTGGGGGCGGTAGCTGTTGTACATCTTAAGTGTTTTGATGAACTTATTTTCATATGGGTATGAGTCTCTTGTCTTCCATTGCAATGATACAACTGTCCCTTTAAACCATCCTTTTGTTTGGAACAGTGCCATATATATCAGGCATTCAACTGTCCTTGGCGGTACTTCAGTGGCTACAAACGTCCGTGACACGCTCATGGCATATGGGATCAACGAGCAGACATAGCAGTTGTCCTTAGTTGTCTGCTTACCAATTAAGGACATGTGCTGATACCACATGTTGTTCGTGACGTGTGCTGAATCTGTGAGATATGTGTCAATCCCATTATTATCTCCATATGTGCTACCTTTAACCCTATTCCCATGACCTCTTGTGTTACTTGTACCACCTGACACCGTACCTGTTGCAGCTGTGGGAGGGGGTAGATTAGTTTTAGGTGCAGCCATAATTCAAGAAGCATAGTATGTCTGCCAGACAGAGGCAGCAAGTAGACCAGTGATGACCAATACTCCTACAATTTTTATTACAATAGCTAATATCACTGGCATTTGAAAAGCTGTTCCCACGTTAATCTCTTAGAGCTGTTAAGTGCTCGTGGAGATGTGGGAATGATTGTTCTATGGCCAAAATGAACGTGTTGTAATGCACACATATCCTTCTCTTCTTTAGATATTTTGGTCTTTTTATAGCATATACAAATTGGTGTGACCAAGCTTCAGGGGTGTTATCATCTGTGGGTACAGAAACAGTTGTGCGCAGTACATGCATGTGCGAAGCAAAAAGAGAGAGAGAACATGCACATGTCTACAAGTGTGGTGCAACGTAACAATTTGTTAGGAAATGTCCTTTATTTGGGTAGTGGCAGGGGCGGGCTGGCTGGGACAGGGTTTTGTTTGACCTGGGATCTCGTGACCATGGGGTGGGCTGTGGGCGAATGTCCAAAGTTTTTATAGTCTGTGGTTGGGGAGGGGCCAGGGCCAGTGTCACAATTATCTTTTGTTGCAGCTGCTGCTGTGTTGTCCTTTTTTGTGGTTGTTGCAGTGTTGGCCCTGTCGTGAATGCAAGGGCGGGTCTGGTCTTTGTAGGGCTTGACGTTATGTAAGTGGTTCCACACTTTCTTATCACAGAGCTTTACAGCTCGAGGAGCTACTTCTTCCACCTGGTGGGGCCCAGTAAATCTGGGGCTGTTCCACCTGCGGTTGAAGTTGTGGAGGAGAATGTGGTCTAATTCCGCAATAGTCCAGTTAGCTTGTTGTCCTTGCTCCTCGTTTGTTTCTTCGTGTCCAGTGGTTTTCGACCCGCCCCGCGTGCGCTCGAGCTGTTGAGAGATAAAGGCGACACTAGTAATCAAGGAAGACACATATTGATACATTTCATCACCAAAAACATTTGCAGAGCTGTCATAGTTTGTCAAGGCCCTTGATGGTGGTGTTAGTGGAAGGTGCATCTGATATCCAGTCACCACCTCGTGGGGTGTGAGGTGGTGATCTGACCCTGGCCTATTCCTTAACTCAAACAGAGCCAAGGGGAGGCAGTACAACCAGCTTTTCTTAGTTGTCTGTTGGATTTTTGCAATCTCTTCTTTCAGGAAGCCATTGAGGCATTCACAAAAACCGTTAGCCTGTGGGTGATATGCACACGCAAACTTGTGTCCGATGCCAAGTAGTGCAGTTATGTGTTCGAACATTTCGTTTGCAAAGTGCGGGCCATTGTCTGATCGCAGCACTTTGCAAACTCCCCACCTCGGGAAAACTTCCCTCACTAGAAATCTTGCTGCTCTGAAGGTGTCTGCATGAGAGCAGGGCCCAGCCTTTATCCACCTCAAAAATGGGCATACTACTACAATCATGTATCTGTGTCCTTGACATACATTGATCATGTCAACGTAGTCAATGTGCAGGAAGGGTCCTTCTGGCCGGGGTATAGTACCTTTAATCACTTGCAGCCTGTGACCGGCTGTGAACTGTTGACATGTTAGGCATTTGCTGATAAAGTTTGCAACATGTGAATTTAACTCGGGACAGAACCAGGCCTCCTTTATTCGTGCTGCAATCACTTCCTTTCCTGTGTGTGCTGGATGGTGTAGCTGAGCCAGGGCTGTTCTCAATAGGGCTAGGGGCATCGCTACCTTGCCTGTATTATTCTGATGCCATAATGCATCTGTAGGGGACATTGTGCACCCTCTTTTGACCCATAGCTCCTTTTCCGCCATGGGTGCTGCTGCCTGTAATTCCATTATCTGTGTTTTAGGGATGTGAGTGTATCCCTCCTTCATTAGCATCTGCTTTGCTCCCGCCCTCCCTTTATGTTCTTGTTTTTCTGGGAGGGTCCATATCTCACCAAAGTATGCAGCATGTTTGGCATGTGCGTCTGCTGTTTCGTTTCTTTTTGAGATAGGGTCATCCCCACTAGTGTGTGCTTGACACTTCACCAGGGCTATTTCCCTAGGGTCATTCATTACTTCAATCAGTTCAGCAAGTAGTATGGCATGTTGTACTGGGGTACCATTAGCTCTTCTGAACCCCCTTCATTGCCATTTTATTAATCCTGAGTGTACCGTTGATGTGACATATGCACTGTCTGAATATATTGTTACTCTTTTATCATAGCTCTCTTTTAGTGCCAGGATCAGGGCCACTAGTTCTGTTGCTTGGGCCGAGTAACTTTGCGGCAGCTGTACACATTTTACTGGTACATACATCCAATCCTCTGTCAGCCTAACCACTGCTGCTCCTGTCCTTCTAACCCCATCACTCTGGTCAATTGTTGATGACCCATCAATGTACATTATCTCCCTCCCTCTAGGGCATTTTCCTCGACCTTTCTTGTGCTGGAGTAAATTTCGATGGCCTGTGTGCAATCATGTGCGTAGTCACCATCTTCAACTACCTCCGCTATAAACCTGGCTGGTTTTACATTGCTGCACCTTACAATTGTTTAGTCTGGTCTAGATAAAAGTATTTCATAGCCTGATGCTCTGTGTGTGGTCAATGTTGATTTGGGCTTGTTCAATATTGCAAAGAGGGCGTGTTCCACAAATAGTGTGGTGGGGAACCCCATCGTTATGGATGATGATTTTTCCATTGCAAAGGCTGCGGCGGCCAAACTCTATTCACAAGGGAAGTGACCTAACATTACAGGATCCAGTTGCCCGTTGTAAAATGCTACAGGCTTGTGTCACATGCCTGTCTTTTGTGTCAGTACTGCCTTCATTACTGCTGAGTTGCAATGTGAAAAGATAAAAAGTTGATGGTCATAGTTTGGAGTGGCTAGTACGGATGCTGTTGAGATGGCGTGTTTTAATTCGTCAAATGCTTCTTTCATTTCTCTTGTCCACCCCAACATTTAGTCACCCTTCTGTGCCTCCCTGAGGGCCTCGAGCAGGGGTCCTATGTATGAGCTGTAATCAAAAAACCCATGCCCTGCAGTTGTTGCATAGGCCCAGAAACTGCTGCAGTTCTCTCACTGTCTGTGGTTGTGGTGTGTTCGTTATCTCCTGAAGGAGATGGTCATATTCAACCTGCTCATTATGTCCCTCCCAAGTATGTTTACTGGTGACTCCTTCGAGTACAGGAGTGGGAGAGACATGTCGTGATCTCCTATAGATAAAGAGATCTTATCAGTGAAGGGAACCAACCCTCGAGCCCCAGAGAATCCTTGAGTGTGCATGGCTTCGCCTGACAGCTTAAATGTACCCTCCATTATGCAGGACCTAGTGGCCCCGGTGTCAACTAGGAAGGAACATTTTATTGTCACCTATCGCTACCTGTATGCGTGGTTCCTCCGCAGTATTAGGTGTTACTGATAGGATGGGACACATCAAAGACATCTGTGGGCTTTCCTATTGTGGATATAGTGACTGACCGCTTCCTGTGTAAGGGTTGTGACCCAATATTGTTCCCTTCCCCAGCTGTGTCTGCTGTAGTGGTTCAGCAGTTGTTGATATTGCATTGTCCTGTATTTGTGTAAGCTGCTGTGCCGGTTGTACTTGATGCTGTTGCGTTGCTGTCGCCTGTTGCTGTGGTGGTGTGTATGTTCGTACTTGCTGTGGTTGTTGCAGTGGTGCTTGTTGTTGTGGTAGGCATTGTTGTATTCCTTGTTGTTGTTGGTAAGCCTGTTGTTCCCCCATAGGCCCTTGCTGCCCTTGTTCCCCCCAGGCTGTTGGTGTGGGCCTCATCCTACAAGTGCGTGACATGTGTCCCACCATCCCACAAACCCAACATATTGGTGGTTCCCTAGCTTGCCAAGGGAAACTCCACGTGTTGTCCTGGTAACCTTGCTGTCCGTTTGGGTAGTAGCCCCGGAACCCTCCCCCTTGCTGTTGTGCAGGTTGGCCATAGCCCCTCCCTCTTATCATGCCGCCCCTCCCCCTGTAGTTGTTATAGTATCCATTTCCCATTGGCATATATCCTCATCCTGCGTTTGCCGTGTATGGTGGGGGCAGGGACATCTGCTGTGTTTTAATTTGGGCTGGCTGCTGTAATTGTGCTACCTGTTGTTGTGTTGTGTCTTGTGCAACCGTTACTTGTGTGGGGGTTGCTGTTACTACCGCGGGCTTTGTTATCCGTGCTCTTTCCATTGCATATTTAGATAACTTTTTCTGTACCAATTTTGCCTCCTCTGCCTTTCTATCTTCCTCCTTTTGTTTCATCTTTTCCTGCCACATCCTGCAGTGGTGTACTATGGTTAGTTGTATTTCCAGCCAGGCCTTAGCTTCCATCCCCACTATTTTCTTCAGCTGTCTTTGTACTTGCTCCGGGAGCCCCTGTACTAATATATGGTAGAAAATTGCTAGTGTTTTATCCCACGGCTCCTGAGTTTCCAGGCGCCACTTCTCCCGAATCTCCTGGATGTAATCAACAGGATCTTCATTCTCACGCATCTTGCGTGATGTTATAGCTCCTATGTCTGACGTGTCTGGGTACTGGACCCTTAGAGCCTGCCACAGCGCATGTCTGCAGTTGGCAAATGGTGCTCCATCATGTGATGTGTCAGTTATAGTGACCCCTGGGAAGCCCGCCCTTTTCCAAATGTCATCTGCAGCATCCCCCAATATCGATATTAGGAGTCCCTTCACGTCCCCTACTGCTAATTTATGCCCGCAGTGTGTTTTTCCATCTCATATATCCACTTCCCTGCTCCTCCACTTAGGGATGGGAGTCTGCATTTAATATTCTCTTTATCGGCATGCTTCCACTAGACATATTGTGGTCTGGCCCCTCCACTTTCCAGAAGTGGCATTAAATTGTACCCCCTCATTTCCCCCCGTGCCCGTGGTGTTATGTCTGTGTATTCATCCTCTTCCTCTGTGTCAGGTAATTCTTCATTCATATCAATATTACTGTTAATTGCTCTATCGTCCTCTTCATTCTTCCTCCCTCTCCTGTTACCTTCTTCTCTCACTGTGGGCATTCTTACCCGTTCTTCCTGTCTGCGTCCTGGGAGGTCCCTAAGTCTGTCAGCATATGGGGTGTGTGCAGGGGTTGGTGTCAGTGGGCGTGGTGTTAGAGGTCGTGTTGTTAGAGTACGTGGCGTTTGTACCGGTGTTGGTGTTAATAGTTGTGACGCTCTCCTTGCTACCTCTTTTACCTTCTCTTCACCTTTCGTATCTTCTTCCCTCCTTTCGCACGACCAGGGTGACTTGTGGTTGGTGCGTGCAATGTACAGTTGCTCTAAGCTTTCCCCATTGCCATCTCCTCCACTTTTCCCTAAACATTCTTCCTCTTCGCTGCAAAATCCATCGGGAAAAGACAATCCCCACTCTGTGCGTTTTCCACCCACTGTGACCGTCCTTAGATCTATTAAGACTGCTTCCTTGTGCTCTCCTCCTTTAACAGCTGCCCCTTGTGTTGATGCAGTAGCCACCTCCAAATCCTGGCGTGTGTATGTTCTTACACCGTGCTCAACCCTCCTATCTCCACTCTCCTCATCCTTTTTTCCTATTATTTTACCACCTATTTCCGCTTTCTTCCTTTTTAGTTCTTCCAACACCTCCGCACTTACCTTCGCTAATATCCTCTCTTCCTCTTCCTTCCTTTCCCATTTGGCCCGTTCCCTTTTTAATATGCTCTCTATTACTTTACCTTCTTCATATTTCTGGGCCCTTTCAGATAGTATTTTCTTCTTCCACAGTTCCATTTCCCTTTCTTTCTCTTCCTCCCTCCGTTTCAGTTCTCGTTGCTCCGCTCGTGACACCCTCTTTGCTATTGCCTTCATCCGCTCTGCTTCCTTCTTCCATTCTTCCATTCGTTCCTTCATCCTCTCCTGCTCGTCCCTATTCTTCTTTCTCTCCTTCTTCCTTCCTCGTGTTTCTGTCTGATCAGTGCACTTCGTGCATCTCTTAATTCAGCCAACCTTTCCTCCAACATTTCTTCCTCTGCCTGTGACAGTTGACCTTCTCTTGTCTTACTCTCCTCGGTCCCTGTCTGTGTGATACCCATTTCATCCTTTGCCATCCTTCTCACTACATCCTCTTCTTCCCCTGTTAATGTCCCTCTGAGTTTTAGGAGCACCTGTGCTGCTACCCATTTGTCTGGTCCTATGGTTGTGATGTGTTCCCCACCCCCCCCCCCTTCGTTCCTGCCTGTGTGGAGTTTAAGTTCATTGTGCTTGTCACCTCCTCCCCCCTCTGGTAGCTATCTGTAGGGGCATATGGTGGAGGGCTGTATGCGGGGTTGAGTACCCCTCAGCGGCTGTCAGTTGTTGTCTGGCAGCTTCTCTTAATTCCGTTACTGGGTACAACCCCCTTTCTTCCTTCTTCACTACCTTCGCTAGAGGCATATCTTCTGTCCCTTCCTTTTTCACCTTCTCTTCTGATACTGTACCCGATCCTTCTTGCTCGCTTCTGCGCATAGTGCGTTGCTGCTCACCATGCCAATGCCCCCTCTGTTCTCCTTCTCCTCTTTGCCTCCCTTCGTTTCTTTGCTCCCTTTCTCCTCTGCTGCCCCTTCCATAGTAAACATCCCCATTGCCCCTGGCCTGGCTCCCTGAAACATACTCCATAAGTTAAACATCTCTATATGGTGAGCTTATTTTTTTCTCTTGTACGTGTTGTGTATGTATGTCAACAGCGAGTGTTGGGTGTATGAGTCAAAGCTGCCGTTAGGCGGCCAAGGTGTCAGTATTTTGTTGTCTGTTCCTTGTGTCCAGTCGATACTGTACTTGATAATTTTTTCCTTGTATGGTGATAGTGATGTGCAAAAGTGTTGGAGGGGTGTAGTTAAAGCGTTTTCCCTCACCCCAGACCCTGACCCGTAATATGTAGCCATGTTATAGTTTTTGTTTTTTCAATATCAACCTTCTTTACCTGGCCCCGTAAACTGGGGACTTCCGATCGTCCGCTGAAAGGTAATACAATTACAAAATATAAAGTTCTTTTCCTTTATTATTTTCCCCCCTTGATGTCACCAGTATGGCCCCCTACGGCCGTGGCGCACGAAGCCCCCTGCAGCTGCATGCCCTGTGTGGCGTGCTTTTACAGCCACCCCACCTTTCCTTCTTCAAACCTCTCCCTCCCCTTTTCCAACCCGTGTGCTAAGCGTGACCGGCGTTCTCCGTGTGCGCTCACCTCTCCCCTTTTCGCCCCTCCCTTATCGAGAGTTGCTGGAGTTCTCCGTGTGCGGCCCTCTCACCTCTTCTATCTCACCCTTTCCCTCTTCCTATCCCCCGGCCACTCCTTTATTAACCCAAGATGGTCGCAGTGTCCTATACAAGCCCTGCGGGTGACGTCACCACCTTCTGCAACTATTACTGGTAAGAAACCTTTATAAGATGAAAAAAGAGTGAGCGATATGTTTTAACCCTTTTTGTCCCCCGTAAACCTCACAGCTGTCCTCTCACATCAACCGGAGCAAGGTAACTCACAATAAACTCTTATAATCGGACTGTGCACGCTGCGTCGACTCGCGTGTGATACGCCCCTCACCAGGGAGCTTAACCAGCCAATTATCTTCCGCACTTGGAACCAAACTAGCTACCTCCTGCGGGGATACTTCATCTACCTAACGAGCTTCAACACTCAATTAGTAGGGATCCTCATCTACTCATTGATCTATAACGCCAATTCATAGGACAGCCACACCCCTTCTCTACAGGTGCCCGCGATCTAAACAAATCAGTGCCTTCTGACAACCACACGTGGTAACTTTCGGCTCCACCCAATTCGCTCCATGACACAGTAGGAGACGGCCCTCGTGCCTGTCCAGCCACCGCTCTCTCGTCTATCGTCACTTATTTATCAAATCTTTTGCGGCACACTGTAAACACCTCCCTCCTCCCTTTTTACAGTTCCTCCCCCTCCCACACATCATTACATTGCTTGTTGGGTGTGTCATACTCACCAAGTACTCTTGAGGCGGGGCCGCCCGACTGTGTGCACCCCTCCAAAGCAACTCGCCACCTCCCCTTGTCTGGACCACGTCTGGACACTCGCCAACCGCGGGCGGGATACTTCTCAAGTCGGCTCCCAAGAGCCAATATCCGGTTTGCACTGTCCGGTTTTCTCGCAGTTCCCTGATGGTCCTGTAGTCCTCAAAAGGGGGCAACGGCAGAGGGGGCCACGCTGCCGGGTCTCCTCATTGCAAGATGTCTTGGAGTGGTGCTCTCAGGGTAATAGACCTCAAACAGTTCTCAGCAGTGCCTCCAACTTGTCGGGGTGATCTCCCAGGGGCTGACAGAGCCGTCCGCGGACTTCCGGGGCTGGGGAGGCCCCAACTTCTCCCACGTCCCAAAAGGAGTATGAGACACACACAAGGAGCAAGGCAACCACTGCTGTTTATTAGAGTAATGACAGAGATACACTCAGTCCGTATGCATCCGGAGTGGCTCTCATCGTTAGCGGGGCTCGCAGGCCCTTTTTACAGCAGTATGACGCGCTACTTGCGTCACCTGGGAAAATCATCACAAAACCTATTGCCACTTCGGGTTGGTTCCCCGAGTGGTAGGGTTAGTATAGATCCCGTATGGGAAGAAATGTTAGTGGATGAGGACGGGACAGGTGGTACACTTGGGTTGTCCCTAACAGTTGTTACATTGGAATTGTTACAAGGGGACCTTTGGTGATTGGCTAAGACTAATAGCGTCAGTGATGAGCCCCCCTGTATTCTGATTGGTTCTCCCATGACCCCCCACAAGCCTGGGACCATCGTCATTCCCAGCTCGCGGTGCGCCTGACATTAGCAACAATGTGCAACTATGTGTTTGTGCGGACAATGGACAGGTCTGCTTACGGGCTGGTGAGCAGGTCTTTCCCATCGCTCTAGGTGTCCAACTTGCCGCTTCGTTGTTGCAGATTGTGTCCCAGGCGTGGGACCCTGGTGGTTCTCTTTCTCGTAGGCTTGGCACCTTGTCAGTTCGGCTTAGTCACGTGTGGGGAGACCGTAGCTGGTGTAAAATTATGAGCATTAGATTTTGTATTTTGTCTCTGAGGGCTTGGCACCTGTAGGTATAACCTTGGTGCTGGGCGCGCGGCATGCAGGTTGCAACATTGTGGCCTTGGCTGCGGGCTCTCGTTGGGGCTCGTTCTGCATGGTCAGCACTTGTATTTCGTTCTGAGAGGATTTTCGTTTGCGAGGCTCCTGCCTAGGCACTCTTCCTTGCGGCCTACTTGGGCCTAGTTTGTGGATGGCGGTACATAATCCATACCGTGGGGGTTGCAGGGTGACAGAGTGTCATACGCAGTATTAGATATACATGGTGGCATCTTCATAGTGATAGGTAGCAAGAAAGCATCGGCAAGCATATACACAAGCTCTTCAGGCGTCTTGCGTTTCTGCGGTGCTCTAGAAGGCCTATGTGAAAAATAACAATGATGCATGTCCATGGGTATGTCAGTCAGCTACGTCATAGCACTGAGTATATTCTTCGTGTTGGTTTGGTGTGTGAGTGACCAGTGTGCATGGTGGCACGTGTGCTCTTGTCTGTTGGCTATGTCGTCATGGCATCTCTAACAATGTGAGTACTTGTGGCTGTTGTTCTAGTCGAGCTGATCCATGTTGCAGGCGTCGGCTTGACCCGGCCGTACTAGTGGGCATACTCTTCGTATATGCATGGTTTTGAGGCTGGGTACTTTGTCATCTGGTAAATAAGCAAACTCCTCTCGTGGGGGGTGCCTGGGCCGTGATCCCCTAGGCCATGGTCTGGATGAGATCGGGGGGAGGGTGTTATCCCATTCTCCCACTTCAGTCGTCAGAGATGAGGGTGTCAGGGAGCAAACACAAGGGGGAGGTAATGGTGGATATGCCTTTGACTATCATCTCACTAAATGTAAATTGCCTCAACCATTGTATCAAGCCCAATAATGTGCTACACTACAGAAACACAAAAGGTGTGGACGTGGCATTGTTACCGAGGACCCACCTACTGAAGGCTGAGGCTGAGAAACTACATAGAGGATGGGTGGGGAAAGTGTATCACAGTTGCTGGGAGAAAGTGAAAACATGTGGGGAGCCATACTTGTCAGGAAAACGTTACCTACCAGGGTTAGCAAGGTGTGAGCAGATGGGAAGGGCCGGCTGGTAGCGATCAAAATTCACCTGGGGGTCACCATGTGAGTGTTTCTGTCAATATATGACCCGACAATGGATAAGCAACCCTTTTTCACATTTCTCGCCAGGACACTGCATGAGATGCAAAACACCAAAATATTACTGGGGGTTGGGGGGGATGGAACCTAACTGTGGATACCTTCCTGGAAATGACAGATAAACATGTGGGTGGGCTCAGGTGGGTGAGGGAAATCCTAAAGCAGGTCATAAAGCACCATGGGATGGTAGACACGTGGATTTTGATAAATCCCACAGCCAGGGAATACACATTTACATCCTGTGTGCATGAGAATAGACTTCCTCTTAGTGTCACAGAGAGTGGTGCCTCAACTGGCGCGAGGGGAAATACTCCCGGGGGTTGGGGCGATCTCAGATCATGACCCGGTCCTATTAGTGCCAGATACTGCATTAAAACACCAAGGCTTTAGGAGATGGAGGCTGAATGTTAGCCTGCTGAAGAACCCTCGGGACAAAAAAGAGATAGGGGACATGATAGATGAATGTTATGCACTCAATGAGAGCTCAGTGGAGAGGACAGACAATTTATGGGTAGCAGGAAAGGCATACTTGTGGGGGATGTTGATTCAGAAGGGGGCTTGGCAGAAAAAGGGGGACAACGCGAAACTGGCAGGGCTAAAAATAGAGCTGAAGGAATTAACACGTAACTAGAACCCAAGGTTAAAACATTGTTGTCGCTGAGAATGGCAAAGTATGAAGTCAATATGCATTTGACTCAGCAGGGAGAAAAAGCAGAGTGGTTGCAGGGAACTCAGCTTAAGAAGAGAGAAGAGCAAGGGGGAATCAGTGTGCAGTATAAAGACACAAGGAAGCAGGAGATGCAGGCATAGGAAATCGTGCAGGATTTTCACACTTACTACAAAGAGCGTTACACAGCGGAGCCTGCGGAGAACCTGATGGTAGAACAATTCTTAGACTCATTGCCAATACTGCATTTAGAGCCGGAGGAACAGGGGGTTTTGGGGGGCTTGGTAAGCATTGTGACTATGAAAAAAGTAGATGATCCCTGCCAGTGGGGTTTTACAAGGTAGGGGATAAGCTCACCGCCAAGTTGGCAATGGTCTTTAATGAGGTGGGGATGCATGGGGAATTCCGGGCAGAGTTCAATGAGGCCCTCATAACAGTTCTGCCGAAACAAGGTAGGGACCCTCTCTTTTGCAGCATCTGCTGCCCAATATTGCTGATTAATGCAGATATCAATATTTTTGCCAAAGTTTTAGCCTCCAGGCTGAAGCGGATTATACCAAAGTTAGTCCATGAGACTCAAGCAGGGTTTGTCCCAGGCAGGTCGGCAAGAGATAACATTAGGTTGCTATTGCATGTATTATGACAGGAGAGAAAGGGGATGGAACCCAGCATAGCGCCTTCACTCGACACTGAGAAAGCGGTTGTTCGGGTGGAATACGGGTAATTGTTTTGATGGAGCACTTTGGGCTAGGCCACAGGTTTGTTAAATGTTCCAGCTACTATACAAGCATCCTATCGCCAGAATAAGGGGGAATGGCTATGAATTAGAGGCTTTTGAAATTGGTCGGGGCGCGAGGCAAGGCTGCTCGCTCTCTCCCCTACTATTTATTTTGGCCTGGAGCCACTATCCATGGCCATTTTGATGAACCCAAATATGAAGGGGGTAGAAACACCGGTGGGGTACAGAAGGTGCTGTTTCATGCGGACAATATCATGCTGACATTGTCGGATCTGGACTCCTCGGTACAGGAATTGATGAGAACGATTGGGACCTTCCTATCCTTCTCCAGATATAAAATCAGTTGGGAAAAATGTGAGGCAATGCCCTTAAGTAACAATGCGTATATGGGGTGTGTGCAGGAGGTTCCAATGAGATGAGTGGAGGAAAGACTTGAGTACCTCGGAATACATCTAACCAAAGGCATAGAGAATGTTATTAGGGACAATGTGGAGTGAGCATGGGGGAAATCACAGGGGTATTTGAGAGGTGGGCGGAGATGAATGTATCCATTTGGGGTGGACCCAGAAGTTAAAATGGTGACAGCTACCCGACTGAATTATGTATTTGGCATGCTACCCCTGAAAGTGCTGACGTGCCTGATGAAAAAAATAATGCAGGGCATCAAGACATTTGTGTCGCATAACAGGAGACCACAGTTAAAAACGGATAAGCTGTTTGCTTTAGCGACGGCAGGTGGACTTTGGTTATCTCAGATGGACATGTATTATATAGCCCAGCCACTATCCCAAGTGGTGGAATTCTCCAGAGAGGAGGTGCAAAAACCAAACTGGGTCATGCGGGAGCAGACGATTGCAAAGAGAGGAGAGTCAGGGGCCATCTATGGGGACGAGAGTGGAGATAGGTCATGTCCGATACTTGGCACAAATATAATGCCATGAGATAGAGCTCATGCATGGCTTCAGACTGATGGTTATTGATATCTAGCGGCCCCATTATGGCATAATAAAATAATAATAATAGGGGGAGGGCAGGACCACTGGAAAGGTGGGGAGAATGCATGGAAAAAGCAAGTGACACATGTGGCTTCGGGAAACAGCTGCAATACATTTCAAGACATCCAGACCCAATGGGAGCTTGGAACGGAGGAAGGGTGGAGGCATAGGCAGTTTTAGGCACTGCCTGCAGGAGAACCTCTGGGAGAGCTAAGGGGAGATAGGCAGCTCACCGCTTATGGTATTGCTAGAGAAATGGAATTGGGGCAAGGGCCTGGTGGGAAGACTTTACACAAAGATGATAGAATTATTATACAAACGCAAGGTCAGGAAAGGAGTAGTGTAAAGATGGCACAAGTTGTTATGGATGAAGTTCGAAATGCATTGGCATAAAATACAAATAGGTGCTGAATGATTGCATGACGTCTAAGCCTCAGTAATAAAACAGAGAATGGTTTAAGAGTACTCCCTAACCAACTGTTCCTCACCGGAGAACTCCTTTCCATCAAACTACTTCTTACGGCCTCCCGCACCCTGACTATCCACCTTAATGATAGACCTCCAGGTCCTACATCCTCATTTGAGGAAGATATCACACAACTCCTCACTTGGAACGCTAAACCAGGCTCCCAAATTATGCTGCTCGGAGATTTAGACTTGGGCCTTAATGACGTCAAGGATGATGGTGCCCTATGCTTAGCCAATACTCTCACCAAACTAGGCTTTGTGCACCACATCACCAACTCCATCCACAACAAAGGCAGAACTCTGGACTGGCTAGCAGACTTGCAATAATAAACCTGAGAGATTACTGCCCCTTTTGCACCCTATCATCAACCATCCTAGCCAAATCAGCCTGGACCCTTCGTCACTGGTACAGTTGTATAATCAAACTCTTCTGCAAACTCTTCTGCAGGCTGTAGACAAAGTAGCACCCTTAAGAATGCAGAAAGCGAAGCCGCTTGTGCATGTAAACACATGGTACACTACCAATCTTAAAACTTTGGTAGCACCAAAAGAACAGCATAAAGGAACTGGAAAAAAAAATTGTCATGAACAAAGAGAAGTTCACGACCGCCTCTAACAACGACTCAACCTGGTGCACAAACATCCAAAATGCTCTGTTGGACAAAAAATCACTTCAACGAACTAAAAACGCCAAAAAAAACATATTTTTTACCAACAGATTCCCTCACAAATCCTTTCTCACCATTTGAGTTTGTCGCTGTCTCAGTAACTGAAGTAATAAAAATAATGTCAAGCCTCAAACTGACTAGATGCCAAGGCAACATCTGCCCAGCAACATTCATCAAAGATACTGTGGAGGAACTTGCTCCGTTTATCACGTCCCTGATAAATGCATCTTTTGGAACAAATACTGTCCCGACCAAGCTCAAAAATGCGTGGATACTCCCGCTACTCAAAAAATCCACGCTTGACCTGAACACTCGAATTATCAGCCTATAACAACTGTACCATTATTACTATACATTTTGGACAGGGCTGCTTACTTGCAAATTCAAAACTACTTAGAATTGAATAATCTCCTGGGTCTCCGACAATCAGGCTTTAGATTGTGCCATGGCACGGAATCAGCCCTTATAGACTTAAACATCCAAATGGACGAGGTAAAAGACAACGGTAACCTAGTGCTCCTTCTCCTATTAGACCTATCAGCTGCCTTCGACTAGGTCAACCACAAGGTCCTTTAAAAACATTTTAGATCAGTGGCTTACTTCTCCACCAAAGCCTATTTATGGAACCAGTCTTTCCTCTCCAACAGAACAATTAGGGTATTCACCCCTACAGCATCTGCAGAGCTGACCCAGTCTCTTGTGGAGTACCACAGGGTTTGACTTTAAACTAATTAATGAGCATACTGAACTATGCAGGCGTGGATTGCCATCCATGGCCTTTGTCTTAACAATGGCAAAACAGAGTTACTCCTCATCGGATCACAGAACAGACTAAACAAACTAAATTACCAATTCAAATCCTTTAACATTGACAACACCACTATTAATGTCTTAAAAGAAGTAAAAACAGTAGGCATGTATCTGGATTCAGCCCTTACACTAACAAGACAAGTTAAAGCGACAGCCTCGGTAGTTGCGTAGACCTCAAAACGTATCAATGCCTGTAGACCTTTCCTGTCATCAGACAGTTGCATTACCTTAGCTAGAGCCCTCATATTATCGGGACTATACTGTAGTAATGCCATTTATCTTGGTACAAACAGTTGAAACCTCAAAAAAAGTACAGGTTTTACAAAACAATGTGCGGAGAGCTGCACTCAATATTCTGAGAGCCAACCACACAACCTCTGCTAGATGAAATGCACTCTGGCTCCCGGTGCAAGACAGAATTGCCTTCAAAACACTATCACTTACGCAAAAGTGCCTTTCAGACTCAGCTCCTAAATACCTAGTAAACAAATTCTGCAAAAAATCAAACCAACCAACCCACCCGCTCTATTCAGGCACACCTTATAACGATGCCCAGATTTAAATTTCAAAAAGCAGGGGGTAACAGCTTCCCAGTACTAGCAGGCAAACTTTGGAACTCTATGCCACCAGCCTTCAGAGATGAACTGTCCTTTTGGACCTTTAGAAAAAAAAAAAGAAAACCTGGCTCTTTGCTTGTGAGCGGTAACGTCTCCTTGTTCCTTGCTTACTGCTGCATCTGTATTGTCCTGAAATGTATGTCCTGAATTGTACCGGAAATGTCAAATGCCACTTTCATAATGTATTTACTACTAAAATGAGCCCACAGTAATAATACCGTAATCTGTAACGAATGCGTCCAGATCCCGTTGGGTTAGGAGCGCTTTACAAATAAACTAACTAACTAACTAAATAAATAAATAAATAAATAAATAAATAAATAAGAGGTGATTGGTATTGTTATTGTTATTTACAATATCATCATGAATCAATTGTAATGAAATCACACAGTATTGTTCTTGGTTTTAATTGTTTTAATTGAAAAATGCATAAAAACTATAATGATAAAAATGAAAACTCTAGAGATCTCACCCAACCGCCTGCCCCGAAGGGTGGGAGATACTTGTCGGGGATGACTGGTCGCTGGTGGGCCGGCCAGGGAGCGGCCCGCCTCTGTTGCTGTGGGAAGCTCCATCTGAACACCTGGGACCAATTTATTTGAAACCCTGATGGTGTTTGCCGACTCCCAAGTGGGAAGGTTGGATGGGGTGCATGGTGCCTGCCTCCTCTCAGTCTCTCTTGCATTGGTAGGTTGGGCCGACTTCTGGAAAAAGAAGTTGCCTGTGGCGACCGTTATTGGTGGATCGTTCAGCTTGTGCGATGATGAAGAATGCAGCTAGCTGTTAGAATTAGTGTGAATTGCAGGACAAATTGATCATCAACAGTACACATGCACCCTCCTGTGGATACACCTATCTGAAGGTCGGTTGAACATCAATCGAGTGGACACTCCCCGGGGAGTGGCTGGGACCTTCGCAGGAACCTTGTTTCCTTCATCCACCTAAAGTCAGACCCGGATAAGCAGCATTGCAGGGCCTGGCACATTGGCTTGTTGCTGGTGCATCTTGGCCTCCCCATTTCCCCCCATGGGTTCAGGAGGGCCAGGCACCCGGCATGCCCTGGGGTGGTGGTGGCATCCTCAAATCCATCACCCCCCCACCAGGGCTGCTGTGCCTGCTGCGGGTGGCTGCCTGTGGTGTCCCATGGCGGCCTGCGTGGGTAGGCACTGGAGTACAGGCCTGGTGATCACATCCGGCTCCCCAGGTTGGCTTTGGTGTAGATAGGGACAGTTCACACTCACCCACAGCAAAGGCACGGGTCTGGGGAAACCCTTCAACATCCCCATGCCCAAGGCCGACCACCTGCGGTTCAGCTCCCAGATCTGACATGGCACCCCTTTGAATTTAAACATATTACTAAGTAGAGGAAAATAAACTAACCAGGAACGCTGAGTGAAAAGGGAAGAGCCCAGAGCTGAATCCTGGATCAGCAGCAGGAGTGGAAAATGTGGCGTACAGAAGACTAAGGTCCTGGCATCACTCAAGGAGCTCAAGTCCTCTGATCGAGGCTCACTCCACGGACAGAGTTGGGTTGCTTTGAACTGCAGCCCAAAGAAGGTGTTAAACTCTTGCTAAGACTTAATATGGTCATGAGACTGATAGCCAACAAGTACAGTAAGGAAGAGTTGATAAGAACTTTGAATTACGAGTTCAAGCAGATGTGAAAGCGTTGAGTATTAAATGCTTAGGGTCAGTGCAGCCCAATGCAACATGACAGGAGGGTCGGACACCCGGAAAGGTGAATTCCCTCTTGGGATGGCCGCCCGTGTGCAATCCACCCCGAAAGGGTGCATTTTCTCTGTGATGGTGCATCCTAAATGGTTCTGTGTAAACTGGGAAGGGCCCGTGGGCAAGTGGCTCTCTGCCCTGATGGTGAGTGGTACATTCCCCTATCAGCAGTTTCACCATGTCTGTGGGGCCAAGGGAGATTGACAACCCTCCCCGGACAACCGTCCCAGTCCCTCTCCGAGGTCTCCAGGGTGATGATGGGGTATGGGGCTCACTGCTCTGGGTTTGACTGTCTACAAGGGTGGACTGTCCTTAGTGCATCCTGACCCCATTTGGCCACCGAGCGGGAGTGGCCCGTGAACAGCACAAATTGTCTGCAGCGATGTTGGTTAGCCATGCGACCCATCTTGAAACACGGACCAAGGAGTCTAATATATGCACGAGTTGGAGGCCCAAATTAAACTCTGTTGTGCAATGAAATTGAGGGCCAGTGCTCACCTGCTGAGGTGGGAGTCCATGGCAGCGTCACAATGGGCGCACCACCAGCCCATCATGTCTCCTCTGTCAGGGAGGTGGAGCATGAGCATGTGTGATATGACCCAAAAGATTGTGAGCTATGCCTTGGCAGGGTAAAGCCAGAGGGAATTCTGGTGGAGCTCCGTAGTGGCCCTAAACATCTAGAAGCTGGATTCCTCCAGAATTTCCCTCAGGATAACTGGGAAATCTTGATTACAAGTATTGTGGCCGAAAGAATCCTAACCTATTCTCGGACTTGAAATGGTTAAAAGTCCAGGCTCACTGGCATAGAGCTAAGCATCGAATGTGACGGTCTGGTGGACCAACAGAACTGACACTTTTGTGATAAACTGAACTCTGGTTTAGGGCACCCAATACAGACATGCATCAGACCACAGAAAATGTATTTGTTGAAATAGATAGCAGGACAGCGGTCATGGAAGTCAGAATCCTCTAAGGAGTGTGTAACAACTCAGCAGCCAAATAGACTAGCCATTGAAATGGACGGTACTGGAGCGTCAGGCCCATACCCAGCCTACTCTGCTGCTGAAAGCTGTTGGGGCTAATATGCGATGAGTAGGAGGGCTTCTGTGGTGCACACGGGGGCCCGGGCAGAGTCGCCATCAGTGCAGATCTTGGTGGTAGTAGCAAATATTCAAACAAGAACTTTGAAGGCCGAAGTGGAGAAGGGTTCCATGTGAACAGCAGTTGAACATAGGTCAGTCGGTCCTAAGAGATGAGCGAGCACCATTTCGAAGGGATGGACACTGGCCTCTGTTGCCCTCAGCTGATCAAAAGGGAGTCGGTTTCAGATCCCCGAATTCAGAGTCGTGGAGACAGGTGCCCTTGTGGTGTCCTCTGCAATAACAAAAATGATCCCAGAGAAGTGGGTGGGAGTCCCAGGGAGAGTTATTTCTTCTTTGTGAAGGGCAGGGCTATGAAATGTATTCACCCTGAGAGAGGGGCCAGAGCCTTGGAAAGTGTTGCGCTTCTGATGAGCTCTCACTCATCCTTGAAAATTCGGTGGAGATTATGTAAATCTCACCACGGGCAGTACCCATATCTGCAGCAGGCCTCCAAGGTGATCAGCCTCTGGCATGTTGCAACAATGTAGGCAATGGAAGTCAGCAAGTCAGATTCGTAACTTCGGGATAAAGATTGGATCTAGGCGCTGGGACTGTTGGGCTGAGGCATCAGGCTAGGGCATGACTCTTGATGTGAGCCAGGCCCTTCCCATGGATCACCCCAGCTGCAGTGGTCGCCTCTCTCTGTTGCCCTTGCAGGGCTCAGAGCCAGCGTTCTGCCTGGGCTGACACCAAGCACCTGACTTAAAATTGGTTTAGACCAGGGAAATCTGACTGTTTAATTAAAACAAAGCATTGCAAAGTCATGCAGAGGGTATTGATACAATGGGATTTCTGCCCAGTGCTCTGAATTTCAAAGTGAAGAAATTCAATCAAGTGTAGGTAAAAGGCGGAGTAACGCTGACTCTCATAAGGTAGCCAAATAACTCATCATCTAATTAGAGATACTCATGAATGGATGAACATGATTCTCACTGTTCCTGCCTACTATCTATTTAAAACACAGGCAAGGGAATGGGTTTGGCAGAATCAGCGGGGAACGAAGATTAGGTTGACTCTAGCCTGGCACTGTGAAGAGACACGAGAGGTGTAGGATAACTGGTAGGACCTTGAGTCGCCGGTAAAATACCACTACTCATTGTTTTTTTCACTTAGCATTGAGGTGGGGAGTGTGCCCTGTGTGGCTCATGGTGCTGGCTCAAAGAGTTGCATAGTTGAGGTCCCCATGCACCCTGTAGAGGACCCTGTCCCTGCCTGGAGGGAAAAGCTGAAATGTGCCCCCAACCAGAGCTCCATGATGGCCAGGGTTGATGCCCCCACACTTGGGTGCCTGCCTCCCATGTGGGTGAACCACCCCCTGCCTAGCGCATGTCCATGCATGCCGCAGCTTTGGCCCAATCCAAGATGGAAAAGCTCTGACACACCCTTGGCCAGAGCTCCAGGATGTCCAGGGGTGCTCACCCCTCTTGGGTGCCTTTCTCCCACACCGATAAGCTGCCTCCAGACCTAGCAGAGGTGCCAGCATGCCACGCCGTGGTCCTCGCTCCTGCCCAGAGGGATCAAAGCTCTAATGCACCCCTAGCCAGAGCTCCAGAATGAATGTCAAAGGTACTGCATCCACCCATGGGCACCAGCTGCCAATGTGGGGTGGCTACTTCACCTCCTTACCCAGGGGCACCCTCTGCACACCCCGGGAGGGCCTCCAAGCCTGCAAAGCTCTAATGTGTTTAGAGGCTGCCAGCCCCAACCAGCAGGGTGCCCCATAGAGCCCACAACCCTCTGGGTATTGCCACCCATGTGTGCTGGGGGGCCCTATTGGTTCTTTGACAGGCCTTCCCACCCAGTGCCCTTTGAAATGATGGGCACCACCAGAATGATGCACTCTGGGCCCAGCCATCTGGTAGTTAGTTGGCCATGGAAATGAATGCAAGGAACACATGGTTGGCCGGCTTTGGAATTGCGGAATGGCACCAATTTGAAATGTTTCTTCCGTTTGGTCTATAAGGAGGGTGGACACTATTGCCCAGACCTCCTCCTCTATCACCCAGGGTACACAGTTTACAATGAAGCTTAGTCACCTTACCCTGGATTATGGTAGATTGTGTGAATGGGTTCTCTCTGCACTCCACTTGGTTCTCATAGTTCCACCAGGGATCCACAGTGAAATCCCTGCAGCCCCACAAGCAGTGCAAGGGCAGATCGCCATGATATAGCCCAACAGAGCTTGCACTACTGCGGGCACTCTGCCATCCTACAAATAAAGCCATTGATGCTATTGTGAGAAGGCTTACCTTTCCAGGAAACAGGGCACCTAGCCTACAATAGCACCTGAGATATCTTACAGGCAGACGGCAGGGCGGAATGCCCGTGTGCCTCCACCGCACTCCACGGGATCAATTTGGTTCACTTGTTCCATCAAGAGGAAAAGGACTGCTTGGACACCCTTGGCCACTTGTTCAAGCAATTCACTTCCACCCACCTTGGGACCATATTGAATTGAGGATATGTCACCAGCCGAACATGTCAATGACTCTACCTAAATAGCCCAAGAAGTACTAGTCTTCAGCATGCTTACCTGGCATGTCCCTAGCACCATTACCCTCACAGCTTGGTATCCACCATAATTAATTTCAGGGCTGGGACTATCCCAGCACCACCAACAGTGTACAGTATATTTTGTGTGAATCTTTGGTTGCTTTGCTGTGTGATAATGTCAATTCCCTTGCTACTTGTGTTGTACATTGCAGTGTGATTGAGTCACTTAGTGTGCCATAGACAGGTTTGTGGGAGGAGTTTGATACATTTATTGATTTTCCTTCTGTTTGAATTTTGTCTTGGGCTGCATTGCTGTGTGGTGAGGGCACCCAGCTAATATGGAAAAGTTAACCTCCAGCAGATTGCCCAGTACTGCCTTTGGCCTCTTGCAATGTGTTCACTCATTTGAAAAAGGCACTTTCTGTATACCTGGGATGACACATTTCAATACACCCTGATTTGAGCACCAAGCGTTGATGGCTGTACATAAGACAGTACTCTATTAAACAACTAAACTGCAGCCTTTTAACAATATTCCATTGGAGGGCAGGTCTGGTGCCAGCAGCCACTGCAATTCCAGCTCCAACAGAGTATATTAAAGTTGCTGCAATTAAAAAACTTCTAGTTGGATCTTGGGTTTAAACTGGCATTGTGTCATGATGCAAGCTACCGCCGGTCCCTGCCCTTGCCATTCAGTGCCCCCTAAATGCTCTTGACTGAGTGTCTCAGGGGTGTGAAGCATTTACTTTGAAAACATTTCAATGTTTAAATCAGACCGGTTGCCTCCGGTTCTATGTTTTTGGTTTTTGGACCCGGACCATGATTAAAGGGGACGGCTGGGGGCATTTGTTTAGTGCTGCCAGAGGTGAAATTCATGTAGCGGCGCAAGACGGATCAAAGCAAAACACTTGCCAAGAAAGTTTTCATTAATCAAAGTCTGAAAGTCAGAGGAGTGAAGACGATCAGATACCGTCATAGTTCTGACCACAAACAATGCCATCTAGCGATCCGGATGTGTTATTCCCATGTCAAGTCAAGAAGTTTCCAGGAAACCAAAGACTTTGGATTCCGGGTCTAGTATGATGGCAAAGCTGAAACTTAAAGGATGGTAAATCTCACCAAGTCCAGAAAATAAAAGGATTGACAGATGTATAGCACTTTCATGATTCTGTAGGTGATGGTGTATAGCCGTTCTTAGTTGGTGGAGCGATTTGTCTAATTCCAACTTCTTAGAGGGACAAGTGGTGTTCATCCACACCAGATTGAGCAATAATAGGACTGTGATGCCCTTAGATGCTTGGGGCTGCACGTGCACTACAATGAATGGGTCAGCCTGTGTACACCTTTCTCGTCCGGTGCGCGTAACCTGCTGAACCCCTTTCTTGATAGGGATTGGGGATTGCAATTATTTTCCATGAGCAAGGAATTTGCAGTAAGTGCGGGTCATATGCTTGCACTGATCATGGCCCTGCCCTTCGTACACCCCACCCGTCGCTACTACCGATTGGGTAGTTTAGTGAGTTCCATTGGTTCTTACCAACTGGGGTCGGCAACGGCCCTGGCAGAGCGCATAGAAGATGAACAAACTTGACTATCTAGAGTAAGTAACAGTCTTAGCAAGGTTTCTGTAGGTGAAACTGTGGAAGGATCATTAACAGCAGAGCAGCCGGAGTGAGAGCCATGGGCCCAATCTCAGATGCGTCCCAGTAATGCACATCCACAGCCCGGGGTGCCCTTCATGCTATGGTCTGCCCAGCGGAGCAGTATATGGCCGGGGCACATGGGGAACGAGAAGCTGTGGAGGGGGTCATGACCCAGCAGATGGATGGGAACATCCTGCAGGGTTTGGCTAACCTGCCGGGAGATTCCCCAATCACACACGTGGTTGTCTCTCCCCTCTGAGCAGAGCGAAGGCCGAGCAGGCTGGCAACTCCCCACTCAACAGATCCCAGTGGAAGGTGGGTTGGCTGGTGCCAGGCCCAGGCTGTGATACAGCAGTGCGTGCCCCTTGAGCCATAAAGATGCCCTTCTCCACCAAGAATGTTTCTTGCCAGCATTGCAGGATGACAGTTCTGCGAGATGCCACCCCTTCACTACACCAGTGGTGGATACGTGCAGGCACCTATCTTGTTCAAGTTGTTCCTGGGCCCAACCTCTCCCGTCCTCCCCTCCATGGGGGAGCGAGCTTGGCTGCCGGCGCTCGCGTGAACTACCTGTCCACACAACCCACACAAATCAGGTCACCCTCTGATGCTCCTGTCCCACAACCTGCTGGAGGGTGCAAAGGTTGGTCCGAGTTGGGCAAGCGGCTCCCCCGATGCCACACTCCTGCAGGTGCAGCTACCTGGTTGATCTTGCTCTGTCTCAAAGGTTAAGCCATGCATGTGGGTAAAGTGAAATAGCAAATGCCTCATTAAATCAGTTATGGTTGCTCTGATCGCTCCATCTGTTACCTGCATACTGTTTCAATTCTTGAGCTAATACATGCTGATGAGCACTAACCTCCTATGATGCATACGTTTATCAGTTTTTACCATAATTGGGGAATGAGCAGTGTTTTTTGGTTTCACTGTGAAGTATAACATCCCTTTAACAAAGTTTTTTTACTGAATGTACATATGTATATATGGCAGGGAATGAAAACAAAGGGGCTAAACCTGTGATGTTGTCAGTGATGTCATCAGTGACATTCGAGATGACATCTTTCATGTTCTGGGTGTTAGTGTTAGCAGTGTGCAGTGGTGATGGCAGGTATGGGGGCTTAGTGTACCATAACTGTCGAATTTCAGGGGTTTTTCGGTTTTAATTTGAAGCGTAAAGGGGAGGGAGAATTTATTTTTTTAGTGAAGGGCACAGGTTTTTGGTAGGGCAACTTAACCATAACGTCCCCTTAACAAAGTTTTTTTTGTGTGAATTTTACAGGTTTTTGGTAGGACAACTTAACCATAACGTCTCCTTAAGAGAGGTTTTTTTGTAATGAATTTAACTGGTTTTTGGAAGGGAACTTAAGCATAACATTGTGTCAATGAAGTTGTTGTGCGGAATGTACACTGTCATCAGGTGATTTTGGGAGATATGTAGTTTAATCTACGTAATTGATATACATTTAACATAGAACATACAGAACCCCCTCCCTATTGATACTAGAAAGGCATGGACGGAGCGCCTGTTTGTGGACAGGGGCGGACAGGATCAACACTACTCAAAGAGGCGGGGGGTATCGGAAAATGTACTATTGTCTTACACAAAATGTGTGCAATGTAGAAGGACATACACATATTATAATTAGTAATAAGTAAATATGGGAGCCTAAAGGTGTGAAAAGAAAAAGACACAATCAATAAACATGTGGATTGAAATGGATGGAACCATAAAATAAAAGGATGCCTCCATGGTAATAACTGCACAGAAACTCGGCAGCCTGGAACGACAGAGGACGGACGCAGTAGGACGAAGGGAAATTATAGGAAAAGAGTGAGTGGAGGGCATTTTGTTGTATGTGTGAGTTTTTTTATATTGGTATGTGGTGCAGAAATATTAATTTCTTTATGTTGTTTTGACACAGAAATGGCTAGTACTTTGGAGTGGCTCGAGGAGAACTTTCCACATGGGGAAATGTCTGAGGACAGCGACAATAATGGTAAACATTGATGTGCATATGCAAAATAATGATCAGTATTTTGTAGGCATTTGACATATGTGTAATCTTTTTGAACAGACCAGGAAAGAAAAGAAGAAAGGGCAACAAACGAGAGAGAAGAAGGCAGGATTAGAAGGATTGAGAAGAAAATGGCCATATTGAATGAAAATGTTTAAAGTTTACGGGAGTTTGTGGAGAACTGTGTGAGAGGGAAAGTTTGTTACCATTGTCCCACCTGTACCTGCCCCGTTTCTCCATTCCCTAGTGAACCCTCCCCAAACCTTCAAGGAGAAAAGAGACGTTTTGACGAAATATCCATCCCTTCTTCCCCTCACAAATCTTCTCCTGATAAGCAGCCCGTGATGAATGCCAATTCCCCCATATTTGTTTCAGTGTCAGCCTCCCCTGCTATTTCTTTGGAGTGAAGGGTGTGTGTGTGTGTAATTTGTTTTTTTACAGTAGATGTTGGTATAGAGTTTGATGGAAACATTTTTTTTTTTTAAAAGACGTAAAATGTTTACGAACAGCGCGCCTGTTCTACTTATCCGTAAGGAATGGAATGTGGGTGCTGTGAAGGCAGTACACCTTCCCTTAGTAATGTGAAGTAGGATGGACTTGATGTGTGTCCTCACCATCTGGTGATGTTGTGAGTACATAAACAGAAAGGGGCATCCTAAGGACATTATACCTCACCGTACCGCTTACAAAGTGGATGAAACATGTTCGTAGAACACACCAGATGTCCGGGATGGCTGTAAATGAGTGAAATGGGAGTGTGTTGAGGACAGTATACATGTCCGTATTGGTCACAGCCAAAATGGTGGCATCCATAGAACAGGCGCGGTGGCCGGCAAGTTCGTAGGCAAACAAAATGGAGTTGTCCTAAGGACACTGGAACTGTTCGTACAGTGAACATAGCATGCATGCACATGGGCAGTACAAACGTAAGTATAGCGAACATCACGCCTGTCCCTAACTGTCCATCTCACTTGTGCCGCACTTTGAATTACTTTGAGAACCCGAACACTGTCTGTAGGACACTTGCGCGCATGCGCACATTTGATTCTGTGCATTCGCTGTCCAGGGGACTTTCATTAGTGGCGCGGATGTGCTGAGGACGTCATCATGTGACCGCACCCACGCTGAGCGTGGGGACTCATTTGCGTGGTTGGTGTGCTTCCGCAACAGTACAAAAGAACTTGTAGACTCAAGGCAAAGTATTGTAGAGTGTAAAAATGTAATCTGACATATCCCAGACAATACCTGACCTCAGTACTTGCTGTGTAACATTTTTGTACCGCCTTGTAGGGATGAAGAGGGTCACGAGGCACACCCCTCCACCCCTACAAATGGCCACACCCTTGAGCGCATCTTCATTTTCCTTCTAGCTATAGCAGATTGAGGTGTACTGCCTTAACTGCTGTAGTGACCAACAGGAAACTAATCGGTATGGATTCCATGGCTGCTGTTGGGTCATTAGCCTCTGCACCACCCCCAAACCCGCCACCACCACCACCTCCCCAAGAGCCTGCAGAGAGATATATGGGTGAGGATGTAGAGAGCGAGGAAGAAGTGGAGAAAGAGAATGAAGTGGAGGAACGCCGCACTAGGAGCAGTCGCCGGGAGTCATGGGTGTGGCGGTTGTTTTCCATTTATGGGAACGTACCAAAACCACGTGCAAACCTGGTGAAGTGTAACCAGTGCGAGGTGGTGCTGAGTCGCGGGAGATTTGGTGCATACCGTTTTGGTATGACAACCATGAAGCGACACCTCACTTCGTTCCACGCTGTGGACATTCGCAAGGTGGTGCCATGTGAAGAGCGTAGTTGATTGAGTTCCTCCACAGCATCCTCCGTGTCTGATCCTCCCACCACAAGAAACACTCCTGTGGGGGAGCGCCTCCCTCCAGCTCCCTCACAAGCCATTTGCAATGCTGTTGACCCTTACCTTTAAAAGGTGACAGTAATGTGCATGTATTGTGATGCAGTACTCTGCAGGGGGGAGAGTTTTTGAAGTGCTTTTGAGGCTGCAGTCACAGAGCACCAGAAGATCTGCTCCTTACCTAAATAAAGCTCATCCTAAATCTTTCTCTGGTCACTTGCCCTTTCTTATCCCCGTGGCTGGTGTCCCTTCCTTACCCTCCTTTGGCCTCTTCTCCTAGTGTTCCGTGTGCTGTTAAGCAAAAAGAAAAAACGTAAAAACAACAAAAATTACAGAAAAGGCTCTTTTCAGAGCCGCCTTTCTCAGTATAACAATAGAACTATGAAGTGACAGTCATAGACCCCTGCGGAGTTCTGAAAGACAGTTGTAGGTGAAAAAATGGAGGGTGCAAGCGGAGCAAACACAGTGAAGTGTACGCTGGGAGTAAGTGGCGACTCTGAAAAGAGCCTTTCTGTGGTGTGTTGTGTGGATCAAAAAGTGTGGATTGGTGAAAACGGATTGTCAGATAGGTAAGTGTGATTGCAAAAGAGGTCGCAATGCATTTTGTACATTGCGAAGAAAAATCTGATTGCCAGCATATGTGAGGTGGACTCCATCTCTGTGGAAAATGAAAGTGCTGCGAAACAAAATGTTTTCATTGTGGAAAGAGGACATGTCAACATCTCTTAAAAATGCACACAGCCTTATTCACATTGCGTCTTGCTTTCTCAATTTGTGGACCAAACGCAGAAGAACGCAGCCATATTTGTCTTCGTACAATACGGGAAAAAAGTATGTGACAATTTGGAAACATGTCCATGAGCTTCGTGAGTCCTTCCTTCATTGCAAATTGCAATGAAATTCCAGATACATGGCCTAAACTGTTTCCTCTGCAATGAATGATCAGTATATCTGGAGGACGCTCTGTCAGTAAAGTAACACAGAGAGGTACCGGGTCCAGCCATCTCATGCCACGCATGCCATGCCAGTGCACTTCCACATGAGGAAATCCGAGATTTGTAGATAACTGCAACTTTCTGCATGCACCTTCAACCAATGTATTCATGAGACTCCCAAAATCCAGATAATCTGTTTTCGAGCATGGAAAGCTATGGCTGTGTGGTCTCCTGTGAGGGAGAAGATGATCTTACTAAAGTACGTCGGTCAGAACACACCTACTGAACTTTATGGACCAATCCCTAGCTCCGCTCATTCTCATTTACATGTGTCTCCACCCCTGAATCCCCGTTGGTGATATGTGCTGGCTGCAAACTACAGCCATGTTCGCGGACATGTACAGGATCAGAGCGTGACGACGGTACATTAAAGTACTATTCCCCTTTTTCCCATTTAAGGTAGGCTCTGAAAAGAGCCATTTATTTTTTTATTTTTGGGGCAGATACTGTACAGACATCTGGTATTTTATTTATTGTTTTGTATTTTTTGTCCTTGCTTTACTCTTGCAAACATTACAGAACCTTCTCTAAAGCAAGTCTTACGTTCCAAAAGAACATCGCATTTCCCAAAGAAGATAGCGCTACACCATCTCCTTCAAAGTAATCTGCATTGCTTGGAGCAATGTTATCATGGCTGCCAAAAAACATACCAGCTCGTGGCATGAATGCACGCATGCCACGATTGATGATACACCTCCCGATGCTTTGATCTGGACAGAAAACAGAATTGTTTTTCCATTGTACTCTTGGGAGTAAAGCAGAAATAATTACTTTCATTGTTGGGAAGATGGCCATCAGTGCTTCAACCAACTGTGTCAAATCTGCCAACAAAGTATGTGAAGTCACGTATCCCAAATGGCAAGCACCATAGTGCAAAATTACGACATGAGGAGTGGTCATTGTACGCATGTCTCTACAAACTTGCAGAATTGCTGCTGCATTGGCATCAGTGTCAGCGCTCCACACTACCTCCAATCCTCTCACATAGAAATGGAGGTGCCACATGCCTACTCTCGGCATAGTGTTGTAAGCCTTGCACAAAAATGTCCCCAAGCATCAAAACCCTGACCCTCTCCCCCTCT
Organism: Ambystoma mexicanum; assembly: GCF_040938575.1. Lineage (NCBI taxonomy): Eukaryota > Metazoa > Chordata > Amphibia > Caudata > Ambystomatidae > Ambystoma > Ambystoma mexicanum. Next base: position 274,689,755 of record NC_090922.1, read on the forward strand.
GCCATCTTCAGTGTGCGCACCGTCTTTCGACACAAAAGAGTAATGTGAACATCTGATTGGCTGATGCCTACAGTCACCTTTCCATGCAGGATTTGCTGTAAAAACCTGTATGTGACACGCCCTACCAGCGGAAAAGCATTTCCTACGTGCGGCACGTAACTCTTACCCAGTCCGTCCACCCTTTCCACAGCGGTGCCAAAGCGAGTCCCTCATTGGACACAACTAAGCAGTCGCACAATCATCCACCAATCACATTGAACATCGCTAATTTTAACTCCGTCATCAACATTGCGCACTTCAAAATTACTGTCGAGGATTCTGAATGGAAGTCGCATATCATTGGAAAGCACCTACTTCACAAGCTACTGTGCAAGTATTGCGAATTTCTACGTACAGGTCCATGCATGTGCACATGCATGAGTATAGAGTACAGGTATGTATATTTTAATTAGAGAACATGTGGAACCCTTATGATTTAATTTAGCCAAAATAATGCAGCTAAATGTCCATCGGGAATACATAACAACGCTCCTCCTTTAAAGTGCAAGATGTCTGATTTGTCATTCACAAATCGCACGACTGCTTACTGTCTGCCGCATAACCTGTACATATGTTGCAAGCATGCCTATTTAGGGCAGAACTCAATTTTGTATGTGAAAATGTCGGAGTTGTGTACTCTGTACGGCCTATAGTAATGCTACTTGCAATGTGATCATATTAGAATAGTAAGCACTCCCGATTGCTGTGGTGGCATTTCCTTCTGAGGGTCTCCCAATTTTTCGGCATTGTGCTTTTAAATTTACAAGTAGAAAATGTTTCCCCATCTAATACTATGCCCTATCGCTTACAAACCTCTTTCCTATGCATAGTACACTTTGTAAACAACAAGGCATTTCCATACCCTTAAAAGTTTTAGCTATTTTGAAGGACTTTCAAGTTCCATATTGCAAGTACCATGCAAAGACTGCACAAAATGAAGTGAAATGTACATGTGCACTGGGTTGAAATATGAAAGTTGAATGCTCTGACGAAAGAAGCACAATTAATGTGTGCAGTATCATCACTGCTGCAAACACACAAAGTAATTGATTTTGTTTTTTTGAATCGCAGTGAACACTACTCTCCTGAGAATCAACAGCATCTACACTGCAGACAACATATCCGAAGAAACCTGGTCATCTTGCACAAAAAAATAACTATAGTACAACCTTTATATTGTAACTACTCCTCAAAGAGGCTGCATGGGCTATGTGTTTATTTTGGGCACCAAAGCAAGCATTGATGTGTAAATCATTCTACCTACAAATATCCATTTATTGAACAAAGAATAACAGGCAGAGTGGCTGACAAATCCCTGTGTGTTTGGTACTCAAATAACATACGTAATCCTTAGAAGGTTAGATTGTGAAAAGAAGTTGCTGTAGCAAGTTTTTAGCCTTTCGGTTATTAATAATGGTTCTCGTCACGAGTAGGACACTTTGTAGTCTCATCTAAAGCACATTGTAGTAGTATACAAACAGTGAAGTAGCCTTACCAAATCATTGCAAGAGTTCAATGCACGTTGACACACCATGACAAAGAGGTTCCCCATCAGACTCGTGCACACATGCACGCTGCACACATACATTGGACAACAGACCAAAGTATATATTTTTTCTCAACAGACACCAAAGAATGCCTTTCAAAAAGCACCACCATAGAAAGGAACGCAGAAGTAGAGCAAATGAAAAATAAAGGTGCCCAATGTAAGCATCCACCTGTTGTAGAGTTTGTAGAGAAAGTTGGTATAAACCAGCTAATGCAGTCGGGTAACAAAATAAAGGAAGTCTCAACTACCGAAACTGTGCCTCCTCCATCAAAATGTGTCACAAAACACAAAAATGTTGTCAAAAAAATGCCTACCCGTACAGCTAACAATGGGCCTCATTACACGGTAGGTGGTAACCATGGCGCTATTAGCACCATGGTTGCCGCCGGTATTTTATCGTGTCTGACTTGGTGGATGGCAGAATTACCGCCCTACTCCAAGGTGAGCGGGGGCGGTAATTCCCCATTCACCAAGGCACTTCCCCATTCCAATTTTTGCCCCAATAGAGCATAATGGGAATGGGGAAGGAGCTAAGTATGGTACTGCAAATTGTGGTACCGTAATAAGCACCGAGGTCCGTTTGCGGCACCCTACTTTAACGGCTGGTAAACCCAGCCGTTAAAGTCGGGTCCCGCAAAGGGAACTCGTAGTAAGGCGGTAAGGGTTTACCGCTACCGGTGCCCTTACCGCTACCGGCAAACCCTTACCGCCTACCGTGTAATGAGGCCCAATGTTCCTAATAATCCTGATAGTGTAAGAAGAACCCATAGTAAAAAAAGTATTTTAGTAAAAATGTTTCATCACAGAGTCCTTCAGAATCTACTAAGAAAAGGACCAAAATCATCCTCACCCCTTAAAACCTACCGTAGAAAGTTAATCCTACAAGCTCTTGTGGACAGTGCAACCCTTCTCAAAAGGAAGTTGTTCATATTAGTGTTAAAAAGGATGAAAGCACTAACAAAACTAAGTACCAAACTACAAAAGAAACTCAGCAATAAACGGAATGTGAACAAAAATAATTTCTTACATGTTTGTAGTGGTGAATGGAGTCACACAACAACCACAGAGCCATATTTTAATGAAGAAGCATACAAACAAAATCAAACAAACACAATTGCCATCCATAGCAGTGGACGAGGGCATGAGAAAATCAATATTACCATCATGGAACAAGAAACACTGCTTACAAAACTTTTGCCTGAAAACTCAGAATTACCTCTTGATTCAGCAGAACCACACCGTCTAGTATACAAATGGCCGTGCACATCATTGTGTGCCATTCCAAACAAAGCTATCAAATCTTTACGTCAGTTCCTCAATCAATATGTAAAAGGTAAAGACAAAAGTAAAATGAAAGTGCTGCGAAATATGGATATTTGTCCAGTGCGGAAAGACACAGGACTAAAAGGACATTCATTATCCTGCATTTCTGGGTATATTTACAAAAGTACCTTCCATGATATCAAAAGAATATCAATACATCATTCAAATGTAAGAAATTTAGTGTATAAAATATACTGTGCAAAAAGTCCAGCTTCAGAAATAGGCAATTTAAATACCACTCTTCTGCATGGTACACCCAAATACTTACAAGAAGAAATTAACCGTATTCAGAAAAAGTATTTTGGAAGTGAGAGCCACTTACAAAATGCAACAGTTTTAGAACATAGTAGCAACTATTCTGCACATAGCAACCTTCTATTACACACATACAGAAAAGAAATAGTAAAATTTAAACGGTCATTGGCTGAAGTACCAAACCATGTGTGTGTGTGTGTGTTTCCGCAGAACGTTTTACAAAAGGAACACAAAAAATGTGGACATATCATGCAAAACAGAAGACAATGAAGACTCTAAATGGTTTGAATTAGCTTTGTACCTTTTGGCTGAAAACAAATATGAACTAACAGAACGCCTAATATGTTGCAGTTACTGTACTGCAAAAATAGACAACAACCACACTCCTTCACGTGCTATTACAAATAATTTGGAATTGTTTCCATTACCAAAAATCCTGCAACAGCTCAATTTGTATGAGAGCATAATAATTCAAACAGTTCATCCATTTCAACCAATTATACACCTTCATTCAAAAACAGCAAAATTACCTTCCTCTGAATTGGTGAAAGGCATTTGTGGCAAAGTATTTTATTGTCCATTAGATCTAATGGAAAATGTACACACTCTAGGAGTGGAACGCTCAATAGAGCATTCTTTAATAGTCTTGATAGTCTTTAATAGTCTTGATAAATAGAGTACCAACAAAAGACAAAAAAATTTGGCAACAATTGGTGGACTTACACAAAGTTAGACAAGCATTGCAATATCTAAAAGACAATAATGAGTAGTACAAGGAAATAAATATTGATGAAAGCTTAATGGAAACAACTGAAATAATTCAAGAGCCATCAGAAACTGGACAATTCAAACTTCTGGATCCAGCTACAGTATCCACTCTTTTGGACCATTACACAATTCATCCATTGCATTCCAATGAAAGCATAGATGATGCACTAGAAACTTACCAAATGTGACAAACCAAAGGATCACCAATGAGTATTTGGGAAAAAGTATAGAAGCACATGCTTTTCCACTGCTATTTCCTGCATAGACCCACTCGGATTGGGGCATCAGAATACCGCTCATTACGAATGTGTTTGCAAGATCCCAGATTTAGACAAAATGTGGAACATATTCCACCTACTCTATGAAAGTGAATTAGCAACACTATGTTATGGAGTTGCACACATTTTTAAACCTGGAAGTCACTTTCAAAATATGTCAGGTACGCAGTTAATACAAAAAGTACAGGAAAAAAGGTTTTACAATCAAGTAAAACAAATTTGTTTGCAAACATGCGTGGTACAAAGGAATACTGGTTCAGACGGCACAGAGACGTGCGTTGCATGATCAGAAACCTTGGACCACCGACTTGGTTTGTTACGCTAAGTTGTGCAGAATATGCATGGGAAGATTTACATGAGTTCCTACGCATAGCAAACGACAACAAAAACAACATAGATATGTTAACACCTGGAGAACTTTGCTCTCTAGACCAGTTAATGTCTCCAGATATTTCCATCATCGTTTCATTGCCATGCTACACTTTATTTGCAATAAAACTGTTCCTCCCCTTGGCGAAGTGCAGCACTTCTTTTAGAGAAAAGAATATCAAGCAAGAGGAGCACCACATATTCACATGCTGTTATGGATCAAAGGTGCACCGAAATTTGGGCACGACAGTGATAGCACTGTTTTGCAGTTTATCCAAAAATATGTCACATGTGAAATCCCTTCACAACAGATACATAGTGAGCTGCATGGGCAGATTTGACAATTTCAAAGACACAAATGTGGCAAATATTGTCACCACAAATACAAAAACAAGGGTAAATACTACACCAAATGCCGCTTTGGTTTTCCTAGACCAGTTACAGAAACAGTTAAGTAAACAACTTCATGTCTTCAGTTCGACATAGTGTTAAAGGTAAATCACCTAAAACACGTATTACATAAAAAGAAGGAAAGAATCAAAATATATCAAAGATTACAATGCAATCATTGCCCTCTTATGGAATGCAAACATAGATGTGCAGTACATTGCAGACAATTCAACTGCTGTTGCACGATATGTTACAGCCTACTTAACAAAAGCAGAAAAAACAGAGCTTCAAGACCTCTGGGATGACCTAGCATTAGACAAAACATTATCACATAAATTCCTAGGCATAAAAATGCTCTCTCACAGAGAATGTGGGGTCTATGAAGCAGCAGATCGTTTAACCGGCACTGCTTTTTATGGAAAATCAGACAACATAGTATGGCTCAGTCTTGGTCCTGCAAAATCTAGAAAAAGAGTGCTGAAATCATATGAGGACATAGAAACAATGGCCAGAAATGATCCCAACAGCCAAGACATTCTAAAAAACAATTTACTGGACACATACTATCCGAACAGGAGTACCACTCTGGAAAGCATGTGTCTATACCACATAGCTCAAAACTTTGCATACAAAAATAATGTAAAACCTGATGTAAGCAAACGTAGATATAGAGTGACCGATTGTGAAGGGAGCTTAGTGAAACATACCAAACAAAGCTTAATTAATCATGTACAATTGTCATTAAAAACTCCTCAACAGAAAGAACTATATTACGTGTCTCTGTTACAACTTTTGAAACTATGGAGAAAAGAAGAAGACATACTGATAATTATTACTGCTATGAAGATGGTTTCAAAGCAAATGAAAGCACTATCACCGATGTGAACTTTACGCAGTACAAAACAATGTTACACAAAGAGCAGCAACAGGAAGAAGAACTTCAGGCCCAACTAGATAAGGACTCTTCCGACAGTAGTCAACCTTCTGTAACAGGAAGTCAAGAACCACTAGGACAACCACTAATAGCAAATGAGGCTGAAGTAGCTATGGCAGAAGTAGAAAACACCATGTGTCAGTATCAAGAAGATACAGAAGACTTAACTGTACAACAAGCAAAACTTATCAATGATCAGCGCACCATTTTTGAAGACATAACAAAACAAATTGTAAATGGTGTACAACACGAAAATAAAGAATGTACCTGCCAAAATTGCAAACCTATGCTGCTGTACATCAGTGGTGAAGCTGGATAAGGGTAAACATTCCTAATCAAAATCATCAGCAAGTTCCTTCAACAATTGACAAACAACAAACTGTCAGCTGTTGTAACGGCCCCCACAGGTTTAGCTGCCTACAACATAGGCGGGTGACTTTACACCGATTACTACTGCTTCCAGTAGAGCATCAAAATAAATTAGACTACTACAAACTTTCTGCAGAAGCTGCAATGGAATTACATAGAGTATTGAAAGAAATTAAAATGCTACTAATAGATGAAGTGAGCATGGTCTCCAACCTAATGTTGGCTTTGATTCATCTCAGATTGCAAGAAGTACTTAAAAATAATAACAAAGAACTCTTTGCAGGGAAACACATTATCCTTTTCGGAGATCTTCTACAATTGACACCAGTGAAAGGTGAAACCGATTTTTAAAACATTAGGCCACAAACTCTGCCGGAAAACTGTTTGTAGCATAGGTAATGTTAACCTTTGCAACATTTCCAATACAGAGAATTAACTGAGAACATGCAGCAATCTGCAGATCTCACTTATGCCAACATCTTAAAAAGTATAAGAGTTGGTGTATTATCGCAAGAAGCACAAGTTGTATTGAAAAACCGGCATATACATGCACTTTATGGCGATAATGCATGTGCAACTGATGTTATGGAACAAATAGCGCACAAAAATGTCAATTGTATGGCCTTAATGCCAAATCTTGCAAGCTGTTTCAAACTCAATGAAACAATGTTAAAGAAAGAAATGCAACCAATAATAGAAATTAGTGCCACAGACAAAGTAGACGTACATGGTATTACAGTACCCATGTGTGAGCAAGTCATAACAAGACTAAATAGTTTAGAAAATTCAATCTCCAACACAGCTGGGTTGGAAAAAATATTGAAATTATCCTTAAATTGTAGAGTAATGCTTAAACGTAACCTTGACTTAGAGCAAGGGCTTGTTAATGGAGCACTGGGCACAGTTGTTGGCTTTCAATCATATCCACATGATAGCAACATTCAGTTTGTAAATATGCGCTTTGATAAAGTTTCAGAAGTAAAAAGGATAGAGCGCTCAATTGCTCGATTCCTTCTCTTCAAAGACATGTATGCACATAGAGAGCAATTTTCTCTAACTCTTGCATATGCAGTTACCATTCAGAAATCCCAAGGTCTTACCCTAGACAAAGCATTGATAGATATAGGAAACACAGTGTTTAAGGAAGGCATGAGCTACGTAGTATCATCACACTTAAGTACACTTGACGGTCTATTGATAATAAACTTTGATTCAAGTAAAGTGAAAGCTGATATTCCTTGCATTCTAGAATACAATAGATTGCGTACACTGTACACCCCTCATCTGAAGCAATACCCTGTTCCAGATAAAGTGAAACGTGGTAAAAGAAAAGTAAATGAAACAGAAATGCAACAGAATTCAACAGCAAATTCCACAAAGAAAAGAAAAGAAGCTAAAGTTTCATCAATTGCCGCAAACATAGAACAACCTATAAGGGAATGTAAAGCATGCACGTCGGCAAAAAAGCAACAGAAAAACCGAAAAATGCACTCAGATAAAGAACTTGCTGGGCCATTCAAATGAAAATGGGGTAAGTTGCTGTGCAAATGTAGCAATGAATATTCTATTTCAATTACCACCAATTGTTAATGATATTTACCTGCACAGTACAGACCAATTGTGTTTGCAAATGTTAGTGCTGCATAAAAATGCAACAAGCAATCCTGTCAACACATACAGTGTTAATGGAGTAAGGCAACAATTGGATGACTGTGCTGGAATGGTGAGATTCACTATGAACTCACAAGAAGATCCACAAGAATTTCTAATGTACATACTATTAGTATTGGAAAACAAAAGCATACCTGTAAATGAAATCTTCCAAATTTCGTACATGTGGAAACATACATGCACTCTCTGTAGCAAAGTGATACAGGAGGAAATCCCAAATGAGCAATTTGTGTATGTTTCCATACCAAATTGTGAGAGCATTCCATTTCAGCAACTTGTACAAAATGCAAACCATGGCAGATTATGTAGTATTTGCAATTCAGACAATCACTCCACCTTACTGATAAATTCACATAGTGCCTACATAATACTTATGCTTCTACGTTATAATGCAGATGGCACTCAAAAACAACTGCAAACTGACTGGATTCACACACAGTCAAGTGTCACTTGGAAAGAAAACCTTTACAACAGTAGGAATAATCTACCATGCAGGAGCTACAACCAATGCAGGTAACTGCACTGCATACATTAAAAAGAATTCTGGATGGTGAATGTAATGATGAGGACACAGAAGGGAGAGCCCAGAACAGGAGCAGGACAATGGGCTAGCAAAGGCTGTAAACAAGAAGGGGTCCTGCCTGTAGGGGTACTATTTGGTTGCACACTTATTCACAATGCAAATTTATGTACATGAACGGCACACTGGCAGCATATTATTTACTGACAAGTTGTGCAAGGCTGTGTCAAAAATGCAGTACAGGCCCTCAGAGTGAGTTACAATTTGTTTTACTGGTGGTGGACACATTCATTATTGAGGACATACATCAAAAATAATTTTAAAAGTTCTATGAGCAAATGTACATCAGAACCCGAGAGGGTTCATATAACAAGAAACAGGTTGTCTCATGATAAACAGAGAGGTACAAGTACAACAAATTATATTCTTTGTACATGCAAGGGTGAGTTGCCTAAGTACATGAATAACCGAACCAGGCATGTATCAGCATTGCTTCATGCTCAGTGTACATGTGGCAAAGAAATCTCAACAGTGTTAATTATTGTCACATAAAGTGTAGGAAAAGAACAAAGAAGTTTCCAACTACAAATGCATTACTTCATGCAGGATTGTCATTTCATGTGAACACTGTAGGTAAGTATAGAAGATGGAAAAAGAATCCCAGAAAATAGAGTCCTTCAGGTACACAAAATTCTGCACCTATTGCTTAAAAAGTGGACATCATGTATAATGTTATTTACAGGGGGATTATCTCCTTTTTAGACCTTAAGAGGGTCTATTCGAGCCAGGCTGTAAGATGATCTTGTGACAAGGTCATTTTACAGCCTGGTTTAAGGTCTAAAACAGAGAAAATCCCCCTGAAAATAACACTATACACAATTTCCACTTTTTAAGCACTAGGTGGACACACCAGTGGAGTGGCCCATGCCAAAGCGTTTCCCGTCATGTGAGTAATAATGAAACCCACCTTGGCATGATCCAAAGCAAAGGCGCCCTTTCTAAAGGCGATATGAATGTTACAGGCCCCCAGGAATTCCTTTACCTTCCTTTCAGAACCATCACATTTTCCTGAAACCAGGGGCAAAGGGGGGAGATCAGTAGTCTGTTGTTCTCTTGCAGTCACTCTTAGCTGTAAAGCTGCATTGTCTGTCTTGAGTGCTTGAACCTCAAGATTAAGGGTTTGGACCGCTGCCACCAGCTCTTGAATCTGCTGTGGTGTAGCCCTTATCTCTGTTGGCGTTGCAAGCTATCAGGGTTGTTGGTAATATCCTCAACTTCACTCAGAATTTGGAATACCCCTTCTTCCCCTTCCTCTCACCTGAAGTAGTTGACAAATAATCCAGCCTCTTTCTTTGGTTTCGCCAAGAGTCTGCTTTCTTTTTTTTGTGCAGATATGGTCTGCCTGGGAAGGAAGCCACCGTGATTCAAGTCCAGGGAATCTCGGTGACTCCTCTCCGCAACATCCAGAGTGTTGTAGGGGAAAAAGCCTATAGCATAAAATAAAACCCAGATAGCCACTGTTGATGATCCGGTAAGTAGAATACAAAGAAGGTCGGTAACCTGGCTGCCTTGGATGGCGCAAAGATGGACTCCACCGAATGACCGTGAGGAGTTAAAGGAGTGCGAAACCAAAAACAATAGTAAATATGTCAAAAACAGAAAACAAGAAAGAATCGAGAGAGGAAGGCTTCTCCTTAACACAGTAAAACAGTAGAGGAGACAAGAGGCAGACAGAAAAGGGGAATAAGAAAAAAGGTAAGGAGACCGAGTCAGAAAGAACAGGCTACTATGCGAGGAGCAGGATGGAAGACAAAAATTGGAGAGAGGGAGAGAACAAAAGGTAAGCTGAAGCACGGGCGGAACACCGCCATGGGAAAAGATATGGAGTGCTAGCAACAAGGAGAAATCCAGGAAGTTGAAACACGCCGAGCCGCTGAGTAAAGGATAGTAAAAAGAACTCGGCGGTGGCCATGTTGAAAACCACTAGACCGTCACATACGTTGTGGAAAACAATGTAATGGCACAGTCTAATGGCAGCTGAATTTCCACCTTCTCCATACATGCCAGTTGCCCAAGTTTGTGACACTAACTACCCAACAGAATGGAAGAATGACACAAATAAATGATTATCACAGATCGTTGGAAACAAATGCACTGGAAGAATACGCATACAGGTATTTAACTGTTGTTAAAAATCGCAGGAAGGCAACAAACAAAACAGTAATGGAAAAGATGAAGGAAACAGGATATAACAACGACACAAATGAATGAGTATCACAAATCTGTAGGAACAAATGCACAGTTAGAATACGCCTGTCTAACTGTTGTTAAAAATGGGCAGGAAGGCAACAAACATAACATTGATCAGAAAGATGAAGGAAACACTCAAAGGAAACAAGGAAGTAGTTAATACTTTAGGAAATGAAGGTTTTTTTTTAATCCTACAAAGATTTTTTTTCCCCAGACCCAAGGATTAGAAAAGTAAACACAGAAACTGAGCGCAATGCACAGTACACTGGTTTGTAAACTAAATATGAGGGTAAAAAAAAAGGTTAACTGTCTATTATGCAATGTAGTAAATTTTCAAAAAGATGCAATATACCATTTCTGGAACGCACAAGTGAGGACATATACCACATGGTCGGTTTCGCAAGGGATCCATTGTGGAATACCAACTATGTGTCCTGTCACCGGATGTGTAAATGTTCCACAAGTGGTTACATACTTACAAATGTTGCAACGTGTGCATTTATAGAAACTTCTTTTTCATAGACAGCCAGTTTGTTTATGTCTTTTCTTCTTCATTGGACATGAAACTTTGGACCAAAATATCTTTTAAAGATCTGTTTCTCCTAAAACCTATCTTAGGGTGGCTTTTGAGGCTGTTGGCTAGGTCAGGATCAGCTAACAGAATGTTCCAAAGTTTTTGCAGAATGTGTCTAATCATTTTCGCCTGGCTGTCAAACGTGAGGATGAAACGTGTGCTGCTACTTTCTCCCTCTGATTTTTCTTTCTTGTGACTACCAGCCAGTAGAGTCTGTCTCTCTAATTGTCTTCCTTTTAGAAAGGCCCTTTCAATTACTCTTTTTGGATACATTTGTCGAGGGAAACTTGCAGCCGTTATCTTGCTCTCTCGATCATATGATTCTAAGGTGATATTGTTCCTTCTTAGTCTGACAAATTCACCATGGGGGACACTCCAAATCACATTTTTAGGGTGTCTGCTAAGTGCATGTAGTGGTGTGTTGGATCCAATATTTTTCCTGTGCAGTTTGCAGGTAATTTTTCCATTGACGATTCTGATATTCACATCAAGGAAAGTAATTAATGTCCGACTGTGAGTTTCGGTGAATCTTACATTTTTAGAGTTGTGATTCAACTTTTTAACATACTCCAGCCAGCCCTTTGAAGTCCTCTTTCAGATAATGAATAGATCGTCAATGCACCTAAGCCATAGAACAACATTCTCTGTTTGTTCCTGATTTGTGTGCGACCATGCCTCTAGTTCTTCCCATGCACCCATCATAAGGTTGGCATACAAGGGCGCAAATGTCGTGCACATCGCGATCCCCTGTACCGCTTTAAAATACTCATAATTAAAGAGGAAAACATTGTTAGTTAGGCATAGGTCGATCATTTCCATCACCATTCTGGTGTGTTCGAGGTAATTCAATGATTTGGTGTTGAGATAGTGTAAACACAGTTTTTTACCATCCTCATGTCCGATGGATGTGTATAGTGAGACAACGTCCATCATCACTATTAAATATTCTGTTTCCCAAGGAATGTCTTCTATTCTGCAAAAACACCTCATCTATATATGTTGACACATTCTCCAATGCCGAGCTTATGGGGCAGACGATGGGTCTCCCAGGCGGTTTCTTTGGATTCTTATGAACTTTAGGTAAGAAATATGTGGTAGGTGTTATGACATGACTTATCAACAAAAATTTGGAAGTCTCTTCTGAAATGATGCCCTTTTGTTCCCATTTCTCAAGGAGCGATTTCACTTTCTGTTCTATTTCTTTAATGGGGTTTGCTTTTAACCTTATGTAGCAGCTTCTGTCATTGAGTTGTGTGTATGCTTCCTTGATATATACATTTTTGTTGAGCAGGACTATGTTCCGCCCCTTGTCTGAGGGTTTAATTACACAGTTATTTAGCTCCTGGAGATCTTTCAGAGCTTGTCTCTCATTAAATGTCATATTATCTTTAGGTGTTTGGTTCTCAATTTTTTTGCGTAAACTTTTTAAATCCTCTATCACCAGACTTTGAAACACCTCAATGTTACTCCCAGCATTTGTAGTTGGGTTAAATCTGTATTTCAATTTCAAGCTGCTTTTTGCCATCCAATCTGTGTTGATCCCCACTTCTGTAAGATTAATGGGCTGAGTTTATCCTCCCATGTCTGTAACTTTTTCAAGTTCCATAAGATCTGATAGTATGTCCAATTCTCTTATTGCAATTGCTGTTCTTCCTATTTGTGCTTCCTTTTTGCGTTGATGCCAACTATTAGTTTCAAAGAATTTCTTTAGGCAAACCTTTCAGATAAAATGATCCAGATCTATCCTAGTCTCCACATAGTCATTTTTAGCATTGGGACAGACATTGAGACCCACTTTTGTTCATTGGACCCACTCATTTTCCAGAGCACAGAGATCTGGCCGGGGTACTGTTTAGGGAGCTTCCTGTTCCCTTGTCCCCTCCTCGTTTGTTTTGCCCGCCTGTCCCTTTGCCCCGATTTGCATTTCCACCTCATTTTTGTTTGTTCTTTTTGCCATCTTGGTACAGCAAGCACATTTCGTCTCAAAAATATAAACAAATGTGTGGTTCTTCTATGTCACTCCCAGTTAAATCTGATTCTGACAATGAGGAAGTTTCACTGGTGCCTGCTGTTATTTCTTCTGTAGTCGGTGGTGGTTTATTGAGGGATGCTTGTCTCAGCTGGTCAAACCTTCTTGCAAAGGTATACACTCTCCCAGTTTCGTAGTCTTCCTTGTCCCGCAAAACCTTTCTTTGTTTCCTTTGTTTAATTTCCTCCTCGTATTCTAACAGGTTTTTCTCCATTGTTCTTTTCAGCTTCCTCCCCTCTTTGGTTTCTGTTACAAGTTTCAATTTCTCTGCCACTTCTGTTCTTTTTTCTAACAGTATTAAGCGATCACTGCCTGCATATTTAATGAGCAAGAGAAGGAAGGTTTTTGAACATCCATTTGTGGCATCACTCCATTCTTGTAACATCAATGGATCCTGTTCTTCAAAGGATGGGATTATTAGGATCCTCAAACCTCGTTGTATCCTGCCAACTTGCCAACTTCTAAATAGTTTTTCAGTGAATGTTCTTCCCACCATTTGCTCACTTCCTTACATTGGATTTTTTCTAGCTCTTCCAGCAGGCCGATCTCACTATCGTTTTTAGGCATTGCTGCAGTGGGTACATCTTTTTTCGTTACTTTCAATGTTTCATTAAACAGTGTGATTTATATATATATATATATAAAAATCATATTTTTATACAGAAATGTATATGAAAATTAATATTGTTTTGATCTAAAATGTGTATTTAAAATTAGTGTATAATTTTCGCTCAAAAAATGTTGATGTCAGTATTGATAAAAAAATCTATATCAATGTTATATGAACTGGATTGGATACACAGTGTGGACAACGGATGGCAGTTTGTTTTATAGGTAAAGTGTGCATCCCAGGGCCTGTACAAGCATTCAAACTATTGCCTTTTGACAAGTAAACTGTGCTTCCCAGAGCCCATACAAAAGTCAAACTATTTTTTTATTGAATATACAGCATCTTGTGTGCGGCATACATGTGCTCCCCCCGCTGCTCTGTGACCCACCAAAGATCTGTGAAGAAACACTACTTTTTTATTTCTACAACATGTGCTCCCCCCGCTGCTCTGTGACCCACCAAAGATCTGTGAAGAAACACTACTGTTTTATTTCTACAACAAGGCCTGTGGAATCCCAGAGCAGCAGGGAAGAGGAGAGACCTGTGTAACCTTTAGACACATTTCAAGAGTGGTTAATCAACAATATTGCAGCTTGCAAGCACCTGCACCACAGCGATTGTGAGAGGATTATGGACACCAGCAATTAGACGGTCCCAGAACATTTCTGGTTTAAAGTTAGCACTATTGACACCACATCTAGAGAACAGTCGAGACCTGGATTGCCCGGTTCTTTGACAGTCCATTAAAAGATGTTTCAAAGTTTGGACTTTCGGGTTAGAGCACTGATGACATAATTGTGTTGCTAAATCACCTTGTCCTCTTTGTGCCAAGACCTCACCAGTTCTTGCTACATTAAGCCGGATTATAAGGAAATTGTTTCTTATTTTCCAATCCAGAAATGTTACTAGATAGCTTGGGACAAGCCTACATTATTTTCTACTGCCATTAATTGGTTGGTTCTTGCTCTGGCATGCATAGTATCAATTGTTGTGATCCAGTCCATTTCCGCCAGATTCTTTTTAGCTTTACAGGGGTTGTGTATCAAGGTATCCAGATCTGTATTTGCCTAAGATAATTCACAAAGGGCCCACTCTCCAATTTTCTTAATCTCTTGGAACCACCCCTCTCAAAATGCTCGTTTATGTCCCCATAAAGAGAGTCCTCCTGTGCGACCAAGATAAGCCTGAAGAGAGACATTAGTATCCAGCCTGAAATGATTTTTAAGGAGCTTAACCCTAATTCAAATCTAAGGAGACCCATTGAAACGCTCATGGGGAGATTGAGGACTTTCTTCCAGACCAAGCACTTCCATTTCTGCCAAACTGTATGCCATAAAAGGGCATTGGTTTCAAGGCCATAAAGTATTACCGGGATGACTTTAGCCTTATAAAACGTAATCAATGGTAGTATTGAGAATTTGCAATATTTTAATAAGATATTTTTCATCTGGGCTAATAGTTGTAAAATGTTATTTTGCAAATTCTTCTCAACCATACAGATGACAGGGGAGGCATACATTTTGAATTCTAAATAAAGCATCTCTTCCACTCTCTCAATTTGCTGACCTCCTATCTCCCAATGACTATTGGGAACTTTTTTAAGACTTTGTCTGAACACCAGAATCTTTGATTTTTTTGGATTAAGGGCTAAACCATTCTCTCTAACCTAACTGTCCAGTCTATTGAGCAATCTCTGCAATCCCACAGGAGTACAGTCTAAGGGAACCACATCATCAGCGTACGCCAGCCAGTGAACCCTTGAACTACCGATCACTGGGCTGGCCAATGCGAAGGGTTTCAGGCATTCTCCCACATCTGCCAGGTACAAATTGAAAAACAATGGGGCAGCCAGACATCCCTGACGGACCCCCTTTTCTACTCTGATAGTATCAGACAAGTTTCCTTCCTCGTCGAGTCGAATTCTTATAGTATTTTCTTTGTGGAACTCGATCAACATGGCAAGTAGGCCCTCGGGAATGCCCCAGGCTCTTAACTTTGCCCACAGTCTGCTCCTGTCCATCTGATTGAAAGCTCTGGAGAAGTCCACCCAAGCCGTGTACAACAAATTTCCTCCAGGCTTACCCGTCTTCTCTGACATGACATTGAGCGCAACCCCATTTAAGGCTGTTGAGAGGCCCTTTCCAAAACCAGTTTGGTACTTGGAGAGGATCTCATGTTCCTTTACCCATTTCTCCACCTCACCCAAAAGGATTTTCATGAAAAGCTTTCCATCAATATCGAGGAGGGCGATCGGACGGTAATTTATTGGTAACGTCCGACCCCCCCCCCTTGAATAGTGGAATTATTATAGCCGACTTCCAAGTGGAAGGCAGTACTTTCTTAAGGAGAATTTCCCCAAATAACCAGAGCAGCAATTTAGCCCATATTGTTGGATTCTGTTTTAGCACTAAGTACGTGAGCCCATTTGGACCAGCTGATTTGGAAGACGAGCTCTTCCTGATAATTCCTTCCCGAATCTGTGTATATAGCAGAAGCTCCCATTTCACACCCTCCAAGGTTAAAGGGACAGGTGTTCTACAGGTGCCAAAGGTGAGAGAGAGATAATCCACCCAGACCTTTTCAGGGACCAGGTTACAAAGTGAGCTTTTTGAGATACCCTCCATTTAGTTCATCACCTTCCAAAAATTACAGTAATCCCTATTTGCCACCAACTTCATCATAAATTCAATGTCTTGCTGAAGACGCATGGCCTTCCTTCCCACCGACCAATGTTTGTAGTGCTTTAGATTTTTTTGCCAATTCAGCCTTTCTAATATTCAATTTGTTAGCGTCCTTAGCTCTTGATTCACATGTTTTTCATCAACATAGAAGCTTCGTCAAAGCATGATGATGCACTTGCCTTTTTCCCCCACCTCCCACGCTAGGCGGACAGGTAGACCAAATAAATTTGGTGAAACTGTCCAGAGTATGCTTGCCCCTATATATAATCAGGAGTTTGGCTGAGACACTTATTCAGAGTCAGCCCATCCCGCTTATATTTTTGAAGGCATATTCTCCCTTTCCAACTTTCATCCATTTGTCTATGCCTGCATTACTCTTCAAAGACTGTATCTGAAAAAGTCAGGGCCACCCTGAAGTGATCACTCCCCCCCCCCCCATTATCAATGGTCAATGAAACATTCTGGGCAAAGAGGTCAAAAGACAGGAAAAAATAGTCGATGGTTGAGGTAATTTTGCCCTGGGATCTTGTCGGATTGGCAGGAATGTCCCCCAGGAGAGACCCGTTACCCATTTTCAAACACCATCCTTTGAGGAACTCAACCCAAAATGTACCCCTCTCTGAGGGTTTCCTCCCTCGCATAGACTCTCCCTCCTTTGACGGGCGCAGGCAGTGCGAGTTTTGGTCACCCTCCAGTATGATTTCAGCACCCCCATGGAGGAGCTTGATTTTCCCCAGTGAAACCGCCATTTCCCTAAAAAAGGCACCCTGACTAGAACACGCAGGCTTACAATAAACATTCACAAATACCATAACTGATATAATGATCTGACATTTCAAAGATCCCACCTTCATTTTTTAGGATTGAGACAGGTTCTCTCAATATAGAATTTCTAATTGCTATGAACAGCCCACCCGATGGTCTCCCTTTCACTTTTTGAATGGCGGCCTGGAAGATCACTCTAAATCCTTTGATTTCAATGGGGTTAATTAACCATTTTTCCTGTAACATTACGATGTCCCCCAGGTTAAATAGGAGCCCCTTCTTTTTTTGCGATGTGAATATATTGAGACCCCGCGTGTTCCAACATATTTCTCTAAACTCCTTTTGTCTAAAGTTGCTGAGTCCCTACTCACAGCTTGAGGAGAACCTGGGACATTATTTCTGGTAATAGGGAGATAGGCAGATTTTCGCTGTTGAGGCTATTAGCCTCAACACTCGTAGCTGTGGAATGACCTTCCTGTAGGTGTCCAGACCATTCTGTTGCTCTTAAGTTCCATTTGGACAAGTTCTGTTTTGGCTTCTGAGGTTCCACCGGACAAATATTTGAGACTCAAATTCCCAGACCTTCTAACTCTTTTGACACTCCCTTTATTGCTTCTTTGCACTCTCTTGAGGTCAGTCCAAGTTCTGCCAAGTATACATTATGGATGTCAGAGAAGCGCACATATTCAATATCATCGGACTTGATCATATGGAGGCTCCACACTTTTTTCAGAAGTGACAAAATGACACTTTTTGCGGAGTGATCTGGTAGCTTTTTTGTTCGATACCAGGGATAGCCAAAACTTTGGGATTGTGAAGATTGATGTTTCTGCCTCAATGTCCGCCCCTTGGTTAGATTGATGCGATTCCTCTTGTAAGGCCTCCACTGTCAAGTCAATACTCTCAATCACTTCTTGGGCTTTCCCCATTCCATTATGATCGGTATTCAAGGAACATTGTTTGCCTGGCCCCATTTTCACTTCTTCAAGCATCATGCTTTTCACACCACTATGCATTTTAGGTTGCCCCAACAGAAAAATGGGCGCTATAATCCTGTTGGGGTTGGCTGCTGGCTGTACCTTGCTGTTTTCACCAATCGCTTTCAATGCTGCATGCTGTTTGTTTAATAAGATGATGGGTGCTACTTGGATTTTCTTGTTGTTACTGCCCCAGCAAAAATTAGGACCCAGTGATTTGTCACGACCCTTGCTTCCTATACACAGATCATTTTTCAATTCCTCCTTCTCCACTTCCTTCTAATCTGTTTGCAATCCCACACTAACATTAATCACCCTGATTTCCTCATGGATGATTTCTTCCGGCTCTTCTTCTTTCTTATCCTTAAGAATCGGGTGCCCTCCCTTACGACTTTCTGATAATGAGGCCCTAATAGGATCCAATACAGCATCAACAGCCTCACTCCTGTCAGTTGAATGGGCTGCCTTTATTTTGGGCAATTATTTCAAGAAGGAGATTGTTTTCAATTTCATTATTTTTTCCTTTCATTGGTTTTTGGTTTTCTTCTCACCCTCCTGTGCAGGCATCATCCCTTTGCTTTTCCTCTTCCTTCTTGCCACTCTTTTTCTGTGTGTCTTTTTAATTTTTGGATATGCACTGCCTTGTCCCTATACTGGGCTGGTTTATCAATTCGCGAGTTGTGTGAAAGATATCTTCCTCCTGGTTTGACACTTGATCCATCGTCTCTAGAGATGCATCAACTGCTTTGGCCATTCGCAAGAATTCTTCGAGGACAGAGTCTAACAGAGGGCTATCATTAAGGATAGAGGAATTTCTCTCCTCTTGATCTTCTGTTTTTTTCCTCTTGGGTCCCATTAATGATTGGTTTGATTTTTGTCAAAAGATCTTTGACAAGAAGCAAGATATTACCTTCCTCCTCTTTTTTTGTCGCCAATGAACGTTGGATTGCTGATATATCCATTCCCTGTTTCACCAATTCCAGCCTCATGTCTTTCGCCAACGGTCCCAAAGATGATGTTATTGCACCCTACTAAATTTGAGTCCAGGTTAGCCAGCTCCCTTGTAAGTTCAAGGAGGATCCCTGCCTGCCTCTGGACCTCGGTCCTTAAGAGTTTGAATACAGAGACCATTGAATTTAGCACAACATTGAGGGCTGCCAAGGTATTGTTGTCCCTCACTTGCATATTGTACAATGGTGATGAAGACTCTGGTGCTGCTAAACATTTCTTTAATTCATCTCTAGAGTTGTCACCTGATGATAGAATACACATTACTTCCTTATTCTGAGGTCCCCTATTTAACCAGTGAGTCTCTCTTTCATCTTCGGAGGGTGATTCATTAGCGTTAGAGACCTCATGCACGTCCTCCTTCCTATTGTCTTTCTCAATTTACTGAGATGTGAGATCTTGATCAGTTAGGAGGAAATCTTCGTCATCTACACTTATGATTGTCTTTTTTCCGAAATGGCTATCAATTTGTTTCTGAATTGTTTTGGTTGTTATTGTATATTCTAAGCCACGCTTCCAAGCGTGGACTATACTCTCCTTTCCCACAGCTTGACCAGATCTTGACACCGGAGTGTGGAACTCCATTCCAGCTTGATTTGGAGCCTGAGAATGTACTTGGACATGGATGACTTGTTGCGTAGGGCCCTCTACTAGGTTTCCACTATGTATCGCCAAGCTCATTTCAGGCTCACTAATTGATGCTTCAGAGCTATGAGCTCCATTTACAGGTATGGTACCATCTTGTTCCGGGGCTCTAAGATCGTCTACCAACAAGGTAATGCAAAGTTTCATCACAATTGTGGATTTAATGCTGCTCACGCGGCAAAGCGGATGGAGATAGAGCACTGTCTAGATGGATGAATTTATTTTGACTACAATTACTGTTACTTCTAAGACCTGTGCTGCTTGCCGCGCCTCAAGCAGCTGTCTGACCCCCACACAGCAATACCAATTTCTGGGTCTTTCCCATTGCCCAATAGCTGGAAGCTGATTTAATGGGGGTGAACAGTGAAAAAGGAGCGGGCACAAAAAAGACTCAACCCCAATCCGTGCTCCCCCAACCACTTTTTCCTGTTTTCTTTTAAGCTCTTAGGGTTGCACTTTAAGTAGCAAGCTGCAGGTTTCAGCACAGTTCAGCATTTACTTGCGTTTTGGCTGTTTTTCTCTTTATTCCCTTACAACATGCGATTTAAACATTCTAAAGGGAAAAAGAGCACACAGGACAGTTACTATCCACTTGTGCCAAAAATCAGCTATGCAGGATCGAGTCACGGCTCTGCAATCTCCCGCTTAGTTCAGAACACAGCTCATGGCCGCTCACAGCTCTTCAGGCTCACTTTCAACCAAAATGAGTGCAAATGTCCAGGAGACACCGTCAATCTCACTTTGCACCCAC
This sequence comes from Ambystoma mexicanum, assembly GCF_040938575.1. Lineage (NCBI taxonomy): Eukaryota > Metazoa > Chordata > Amphibia > Caudata > Ambystomatidae > Ambystoma > Ambystoma mexicanum. The sequence continues at coordinate 274,710,510 of NC_090922.1, forward strand.
ACGCCTCGAAGCAGCTATGGGAAGTCGGAACGGTGTCGCCAATACGTATAAACAAAAAAGCTGGTTTAGTGATAAAGTGAAGAGTTACCTTTGTTCAGGTGGCTCATACAATTCTAGACACCAATCAAGCACTGAGCACCAAACAAACAACGTGAGCCACAGACCACAGGGCTGTCACTCATAGCACTCGGTAGCCAGTTAGTAGCCACTCCAAAGGGGCGCTGCAGGTCACCCATCACCCGCAGGTCACCCGTGCCAGGCAAGGGTGAAGACAAACCGAGTGCAAACTCAAAAACACCCAAAAACACCCTAGTATCTCGTCTCGTTGGCTCATCTACTTTGGAGTCTCAAGATCCTGACTAGAAGAAAGCACCTAGTCACAGTTCGCCATACGCACAGAATGAACATAGAAACTCACAGAATCAAGCCGCACTGAAACACAGCCGCTTCCGATTCAACTGGGACACTTGATTGCAACTCTGCGGGGTACATTGCTTCTCGGCTGGATTTGATTGTGGGTCTCTGGACACTGCTAGATCCCCATGCAAGGCTGTTGATTGAAAGCTGGACCTGCTTTTTATCTGGAGTTTATTGCAACAACAGCAAAAAGATGAGCACAGGGTGTTTTAAGAAATGTGTTTTAATGTATTGTTTTTGTACTTTTCTACAAATGTACAATTTATGTGATTTTATTCAAACTTGGTAAAGCTTTTTACTGTATTTATCGATATTCAGGCCCTTTTTGAAACAGGCCCAGGTGAGGAGCCGCTCAAAGGCACTAGGCAGTGCATTTTAAACTAAACAGCTATGTACTTTTAATCAGAGGAAGCTGGTCCATAGGGGTGGATGGGGCGGAGGCCCTCCAGTGAAAGAGCTAAGAGATAGAGTATAACACTACCCACATTATCAATGGGCAAGGAGCTCTGTCCCTTTAAGAAGGAACTGATTTCCTTCTGAAAGAGAGCATAAATGCCAGCATCTACGTTAGCTACGTGAAATAACACTGCAGTGTGTTGTTTCATGAATTGTAAAGTGCAGCGCTGTCCCTTCTTGTAGAAACATTAGCAGCAACATTATCTGCGTGACTCCTGCACAGATAACGTTGCTAGATACCGAAGTAAAGCTTGTGGGGAGCCAGTAGGTACTGTCCAAGAAAGGTGGAGCAGCTTGACTGATGGGAATACGTAATAGGGACTCCTATCTAAGCATGCAATTTTGTAAAAGGAGCTGAATCCACCACAGAAAGCTCAAGAAGGAGAGTGTGGGTAAGTGTGCTCAAACTTTTTTATGTAACAATAAATAATTAAATGAAGGATCTAAGCAGACCAACGCACATGTATTATATAAAAAATAAAAGTGCTCGCTGCTCGGGCTTTCGATGAAGTTCATTTTGCTGTGTTTGGTTTGTGCCTGGCAAATGTGCCTCCTTCTGTCTGAGTCTGCTTGCCCTGATGCATGTGCCCGGTTCACTCACTTCCCAGCATTGTTTAATTTATTGAATATTTCACACAGCTCAGTGATGCCTCTGTGTCAGTGCGGCGGGGTGAGTATGCCAATAGTGAGTTTGATTTGTATATGTTGCCACTCAATTTTTCTTGTCTGGATAAGGGTTAAAGACAAGTGTTCACACAAGTCCCTCAGGCATTTTAGAATGCTCCCAGAGAATGTTCCATTATAGCTGTGAACATTTGTGGTCTGCAATATGTTCATTTGAATAGTTGTCTTTTACAGACATTAGAGGTGAGATTCAATCACTGCCTTGCTCCGAAAACACCCCTGTGAGCGAGATGCAACTTTAATATTGTTCCCCATTCAACAAATTGCTTCTCACTCAGACACCCAGGACCCTAGCACACCACAGCTGCTTGTCAGCCACTGGGAATTCTCTTTCACATTTACCATGCTCCTCACTTCATGCTTTGGTTGCAGGCCTCTAAAACCCGTCTTTTTAAGTATTTAACTCTGCTGGTGCTACGCCAAATGTAAGCACTATAACCAGAGTTAGCTTTTAAATACAGTGAAGAGCTGCATTAATCTTGCATGTCAGCACTCTCATGGCACAAAAATAACAAGACACAAATATATTAAGTAATTTGTAGAGAATAGCACAACGTGGTCACGTGACAAGTGTGGGGCGGAACTCTAGTCTGCACTTTGATCAATGAACAACTTAACCACCATGTGGCTTATAAAGCGGAACATATGATGGTGAGAGACGAGAACACAGGAGTGTTAAAGAGGAATAGAGTGGTAACATGTAGTGAAACGTTAAGAGCATGGCAGGAACAGGAGGAGCATGGAGATAGACACTGGAAAAGCCCAGCTGGGAGCAAAGGGGGACTAGAGGCACATAGAGAGGAGGCATATCATGTGCTATAGGCAGAGTTCCGCCAAATGAACCTTGTGTTTAAGGTCTACTCTCTGGTCCTTACTTATAAAGTGGTAAACTGATGGCCACAGACATTCCACTTACCCTTTGTTACTGAAATGTGCAGATTCCTACTCTCACCCTCTAAAGTGTTCACCCAGACTGAGACTGGATGAACATTTTAGAAAATCACAGTTTCTCAACGACAGTTCAGTTAAAAGTAAATTTGATCCCTCCAAATAGGGGTTTCTGGCAACTGCCACTATATGTGCTGCCCCTCACAGCCCTGTACATGCTGCTTCATTTGAGGGATGAGGCGGTTGACAGAACTCTCAGATACACTGATTGTTATTGATGGTTTTGGGCACAAGGGGAGTCCGCGTACTAAAGTGTGGGGAAGGGGTTCAGGGCATGTGGTGTTATTCGGTGGGGGAAGTACCAAAAGCATGTTTGTGTATGCATTTGAGTATGCATGTGAGGCTAGAGGTTCATTGAGAGTAACATGGGGACATACCTATGCCCCGAGAGCAACATTGGAGAAGACCTGGGTGCTGGGAACTATTTAAGTTACAACTGGGCCATTAGAGCAGCATGGGGTAGAACTTAGAAATGAGTGTGACAAGGGCTATTATTAGACCCTGAAAGTGAAGGGGTAAATACTGGGCTCTGAAAATGGCATGCAGCATGGCTGGGGCAACACACTGCATGAAAATCTATTTTACAATGGCAAAGCTGGCATATATTTTCTAAACAGGACTCCATAGTAGTGTGTGCAGTGTGCAGCATGAAAATGCATTTTATACTGACAATCCTGGCATATATTGTGGACAAAGGCATCCTAATAATGTGTTGGAAAATGCTCCGGTATACTGTTGGTGACCTGACAGCCACTGGATTCTTTTCATTTTACCTTCAAGAACTTATTGTCAAGTGAATGCTTTTTTTAACTAATTTTTCATTGAAAAGTGTGCTATAAAAGACAACATTTTTACCCATGATATAATAATGTTTATTGTGGAAAAAACCCTGAACCTCCCTTGCTAGGTTCAGGCTCTCTCGCTATGATCATTCACGCACACTCAATTAGGAGTAAGATTGATGCCCCTCCATTGACAAAAGTCACCAGCCACCACTGCTTTTAATGATGTTTTATAAATGTACAGTTTGCTTAGAATCCTCTGTGGTTTTGCATGTCAGCCAGGATACTGCAAAGGCACTGGTAGCGCTGGATTGTATTTCTTTGTGATATCACATGGGCACAGAACTTATATTCTAAAACTGTTTTTGTGATTTTGACTACAGCGGTTGGGAACAAGTTGAAAATGTGTAGAGGGTTTTGTAAGTGTTTATAGCACGGCTATGCAATCATTCAGACACTTCGATTTTAAAGTCTGGAAAGTGTGAGGTCGAGACAGCAAAGTCAGAGACCCAGGCAGAGTCTGGAATTTCACCAAGTCTCTGATGGTACAAATATTTTCATATTCTGAAAAGAATATTTTCTTAGTTTATTTATTTATTTTTATGGGCTCACTGCTGCCCTTATAGCCCCTCTAAGCATTAGATTAAACATGAAATAAACCCTGATTGCACTTTTGGTGGAGCTGTCTTTTTGTGATGCTGTGTATTTGCACATGCACAATGCAGTGTTTTAGCTTCACAGCACCGATAAAATATTTATAGTTTGAAAAATATTCAACATGGAGGGATCAGTATCTGCCAAAGATCACACAGCTTGTGCTTCATAAAAGAAATCTGGAATGCTGGATTTCTTTTTTAAAGGATTGCAAGTGTCAGGGTTTTATACTGGGATCACAATGTCTGGAGATGTGTAAAAGTTATCTTCTTTTGAGTCCCAACATTGCAACACGCTGTGTGGTGCTACCGTTGTAATATTGTTGCTGAATATTGTAATGCACTGATGCTCACTGCGTAAAAGATGCTTTATTCTGAATCTATATTTTTTCTTGTATTTTTAGTGACATTGTGTACTCAAACAGATGGATGGAACAGCCAGCAGAGTCTCTCGATGTGGATTGTGGCAACTAACAACCGGCAGCCGTTGGATTCATGGCGAATGATTCATCTAATGCAACACCTCCCATCTGGTTTAGGGTCCAGCAAGACTCAAGGATGATAAATCGATAAATACAGTAAAAAAAAGAAAAGCTGTATTAACCTTGAATAAAGAGTATTTGTCATTGACAGTGCACACTAATGGTTCAGGGTACGTAACTGCTTGACACTTAATAGGTAATGTGTTTTTGAAACTTGAGGTGCTGGGGAGAAAAAGTGGTCTTGGCACAAAACCAGAATTGCTGAAAGAAGAGGAAGTAAGAGGATCCATATTGGGAGCCCTCCCGTCCCCTGCACACTGTATAATATTGTCAACAAAGACATTCAATAAATTACGTACAATTTTGCATATGCAGTATGATCAATAATAATCAAAAGAAATCTCAATATGAAGAAGGTAGAGAAATTTAATTTTGACAAGAACAATGTACAATAGTCATTATTGACTGTCGGTCAATAGGCATCAAAAATGCAAAACATAGCAAATAAAAGTATCCATAGAATAGACTGTGCTTGGCTGACGCATTTCGAGGTGAAATCCTCTTCTTCTTGAGCCTATTAGCACTCTGACACAAATGAACTGTTCAACAGAAAGTGGAGAAAAGAAAAGGTTTTTTTTTTTTTTTTAAAGGAGAAATGGATATTTTCCATAATTCTGTATAACGAGCATCACATAACACATGTTAGAAGAGAAATAAAACCAGTGCCGCTAATTAAAAAGCAATGCTTTAAAGAATTGGTCAAGTGATAATTCTCTACCGAACTGTACATTCAATGCATAGTTCCTAAATAACATATTTCTACTAGCCACTGTTATGGAGAAGGAGGACCCGATGAGCACCAACTCAATAGAACACTAATTGGGTGGAAAATCCTGTTGAACTAAGGGTGATCGAAGAATAGACTTTCTAGAACTCGTTTGACCAAAGTAGTGAAAATAGAGACTTACTCATGCAAATGTCCCAACGGGCATTCAAATGCAGGGAAGTATGAGTGACCGCAGATCTATGGGACGTCAATATGTGGAGCTTCTATATTTTCATTTTAGTGAAAAGCGGCATGCGCTCCCTAGTGAAAATGTGATATAAATGTGCATTACATTTTCGTAGAAACTAAATGTTTAGATAAAGCACAAAACATGAGTGTTTACATTCATTACCTGGTGAGGACTGTGTTATTAACCTTGAATAAAACCACATAAATTGTACATTTCTAGAAAAATACAAAAACAATACATTAAATAACCCCCTGCTCATGATGGTGCTGTTGTTGAAATAAACTCAGAATAAAAATCAGGGCCAGCTTCCAATCAACAGCCTTGCAGGGGGATCTAGCAGTGTCCACCGACCCACAATCAAATCCAGCCAATAAGCAAGGTACCCCTGCAGAGTTGCAATCAAATGTCCCAGGTGAATTAACCAGTGTCCACAGTGGGGGATCAATCCAGGGCTCTGATACTGTAGTTAAAGGGTTAAAGCCCAATGTTGTTTCATTATCAACAGTGCACAGATTTATGTATTTCTGCTTAGTTTGCAGAGATTGGTTTCTTATCAACAAATCGCAGCCTTCTATTTCATGCACACTGATTCATATATGTTACAGGTAAATCTAAAAATAACCTCAGCCTGCCGATGCTTCCTTGGGCCAGTAGTACTTTCTTATCAACAAAGAACAGCATTCTATTGCATACATACTCAGCAAAATTTGCCTGAGCCTAGCACTTAGTCTGAGGTTCTCCTCCTTGGCTACCCATAGCACTTCCCTCCCAGGCCCACCTGCAGCACTTATCCACGCACCTGCTCCCCATGCCATCCCCGTCCCCTGCACTTATCCTCAATGCATTGCATGTGTGAATGCCACAATGCCTAGTAGGATGACGACTGTATAGTTACTGCTTTTGCCATTGTTATTATTTCCCCTGTTCCCTTCACATTAGCCCTGTGTCGCTTTAAAACACAGTTATGCTGTATAAAGTGCCCTACGAATGCTCAAAAAATTAAAACAAATAAAATAAAAATTAGAGAGTGGAGCTGGACCCAAAAAACAGCTAGAATTAGATTAGCCTCAGGTTTCTGCTGTTTCCTGTGCCAGCAGTCCAGCAGCAAGGTTTAGTTAAACAATGTCCATGTGATTTTTCCCGGGGTTGTATTTACACAGCTGGCACAGACATTCTGTATTCCAGCGAGCTAACTATAAAGACTGTCTGTGGTTTCCACTGATGTGGATAGAATGCTGCTTTGTGAGTCACCACATTCCTGGGATTCCACAGACCTTGTTGTCGATAAACCCCCACCAGCAGTTTTGCTTCACAGTTCTTTGGTGGGTCAGAGAGTGGCAGAGGGACACATGTAAGCCTCGCATGAGATGTTGCAGATTCAATAAAAAACAATAGTTTGACTTTTGTATGGGCTCTGTAGGATTGTTTAGTGTGTTTTGGGAGCACAGAGCGCAGCACCACTGCACAGGATCAATGTATAGCATGTTTTTTGAAGTGCAGCGCCACTGCATGGGTTTGATGCATTGATATAATATGGTACAGCAAGACATGTCTTATTGAGCATTTTTTTTTATGCAGTGCCACTGCATGAGTTTAATGCAATTGCTTCAAGCTATGTGTTGCCAGTGCAACATATGGAGATGTAAATGAAGACAGGCTACACAGGTTAAAAACAAACCATTTTCTCATTTAAAAGTGCACTTTATTTTTCATATTCAAAATGCACACTATTTTTTTTTCTTTTTACCTGAAATTCCTCTGTTGCAGGAGACACATTTGAGGATTAATGAACTAACCTCATTAACAAAAAACTAACACGCTCGTTCGTGTGATCACTAGAGAGTCCTCAGGCTTGCATTTCAGGAACACTACATTTTCATTTTTAGTGTGCCACCATGGCCAATTTCTCGCTGTCTTATCTACGGCAGCGAGCTATCATGCGGTATCTATCACCAACTTATTTACGTCTGGTGAGCTATGTCCAGGGCCTCCCTTTCTGCCGACTCATAGACCTCCGGCAGACTATAACACACACAGTTAGTTATAATTGCTCATACTGAATGACATGCACACAGCTGCAGCCAAATCTTATTTTTAGCTACCTTAAAAATGACAATTGCACTGTCTAAACATCTCCCCACATCATCAGCACTGTATTGGTAAATGCACAAAGGAAAGAGAAAATAAAACACACCCCCCGTCTGCTTTCAGATATTTTTGTGTATTATAAAAGTTGCATTTAAACACGATCTCACTCTTTTCACAGAAATAAATGAAATAGCACAGTAACAGCATTATTTGTGATACACTGAGAAGAGAGTGGCGGGGAACAAGAATTCAATTCGCAACATTAAACACGTGGGTAAAGCACAGGAATCTCCTTTCCTACTTTGACTAAATATTTTCGCACACACTCAGCCCCCACACTTCAGCAAGATAATTACCAGGCTTGTTCAGCATGTAACTTCTATGGCTGGTCGCCTTCTGGAGGGGTTCACCCAGCAAGGACAAGCATTTGCTGTCACTCAAACTGGGACTTGTTGACTGGAAATCCCAGTCTCTGCAACCAAGTTGAATCTGCTTTAGGAATCAGACATCCCCAGCTATCAACCCAGTCCTTCTCCGAGCCGTGTCAAGATATCTCTCCCCAGCTTCTTCCTCGAGATTATACAAGAAAACTCTGGTTACCTCCTACCAAAGGATCCTAACCAATAAAATTCTATCATGCCCTATCCACCCTCTGCACACAATGGCTTGGCTTATACAGTTGCAACTGTAACCAAACTGATTTCCTGCTTATTCGAGTCTTTGCTTCCTGCAAATACTGTGGACAGAGCGCAGATAGAAGCAAAGAAAACAATCTGAATGTAGTCTGAAATGAGATTCAGCCTGCCTCATTTTGCAGTATAGAACACATTATATTATTAATGAGTTAGCGTGTTAGTTTTTTGTTAATGAGGTTAGTTCATTAATCCTCAAATGTGTCTCCTGCAACAGAGGAATTTCAGGTAAAAAGAAAAAAAAATTGTGTGCATTTTGAATATGAAAAATAAAATGCACTTTTAAATGAGAAAATGGTTTGTTTTTAACCTGTGTAGCCTGTCTTCATTTACATTTCCATATGTTGCACTGGCAACACATAGCTTGAAGCAATTGCATTAAACCCATGCAGTGGCGCTGCATAAAAAAAACATGCTATACATTGATCCTGTGCAGTGGTGCTGCGCTCTGTGCTCCCAAAACATGCTAAACAATCCTACAGCTCTGAGAAGCACAGTTTACTTGTCAAAGGCAATAGTTTGAACTTTTGTACAGGCTCTCCTATGCACACTTTGCTTAAAAGTGAACTGCCTTCATTATTCATACTCTGTATCAAAGCCAGTTCATAAAACATTGATATATATGTTTATATCAAAATTGATATCAAACATATTTTATATCAAATTGTTGGGGGGAACTTTATATAAAAATGTTAAATACATTTTGGATATCAAAACAAATATATTTTTTTTAGGAATTTTTATATACAAAATATTATTTTTATATTGATCTTTGTATACATGTTCATTTAAAATAAATATGATTTAATATTGATTTTTTATATAAATATGTATACCAAGAAACATTTTTATATTACTTTTATATACATTTTTATATTATAAATACATCAAAATGGTTATAATTTTCTGCTTCCTATCACCTCGGGCACTCCCCTCTGTGATGTCATCACTGGGTCAGTCTGCAGATCACTAGATTCAAAGTCCCCGTCTTCAGAGCTCACTTTGATCTCAGCGCTCGACCCAACAACACGGTCGCCTGCTGATCCCATCGTTATATAGATTTTGTATAAAATGTATATTCACTTATAGCAAATGATGTAAAATATAGGCACAATTCCTATAAAAATATACATTTGATATAAAATCGATATCAAACATTTTTTAAATATTTTTTCTATCAAGTTGCTATTAACTTTATATCAAAGCCTATCAAAAGGGGGCAGGACTAAGACCGGAAACAGTTGGCATGACCACCTGTCAAAATTTAACATGAGAGAAAATGGAGCTCCTTCTACTACTCATGTTTCCAGTGATAGAGCGTCAGTTTATATATCCTATTTTCTTTCCTTCTTTCTTTCTTTCTTTCTTTCTTTCTTTCTTTCTTTCTTTCTTTCTTTCTTTCTTTCTTTCTTTCTTTCTTTCTTTCTTTCTTTCTTTCTTTCGGATTTCTGCATGAATATAGTTGAACTCTGTCCACTGCAGGAATCTTGCATGGTCCAAGCTATTCAAATTATTTCAAGTTACCAAACCATATGCTCCTGGAATGGCATGGTGAAGAATTGAACCGTTTAAATCTACCGGTGATCTAGCTATCTGTAAGTCTTGGAATGGATTACAAGTTAAATGTTTGAAGCACATATACCCTGAGTGATCCTTTGTGACCAGTGATTCTTGGATAGATCCAGGGCAACATCAACAGCTACAAGGTACCTCAATGGGTGTACAATTTGCACCAACTATGTGAATATATTTCCCTTTGTAGAATGAACATTGGAGGTACTTATTGGTTAAAGTTAATTAACACCATTTTGGCAACATGAAAAGCTGATTTAACAAATTTAGAAATGTTTGCGCAAAAACTCATCACTATAAATCATGCATTCAAGTTCAGGTTAACCTTAGGTCCAAATAAATGTAACCTTTTTGATAGATTTGTTAATATTGAGAACAATCAGCTAGATTTCAACATATACATTAAATCTACTGATAGAAATGCACTTATCCAATGCATCCAATATTCATGAAAAACAGTCTACCATATTCTCCATTTTTAAGAGTCTTTACCGGAAATGGGTCAAATATTCATTAGAGAGATGACAAAAATACCATCATTGAGCAAAATTCAATTAAGACATCACAAAAAGCAATAACTAATCAAGCAATAAGCCCCAAGTGGGGGGGCATTACCACTTTAGGTAATACCCCAGGGCCTATAGTTACAGTCCAGAGCGAAGCGAGGGCCTTAACGAAGGCCTCGGCATTACCTGAAGTGGTAATGCCCACCTTGCGAGGGGCTCATTGCTATTAGTACAGCGGCCCATAAGACCTGGGTAGTACTAAAAGCATTTTTTCAGTTGCAAAAGGCTCTGCCATTTTGCAATAGAAAAAAAAGTTTAAAATGGCCCCGGGTAAGGGAAAACAAAGTCTGTTTTCCCTTTCCATGGCAGCCATTGAAAATTTAAAAAAAGTAAACAAACAAAATGGCCACCATTTAAAGGGAGAAGGGACTATGTGCAGTCCCTTCTTCCTTTCCATGGCGGCCATTCAGAAAAAAGGAAAAAAGGAAACAAAAAAAATGCCTGCCATGGAAAGGAAAGAAGTGACTACTTGTAGTCCCTTATTTCCTTTCCATGGCTGCCTGTCCCAGATCTTGAGCGGCCACTGGAGTCAGCAGTGTTTCCAGAGCGTCACAACCCAAAAAGCAGTTAATTTGAGGGGAGGGGAAGAGCGGGAGGGAAGGAAATGTGAGTATGGGGAGGGGGATTAGAAGCATTTACCCCATTCCCCATCAAGGAGAGTTGAAGGCTGCCAGCCCTGAGGAGTCTCACGGCGGCAGGATTACCGTCCGGTAACGCCCACGTTCTGAGCCTCCCCATTGGCTGGGAGGACTCCACACCCCCCTCGCTGGGTACTCATTTGCTACAATCTTACAGAAATTGTAAGAAAGAATCCAGATGGAATTGCATCTTAACATATAGATCTAACCTATCAGAGTCAATAAAACATGGATCTATTCTGCATCAGATACACAGCACTGGCTTCCACTTCTATCAAAACATTCTATTATTTTGTCATAAAAGGACACCCGGTGTAGGTCGTCGGTTTAGTAAAGATGATGCTGTATTTCAGAAAGATGTACAGTCAGTATTAAGAACGAGAATAAATGGAGATATTTACTGTTTGAATTGTTCATGAAATTCTAGCATAAAAGACCATAACACTTTCTCTCACCCTCAAACCAGTCAGAAGTGTGTCTATTAATTATTTCATGACATGTCTAACTGAATTTGTTGTACATGTGATGAAACATCTTTGTGGCAATTTGTATATAGGACAGTCATCTCATAAATATAAGGATAGGTTAAATGAACACATACCTGAGAGTAAAATTCATAATGGAAAATCAAGTGTGGGTAAGAATACTGTTATGCATTATCATAACAAGTCAACTCAGAAGATTTGGCATTTGATATATACCTACACATTCCGGAAGGAACGATGGAGTTTTGCAACTCAGCAGGCATTAAACATAGTGGATATACACTGTGAATACCTTATCTCTATGTTCAATATATCCTAAATGCTTGCCAGTGTGGGCATGTGGTGTCCACACTCTAGAGATTAGTACAGGATTCAATGTCCCAGTAGATTCCACAGGTAAACAAAAGTGCAGAGTGATCTTGGTACTGTTTTTTTCAGAAAAGAAGCAAAGATCGAGATGCCGTTCATTTTCCTGAAAAGAAGCCACATCATTCTAGGCACACGAGGATTCAAATTTAACTTCCTGACACATCCTCACCTCTCTGCTTTTAGCAGGGGGTTGTGGGCTATGCGATCTATTTGTGCTACACGTAAAACACCATTAACCATGAGCTGTGGGAGTTCCAAACTGTTCATCTCCTTTGGGTGGAAGTGATTAATTGAATGATATCACTGGCTTTTTCTCACTCACTCACCCCTCTTGATTGTTTACTTGGTGGATTTGACAAACAGCCTAAGAATCACTCAAAGTGGATTTCTGTCCTAGATCACCAGGGAAGTGGAAGAAAGAAGGAATCAGAAAGGCAGTATCAGAGTCCTGGTGCTACAAGAAAAAGGAAGAAAAAGGAATACGCTACCTTCTGTGACTCCTAAATCACCCTTCCAGTCCCTTTTGTGGCTGTAGACAATAGCTGAATGGGTCTCTAGAGGGGTTCCTCTGGAAGAAAATGCAGAGATTGGCATGAGTACACATCAGTCAGATGTGTAGGCACAAGGGGAAGGGGGTGACCACCCTATATGGCGCGAGGATACAAAAAAAAGGGAGAAGAACGGGAACGCAGAGGCGTTGCTAGCGGGTGGCTAAAGGGGCTATAGCCCCTGGTCTTTTGGTTGTAGCCCCGGATAGAATCTCAGGAGCTACAACCAGAAGGATAGCTAGCCCCCAGTCCCGACAGTTCCGGTATCAGCACAGCCCTGGGTCTTTTCCAGACCTAGCAACACCCCTGCGGGAACGTAACCGGCAACACAAGGGACAGCAAGAGGGGGCAGTTTACAGCTTAAATATCCATGCAAGTAGCTACAAGAGGGATTCCAAATGAGTTCCTAGTCCGTGCAACAATCTGTAGCCACGAGGATAAACATCGAAATCTTCTGAAAGAGGAAAATTAGATGAGCGAAAACCCATGTGTAAGAAAAGAGGTGTAGTACAGAACTGGTAGATGAGAGAGAGAGAGAGACAGAGAGAGATAGAGAGAGAGAGAGAGAGAGAGAGAGAGAGAGGAAAGAGAGAGAGAGAGGGAGAGAGAGAGAGAGAAGGAGCGCGCAGGCTGGGTATTTAGAGGTCCCGACTCTAAAGATAAACTCCCACAACGTTCACTTCCAGGGCAGGAGGTACGACATCCGGGCAGGAGCCCTGAACCCTCAGAGCAATATGCCAAATTCTGAGCAAGAGAAAGTACAATCAATATAGTTTGGTTGGGCAATAACTAATGAATTAGGAGAGCATAGCACGGTACCAGGGAGTAGCGCATATAAAGGTCGCAGCATGCAAAGCAAAGACCAGAAAAAAGGCAATAAGATAAACTGCCAGAACAGAACTAACATCATTGTTGATTCTACCGGAGTATCTTAGTTTCAGTAGCTGCATCATACTTCAGAGAAGCCCAGAAATTGCGCTATGATGTCCCATGTGTAAAGCGCTCAGGAGTCTAGAAATTGTAATTCCCATCCCACCCTTGATCACAGATTGGTCAACAGAGGTGCCGCTTGCTGTGGTGCCGTGGTGGTATCCAGCAGACTGGGGGCCTGATTCTGAGATGCACACTTTTCCAAACTGCACCAGATTATTTTTAAATCAGAAGGTGGCCGATTGGCTCATAATCCGCCACTTTCAGGCAATATGTGAATGCAGTGCTTTACTGTTCGACAGCCCCCTTTCCAACCACCATAAATGTATCACAGTCTTACCTTTACTCTCCCTTAACTCTGGCAAAAGAAGCCACTAAATACCGGCACCTTGGAAGATGTTGTTAGTGGGGAAAAAACACATTCAGGCTTCTGAAAGATGTGTGCAGAATCTGTTTAGCTTCAAAATGCATTTCTAAATTGGGAACACGATGGCAATGTGAGCCACTACGAAACAGATGTCATTTCCAGTGTCTTTACAAAAAGTCAATACAATTACAGATATTTGATAAACCTACTAGAACGCACAACAGAATATATGTGAAGGTCCAGTGAAACGTTTAGGAAACGATGTCCCAATTCTGAGGTGCATGCAAACATAGAAAAGTGTTCTTCCATGAAGGAAGAATGCTTTTCTTAAAATCACTATATTCTGTAAAAATTAGAATGTGACGTCCTGGCATCGAATAATTGTGCCAGATTTATGGTTTGACACCAGCCCTAGCAACCATCATGAACGCAGGACAGGCAGTGCAAGGGGATTCCTCTTCCAAAAGCTATGGTATTGCATGTAAAAAAAAAGCTAATTTCAGGCACCTCTGAGGTGCTGCTAACATTTTCCTTTTCATTAGTGCATTTCTCAATCTGCAGCACCATTTTTCTTATTTACTGAAGGGTCAAGAACACTTTAATAAATCTGAAAAATAAATAAAAGTGATAGAAATGCTCGCAATGTAACTGGTGCACGCTCTGGCCCCCTGAAGACAGCTTTCATCAGCTTTTACAGCTGGAAATCACTGCATTTCACTGCCAATTTTTTTCAGCCATCTCAGAGCGGAGAGGAGAATGTCACCTTTGTACACTCATTTTATCCGAGTCGGGACCATGTGTCCTTTTAACGTGTGTGCCACATTGCAACTGTACTAAACATGTTGCAGGGCGTGACACTTTTAGTAATGGAGAAACGTGCCTTTGAAGTGTTGATTTGCCAGTGTATGTGTGCTGCATATTTCCACCACTCGGCACTCCTCGTGAGAGCACTTTACAAACACTTGTTAATGCAGCTACCACAACAACTCTCCCTCTTCTAAGCTATTCTCGCCTCCCTCAAAATGGCAGTGGAATTTTTAGCAGGGGAGAATGCCGGATGAATACAGCTGAGAATCGGTTTTGCGTTAGAGGCCCAAGTACCATCAAAAATGCTCTTTCTCACTGCATTAAACTACTTTGCGGTCATTACATTGTGCCATTTAATCCTAACAAGTTGTTTGATCATTTTGATATATTGTCACACTTCCAAGCATGGGAACAAGTAGCATTGCTGCTGTATGCGCAGTACAAAATAATTCCCCTGTGGATTTTAAATCATTGAATTATTACTTGCATCGATATGTAGCAAATTAGCAATTTCACTGACCTAACCTCTCAAATTCAATGCACTTCAAAAGGTAATATGAAAATGTGCTCTTACCTTTGGGCACTTCATTGCCAGTGTGCCTGTAGACATGAAAGTGGCCCTTCTTAAACAATACCTCCTTATTTAAAAACCCTACAAGGGGCTATGTACAATCAGTGTTATTTGTTTGGTGATTACATTGTTCCTAAATCACGCTTTTAGTTCATGATTAAGAGCTGCTGTGGTTTGTCTAAAGATTTTGCGATTTGCACTTTTTCTGCACAGAGGCACTGCCCATTAGGTCTTCTTTGTGTAGCGGGTATGATCTTTGCCTGTTGTTTATATTCATTTCATGTACTCTATACAACAGGAAACAGCTTTAGAGGTGTCCTACAATTGTTTATGTTTATATGTCTCCTGGATAAATAAATACATCGATTTTGTTATGTATGAAAACATGATTTGAAATCGTGTACTGTTTATGCGAAGGCGGGTTCTTTTACTGGAACAGGGTGGAATCCGACAGCCAAGCACATATGTCCACGGCTTGTAAGCAGGTGAGATGCCACGTCTTTAAGAGCTTCCTTGGGATAGAAACTAATGAGATGACTGTCGACCTCTGGGTGCATGCATTCTGCTACATTGTGACGTCCATTGAAGCCTCAATTCAAACGTTTTTATTCATACTTTAAATACCACAAATTTAGCTCAGTTAATGATGTGACCTTATTTATTTCATAAATCGCTGTGGCCTTTTCATTCTGGAGTGCAGAACCATGATATATTCCCTTTTCTGTAGTTTGCATGTGAAACCGTAATATGTCGGAAAAACCACAAGTTCAAGAATGAAAGTTAGAAAAAAAGGCAAGCATTGGCAAAAACTACAGTTTTGGCTCTTGTATAGGCATTACATATGCATTTGCCAGGCACTGTCAACATATGCCCAGGTAGCGCCGCCATTTTCCAGCTGTTACCATTTTATGATCAAATAGCACCATTATGACAGTGCCTGGAAAATGAGGATCCTGTACCGGAACTCTTGGCTTTGCCAAAACTTGTTTAATCCATGTAACTCAAAAAAGAGACACATACATTTTGCTTTACCTTTAATGAGCCAGGGGCTGCATGATTGTAAATGCAACAAAAAGCAATGGATCATCAATCCAGACCCTTTGTCCTGCACATGGTGGTTGATTTCGAGTCCAGCATTGTGATGTGGATCCTTACTCATGGACCTTTAGACATTTAAAACCATTCTCCGTAATGCTGAAGATGCATAATGAATTACGTAACAGTGTACAGTGTTTAAAAGGCATTGCTAGCAGAAACACATGTTATGTAGCTTACAATTAAAAGTATGCTGAAATATACAACTGCATCGTTTAAGCACGTGAGGAACCCTCATGTTGCTGTTATATAGAGCTGTTTTTTTAAAGTAAATTAACATCGGTATACATAGCAGCAATGATGAAAAAACATCTAAAAGCTCTATGTTTATTAGATTTTGTTTTTTTATTTGTATTGTAAATGTTTTACTTTTTAAGAACCATATACAATAAAACATGAAAACAGATTTAGGGCTTAAGTAAAAGCTCATTACCTCCATGTCCCTCTTCCTTGTCCCTGTACTTACTTGTGAAGTAGCATTATCTTCCATGCAGGAACCCTTCTTCTCTTTCCATACATTTTCTCTTGCATGTCCCGCCTCCTCGCAAGGGGTATATACTTTCTTGCCCCGTGCACAGACTTATCGATGGTTCGCCCCCTGTTATCATCTTCCGTTCCTGATGGGGCTAGGAGAACATCACATGGTCACCAATGGTTAAGACCCGGCTCCCCTTTTGGACATGAGGGTCAATATCATCATTGTGACATTTGTTCCAGGGCCCCTGCTGGCTGAGCGGAAGCTGGTTCGAGCATGGTTTAAGAAGCTGTACTGCTTTGAAGGTCACGTCATGTTTCTGCTTCATGGAAGTAGAGCTAAGGGTGGTGCACCTGTCTTGGCATAGCCCCAGGTGTTTGGAGTCTGTCCAGGTCAGTCCTAAGATGTAGGAGGGAGGGCGCACCTAGTTAGGCAGGTGTCAGGTTGTCATGGCCGCAGTGAGATTTTCTATCAAAAAGAGCACCACACGAAGTGGCACTACGAAAGTGCCTTCTTGATCCAATTTTACAAGTTAAGGATGGGAGCAAACACTACTGTGATTGTTGTTGTAAACATGGTGAAACATACATAGAGAAGAGGCGTCATCTGGAGCTGGACGCGTCCTATGGAGGCCCAATGAGAAAAGGAAGCACTCCAAGATGTCAGAGAAGAGGCTGCTGGTGCTCTTCAGGAAGGCCATTAAGGAAGAAAGGGTGAAGAGTCGAAGGCATATACCTCTATCATCCTTATCTTCCTCTACTTCTTCATCCTCCTCTGACTCGGATGAATCCGTCTCCTCACTGCTTGAGTATGCCAAGGTGAAATATTTAAATAAGGTGGCAGTTTCTTTCATTTTTATCCAGGTCGTTCATTATATGGGTTTACCAGAAGGAGACCCTCCACAGCGCACCCTCACTCCTCATCATTGGGAGCAGCTAGGTTCCCTCCACCCCAATTCAAACTCATGTTAGAAGCTGGCCATCCCCTACTCATGGAAGTAAAAGAAGAAATCCTAAGACAATGGGGAAACCTAAAAAGGCTGCTGTTCCTAGGTTTTTGGCTAAAGCTTACTGACTGAAGGAGGAAAAAGCAAATGCCACAGGTGCTTCAGGTCGGTACTATACCCCTGAGCATAGAACAAAAAACTTCAATGGCACGAGTGGAGGCCATTAGACAGTCTATAGATAGAAATGTAGCATTGATCCTGCAGACGGCTGGGAAATGGACAGAAATGGAGACTGCTAAACAGATGCCCATCATCCCCCGCTAATACGTGAAGGTCCTGACACAAAAGCCAGTTAGAGGTCCCACCAGATAGTTCTGGGAGGAGTAGTGCTGTATCTTTGGAGATGTCTGGGTCAACTATTTGGTTCAACAGGGTTAAAAGAAAGAATTGTTCTGGCGCCTCAGTGGTCTGCTCCAAGAGGTAGCCCTCTTGATTCAGAATGACAAGAAACCTTCAACCCTGAAAATCTATGATATACATTGGTTAATTTCCAAGGTGGAGCTCTATGAAAGGGGCATCAGCCACCTAGAAACCTCATATCCACTATCCTTCAGCTCTTACAGGAAGGGCATAATTTAACATTTTCTGTATCCACTCTAAGGGCCACATAGGCTGCCATCAGTACTGTGATGAATCATTTGATGATGTTGATTATCTTCGGGGGGAGACCTCCCCTGTAAGGCTAGGGTGGTGTGGCAGCTAATCAACAGTACCTCTAGAGGTGATAACATGTGGGAGGACCTTCCGGGGCATGACTCTGCGCTAGGGGATGGAGACGTTCATTCTGCGGTTCCCTACCCTGATCCCTTTCCATCTAAAACCCCAAGCTACCAACCACAGTCTAGTCTTACAACATTCATCATAGTGCCAATATTTTATATTGTAACAAGCAAAACTCCTCAAGGACTGAGAAGAGGGGGCCCGAGGAGGCATGAAGGTCAATCCCCTTGAACGTGATGAAGGACTTTGATAGTCTGTCAGAGTGGAGCTGGTAGCATTGTATAAAACAAGGCAATGGACTTAACAAAGGGTCAAGTCCAGCTGGGAACAGCAGTAGGAGTGGAGCAGAATGTAGGCGGGAGCTACACACTCTGAGGACAGACTGCAGAACGGAGGAAGCCAGTACCAAGCTGAGAAAGTCCTGTGGTGATCTAGCAGGAGCACTGAGAAACGGTGGTTTGACCTCGATGAGGTGGACCATCCGGTCCAACAACTATGCCGACACTGTGCAAAGACGAAGACTGCGGAGCCATCGCAGAACAGCAGAAACAGAACAGAGAAACCAGAGCAGGCGTCAGCATGGACTCCAGTCGCAGGAAGAACTAGTGACATGCTACAGCCAAGAAGAAGGTAAAGGGAGGCACAGGAGACACAGTGGGAATAAGGGGTTGGCAGTGCAAAAGGATGCTTGTGAAAGAAACATTGATATATGCTACAGGAGTAATCACCCTTGGCCCAGTGGCAGAGACAGGCCTATTGGTGAAAGAGACTGTGAACTGTGCATCGGGAGTAAACTTGCTTGGCCCAGTTGTAGAGACAAGGCTACTGGTAAAAGAGACTGTAACCTGTGCATCTGGAGTAATCTCCCTCACCCCAGCAACACATACTGCGCTACTGGTGAAAGAAACCACAATCTGTGCATCAGGAGTAATCTTCCTTGGCCCAGTGATAGAGACAAGGCTACTGGAGAAAGGAACTGTTATCTGTGCATCAGCAGTAATCACCCTCTGTCCAGTGGCAGAGATAACACTACTAGTGGAAGACACTGTAATATGTGCATTAATAGTTATCGCCTTTGGCCCAGTGGTGGAGATAAAGCCACTGGTGGAAATAACTCTAGTCTCAACGTCGGATCTGGTCTCCCTCATCACAGTAGCAGTGAAGAAACTACTGAGAAAAAGAACTGTGCAGTGTGGATCAATAGTAAACTCCCTCATACTAATCTCATCCATACAGATACTGATCAGAGTGGGACCTTATTGGTAAATCATCAGAGAAACAAAGAGAATATCTTTGGACCATAAGCCAGGGTGCAAAGGAGGAAAGTGAAACATACATAGGGGAAACTGTGGGTTTACAACCCCTGATGGAAAGTGTTTGTTAATCATACCAATGAACTATTTATATCAGGAGAAGGGAGAAATTCTCCTGGTTGGCAAATTGGACCCCAGAGTAACAGATAAACCAACGCTTTGGCAATCCTTGTTAGAACTGATTCAGGAGAAGGGAGTAATTCTGCTGGCATCCTGATTTGAATTCTAAGTTTTTAGTGTTAGAAGGTTAGACCAGGAGGAGAGAATCATCATCCTGAATAATATTTAGTGATTTTATGTTAGTAATGAAAAGGTAAGAGAGGACAGATTTATTAGTTGAACAGACATTCTGACTAGATTGACCCAATATAATTGTTTGTTAGGTAGGACAGTCCATATAGATTTAGGGATCATTAGGCTTATTTATTTTATAAATAAATCTCACTTTGAATCATGCCACCTTTGTGTCTGGCTCCTGCTTCTGGCAACTTGTCACAGTACATGCTGGGATATGATGGAAGTTCCTCAGGGGGATCATGCCAAGGTGAATAGATAGTTGAGGTGTTTTTTCCCACTGTAGGCCAGTTTTGGTTTCAGGGATGCTTCCTGGGGATTTGCCTCTGGTGCTCAGAGATTTACATTCAAACTTCTTGAGCCTCTGAATTACATTTCCCTAAAGTTGTTTATCATTAAAATGTGTTTTTGATGGCCATTATCTCTGCAAGGAGATAGACGGAAATATGTTCCTTGAATTGTAAGGCACTGCATCTGGTCCTTCAGCCAGATATTTTTTTCCTTATATGTCATACATCTTGCCTCCATAGGGTTGTATCAAAATAGGTTGTATCAAAATTCCACTTGTCTGAAAAAAGTGTCCTTCCTTCCTTTTACCAGAGAAGATGGCAAAAACCAGATGTATGCATGGCTGCCCTGAAACTACCTGGAAAGAACAGGCTTTAGGGTGTTGGATAGTCTTTTTGTGACATTTGGAGGGGACGCAGGTAAAGAAATTACAGTGTCCCAGATTAGCCGTTGACTTAGAGAAGTCATCTCTCTTGCATATAAATCTAATTGGTCTGGTTCCCCAACTAATGTTCATAAGAGGTTGACAACGGTTATGGCTACTTCATGGACAAAAGCCCAGGGTGACTTGAGTCATGGCATTTGTCAGCCAGCTACTGACGATTTAATCTGTGCAGACAAGTAGCTGGTTCTTTTGGGATGGGTGTATCGAGTGTGGTAACTCAATAACTTGGGAGGGCTCAAGGTAGTGCTTATTAAATGGTGATGGGGGCATGCATTGCTTCAAGGTTTTAGGTCTATTGTATTCTAGTCCCATTCAACACTTCAAATTGGCATGCCTCACAGGTTTATCCTGGGACAAGGAAGAGGGACATGTGGGTGGCTAATGCCTGGATTACCTACTGGTTTTCTTCATTACTCTTCTCCTACTCTGGCTTGTCACAGTACTTGCTTCCACCTTTCCCACCTGTCTGGAATGGAATGGGCGTATGGTACTGTGGTTACATATTTTGAGCCAGGCGGGAAAAGTGGTGGGGTATATCCCTGTGGGGAGGCAGGACATGAGAGAGAACAGCTATAGAAAGAGAACAAGGGTTCCTGTAAGGGAGGTAAGGCCACCTCACAATTACTGTGACGAAGAAGAGTAGAATTAGGAGTAATGAAGATTGCAGATGAATAATCCAGACATCATAGATTTGATCAACATTTCTTCACAAAACATGTGCAATGCGATATAATCCCTCAACATAATGGATGCACAGCTCATAACCAAATAATTTCAGCTACACTAAAGCAACAATTTACATCAATTTCCTATTCATACACCTCATAAGAATTTAACTTTAGGTAACTTAATTTACCTTTAGGACTGATAAAATAAATATCCCCGAGATCTTGTAATTTGCCTGATGATTAACGTGGCTAAAAAGTAGCACAACCTCTCCCTTTTAAACAATATACACATGCATTACAGAACAATTTTGCTTTAAAATAAAATAAAATAAAAAAGAAAATAATTGTAGAGGCTCCAACTCAGTTGTGCCTGGAATCCACGCACGAAAGTCTGAAGAGTTGAACCAGCATTGGTAATTACTGGCTCCAGCTGTGTTGTGTTATTTAACAGTTCAGTGGAAGACAGTGTGGAACTGTGATGATTAGCAGAAGCCACTTAAAGGGTTCAGCCTATTTGCTGAACCGCTGCATAAGGACATACAGTCTCTCATTCCCACCTCGCTTAACTGCCTGCCTCCTAGATAACTGCCTATCTATTGTATCTCTACCGGCCTGAACAGCTATGACAATACAAGAGGGAATTCCTGCTAAAAATAGCCCCAAACAAACACAACCCCAAAAAAGGATATTGATTGGATAGAAAAGAACACAGTTGGACGTTTGATAACCTGTGCTGATAGCCCATGTGGATGAAAGGGGAGCAAAATGTGCTTTTGCGCTGGGAGAGTGATATTGGTTGGTGTCTTTGGCTAGTTGGGGCCCACGATAAGCAAAGAGACCCTTACTTGAGCGATCTGTTCTATTTCAAGTTCACAAGACACAGAGATGAAAAATAAATGTTGAACTAAAGGAGATCCCAGTGGGTGATGCTTTGGGAGGGGTAGGCAGGAATGGGAAGATATTGACAAGGGATTAACCTCCAATTGGGCATGCACTGGGTTTATACATAACCAAAAAACACCTTCAGGCTATGTACCCATCCTCATATGACATATTGTTATATGGCATATGCATACATGCCAACATTGCGACGTACCTTGGAGGGAGATTTCCCCAAGGAAATCGGGAGACATGCATTTTCCCATAGGAATGCCTTGGGGCTGTGGTTATTTTAGGCGGGGGAGCGTGAAGAATAGCAATATTTTTCACAGACAAATCGGGACTCTCCCGCCTAAATCGGGATCGTTGGCATGTATGCATATGCTATCTCCTCTCAAAAGCTTAGTTCCCATGACAATAGTTTCAGCTTAGAGGTAGCGCTTTCAGCGCTACCTAATAGCCAAAACTGAAAAGTTTCCTATGTAAGTGTGGCATCACACAAGAGTATGTTGACAAGAATGAGGCCTGGCAGGAGAGCATAGGCCACAGACTCAACCATTTCCAGTGAGAGCCTTTTTTGAGAAAGTAGCATTGCATGCAGTGTTCTGTCTCAAGACCAGAGTCAAAAACAGGGACCAGTTCCAAGCCCAAGTAGATGCTGCAAGACCAAAAGCTGACTAGAAGGCCACAGGAGGAGGAAATGGGTTAGGAACAAACACCTATAAGTCCAAATATTCCTTACAGAGAAGAGTCTTAAGTTATGTTCCTGAAGGGAAGGAAACTATTTTCCTGTCTGGAGAAAGGAGGCAGAGTTATCCAGAGAGACTACAAAGCAGCAGAAATGGTATCTATCCCCACCCATTCCCCACCAAAAATGTTGTTTTTAGGTTTTCAGACAATGAGATATCTGGAAGAGGCTGATCCTAGAGGCTTGGAAGGGCAGCATGTGACAGCATTATGGTGGAGTAGCACTGCCCTAAACCCCAGTAGACACAATGGATGAGTCAGAGAGCTTTGAATGCAGTACAGTGCAATAATGGGTGCCAGCGTAAGAATTTCCAGGTGGGAGTGATGTGGGCACTGGGTCACAGGCCAAGGATCACTGTAGTTGTCTTGTTCTGAATAGCATGCAGCAGTTTAAGGGCCATGGGAGAGGCTATCACAATAGTTGAGTCTAGAGGACAGCAGTAGTCTGGTCACTATCTCACGAGGAAAATTAAGGAAAAGCAGAGCATGTTTGTTACGGTACAGCTGATAAAAAGACTTTGTAATGGTACCATTATCTGAGGGGCGGAGGGAAGGGAGCAAGCTACTTCAATGAAGGTGACCCATGGGTTCCCTGCACAAGTCGGGAAGTGCCCATTGAAGAGGGGCAGGTAAAGGGTAAGGAGAGGGTCTAGTAGGGCACAAATTGATAATTGTAGTGTTAGCAGCATTATGACTCACATGCATTTCTAATATCGAGGTTTTAACATGAGCAATCCATGATATAATAAGGCTAGACGCAAATGCAGTGTTACCATTGAGCATGAGGAGAATCTGAGTGTCATTAGCATACGTCTAAAAGGAGCAAAGCAAAGCTGGGATGAAATCAGCAAGAGATGACTTGAGGGAATCAAACAGCCAGGGCATGGGATGGATCCTGGAGGGACCCCACAGATATTGAGAGTGGACTGACAGAGGAAAGGACCAGAGCTAACCTCGAACCACCTCTTCCAGTGAAAGGACATGATCCATCTGAGAGGCCGCTCTTTGATGCCAACATAGTTTTCTAGATGGTCCAGCAATCTAGGCTGTTTGACAGCATCACATGCAGACTATAAGCCAGGTAATGATAATGGAAGGACAGCTACTATGAGCGACTGAAGGAGTTAATCTGTCATGAAGTGGAGGACTGACTCCATTCTTTCCTCAGGCCTAAATCCTGATTAGCGATCATGCAGCAGGATGTTGTATTCAGTGTAGCCAAATGTTGGGCAAGAGCCATTTCTCAAGAGCTTTGCTGATAAATGGCTTTATATAATTGGCAGTTGCTAGCTGGGACTGCTGGGTCATCCAAAGGCTTCTTGAGAAGAGGAAGGATGCGTGCGTTCATATGGTCTATGGGAAGGACACCGCTTTGAAAGAAGCTGTTACAAAGTGCAGCCAATTTCGAGAATAAAAGGCAATATTGCTACCCTGGTCTCAGTAAAAGAGTGGGCTAGGGTGGCTATACGTCCTTACTGGTGCAGGCCTCATAAAGGGATCTGTGACACTGTTTAACAGACACCTTCATCTACTTAACTTTTTTCAAGAGGATGGTTGGTGAGACCCATTGCAATGAGAGGAATGATGAAGTTGACAGAATATAATTGGAAGGGAGAGGGAAGAAGTTGTGATCAATTGGAAGAAAATGGTGGCGTGAAACCCTTCAACATTTTTCATGAAGGAGGATGAGCTGTCTGACAGCGACTGGGAAGTGCTTCATATGACAGAATAAGCACCAGGAAAACACATCCCCCTGCAAATTCTGAATAGTTCCACAGATTTCTTGGTGTTGAGGTCACTGTAGCTGTTCAGGAAGTCCTTTTTCTTGTCCTTCATAGTGGCATGGTAGTCTTTCAAGTGGCATAAGCAAGCCAGCTGAACCTACCTGGATTTCGTTTTGTGCCAGCAAGGCCCCAGAACTGTATTCTTCTTTTTCAGGATGGCGGGGTCACTTTTGAACCAACCGTTACATTTTGGGGAGGTTTCCTCTTCTTCCTGACAATGGACATAAGGATATCAAGCATGCTGGAAAGGAGCATTGTGGTCACTGGCAAGCAGGATGCCAAGGCAGCAGCAGGGAGCAGAAGCCCACAGTATTAGGAACAAAGTTGGATGGCAGGGCATCTGTGGTCATTCTCTACATTGGCCAAAGTGAAAGGACCTCTACCCATAATGGCAATGCACAGACAACATTATAGCAGGTTTGGCCCTGTTGCAATGAGGATAAAGATATTCGTCCAAGGCAGGGGTGTGCTGGGGGTGTTTGTGATGAGCATCTGAGTGAGAACAAAAGGCAAAGAGAACAGCCAGACTCTGAAGTCAAGGACATTAAAGGAGTCAAGGAAAAGTGCAGTGGTGTTTTTCAGCAGAGATTCAAATGAACCATTGAAGTCCTGCAGCACTACAATATAGTTAGAGACAGAGTTGATGCTAACAATGAAATGCAACTATTATTCAAAAAGAAGGGCAATGTCTCCATGGTCTATGTGTCATTTTGATGGTGAGTCAGGATTTGATATCTAGTAGACATTTTACAAAAGCAAAGTTCACTGAAGAATTCTAAGTGGCTACGATTGTAGTTGGATTAATTAGGGCCACCCTCTGACCTTTTAGGTGTGTTACAATAATCTTAAAGGTATCAAGTAATAAGATATCAACAGCAGCATAAAGTTAGTAATGAACTAGGTTTCTGTGAGGCAGAGAAATTCCAAGCCATGCGTCTCAAGTGAACTGGAGGCTTGCAGCCCTTTAAGATGAGGTAGCAATACAATTGAGATAGATGGGGATGCAGAAGTTACTCAAACATAAATACTCGAAACAACTCAGGTAGTTGGCAAAAGTGTAACTGTTTTAATATCAATTATCTAAAACAGGGTGTACAACGAACATCAATGTCTCAGCGTAAGATCTCTCAATGCATCTTGAAAAAAAGCATTCTTTTATAGCAGAAAATCATCATAGGTGACATCAACCTACGTATTTCCAGCGTCATCCTACGTGGCAAACTACAAAAACCTAGTGGCAAGTGTGATATGGTCTAAGAAAATATCTAAGTATACGATCCATACTCGTCGAAGGACATGAAAGAAAGTGTTTTGTTTCTTAATATCATGTGGGGCAACTAAGCCCTCCCCTAAAACAGGTCACTATGAACGTCACTAAATATATGACGTCCCATTGGCTACACAAACTATAGGACCTTAATCATGCGGTCCCCTACAATTGGTTGGCACTCTAACCTCCGTCAGTACTTCTTCACCTATGTCTACCAGCACGCAGACTGGGCTTCTAGGTGCTGGTGAGCTAGTCTTCAACCATAGCTTCCCACCAATTAGCATAATCATCCATCATCACCTCAATGGTCTGCTGTCAATTAGAGCTTTGAACTTGTCCTTGGGAGTGTTCTTTGCACTGGAGAAATCAGGGGAGTAAAGGCACGCTCATGCGTAGGGGTGAAGATCATGTTCGTCCAAATACATCCCTCCACATGACTGAAGACCACAAAATTGAGCCTCTCGTGTATTTAAAATACTATTTTCTAATAGACCTCTGACATTCCTTGTTTTGTTCATGCCTCCTGAACAGGAGCTTCGTTCTTTTGCACGATTTGTATCCAATGTCTGCTCACCCCAGCCTGATACAGCCTTGATTCTTGGCTCATCCAGCCTCGCCTTTCTGAGATTCACTTTGTAATTCACTTGTTTTCCAACTGCGACACACTGGAAATGTGGCCTTCCTTCTTTAGCCCAGCTCCGCTAAAACACGTAGTGGAAACATCCATTCTTTACTTGCTTATATATATATGTATATGTTGGCGCATGCCGCAATCTATTCACTATAAAGCTAGGCTCAATAATACTTCATCTGCTTGTGTTTCTTTGCATCTGTACACGTGTAAAACAGCTTGACATCTTCATCATTTTTATAGCATAGTTTTCTTCATCTTGATCCCAAGATGCCACTTATCCTCGATAATTTCTTGATGCCTTATAGAATATCTGCATTCCCTAGTCTCTGAATCTTTTCTACGTACATCAGCTCGGCTCTGTGTGATGTCATCATTCATCTTGGCCATTCATTGGTTCGGCTTCTTCCGGGATTTCATTGAAATTGCCATCATACTGTCTCGTATGCAGGTATGGTTTTCTCAATGGTAACCTTGCTTCCAGGATTCTCCTTGGTATCAGTATTTTCACTGGTACCGCACGTGCCTCACACTCTGGTTCCCAACATATAGGCAAGATGGGTGAGGTGATTGAGGTGGGGGTACTTAGCTCCTTCTCTACACTCCCTCTGGGTTATTCATCGACTACTCTCCCATCATCCTTCACATCTAGACATCCTTGTCTGAAGAAATACTTCTTTGGGATCCATATCTTTATGACTCCCTTCAGGCATCCAGCTGATTTCACATACTCATCATTGTTCCAAGTCATGAGCATGCACTGTCCACTTGGACTGCAATAGATCCATCTTCCCACATA
Source organism: Ambystoma mexicanum (assembly GCF_040938575.1). NCBI lineage: Eukaryota > Metazoa > Chordata > Amphibia > Caudata > Ambystomatidae > Ambystoma > Ambystoma mexicanum. The sequence continues at coordinate 274,737,995 of NC_090922.1, forward strand.
CTTCATGTGGTTCTTTGTATACAGGAATGTTGTTCCCTCAGGTACATGGATAATGGCCTTCACAAAGGCTCTTATATTTTCACTTATCAAGTCTCTGGCCTTCCATCCTGATTCAACATTGATCATGATTTTCATCCCTATGGCTTTCTTTGCTGTCTTATTACATTGTGTAATTATTATCTTGATCACACAGAATCCAAGCAACAGAAACACGATCATGGGTCCAAGGAACTTGAACATGTCTGCCATCCATTGTGGAACCCAAGAAAAGAGTGCTCCAAACTAGCTGTCATCAGCAATGTCTTCTACTTCGTCTATCATCTGGACGTGTAGCTTCGTTAGCATCTCTATCGCCTCTGTAAAGGTGCCATTCTCGTCGTCGTGAGAAGATATGAACGTGCAACACGATTCTCCAATTTTTGTACAAACACCTCAATCCATAGCGGTGATCATGTCCAAGACATATCTATTCTGAAGACTCATCAGTCGTATGGCTCTCATCTCTTCTCTGATAGCATTGAATCACTTTATGGTTGTGTTGATAGTCTGCAGCAATTCCCATCTGGTAATCTTCAGTCATTTGGTATTTTCTCCAACTAGGACTCTCAGCATAAAAATCAATGTGAATACCAACGAAGTCTGGCTGAACAGCCTGTGCTCATAAGGGATGGAGTCAAAGGCTTCAATTGACTTGGCAGAGAAATAGTTCTCCCTCTTCATTCAATTAATCAGCTCCACAGATCTCTTCTTCCTTAGGTGAGCATCTGCTTTTGGGAAACTGTCAAGGTTCAAATCACGTTTAGGAATCACCAACGCTGGAACATGAACATACACTAGTGTGCATATTCCTCCCCAGTCTTTGGGTAGCCTCATATATGCTCTAGAGCCACATGCCCAATATTGATCCATGATCACTGCTGTCCCAATGTTTGTTCCTGATCCCTCAAAGATACAGTTCTGATTCTCTCCAATTTTTCTTGTGCCATTGTTTCTGAAGCACAGATTTGCAATCTCAAAAGGCATTATCTGCAAGGATCCTCCTCTGTCTTCGATCCAGGTCAGTAGTTTAGCAAGTTTCGGTCATAATGGCTTGCACAGCACTTGTGCATTCCAAAAAGTTGATTCAGGACGATTAACAACCATCCAGGCCCTGCAGATAACCACTCCTTCTTCCCAGCCAACTGGTGATAACACTGATCCCCAAATCTGAATCTGGCCTCTGTTCTTCCAAATTCATATGTAGTCTGCAGATGTTCCTGGACTCTCAAGTCTTTTGTTTACTTCCCATCTGATTCCAGCTCCTTTCACTCCAGGCTTTTCATATATGATCACGTGATTCTTAGTATGATCTCTTAGCCTTGTCTTTGTATCCTAGACATAATCATCTTCGTTTGGATCTGTCCATTGAGTTGCCCATTTGAGATAGGCATCTCGGTCCATGAACTGGCCTCTTGTATGACAACATGCTATGTGTGAACAACAATGTGCTGTCTGGACGTCTACTTCAATAGCTATGAAGATCTTAGACTTCGCCATGTTATAAGGCAGGAGTGCACATACAAAGCATTCCTCCTTTGAGGTCCTCCTTCCCACTTCTTTCATATGCTGATAACATATGTTGTTTCCCAAGTGTGCAGTGCTATCCAGGTAATCATTCAGCTCATGATCATCCTCTCTAGCATTTCTCTTAGATCTTGTTCTTCTCTTATGAGCCTCTATAATCATCTCATGAAGTATGTCAGCATAGTTTGTTCTCATTGGACCAATCACAGAAAAATGTGTCAGTGGACTGGGTGTTTTTACATGTGCTTCCTGTATAGGCTTACTCCTAGACAATCTCTTCCTTTGTCTCTCCTTTTGAACCTGTTTCTGGTGCTCAAGAACAATCTCCACAACACTTTTTTCTACCGAAATATGTCTAGTGACATTTGTCATAGACCCAGGCAATTTTACATCATCTGCTGGAACAGGGATGATTACATAGGGTCTTGGCTGCCTTGTAGTTTCCACATCTGTACCGTTCTCTTGTATAGGAGTATACACAGGAGTCTTTGCTCCACTTGAGTCTATGTAGAAAGCAGTGCGTACTGTAGAGCAGTATCACTATGAACAAAATGCAAGAGTAAATTATACACAGATAGGACCACTTACAGCAATAGCTTTTTGCACACCATGGGCATCTCTCTTGATCTGTCATGACTAAGTTGCTATTGATGCTGCCCATTTTTCTTTTTAAAGAAGGAAAAACAATCTTTAATGAGGCAACATCATGCACTACTTTTGGAAACTGCTGAGTTGGCTGCAAAGTTCCTCTCGATCAGCTGCAGCTAGCTATACGATGATGAACAAAAATTCCTAGTGCATACCACAAATTGGCATTGACCAGACGACATGAAGATACGCCTTCAGCATGAATCAAAGTTCCTCACTCAGTAGACTTTTGGGGTTGTAGGTCATTTGGTCGAAAACCAAATGATCGAATGCCATTTGATCGAGAGTCAAATGGTCGAAAAAATGGTCCATTTTTTTTACAATTTTTTTTTTATGGGGGGCTTCCCCCATCCCCTCTTTTTCTATATACATTTTTTTTACCAAACAAAACAAACAAATATATAAATAAATAAATAAAAAAATTTGACCATTTTTTTTTCGACCATTTGACTTTCGATCAAATGGTCATTCGATCTTTTATTTTCGACCATTTGACCGGACAGCGACTTTTGGATCTTCTCCCTCGTAAGTCTCATTCAGTTCTCAGTGTTCTCTTAGAGTACCCGTTCACTTGTATTATGATGGTCTCAGTATCTCATTGAGGGCTGCATTGTTTCTCAGACCTCTCAGGAGGTTTTTGACATCAGTTTGTCTCCCAACAAGATGCAGCATTCCTCAATCAGGTACTAAAACACCAAACTGACTAGTCTCTGCACATTTTCTGGTGATAGGGGCATTTGTATTTTCCCCACTGAACTCAGGAAGCTGAGGATTTTGCTCAATTATAGCTGCAAGCAATCTCCTAACAATTGGACAATTCTTAGGATCTTGCAAGAAGAGATGAAAGCTAGTAGTTCTCCCCACAATCGAAGGGTAAGCATGCAAAATGAACAAGAAAATAGCAAGAACGATCCGTGAAACAGTGTCATTGGGCACCACCATACGCCCCTCGGAAAAGAAATTCAGTGAGAAAGGAATCAGGAAACTGCTCCCTCTTCCAATTTTCAAAAACAAATTCCATATCTGGCATGCTCTCCTTTATGATCGCGACTTAAGCATGTCTCAGTTCAATGTCAGCAAACTCCTGTGGATCAAGAACAAATAGCTTCCGTTAACTCCTTTTTAGTGACTGAAAAGAGTGTCCTAAAATAATCCACAGTCCAATAACCTCTTTATGTTTATTCAACAGCTTCTGTGTCCTTCTTCCTCGTCAGAGACCTGGTCTGCATGTGCTGTGGTTCTTCCCCGATGCTTACTTCCGATGGGGATGGGGATGAAGGGGAGTCTCCAGCATTGATCTTCATATCTACAAGAAATATCCAAGCGCGTCTGCATTGTATCTTGACTGCAGATGGTGTAACGTCCTCCATTATGAAGGAAACGTTAAAACATGGCTCGTGCCACCTTCTAGTGAAGGTGTGGATAAGGATTGCATCTCCAGGGGAAAATTTTGGGAAGACATAGCTCTTTAACTCCATCTTCTGTAACATCTCCTTCTGAGTTCCGAGTTACCCCACAACCCTTCCGCTTGAGTCAATCTGAAATGACAGAGATACTTGAAGTCATACACGTAAGATAATCTCGTAGCTCCTTTTATAATAATTCTGCTGTCGGCTGGGCATCACTTCTAGTTCTAGATGGAGGTGTGAGAGGTGTCCTCATTCGCCTACCTGTCATTATCTCGTGAGGGGTAAGGTGGTGGTCTGAACCTGGCGGATTTCTCAACACATACAATGCCAGTGGTAGACAATGCAACCATCCTTTCTTCAGGGTAATTTACAATTTGGCTATTCTCTCTTTAAGCAAGTCATTGAATCTCTCACAGACACCCTTTGCTTGCTGGTGATACTCCGATGAGAACTTGTGCTTTATACTAAGCAACACACTTATTTGCTCACAGACTTCATTTACAAAATGAGAGCCAATATCTGATCTTAATACCTCACATATTCCCCATCTTGGAAACACCTTTCATACAAAAAATGTGGCAGCACAGGTGGAGTCTGGATTTGTACACGGTCCAGCTTCAATCCAACCTGAAAAGAGATATACTACCACTATCATATATCTTTATCCATTACACAGTTGCAGCAGGTCGACACAGTCGATATGTAAAATGCTGAAAGGGGCATTAGGTCTTGGAATAACTCCTCTAATTGTGCACAATGTGTGCCCAACAATAAACATTTGAAATACAATACAATGTACTACATAAAGTGCAATGTGTTCTACTATATTTGGAACAAACCAATCCTCCGCAATTGTTGTGGAAAGGCTCTCTCTAGTAACATGCGCAGGGTAGTGTAGTTGGTCCAACACCACCTTTAATAAGGCTACAGGTAGCACCGGTTTACCAGTGCTGTCTTGTCACCACAAAGCTTCAGAATGGTTTAAAGAACACCCTCTCTGCATCAACAAGTCTTTTTAGTCTTGAGGCGCTTCCCCTTGGATCTCTACCAACTGAGTCCTAGACAAGTTACTATAACACTCAGCCACACTCACCATCACCACCATGCTTTCATTCACATCAGGCATATCAAATGACATGATAACTTCTGAACATGCAATTCGCTTTGATTCCTCATCTGCTTTTTGATTTCCATGTGAGATAAAGTCTGCCCTTTTAGTGTGAGCTGTGCACTTAACAACTGCGATGGCTACTGGGAGTTGGAGTGCTCTAATAAGCCTGTCCAATAAGGCTGCATGTTGCACTGGAGTTCCATCCGCTCGCAAGTAGCCCCTCCTTTTCCAGCGTGCTACCCCTGCATGTACTGTTGACGTCACATAGGCGGAGTCAATGTAGACTGTTACTTCCTGGTCTGCGTGTCTCTCGAGGGCAATAATCAGTGCCACTAATTCTGCAGCCTGTGCTGAAAAGTGAGACGGTAGTCGTGCACTTATCAATACCTCAAACTCTCCATTGGCTGTGTACTTCACCACAGCTGCACCTGTATATCATCTCTGTCCATCATTTTGATCGATTCTCAAAGAACCATGAATGAAGAGAATCTCCCCAGCTGTCAAAACATTTTCCTTAACCCTCAGGAGTTCATGATAGAACTCCTCATAGTTCTAGCAATCATGTACATTCTGGTCCTCTGCCAGTGGTTCTACTACAAACATGGCAGGATTCACTATTCTGCATCAGACTATTTTAATTGCCGGATTCGATATGACTACCTCATAGGCAGAAGCCCTTTGAGTCAACGTGCCCTTAGGTTTCTCCAAAATGGCAAAAAAAGAATGTTCAACAAATAATTTCATAGAACATCCCATCACTATGCTAGCAGCCTTCTCAATGGCGAACGCAGCGGCTGCCAAAGATTGTTTGCACAGAAAATGACCCTCATTACTTGTTCTAGAATCCCACTGTAATAGGCAAGGGGCTTGTACCCCAACGTCGTCCTCTGCGTGAGTCCAGCTGTCATAACAGTGCCATTCATGTGCGAAAATAAGAAGAATTCCTCAGTATAATTGGGAATCCCTAAAACTGGAACGGTGCAAATTGCCTTTTTTCAATTCATCAAACCCTTCTTCCATTTCCCCAGTCCAAACAATTTTTTCCTGATTCACCTGTGCTTTCTTCAGAGCTTTCAATATAGGCTTCATGTATGAACTCTCACATAATTGCATAGTCCCAAATATCTGTGCATTTGCTTTATCGTGAGTGGCTTTACTGTTTTCAAAATAGCCTCAACCCTCTCAGTAGTAACGTTCTTTCCTTCACAAGAAATTAACTGGCCTATGTACAGCACTTCCTCTTGACAATACTGCAATTTCTCCTTGTCTACTTTATACCCTTTGTCTGCAAGGATAATCATTAGCTGGATTGAATCATGTCTGCACTCTTCCTCTGAGTTGCTACAGACCAATATGTCATCCACACATTGCAACACAACACTTTCTAAATCAATATTGCTTTAGTCCATCTCTAAGACCCTATTGAAAATGTATGGGGACGCACAGTACCCCTGGGGTAAACGAGTGCTTTTCAGGCGAGTTTGTCTGAACATAAATGACGTCAGGTCTTGCGAATCTTTATGCAATCGGATTGAGAAAAATGCATTTTTTAAGTCAATCACAGTGAAATATTGTGCATTAACAGTTATATTACATAAGATTGTCACCGGATTAGGAACTAGAGGGAACTCGGCCTCTGCAATCTGGCTATTCGGTCTCATAACTTGAATTATGATGCCACAACCCCCCTTTCCCTTTTTTGATTGGATAAATTGCAGTATTACACTGTGACTCTGATGTCACTAGGATGCCCTGTGCCATCATAGCAGATATCGTTTTAAAATGCCTTCATCTTCCTTCATCAGCCTCTCGAAACATGGGATACTGTCGTGATTGAGGTAAAATTGCTCCTGGATTCAATTTAATCTTCACTTACCCAGCCCCCTTCAATAGACCTGCTCACAGAGGCCTTTTGTCCATATTGAAAATGGCACTTTTGCCATGTCGTTATCAAAATATTCTGGGCAATTTCGTGCTAGATCATTTTCTGAGGAACTTCACGTTTAATTGCTCTCACCCAATAAGTAATACTCATCTCATATATTACTTGATATTACTTCATCATCTGATGGATGATCTCTAAACATATCCTCATCAATGACGTTAGTCAATCTGTAACCTTCCCCAATGGCAATCACTGTGCACCATCATCTGCCGTCACAATCAACTCCATCAAGCATAGCTAATTCCACTCACACTATAGCAGCTTGTAATTCCAAAGGAAAGACTTGTCCTTCCTCTTCATCCATAGGTATCTTTGGTGTGAATAAAAATTCATCAGGTATTCTCACAGTTTTACCCACTAAGCCTGGCAGCCATATCAACAGAATGCTTAGCCAGAGTGAAAAACTTCTGGTTCTAATGGCACTCCTCGTATGACCACTTGTACTGCAAATGCCATAATAAATTCACTCATGTTTAAATAATGCATTCCTGGTGTTGAGCACACTATGCCTTCATCAGTGAACAAAATCTTCATGTTCAACTTGGTCATTAAATCTCGACCTAATATATTGACTGGTGTCTGCCTCGAATACCATAATGGCACAGACATGTAACACTTTCCTACAGAGACTGGCAATGCATCAGTAAAAGGAACTCTGCTTCTAGCTCCTGGGAACCCTTGAGTATTTATGGCATTTCCAGACATTGAAAATGTCCCCTCTCATACACATTAGCATGTTTCACCCGTGTCTACTAAAAACAAAAAGATGTACCTCCTATATTAACATCAACCCTTGGTTCCTCTTGAGGATGAGGTATTATAGATAGTATCGAACACATCAAGTCTCCTAGTGAGCTGTATTGTGGGTACAGTCTCATCCCCGTACCTGTGAATGGATTTCCTCCATCAACAGTGACACCCCCTATCCTAGGAGTCATTCATTGTCCTGTGTTTGTGCTCTGCTGTATCTGCATAGGTGACTGCTGTGATTGTCCTTGTGGTGGATTCATCATTGCCTGCTGCGTTTGAAAGTCTTGCTGCACTCTCAGTGATGTGTCTGCTGCATTGTTTGATTCTGAGCAAACCCATCTCGATTCTGCTGCGAATATGCAGGTGGGTTTGTAGTTCCCCTCTTGATAATTACTCATTCTGCCTGATTCCTTGACTTCTACATGTGCGAGAAAAATTCGCTGTCATACCATATGTCCAGCATATAGGCGGAGGTCTTCTACTTTACCCGTCCTGCATGCCTTGATTATCATTCTGTGTGTTTTGAAACCCACTTTGATTATTCTGGTAGTTTCCCTGATTATTCTGAAAGTTACCCTGATTATTCTGGAAACCCCTACCTCGAAAACATTTCCTTCCCCGTGGTGCAAATCCACTATTATTTTGGTCAAACTGCCTTTGGTTATTCACCTGCGGTATGTTTGCTGCTTCCTGTGAACCTGACCCATCTCCACTAATCAACATTGCCCCTTCAATGGCGTATTTGGATAGTTTTTTCTGCACTAACTTTGCCCCTTTACCTCTCCTAATATCATCTTTCTTTCGATTCTTCTCTTTCAAAAGCCTGTAATAATGCACAATGGTCAGCTGTATTTCTGACCACAGCTTTGCTTCGATGCCCACCAATTTCTTAAGCTGCTTCTGCACTGCGTCTGTCAGCCCTTGGCACAATATATGATAAAATACAGGTATAGATTTTCCCCAAGCTTCCTGCGTTTCCAAGGCCCACTTCTCTTGGAAAGTTTGAATGCAAACAAGTGGATCATCCCCTTCCTGCATATTTTTCAGTACTATAGCTCCCATATCTGAGGTGTCCAGATACAGTACTCTAAGCGCTTTCCAGACTGCCACCCTACAGTTCTTGAACTGTGCTCCATCATGAGCAATGTTCACTGTGGTAACACTAGAATACCCTGCTGTTGAACAAACGTCATCAGCCTTTACCCCAAAGATAGCAATCAGGAGACCTTTAATGTCCCCTATTTTTTAATGTGTTTCCTCCTCTCATTTTCTCTAATTCATGCATCCATTTCCCAGCACCAGAAGTTAAACTCGGGAGTTTGCACCTTAACTTGTCCTTATCCATCTCTGGCCAATATATATACTGTGGCCTCGCTCCTCCCTTCTCTAACAAAGGAAACAGTGAAAACAGTGCATTCGTCATCCATCGTCTTTCTGTCCATAGCAGGGACAATCGTTCCGCTCTACCTTCTACCTGGCAGCGACCTTGGCCTGCTTGCATAAGGTGCTGAGTCCCCCCTCTGACCATGGAATTGCTCTTTAGGTCAATTTAGCTGCATCAATGATTCTGACGCCAGAGATTTGGGTAGGTCTAAATCCGACCATCTTACTTCCTTATCCATTGAAAAACACCCTTCAGGGCCATATGCATCACCTTCCTCTTCCCCACGGAAGGTTGCTCTGTCCTCGTCTGACATATCCTGTCCCCAACTCGTGTGACTTCTCTCCTCTTCATCTCTATTCAGAGTCAATCTATCTAAAGACAGCTCAGCTTTGGCTCTACATGAGACTCCCTTTTTGTCGTACAGCTTGCATACTCTCAAATCGATCATTTTTACTCTTCCCTTGCAGTAATTTCTTAGTCTTCATATCATGATAAACTTTATTGATAGCATCCCCAATGCTTCTTGAGTCAAACTCATCCACTAGATTTGCCCTAGACTAGCCTGCTATTGGCTCATGTGCTGGGAAGAACTCTTCTATGTTTTCCCATGACACTACTGAATTAGGATCCATTACCTCCTTTTCCATATGATCAAAGTCGCATGCTCTCTGTATTCTCTTTCATTCTAATTCACTGTCAAATTCTCTTTGCTTTCTTGCTTCCTCTCTTACCCTTTCTTCCTCTTTTCTCTTCATGTCTCTTCTGTCATTTCTCTGTTGTATTCATTCATCTCTACTTCTTTGCATTCTTTTATCCTTTAATTTCTGTTCTTCTTCCTCCATTCTTTTCTTTTCTACTCTTTCTCGTTCTTCTATTGCCCTGTGTCTGATATCATACTTTCTCTGTTCCTCTGCGCTTTCCTGCTTTCTCAGTTGCTCCTCTTGATACAACTGTTCCCATTTTTGTCTATCCTTTCTTTTGTCCCATCGTCTTTCAGACTTTCCTCTCTTTCTTTATCCTTTTTGTCTTGCTTATCTCGATCTTCCCTTTGCCTTACGTCCTCAATGCTCACTCATCAGTCTTCTTTTTTTCTCCTTTCCATCTCTTTATTTCCCATCCTATATCTAAGGATGTACTTGGTCGATCACCTCTCTCTTTATCGCGTCTCTCCTTGTCCTTCGGGACCTTAGAGGTTACATCTGTCTCAGGATTTGTCTCTGGGCCTTCGTCGCTGCTTTGCGCAGGCGACTAATATGCCAGGTTACTGTATTCTGTTGCTGCCTTAAGCTCCCTCAATGGGTACAGCCCATCATCTTTCTTGCTATCTCTGTCTGCTTCAGGCGCGGCGGGTGGAGCAGAAGGCCCCTCACCCCCCTCTGGGCATACATTAATTATCCAATCTACAGGAGGTAGCTCCTCTCACTCCTCCTGACACATCTTCCATGGCTCTAAGCTTGATAGTCGCTTTTCTAACTTTTTTCCCATATATGCTGCAGGCAAATGTGTCATCATATGCTGCAGAGCTGCCTTCGATAGTGATCCCCTTGTGGCCATGGCATGAACATTTTGCCTGCTGTGCCCTTAACCCACTCTGCATTGTACTGTCTAAGCTTCGGTGTGGACTTGGGTAACTGCTTGCAGAGTTGTAAAAGCAGAGTAATATCCTCCATTTTGACATGTCACTCTTGACTGTAAATACTCACCTTTACACTTTGCAGATTTCAAAAGTACGTTTCAGTAAAACAAAACAATATGAGCATGCACCAATCGCCGCAGGCTCCAAACTCTCTATATCACGTTTCTTACTTTAATGTATGTTTTCACTAAACACCATCAGTTCAAAAGCAATCAAATAAATAATTAATTCACAATTCTCGTGTTTTCTTTTTCGCGTCTATCAATTTTTCTGTTGTTTTTTCAACATATATAGTCACATAAAACAAACAGACAAACGGACATACTCGACCAGCCCCATATATCTCAGTCTTCTTTCTAAGACTGTCCTACCCCTAAAAATATCCTGATGGGATGTGAATCAGCCTCTTCAAACTGTCTTTAAACAAGTTTGTCTCCTATGTCACCCGTCAATAGGGCTCTAGGTGCGATTCCTTCTGTTTGGTTCTCTAAAACTCAGGTAACCTGGACGTACTCTTTATCGTGGCCTCTCCTCACGATACCTCTTAATTGCTTGGCCTCTCCTCAAGTCAATTCTACTCAATATTGAACACTTATTGTTCTCAAGTTACTTTATCCCAGCCTTCCTCCGTTACTCGTTTTCCTCTTTTCACTTTCTTCACCCACTGCCCATTCACACTTTTGTCACCTCACTCAACATTCAGTTTTTCAATTTCCGACTCTCGGGATCGTACGCCTCCTCAGTAGCCTCTTCAACTTTCCGTCCGTTCAGCTTCCTGTATACGCCGGAAGGGGTTTCTGCCTGAAAACATGAGACCAGTCTAACCTGGCTTGCAAGAATTGCATTATACTAAAAAACGACTATTTACAGGGAGCTTCATGTCCTTTCAGCCAAATGGCAGAGGTTGTGCGATATTTCCGGCACCTCAATGCTTATTTAGCTTGATGGATATCTAACCATCCTATCTCTGCTACCACGTGAACTGGAGGCTTCCAGCCCTTTTAAGATGAGGTAGCAATACCCTTGAGATAGATGGGGAAGCAGAAGTTACTCAAACATCAATAATCGAAAATGACTCAGGTTGTTGGCAAAAGGATATGATATGATATGGCATTTATAACGCACCTATACACAGGTTTTTAAAGCGCGACGCGGCAAGGGAGGCGAAATAGAGGGACGACAGAGACAGCAATCCTACTAGGCCTGGTGACATTGAAATTGCGCAAGTGTAGGAGAGGGGGGAAGGGGAAAAGTGCAGTACATAGGAAGACAGTAAGATAAATAAAGACAATTAACTGTTTTAATATCAATTATCTAAAACAGGGAGTACAACGGACATCAATGGACGTCTCAGCGTAAGGTCTCTCATTGCATCTTGAAAAAAGCATTCCATTATAGCAAAAAATCATCATGAAGGACGTCAACCTAGGTATTATTAATGTCATCCTACGTGGCAAACTACAAACACCTAGTGGCAAGTGTGATAGGGTCTAAGAGAATTTAAAAGTATACGATCCATACTCGTCTAAGGCAGTGAAAGAAAGTGATTTGTTTCTTAACATCAAGTGGGGCAACTAAGCTCTCCCCTAACACAGGTCACTATGAACATCAATAAATACACAACATCCCATTGGCTACACAACCTATAGAACCCTTAATCATGCGGCTCCCTACCATTGGTTGGCACTCTAACCTCTGTCAGTACTTTTCCACCTATATCTAGCAGAATGCAGACTGGGCTTCCCAGTGCTGGTGAGCTAGTCTTCAATCATAGCTTCCCAACATATTAGCATAATAATGCATCATCACCTCAGTCGTCTGCTGTCATTTAGGGCTTTGAGCTTGTCCTTATGAGTGTTCTTGGCTCTGGAGAATTCAGGGGAGTGAAGGCACGCTCTGCCCTCATGCATAGGTGTGACCATTATGTTAATCCAAATTCATCCCTCCACGTGACTGAAGACCACAAAATTGAGCCTCCCGTCTATTTAAAATACTATTTTCTAACATACCACTGACGTCTTCCTTGTTTTGTTCATGCCTCCTGAAAAGGAGCTTTCGTTCTTTCACCCAATTTGTATCCAATGTCTGCTCATCCCAGCCTGAAATGGCCTTGGCTTCCAACTGTGACACACTGGAAACAAGGCCTTCCTTCTTTAGCCCAGCTCTGCTAAAACACGTAGTGGAAACATCCATTCTTTACTTGCTTATTTATTACATGGCCGCACTAGCGGCCATGTAGTTATGGTTAAGTTGATGTTTCCATAGGAAGAGCACTTTTTGGGCGGCTTATAACTTCGCTCCCCCTGGACGAATCCTCACAAAACCTTGCAAAAAAAGTATATGGCCCACTCTGATTGTTTTTGCAAAGTTTGGTGAGGATTCGTCCAGGGGGGGAAAAGTTATAGGGGGGCCCCAAAACTTTTTTTTTTCCCATAGACTGAATGGGAAAAAACTTTGCGCACGGCTAAATCCCAAACCGCTGGACGGATTTACACCAAATTTGCGGCAGGAGCGGCAGCCTGGTCCCGAAAGCGTGCTTTTGCAAATTTGCTGTAAATCCGTCCAGTAGTTTTTTAAAAAAATGACCAAAATGTACGGCAAAAACATTAGTGATATCTGTGTTCGCTTCGCGGATGGACTTCCCTATTCGCTCCGCGGACAGCACCCCGATTGGCCCAGCGGCTTGCGTCATGTCCGCAGACATGCGACGTGTTCCTGATTGGGTGGCGCGGTGCGTGATGCGCGTCAGATTTTCTGTCGCGCCCGCCATCTTGCATTTGCGGACGTCCGCGGACAGCGCACTGAAAGTTTGTTCAAAATGTGTATTTAGTAGAGTGTGTTGGTGGTTAGAAGTCTTTGGGGAGGATGGGGGAGTATGAGATAGGTTCAAAGTTGTATTTTATTTATGTGCTAGATGCTTTTGTTGTGTTCAATTTGTCTGCGGACAACACAGCTGTTCTGGAATGTTTGTAAATAAACAGAATGGATTTGGTGTCAACTTAAAGTGTTCTAAGAACACTCGTGGGGTCTTGGAATGTTTGCAGGGGGTGTCCTGGAGACGTTGTCTGTATTGTTCGTTGGCAAGGTGAAAATGTTTTTAGAACAATCGCGGTGTCCAGAAATGTTCGTACATAAAGAAAATGGGGGTGTCCTGAGGACGCTGTTTGTATTGTCCTCTGGCAAGTTGAATGTGTCCTAGGACCTTCACCCTGTCCGCGGACATAAAAATGGTTTCAATGCTTGCATCTATGGGTGTGATATGCTGCGGTGGTTGTGGCCAGGGTATAGAATGTTGGGTGCATGGCCATTTGGCCATGCACCCAAGAGTGTATGCCCTGGCCACAACCACCGCAGCATATCACACCCATAGTGGCTTTTAACTTTGGGTCAAAAACTAATTTATAAGGAACAATGTTATAAGCTTGCATGGGTGTGATATGCTGCGATGGTTGTATTTATCTTGTTATACGTACTATTTGGTTTAGTAACAGGACTCCATGTTTTTCTTGTTCATTTGTGTAATAAAAGAAAATAGCATGTTAGTATTAGTATTTTATAATGACTTATTACATTGTACAATCAAAATTTTCTTCTTTTTATTGACCCTCATATTTAGTAGATTACAAACCAGAGTACTGTGCAATGTGCAAAGTTTCTGAGTTTGTTGCTAAAATCATTGGGTCTGTGGGAGAAAAAAAATCCATGTTGGATTAAAAAAAAAACCTTTTTCTGTTATGCTACAGTTTATTTATTTGTTTGTTTGCCGCGTTTACTTGTTCTTTCTGCCTAATACTTTATGCATTGGATTGTTCCAGTTTTTGTGAGCAGTAAGATGTTAGGTATTTGTTTGGATATTGTAAAATTTTGGCCCAGTTAGATACCAGTAGGCGTATTCTAACTGTTTATGTTTTGATATAATTTTGTGGTATTGATTTATCTGTTTGCATATTTGTAAATTTTGGGACAGTTAGATACCAATTGGCGTATTCTAACTGTCTATTTTTTGCTCTATTTGAGTGGTATTAATTTATCTGATTAGTTGTTGTAGAATCTTTGGGCAGTTATATAGGTTTTGAAATATTGTGTCAGTTTTTTTTTACTACAATTTACAAGTGTACTTAAGGTTTAAGTACAGTTCAGTTATCAAATTTTGGTTTTAAGAACATTAAATACGCGTTTGTAAGATTAGCTGGTAATCTCTGCTTTAGAGTAACGATACTATCATTACATTCAAACCATCCACATTTTTTTTATATATGCAGTGCAGTGCCCTGAGTTGGTTGGGGCTCCTGCGTGGTAGATTATACCTATTGTTGTGAAGGTTTTCCTATCAAGTGATATTTGACCATGTGTGAATCCAGTCAGCTTGCAGTTGTTTTTCGTACCATCTGCATTGTAATGTAGAAGCATTAGTATTACGTATTTACTATGTGTTTGTATTAGTAACGTGGAGCGATTATCCGAATTGCAGGTAGAACATAATCTACTGTGGTTTGCATTTTGTACAAGTTGCTGAAATGGAACAGATTCACAATTAGGTATTGATATATATAGACAAAGCGCTCATTGGGGATTTGTTCTTGTGTCACATTGTTGCAGAGAGTGCATGTATGTTTCCACATGTATGAAATCTGGAAGATTTCATTTATAGGTATGTTTTTGTTTTCCAGTACTAATAGTAAGTACATTAGAAATTCTTGTGGATCTTCCTGTGAGTTTATAGTGAATTTCACCATTCCAGCACAGTAGTCCAATTGTTGTCTTATTCCAAAAACACTGTATGTGTTGTCAGGATTGTTTGCTGCATTTCTGTGAAGTACTAACATTTGCAAACACAATGGGTCTGTACTGTGTAAGTAAATGTTGTCAACAATTGGTGGTAATTGAAATAGAATATTCATTGCTACATTTGCGTAGCAACTTACACCAACTATATTTGAGAATTTAAGTGGTCCAGGTAGTTCTGTAACTAACTGCTTTTTTTGGAGTTTGTCTTCCTTCTTTAAAGAAGTACCTGGCTTACTTTCCCTAATTGATTCTTTTTTGCTTGTGGTACTTGATGAAGTTTTAGTTTCTTTTAGTCTCTTTGGAGGATTTGCAGTGACATCCTGTTGCATTTCTGTTTGATTTAGTTTTCTTTTAGAACATTTTCCTTTTTGTGGAACAGGATTTGTTGGTAGATGGGGGCTGTATAGTGAACGAAGTCTATTGTATTCTAAAATGCAAGTAATATCAGCGTTTACTTTACTTGTATCAAAGTTTATTAGAAATAGGCCGTCAATTGTACGTAGGCGTGACAGTGCTACGTAGCTCATGCCTTCTTTGTTACCAATGTCTATCATTGCTTCGTTTAGAGTAAGACCTTGTGATTTATGAATGGTGACTGCGTATGCAAGAGTTAGAGAAAATTGTTCTCTGCGTCTTTGAAGAGAAGGAATCGAGCTGTTGAGCGTCCTATTCTTTTTACTTCTGAAAGTTTGTCAAAGAGAATATTGACAAACTGAATTTTGTTGTCACGTGGGTATGTTTGAAAGCCAACAACTGTACCCAGTGCTCCATTAACTAGTCCTTGGTCCACGTCAAGGTTACGTTTAAGCATTACTCTGCAATTTAAGGATAATTTTAATATCTTTTCCAAGCCTGCTGTGTTTGAGATTGATTTTCTAAACTATTTAGTCTTGCTGTGGCTTGGTCACACATGGGTAGTGTCATTCCATGTACATCTAGTTTGTCTGTGGCGCTAATTTCCATAATTGGTTGCATTTCTTTGCTTAACATTATTTCATTGAATTTGAAACAGCTTGCAAGAGTTTGCATTAAGGCCATACAATTGACATTTTTGTGGGCTAATTGTTCCATAACATCTGTAGCACATGCATTATCACCATAAAGTGCATGAATGTGCCGGGTTTTCAATATTGCTTCTGCTTCTCTAGAAAGTATACCAACTCTGATACTTTTTAAGATGTTGGCATAAGTGAGATCTGTAGATTGGCGCATGATTTCTGTTAATTCTCTGTATTGGAAATGTTGCCAAAGGTTGACATTTCCAATGCTGCCAACAGTTTTACGGCAGAGTTTGTGTCCTAATGTTTTAAAAATATGCTCACCTTTTACAGGTGTCAATTGAAAAAGATCTCCGAAAACAATTATGTGTTTTCCTGCAAAGAGCTCTTCATAGTTTGTTTTGAGTACTTCTTGTAATCCGAGGTGAATCAAAGCCAGCATTAGGTTGGACATCATGCTCACTTCATCTATTAGTAGCATTTTCATTTGTTTCAATACTCTGCGCACTTCCATTGCAGCTTCTGCAGAAAGTTTGTAATAATCTAACTTGTTTTGGTGTTCTACTGGCAGGAGTAGTAATCAGTGTAAAGTGACACCACCTAAGTTGTAGGCAGCTAAACCTGTGGGGGCAGTGACAACAGCTGACAGTTTGTTGTTTGTCAATTGTTGAAGGAACTTACTGATGATTTTGATTAGGAATGTTTTGCCAGAACCAGCTTCACCACTGACATACAATAGTATAGGTTTGTAATTTTGGCAGGTGCATTCTTTGTTTTCATGTTGCACACCATGTGCAATTTCTTTTGTTATTTCTTGAAAAATGCTACGTTGCTCTTTGTTTAGTTTTGATTGTAGTGTAGTTAAGTCTTCTTTATCTTCATAGTGACACATGGTGTTTTCTACTTCTATCATAGCTAATTCTGCCTCATTTGTTATTAGTGGTTCTCCCAGTGGTTCTTGGCTTCCTGTGACAGAAGGTTGACTACTGTCAGGAGTGTCCTTATCTAGTTGGGCCTGGAGTTCCTCTTTGTGTTGCTGTTCATTGTGCAACATTGTTTTGTACTGTGAAAAGTTTACATCAGTTATACTGCTTTCATTACTCATATGAGTAATAGGTATATAGTATTTCTTCTTCTTTTCTCCATGGTTTGAAGAGTTGTAGCAGGGACCTGTAATATATTTCTTTATGTTGAGGAGTCTTTAATGACAATTTGATATGATTAATTAAATTTGGTTTGGTGAGTTTTACTAAGCTGCCATCACAGTTTGTCACTTTGTATTTACGGTTTTGCTCATCAGGTTTTATATTATTTTTGTATGTGTAGTTTTGGACTATGTGGTATAGACACATGGTTTCCAAAGTGGTACTCCTGTTTGGGTAGTATGTGTCCAATAAATTGTTTTTTAAAATGTCTTGGCTGTTGGGATCATGTTTGGCTATTGTTTCTATATCTTCGTATGATTTTAGAACTCTTTTTCTAGATTTAGCTGGACCAAGACTTAGCCATACTATATTTGAAAATTTACCATACAATGCAGTACCGGTTAATCGATCAGCTGCTTCATAGGAACCACATTCTCTATGGGACAGCATTTTTATGCCCAAGCTGTATAATTTCTGAGACACTGTTTTATCTGATGACAGGTCATTCCAGCGGTCTTGGAGCTCTGTCTTTTCTGATTTGGTTAAGTATGCTGTGACATATGGTGCAACTGCAGTAGAATTGTCTGCAATGTACTGCACATCTATGTTTGCATTCCACAAGTGGGCAATGATTGCATTGTAATCATTGATATATTTTTCTTCTTCTTTTCTTTTTATGCAATATGTGTTTTTAGGTGACTTACCTTTAACACTATGTCTAACTGAAGACATGAGGTTGTTTACTTGACCTGTATTTGTAACTGGTCTAGGGAAACCAAATCGGCATATTTCCCTTTGTTTTTGTATTTGCGACGACAATATTTGCCACATTTTGTGTGTTTGGAATTGTAAGAATTTTGCATGAAGATCACTATTTGTGGATTCTAACGGAATTTCACAAGTGACATATTTTTCAATAAACTGTAAAACAGTGGCATCACTGTCTTGACCAAATTTAGGAGCATCTTTAATCCATAAAAGCATGTGGACATGTGGCGCTCCTCTGGCTTGGTAGTCTTTTCTCCAAAAGAAGTGTTGCACTTCTCCAAGGGGAGGAACAGTTTTATTACAAATAAAATGTAGCATAGCAATGAAGCGATGGTGAAAATATCTAGAAACATTAACAGGATCCTGAGAACAAAGTTCTCCAGGTTTTAGTATATCTATGTTTGTTTTGTTTTCGTTTGATATGCGTAGGAAAGCATGTAAATCTTCCCATGCATATTCTGCGCAACTTAATGTAACAAACCAAGTGGGTGGGCCAAGGTTTCTGATCATACAACGTACATCTCCATGGCGTCGAAACCAGTACTCTTTAGTACCTCGCATATTTGCTAATAGATTTGTAAGATTTGCCTGTAAAACCTCATCTTTTTGTTGACCTTTTTGTAATAATTGTATGGCTGTCATATTTTGCAAGTATGATCCTGATTTTAATATGTGTGCAACTCTGTAACATAAAGTTGCTAGTTCACTTTCAAAGAGTAGGTGGAATATGTATTCCACATTTTGTCGAAATCTGGGATCTTCAGAATACATTCGTAATGAGCGATATTCTGATGCTGATATTTGAACAGGTCTATCATCGTATCTTCCTCCTTTGCCAGTAGGAAAGAGTAGAGGAAAAGCACGTGCTTCTATACTTTTTTCCCATATGCTGATTGGTGATCCTTTTGTTTGCCGCATTTGGTACGTTTCCAGTGCATCTTCTATGGTGTCATTAGAGTGCAATGGGTGAATTGTATAATGGTCTAAAGTGTTTGCTATTGTAGCAGGATCTAGGAGCTCAAATTGACCAGTTTCTTGTGTCTCTTGAATTATTTCAGTTGTATCTTTCAAGTTTTCTTCGATATTAATTTCTTTGTAATAATCATTATTCTCTTTGAGATATTGCAGGGCTTCTCTAACTTTATGTAAATCTACCAGTTTTTGCCACATTTTTTTGTCTTTTGTTGGTACTCCATTTACCAAGATAATTAAAGATTGTTGCATTGGAATTTGCACTCCTAGAGTGTGCACATTTTCTTTTAGATCTAATGGTAAATACACTATTTTTCTACGAATACCTTTCACTAATTCAGAGGGAGGTAATTTTTCAGTTTTTGGTTGAAGGTGTATTATTGCTTGAAATGGATGAACTGTTTGAATTATGATGCTCTCATATAAATTAAGTTGTTGAAGGAGTTTTGGTAGTGGATGTTTTTATTTTGAGATAGCACGTGAAGGAGTTTGGTTGTTGTCAAGTTTGGTAGTGCAGTAACTGCAAAGTATTATGGGGTCAGTTATTACATATTTGTTTTCTGCTATAAGGTAGAGAGCTAATTCAAACCATTTAGAATCTTCATTGTCTTCTATTTTGTATGAAAGGTCTATAGCTTTTGTGTTACTTTTATAACACGCTCTGTGGCAACATACACACACGTGGTTTGGTACTTCAGCTGAAGTGCTTTGAAATTTTAGTATTTCTTTTTTGTATGTGTGTAGTGAAAGGTTGCCATGTGCAGATTTGTTACAAAGTTGGTTGACAGCTAATTCATCTTGTAAGTGGGTTTCATTTCCAAAATATTTTTGCTGTATATACTCGATTTCTTCTAGTAGTTCTTTTGGTGTACCATGTAGAAGAATGTTATTTAAATTGGCTAGTGCTAAAGCAGGACTTTTTGCATAATACAGTTTATAAACTAGATTTCTTATACTTGCATGATGTGTTGATATCCTTTTGATATCATGGAAGGTTGTTTTGCAAGTAGCTCCTGATATGCAGGCCAATGAATGTCCTTGCAGTCCTGTGTGCTTGCGTACTGGACAAGCATCCATATTTTGCAGTATTTTAATTTTGATTTTGTCTTTGCTTTTCACATATTGATTGAGGAATAGGCGTAAAGATTTGAAATTTTTTTTGGGAATGTTACACATTGACATGCATGGCTATGTGTAAATTAGATGTTCTGATTCAGTCGAATGGGGGGGTAAATCTAAGTTTTCAGGGCATATTTTTGTAAGGAGTACTTCTTGTTCCATTATGGTATTATTAACTTTTTCATAATCTCGACCACTGCTATGTATGGCAATTGTATTTGTTTGCTTTTGTTTGTACGCTTCTTCATTAAAGTATGGTTCTGTGGTTGTAGTGTGACTCCATTCACCTCCACAGATATTTAAGAAGTTATTTCTGTTCACATTTCGTTTATTGAGAAGTCTTTTTTTAAATTTAGTTATTAGTTTTGTTAGTGGTTTATTTCTGTTTAACACAACAATAAATAAGTTTCTTTTGAGAAGAATTGCACTGTCTATCAACGCTTCTAAAATTACTTTCCTACGATAGGTTTGAAGTGTTGAACCTGGTTTCTCTCCTGTTTTTATCAGATTTTGAAGGACTTTGTGACAGAACATTTTGGCTAATATACTTTTCTTGGTATGCTTACTTTGTACTATATCAAGATTTATAGAAGACGTTTTATTTGTAATGATAGTTGATTTTCTGTTACTAGTTTTTTGGGTCGTTTTACTTTGTGATAGAGGAGGCAAAGTTTTTGCACTAGAAACTTCTTCTTTTTCACAACATGACTGTATTAGCTCTTGTGTTTCAACGTTTTTTACAAATTCTGCTATAGATGGGTGTTTATGTTGGAGACTTTTCTTTTCATGTGCTCTACTTCTGCGTCCCTTTCTACGGAGTTGCTTTTTGGTGGGCATTCTTTAGCGTCTGTTGAAAAAAATACAGAAGGTATGGGTTGGGGTTTTCTGCAATGCATGTGTGTTGTGTGCATGATTGTTTGAGTAAGATGATAAAGATGTATGTAATGGTGTGCGATTGTGAATTTGGAAGTTGAACTACTAGGGATGGGTATTCTTCAATTAATGTGTTACTAAACTGGGGTTCAGATGACAGAAAAAAGTAAGCCGGTGGTGTGGAGAAGAATAAATAATATAGGTAAAGCTATACAATTAAAACAGTTGTTTGTTCTACAACATCTACATTCTAGCGGCTGAGTTGGGTAATTTGTGTGCTGAAAAATAGGAATTTGAGGGCCATTCTGACAGGAGATCACTGTTTAAGACGGGGGGATTTTTGGTCAGAATGGTGCAGAAACTCTATTTTTAGGCACAGAAATACCATGAATGCACCGTACAGTGCGTGTGAGTTATAAATCAAATATTATGGTAACAATCTACTTACTTTTTTTTCAAAAATGAGTAGTTTACTTCTTAGTTGTTCTTTGTAAATCAAAATCGGCTGCTCCTATTCAGGAGAATGGGCTTCACTGCAATTGTAAAAGAAAGACATTAGTAATTTGGTTGCTATATAGCACTGTTTTCATTTTAGACATAGATTTTTTTTAATTGAAATGCTCAGCGCCTTCCTGAAAACCATTAAAACTATATTATGACTAAGAGTAGGAAAGAAAATATCTTTACTATTGTTTGTGGAATTCATAATCTACCAACGTACACCACTATTCTTGTAACTAAGCTTTTCCACGTAATAGTGAGTCATTGTCATCATAGCTCTCAACCATGTGTGTTGCAAAGGTGGGTGAAATCACCTGATTTTGTTTTTGGCGGCTGAGACGCCCATTGGAATGAATGGGCGTGCAGGAGGCTTGGCGGGTGAGTCAGTCCTTTACAAGGCGGGTGACACCCGCCAAAAGCGTGTGAGTTGAGAGCTATGTGTCATAGCCTGCTTTTGCACGTAAGAGTGAGTGAATGTCATAGTCTGCTTGTCCTATATAAATGTATGTAAGTACTTATATAAACGAAAAAAATTAAAACCAATTATGTGTTTGTACAAATATTATGGTTTGAGATTTGATCATAGAGTGTGTATGTTATTTTGTGTGATTATATGTCGTGTATCTATTTTATTTAAAAAATGTTAGTTTAATAGTATTTGCATGTGTGTGTATATGAAGAAATTAAACGATATAAGGGTTTGTAAGTGACAGGTCATTTTAGGACAATGAAACAATGATCGTCCATTCATTTTTCCGATTATAGAAGGTAAAAGTCGGTTAGAAAATGTGTTCATGTACTGTGTAGAAAATATGCATACCTGTACTTTCTGTTCATGTATATGGATATGGACCAAGCTGCAAGTAGAAATATTGGAGATTTGTATAGTATTTCTCGTAGATTGTGGTTTTCAATGGTATGAGACTTGTACTCTGAGAGATACACCGTACATTTGTGGTGCTGCTCTATGATGATGCAGTTACATGTAGAGTTATTGGATTTGATTGGTGGATGGTGATGTGATTGCTTAGCTACATCCAATGAGGGAATGGCTCAGAGAGTGAAATCGAAATGGTAGAAGGGCTGTACATGTTACGATACGTTTGCGGACATGGCGGTAGTTCTAGGACACCGCGTATTACATCTGGGGAATTTGGGGAGGGGAGGTATGGAAATGAGATTGGATGAAGCAGGGGATTGGTCAGTAAAGTTTAGTGAGTGTGTTGTGCTAGGAGAGGTTTTCTCAGATATTGTTTTTGCAGAGAGAAGAACAGATAGCTATGGCTGAGTGTTTCAAAACACAGATTGTATGGATTTTGGGAGACTCATGGATTCATTGGTTAAAGGTGCATGCAGAAACCTGTGGAGTATCTATAGATCTTGGATTCCCACATGTGGAAGTGCACTGGCATGGAGTGCATGGAATGAAGTGGTTGGACTTACTACCTCTCTGTGCAACTTTGAAGATAGAGGAACATCCAGACATAATTGTAATTCATTGTGGAGGGAACAGTTTAGGACATGTGTCTGGAATTTATTTGCAATTTGCAATGAAAGAAGGACTTCAGAAGATAATAGACATGTTTCCAAACTCTAAAATACGTTTTTTCACGGATTGCGCAGAGACAAGTGTGGCTTCGTTCTTTCTCATGTGGTCCACATATGGACAAAGCAAGGCGTAATGTTAATAAGGCTGTTTGTGCCTTTCTAAGAGATTTTGGCATGTCCTCTTTTAACAATGAAAATATTTTGTTTCGTAGTACATACATTTTCCGCAAAGATGGAGTCCATCTTACTTATGCTGGCAATCAGATTTTTCTGAGAAATGTACAAAATGCATTGCAACCTTTTTAGAAATACAGCATTCGTTTTGAAGTACGTCTTACGTAGTTAAAATGTTTTACATTCAAACACCTCCCAAAGGCTCTTTTCAGAGCCACCACTTCCTGTTAGAGAAAAATGCATTGGTTTCAATAGGGTAGCAATGCAATTGTTTTTCTGTTCGCGGATCGTCCGCGGACTTTCACGAAATGGAAATGGCTATGCTTTATGTATCTTCACTTCTATTTTTTAACTGTGAAAGGCGGCTCTGAAAAGAGCCTTATTTTTTTTTTGATTTTTGTTATTTTGTATTTTTTTTGTTCTTTTTTATACATGACACACTAGGAGAGGAGGGAAAGGAGGGTAAAGGGAGGGGGACACCAACCAAAGGGATAAGAAAGGGCGAGCTGAGAGAGGAAGATGTAGAGTGGGTTTTATTTGGGTAGTGAGCAGGTCTTCTGGTGCTCTGAGACGATCGTCTCAAAAGCACTCCAAAGTCGCTCCACCCTGCCGAGTACTGTGTCACAGTACACACATACAACTGTGACCCTCGAAAGGTAAGGGTCATCAGAATTCTGTATGGCCTGTGAGGCAGTTTGAGGAAGACGCTGCCCCACAGAGGTGTTCCTTGTGGTGACAGGATCAGGAAAGGAGGATGAAGTAGAGGCAATCAACCTACTATGCTTCTCACAAGGTACAACCTTGCGAATGGCCCCAGTGTGGAATGAGCGCAGGTGTCGCTTCATGGTAGTGGTCCCAAAGCTATACGAACCATGCTTCCCGCGACTGAGTACCATTTTGCACTCATTACAGGTGACGCGGTTCACATGAGACTTAGGACCGTTTCCATGAACGGTAAACAACCGCCACACCCAAGATTCACGCCGACGCCGGGTAGTAGGGATTTCCTCTACCTCATTCTCGTCATCCTCTTCTTCCTCCTCTGTATCCTCATTCCTGTTCCCCTCTTCAGGCCCTTGGGGAAATGGTGGTGGTGGAGGGGGTGGGGGTGGTGCTGAGGCAGATGTAGCACCATGTGGTAATAGTTGAGCCATGGATGTCATAGGCTTGGAGATGGAAATCTCAAAATCTGCAAAGTATGCAGCAAAATGCAGTGTGTTCTGTGGAATAGTCAGAAACACAATGAGAATGCGCTCTAGGGCGTGGTGTTATATCGGGGTGCTTGTGCGCGGGTCGCGGACATGTGCGCCGTCCGCAAGACAGATCGAACATCAAAAAAGGTTCAAAAAGTCACAAAAACTATGTGGAAAGTTAGGATTAGTATGTGGGATTTGTGGTATGGTGATTTTTTAATGAGAAATATTGTGGATTACTTGGAAATGTACTTTTAAACTGGTCAGGGACACGAGCAGTGTCCGCATTTAGAGCACGAGATGAGCGTGGGCGCGGTCACATGATTGTTTTGTGAGCATGTTCGCTAAGGTAGCGGTCGTCCGCAGGACACCCAATGTACGGACATTGTTTTGTGCATGCGTGTTGATGTACTGCGGACAGTGTTTGGGTCCTGAACTAATTAAAAGTGCGTCACATGTAAAACGAACAGTTACGGACAACCGTTTGTTCTTAGCACAGTTTAATTTATTTGCTAACAATACGGACAGACATAGCGTTTCAAGCACACCTCCATTTTCATTTATTTACGAACAATTCAGGACACCACGAGTGTTCTTAGAACAGTTTCTGCTTGCTATCGAACACTACGAATAGGCCTAGTGTTCTTAAGGACACCTCCATTTTCGTTTATTTACGAACATTTCAGGACACTACGAGTGTTCTTAGAACATTTTCAACTTGCATGAGAACATTACGGACAGATGTAGTGTCCTCAGGACAGTCACATTTTCATTTCTTTACGAACATTTCCAAACAACCACGGTGTCCGTGGACACCTAAATTGGTTTTATCACAAGGAACTGAAAGTAATTAAAACACAATTTAAGAAAAGTAACTTTATTTCATATATATATACAATTGTGACTGGGAAGGTGGGGCAGAAACGGAAACAAAAACAGGAGAATTAGGGATTTCTAGATAACTGGGATCAGGTGAAGAAGGGAAGGAAAGCTCATCGAAACGCTTTGGTCCATAGACAGGGTTTGGGGTTAACTGCGTGGGATAGGGTGAGGGGGGACAAGTGCAGGTTGGACAATGGTGTGTTGTTGGGGGTTTCACATAATTTTCCACAAAGTTTTTCAAATCCATAAAGGTCATCAATTTTTTGATTAATCTGCTGTAGAGTGATATCCTCTGATTGTTGTTGTGAGATGCTTGGATTTTTTGTATGGTCTGTAATAAAATAAATGTATATGTTAAATGTATACAAAATAATATTTATTAATTGGTTTATATAGTAAAGTGTGTACCATTAGGTGGACTATGAAGTGCACTTACTATGTCTAGTGAGATATGTAATCAGTAGTGTATACGTCTGGTCTTGCTATTGGTTGTGGAGCGTCTGTGAGGTAATTATGGTGGAAGCCACTTTATATTCTTTTGGTATATTCCATTTTAAAACATACTGTATTTACATGAATGGTTAGTGTGTTACATATATGGGTAACATGTTTTAAGTATTACTGCATATACTTTGTATGTGTGCTGCTTTGTGAATTTGTTAAATGTTCCTATGTTATGATATAACTATTACACATATCTCCCCAGAGTTTTTAGGTGGTGGTACTGTTGTCCAAACATGTCTGCGGACCGTCAAATTCAGTAGAAAGGGTTCAGTATGTTCCATATTTTATGTACATAAAGTCAAAGTTATTATTGTTAAGTTGTGCTACTAAAAAACTATGAAATTCAGTAAAAAAACTTTGTTAAAGGGACGTTATGGTTAAGTTGCGCTACTAAAAACCTATGCAATTCAGTAGAAAAACGTTGTTAAAGGGACGTTATGGTTAAGTTGCGTTACTAAAAACCTATGAAATTCAGTGAAAAAATGTTGTTAAGGGAACGTTATGGTTCAAAGTAAAACCGAAAAACCCCTGAAATTCAGCAGTTATGGTAAAATAAGCAACCATAACTCGCGCCGCCACCGTGCACTGCTAACACTAACACCCAGGACCAGCATAGGAGAGGTTTGCATTAAACTAAGGCAAGGAGCAGCAGTTTTGCATCGAGTAAAACAATACCCCTTGTCAAAGCAAGTGGAGGAAGGTATTTGCTCCACCATAGAGCCTTATGGCAGCAGGTCATAATACAGGGAAGAAAAAAATCAGAGAGGAAGAAGCAAACCGGGAAAAGGAATTAGTCGTAAATATTTCATCTTACCAGTTGTCCCGCATGGAATCACAAGTCCTCCATAAGGGCCTCTCATTTGTGCCCCACTACAACACTAGCCTACTGAGGGAAAAGATCGACTTTTTTAAACTGATGCGGAAATTGAAACTTAAGGTCTTTTTCAATGAACTTGAGGAAGAAGAGAACAAC
Source organism: Ambystoma mexicanum (assembly GCF_040938575.1). Classification (NCBI taxonomy): domain Eukaryota; kingdom Metazoa; phylum Chordata; class Amphibia; order Caudata; family Ambystomatidae; genus Ambystoma; species Ambystoma mexicanum. The sequence continues at coordinate 274,764,879 of NC_090922.1, forward strand.
ACAGAACCCTCAAGCTTCCTAGAACTAACACCTAAAAGTGTCTTTAACCCCACAGTTAGCAACCATGTGCTGGCTGTCTTTGAAAAAACGGTTTTAGACCAATTCAAGAAAATCTCATTTAGAACAAAGGAGAGAGGGAACTTCACTATGGGTGAACGTCAAACCCTTAAAAAATTACTCGACAACAATTAGATCATTTTTAAACCAGCAGATAAGGGGGGAGCCCTAGTCCTAATGGACAAAGCGAAATATATTGCAGAAATCGAAAGACAACTGATGGATCGAGAAACCTACCAAGAGATCGACTATAATCCAACGGAACAAGTGAGGGATCTGATCAAGGAAGTATTGGATGAGGCGGAAACAAGAGAGGTGATCTCAGAGAAAACATGTAGATTCCTAGAAAAAACACATCCCATTACTCCGGTGATATATATTCTCCCAAAGATTCACAAAAGACTTATCGATCCCCCCGGCCGGCCCATCATAGCGACAACTGAGAGCATATTGGAGCCATTGGCAAAGTATTTGGATAAAATCCTACAACCCCACATACAAGAAACCCCGACATTAAGGACACTACCCATTTCTTAACGAAATTGAAGGAGGTTGAATTTGTTAGCACAAGGGATACCCTCTTTACTATGGATGTGACCTCTCTCTACACCAACATCGTACATGCGGCTGGACTAGAAGCAGTGGAATGGCTACTTCTAAGGAGCGATAACTGCCAAGGCGACAGATTATTTGTGTTGACACTTCTCAAATTGGTGCTGATGAACAACTTATTTCGATTTAAAGACAAATTCTATCTCCAAGTTTCAGGGACCAGCATGGGGGCCGCTATGGCCCCAGCATACGCAAACACATATATGTTCTATCTGGAAGAAGATATAACAACAAACAGGGTTACGTTGTTGTAGAAAAAACAAGGGAGGGCACGGGCAGCACTTTCCGATCTAGCTACAAAATCCAGCCATTACCATAAAACCGTCCGACAAGGGGGGAGCCATTGTCATTATGGACACCACCAACTATATCAACATGGTCAACAACCTTCTGAGTGATAATACCAGCTACAAAAATGCTCCGCACGGACCCCACACCTGCCCTTCAAGAAATGATAGCTCCAATCATCTATGAAGCCGAGGCTGAAGGATATATCAACGCCTGTGAGGCCGCTTTTCTTTCCCCGCCTCATCCTCGCATTCCGGCGATGTATGCCCTACCGCAAATCCACAAGGGCATTGTGCCCCCACCAGGGCGCCCAATTGTGTCCGGCATTGGCTCCATTTTTGGAACCCCTCTCTCAATTTGTAGACTTTTTTTATAAAGGACCAGATTCCCAAAATGACTAGCTATGTCAAAGATTCCACCAATATGCTGAATCTACTTTATACCCTGCAGTGCGATCCACAACAAGAATGGCTAGTTACAATCGACATCGAGTCTCTGTACACTCGGATCCCCCAACAAGAGACTTTGAATATGCTGAGCAGACTATTACATTCTGGTATCGAACTACATGGTGTGTCGCCAACCTTCATCCACCAACTGGCAGAGATCGCACTGACCAAGAACTATTTTTTATTTCAAATTACCTTCTACCAACAGGTATCCGGTACCGCGATGGGAGCCACTTTTGCCCCCAGCCTTGCCAACCTGTATGTCGACCTCTTTGAACAAGAACATATCTACCCTACTACCAACCCTTTTCTTGCCAATCTTGGCACATGGCGTAGATACATAGACGACATTTTCGTAATCTTCAAAGGGACGGAACAGGACCTTGCTTCTTTTCATGCTTGGCTTAACTCACTCAATCCACACTTACAGTTCACACTAGACAAAGAGAAACACTCCACTCATTTTCTGGACCTTGCAATCTCCACAAACAATGGTAGACTAGTCTCAAGTGTCTACAAAAAGTCCACCGACAGAAACTCCCTTCTATGCTATTCCAGTTACCACCCTAAAGCACTCAGAGACAATCTCCCTTTTGGACAATTCTTGCGTTACCACAGGCTGTGCAGCCAGACACCCACCTACACCACACAGTCCAGCCTCCTACGAGAACAATTGGCAGACAGGGAGTACCCTCAGAAAATCATTAGCGACACTTACAAAAGAGCTAGAAATATTCCTAGATCTGTAACCCTGCAACAACACACAAAACCAGCCAGCACCACAGGAATTACAGCAGTATTCAGTTACTCACCCCTACTTAACAAGATCAAGAAAGAAGTCAAGACCTTATGGCCGATCTAGAACACAGGGCATACCACCATCCCTGTACCACCTTTTGCTCTTAAAAGACGATCAAACATGCGAGATAAAGTGGTTAAAACACTAACACACAATGGGCCTCATTACGACCCAGGCGGTAAGTTACCGCCTGGGCCGTGACTTTACCACCATGGCGTAAACTACGTTTACGCCATGGTGGTAGGCGGACTTACCGCCCCATTCCAACCTTGGCGGGGCGGTAAATCCCCATTTTCCCATTTTCCCTTCCCCATTCCCATTTTGCCCCATAGGGCATAATGGGAGTGGGAAAGGCGTTAATTACGCCACCGTAAATTACGTTGGCGTAATTAACTCCATGGTCCCGTAGCGCTATGGATTTTAACACCTGCTAAAAGCAGGTGTTAAGTCCGCCATGGCGCTAAGGGACCTCGTACTCAGGCGGTAAGGGTCGGCGCTGTTTACGCCGCCGTAAAACCCTTAACGCCTGAGTCGTAATGAGGCCCAATATCCCGATCACAGGACCTAGCCAGCATACCCTCTGGAACACAGCTCCACCCAGAGGACATGCCCCTTGCGGCAATTGCTCCATGTGCCCCCAGACATCACGCACCACAGAGATCGACATAGGATGGCAGACACCATGGAGGCAAATGACATTGACCAATTGCAACTCCAAAGGAGTGATGTCATGATCTCTGCTTCCAAAAGGTCAGGGTTTTCCCAACTCCCTTGGAAGCAGATCCATAACCCAGGTTCCGAGTGCCAACCAGTCCCAATTGGGACCTTTTGGACCCAGTCCTGGCGCCAGTGGCACCAGGCTCATAAATATGCCCAGTCCCAGCGCTGGAAGCGCCGGGCTCATAATGCTTGGGTGGACTTACCTGCAGCAGACCATGCTGCTTACTTGCCTGCCAGTTGAGTCTCTGATCCTCTTCTGTTTGGAACTACTTTTCCTGTTGGGTGGGGCAGGAGCCACTCCCTAGATTCAGAACACTGGAACTCTTCTGGAAAGCAGGAACTCTTTTCTTACCTAGGCGTGGCTGTGGAAAGAGACACCTAAGCACTACAGGAGGCTATTTAGACCACACCCAATGGATGAATCTTGCTTTACGTTATTCTGCATCCTCAGCAGCAGAACGCTCATTGTGTCTTCTGCATCTGATCCTGGGCCTAAGGAAAAAGGCTTACCATTCTGAATCCAGTCTTCAGCAACACCTATAAAGACAAGAAAGAACAGGTTAGCATTACGGTCTTCAGTGACAGCTCTTCACTTGCCTGGTCCATCGGCTGTCACCAACGCCTCGCTCTGCATTCCGGCATCTGAAAGACAAAAGCTTACCAACTCTTCGCACGCTCCGGAGGCCTTCAGCGCTGCATCCCGCATCTGAAAGACAAAACAAGGTGCGTTTAAAGACATTGGGGAACTTTAATACTCACGTGCCATTACTCCTTTCCACATCTAACCCAGTGGGTATTCCGGCACCCTGCAGCCGCCCCGAACTTGTACCTGCAAAATAAAAAGACAGTTAGAGCGCATCGTGAAGCAGGCAACAAGCGCTTACTTACGTGCTTCCAGGCGCTTCTATTCATCACACGGGCTCCATCTTCAACTCACTTCAGCCCGCCATCCGCCATCGCCGGAACCCTGCAAAACAAGAGACATCTTTAAAGACTTTAAAGACATTAGAATTACTCGAAACTTACCGTTCATGCAGTAAACGACGGACAGCAGTCCTCTGAAGTCAAGAGGCCTGCTCCCCTTATCCAGTGAAGAAACTGGTTACAGCACCCTGCCTCGAGGCAGATGGAGAGCACGGCGTTCACTTACCTAAGGTGAGAGCGTTAACCTTTGGGGTTCTACAGGAGAAGAGAAAGGGAAGAAGAGAGAGACATTCAATAACCCAGTTCATTAATCCCACATTTTCTATCTGCAGACATCTTACCCTTCGAGCCAGATATACAGTGCACAGAGGTCCAGCCCAAAGAGCCAGCCGTGTGTTGCACATCACCTTTGAAGATACGGTATACGCCCAGTCAAGACCGGCGCCTCTACGGGAATCAGGTGAGCGTTACAGAACGCAAAGCCTACCACAAAACTCCCATCCAGGCGCTATGGAAACCTCGGATACCGACCAGCTAGCCCAGTTACTTGGGGAACTAAGGGCAGAAGTGCATGCAGCCCGTCAGGAAACGAACGCTCTAAGAAGGGAACTGATTATTTCCAAGGAGCGAACAGATGACCTCGCTAGACAATTGCTACAGGCACAAGCCGGACAGACCCCGTTACCCGCATCTGGGGGAAATCTTCCTTCTACATCCTCTATGAATCCAGTGCAGATCAACCTACCTGGGAATTTACCTCTTGCTCCGCCCGAACGATTTTCTGGTGACTCAAAGAGGTTTGCAGTATTTATCAATCTGTGCCGGTTGCACTTCTTATGCCGGCCAGCAGCCTTTCCAACTGATCAAGCTAAAGTAGCTTTCGTGCTTTCGTACCTTAGTGGCAATGCGGCAGACTGGTCCATCTATTCTAGGAATACCTTGGTTAGATGATCCGGTCCTCCATGATTTTCAAGATTTTCAGCTCAGTATGGAAAAACTGTTCGCACAACATTCACAGGGGCAGGCCTTGGACAATGAGCTTCTTTCGTTGCGACAAGGTAATCAAGACCTTTTGGCTTACATTGCGTCTTTCAACAGACTGGTAGTGGAAACTCACTGGCCTGAGGACAAAAGGATTACGCTGTTTTATAGAGGTCTATGCGGAGAGCTCAAAGATGTGTTAGCCCAAGTAGTGAATCCCCCACAAGATTGTTCGGACTATATAGACTTAGTCGTTCAAATAGATCACAGACTGCAGAACAGGAAGGCCGATCGTTCCAAGTTTGATGCTCGAGTATTTTCCAAACCGCCAACTCCTTCCAAAGGAGTAGACTCCGGGGAGCCCATGCAAATAGGGGGTCTGAAAGGTCCTCTAACACAAAAGGAGCGGGAAAGGAGAAAACTGTTGCAATTATGCCTCTATTACGGAAACTCAGGGCACTTTCTTCGAGACTGTCCGGTGAAACCTGCCAAGAAGGCAGTAGGAGCTGCAGTTACCAAAGTTACAAACTCTGAGCAGGGAAACGACCTCGCCCGACAAGAATAGAGGTCCTCTTGCCGAGCGTGAAAACCAGTTCCGTGACCTCGCATTTCGTGATGCCTATGGTCCGCATTAGCCCTGATAATCCGGATCGATTACATGCAATTGAAGCTTACGTCGACAGCGGTGCCATCGGCAATTATGTGGATCATGAAATGGTTTTGAGGATGAATCTAAGGCTGTAAAGGACGTCATTACTACGGTGGATGGTACGGAGATAGCCTCCGGGCCAGTAACGTATACCACTCGAGAAGTGACGCTAGTAAGTCAAGATGGACACCATGAGAAGATCGTGTTCGATGTGATCAAGGCCCCTCAGTTTCAGATTATTCTAGGAATACCTTGGTTAGAGAAACACAATCCTCTGATCGATTGGCGAGCAAGAACGGTCCAGTTTCCAGAATGTGTCTCTACTTGTCACCCTCCACCTGGTGTTGCACTGGCAGCAATTTCTTCAGAGACTCCCCAGTTACCTCCCGAATACCTAGAATACCAAGATGTTTTCCGGAAGGATCAGGCTAACTCTCTACCTCCTCATAGGTCTTATGACTGCCAGATCGACCTGATACCTGGATCTACTCCTCCTTGTAGTAGAATTTATGCCCTCACCGAGCCTGAGAACCTTCACCTTCGACAATACCTGGATCAATACCTGGCAAATGGGTTTATTCGTCCTTCCAAGTCCCCTGCTTCATCAGCTTTGTTCTTAGTTCCAAAAAAGGAAGGAGACCTTAGAACTTGTATAGATTATCGCTCCCTGAACCAGATCACCGTTAAGAATAGATATCCGTTACCTTTGATCCCTGAACTCCTGGACCAAGTCAGAAAAGCATGCATATATACAAAGCTGGATCATAGAGGAGCTTACCACTTGGTACGAGTAAAAGAGGGCGATGAATGGAAGACGGCCTTCCGCACCAAGTATGGGCTATTTGAATATCAGGTCCTGCCCTTCGGATTTTGTAATGCCCCGGCCGCCTTTCAATATTTTATGAACGATGTCCTCAGAGAGCTCATAGATGTGTGTGTTGTTGTTTACATTGACGACATCCTCGTTTATTCTTCATCGGAATCTGAACATCGGAAACACGTGAAAATGGTCCTCGAAAGATTGCGTCAACACAAACTTTTCGCTAAGTTGGAAAAATGTGTTTTCAACGTGACTGAAGTTGAATTCTTGGGATTCATATTATCACCTGGCGGAGGGCGTATGGATTCAAAGAAGGTTGATGCAGTTCTCAAATGGCCATCACCATCTCCGTAAAAGGTGTGCAAAGCATGTTAGGCTTCGCTAACTTTTACCGCAGGTTTATCCCCGAATTCTCTCGAATAGTCCAGACCATCACTGCCTTGTTAAAGAAAAACAAACGTTTTGAATGGTCTACCGAGGCGGAACAAGCTTTCCAGGATTTGAAGACTAAATTTATCTCTGCACCAATCTTAAAACACCCTCGCCCCGAACTCCCCTACATCGTGGAAACTGATGCTTCAAGCCTTGCCATGGGGGCAGTTCTATCACAAAAGGACCCGGTAACCAATCAGTTGCATCCCGTGGCATTTTGGTCCCGCAAATTCTCGCCTCCTGAAATCAATTACACGATTACTGACAAGGAACTTCTGGCTATCAAGTCTGCCTTTAAGGCTTGGCGGCATTATCTGCTGGGGGCCCGACACACCGTTACTGTGATTACGGATCACCAAAACCTGCAATATTTGAAAACCGCAAAAGCCCAATCCTCTAGACAACTCCGTTGGGCATTATTCTTTGCCGAGTTTGACTTCATAATTACCTATCGACCTGGTACAAAAAACGGTAAAGCTGATGCCCTTTCTCGGATGGGAGTGGAAGAACACTTGATCAACCCTAAACCTGTACCAATCATTCCCGAACAAAGAATTCTGGGTGTAATCGCCACAGAATCCATAGAGGAAGTTAAGGATAAAGCCAGGCAACTTGTAACTCCAGCAGACATACAGAATTGGCATCTGCAGGGAAAGGACTTTGCAGTAAAGGACAACTTATTGTATTTCCAAGAACGATTATACCTCCCCAGCACAGATTTACAGAAAAAAGTAATCTCTTGTTATCACGATTCTTTAATTGAAGGACATCCCGGTATGGCCAAGACCTCAGAAAAGATCAAGCGCTACTTCTGGTGGGCGTCTTGGAAAAAAGATATCAGAGACTTTATAATGTCCTGTGGAGTATGCGCCCAAAACAAGAGTCAAAAGGAAAGACCAGCAGGCCTCTTACGCTCTATTGACATCCCACCTCGCCCTTGGCATACGCTTTCTATGGACTTCATCACCGATCTACCTCCATGCTCCGGATACAATACGATTCTAGTAATCGTGGACTTATTCTCCAAGATGGCGCATTTCATTCCGCTCAAAGGCTTGCCAACAGCAGCAACTCTGGCCTGAGAATTTCTCGAAAACATCGTCCGACTGCACGGTTTTCCTTCGGTTCTAATTTCGGATCGATGTAGTCAATTTATTTCTCATTTTTGGCGAAGTTGCTGTCGGTCGGCTCAAATTGATGTGAGACTATCGACCAGTCACCACCCTCAGACCGACGGACAAAACGAGAGGACCAATCAAACTCTGGAACAGTATTTACGTTGCATGCTGCAACAAACTGAAAAAACTTGGAAAGACATCCTTTGGATAGCCGAATATGCCTACAATAACTCTGTCCATTCGGGAACTGGGAAAACCCTGTTTTTTCTTTTGTACGGCAGTCACCGTCGAACCTCGGAGTTGGATCCCCTCCAAGATCTTGAAACACCAGCAGTAGACTACCTGCATTCTACAATCACCCAAGCCTTTAAGGAAGCTGTTTCTCACCTTCAAAGGGCTAAAGAACAATACAAGAAAGGAGCAGATCAACATCGGAAGGAGGCCCCTCAATATCAAGTAGGGGATCAAGTCTGGTTATCCACCAAATATCTACCTCTAAAAGGGCCACGCACATTCAACCCAAGATACCTTGGTCCCTATTCCATCACTATCATAGTAAACCCAGTAGCGGTCAAGTTGGACTTGCCCCCGCACATGAAGATACATCCAGTCTTCCACGTCTCTCTATTAAAACCCGTGCAACCTCAAACCCGACTAACCAAATCTCCAAAACCTATCCTAGTTGATGGAGAACTCGAGTTTGAAGTCAAAAACATTCTGGACTCCAAGATCTCCAAATCTAAACTATTCTACCTAATTGACTGGAAAGGCTACGGCCCCCAAGAGAGATCCTGGGAGCCTGCTGAATATGTCCACGCTCCTCGCCTAATCAAAAGATTTCACCGAACATTTCCTGACAAGCCAAAACCCCCGGAGAAGCCCGGTTTGGGAGGGGGCTTGAGGGGGGGTACTGTCATGATCTCTGCTTGCAAAAGGTCAGGGTTTTCCCAACTCCCTTGGAAGCAGATCCATAACCCAGGTTCCGAGTGCCAACCAGTCCCAATTGGGACCTTTTGGACCCAGTCCTGGCGCCAGTGGCACCAGGCTCATAAATATGCCCAGTCCCAGCGCTGGAAGCGCCGGGCTCATAATGCTTGGGTGGACTTACCTGCAGCAGACCATGCTGCTTACTTGCCTGCCAGTTGAGTCTCTGATCCTCTTCTGTTTGGAACTACTTTTCCTGTTGGGTGGGGCAGGAGCCACTCCCTAGATTCAGAACACTGGAACTCTTCTGGAAAGCAGGAACTCTTTTCTTACCTAGGCGTGGCTGTGGAAGGAGACACCTAAGCACTACAGGAGGCTATTTAGACCACACCCGATGGATGAATCTTGCTTTGCGTTATTCTGCACGCTCCGGAGGCCTTCGGCGCTGCATCCCGCATCTGAAAGAAAAAACAAGGTGCGTTTAAAGACATTGGGGAACTTTAATACTCACGTGCCATTACTCCTTTCCACATCTAACCCAGTGGGTATTCCGGCACCCTGCAGCCGCCCCGAACTTGTACCTGCAAAATAAAAAGACACGGGCTCCATCTTCAACTCACTTCAGCCCGCCATCCGCCATCGCCGGAACCCTGCAAAACAAGAGACATCATTACTAAAGACTTTAAAGACATTAGAATTACTCGAAACTTACCGTTCGTGCAGTAAACGACGGACAGCAGTCCTCTGAAGTCAAGAGGCCTGCTCCCCTTATCCAGTGAAGAAACTGGTTACAGCACCCTGCCTCGAGGCAGATGGAGAGCACGGCGTTCACTTACGTAAGGTGAGAGCGTTAACCTTTGGGGTTCTACAGGAGAAGAGAAAGGGAAGAAGAGAGAGACATTCAATAACCCAGTTCATTAATCCCACATTTTCTATCTGCAGACATCTTACCCTTCGAGCCAGACATACAGTGCATAGAGGTCCAGCCCAAAGAGCCAGCCGTGTGTTACACATCACCTTTGAAGATACGGTATACGCCCAGTCAAGACCGGCGCCTCTACGGGAATCAGGTGAGCGTTAAAGTGATCTACATGATCACGTGCCCCTGTGACTTTAGGTACATTGGCATGACAACTAGGACAGTCCGCATACGCATGGTCGAACATCGGTCATGCATACGCACCAACAAACTTACTTCTCCCTTAGTCCAACATTTTGTAGCCGAAGGACATACTGCAGACTCTTTTAAATGGACCATCATAAAAAGGGTCACACCTCCTGTGAGAGGGGGTAACTTTAACAACATTCTGTTCAGAAGGGAACAGCAGTGGATCTACAGACTCAACACATGCTCCAAAGGACTGAATGAAAATATCCAGTGGCACGACCTAGCGGTGCTATCATAGGCCGCCTGGCTGATAGTACTGGTCCAGTCCTCCCTCCTTTTGTCTCTCGTCTCTCTCCCCTTCTTTTGAGTGACCATCCCTTCTCACAGTAACCTCCACTGTGTGACCAGCCCTTTTGAGTGATCTTCCCTATGGTTCCTGTACCTCCCCCCACTCCCCCTGTTTTGCTGCACCTACACAGACATGTTTTCCCGACCCCATTGGGCTCCCCTCCCTTTCCTCTCTTTCCTCTCTTTCTCTGCTCCCTTCCACCCCTTCCCTTTCTCCCCACCCCCTTTCCTCCCACCTCCCTACCCCTCTCGCTTTCCCAACATGGAGTTATGCCTTTCCTTGGTGCGTTTAGCCTCCAAGTTCCTTACATAGCTTTAGAATTCATCAGCTGTTCACACGTGTTTTTTTGATCTATCTATGGGCGATTGGGCACGTCACCCTTGTGTGGGCCCACACCGCACTTCACAGGACGTTGCCTAGACGCCCGCCGACGTCACCTTGACGCTAGACGGGCGCGCGCTGCAACCTTGTTTCTATAGGCATTTGCCTTACTTCGGTATCGCGCTCATTCCGAGTGGTTCCACCGAACAAAGCAGACGCCTCCACCGGAGACGCAGATCAGGTACTGCCCTTGCTGCCGCCCCTGCCCAACAGAGCAGCCTGCATTCCAGTTTTATTTCCATATATGTTTCAAGCCTGTTTGTTACAGACTTACCTTCCTGTCTTCCAGAGTTACCGGCTAGCCTGTGGCAGACCCCCTCCAGCACACATTTTGTGCATAGAGGTACCCATGGCCCCCTTTTCCTGTTTCATTTGTTTTTCATATGCCACCTAGCACGTTCCCCTTAGTGACCAGGTCACCTCACCCCACCACTCCTCCCTTCCCCGCCCACATCTGATGAGGCATTAATAGACACCGGTGATCAGGCACCAGCAATATTCCTGTAATTCTCACCTCCATTATATTGTGTCTTGATCCACACTGATCCTCTTACTCTTGGGGTAAGGTTTAGATCACACTTCTCTTCAAGGCCTGATTTTTCAAGCCCTTGTATTCTCATTCTTTCCCTTCGTTTCTCTCCCCCCCCTTTTCTGTATCCCTACAGGAGGAACTTGTCCCCGTTTCAGACACTCTGAAACTTTCCGATTGACCCCCCTTTTTTGAATCACGGTCCTGATGAAGATGGCCCTAATTATGAATGCCATTGAAACCGGTCGACCCCACAGGTCATGAGGGCTCTCATGACCTACACCAAATATCTTCACGGAAAGGAATAAGATATTGCGAGAGAACAACTGTTCCTGCGCACACCCAGATGGAAAGAGTGTGCAATTTTTAGAAGAGCTTCCCATCACCATTTTGGCCCCTTGGCCATTTTTAATTTGTGCATTTCCAATCGTTGAATCTCAAGTATTCCTGACTCCCTGTGACCCACGGGAACCATTAAAATAACAACACAGGAAAACAGAATATGAACAGTTGACCTTATCCAGGTCGGATTACCACCACACAGCTACAGAATCTAATCTTCAGTTCTGGACAGCTATGTCCCAACCCTATTGTATTTGCCACCCTCTTGTCACCCCTTGCACTTGAGTTCGAGGATATGAACCCCCAGTTTTTTGCTTCAGATACTCTGAGTAATTAAATACATTTTCCTACAAAACCGTTGTTTTTGTGCTGCCCTATCTGGAAGAAGAACACACTCTGACTTCGGCAAGGTGGTTACGTCCTCTGACCATCTATATAAGATATATTGATGATTTGTTCGGCATCTGGTCAGGCCCAGATGATTAATTGAAGGAACTTTTTACTATGATGAATGCTATGCACCTGAGGATTAAATTCACTACCAAGACGAGTAAAACACTGATCAATTTTTTGGATGTTGAACTTTATGTCAAAGAAAACCGTCTGGAGACAAGAATTTTCACCAAAAATACTGATAGAAACAGCCTTTTACTGGCTACAAGTTTCCATCCTCGGAGGACGATTGACAGCGTTCCTTTCCTCTGAGCCAGTTCCTACGCTACCGGAGGAATATCTAAGAGAGCGCAGAATATCAGAGACAGTCACCTTCGCTACGTCAAAAATTTAGAGAGAGAGGATATAATCCCACAAAACTATCACAAATTGAGGAGAAAGTGGCGACTATTGAAAGGGATACCCTTCTCACACCCAAGAACACCAAGAAAGATGAGTCCATGGTGTATGTCACCACATACTCAGCACAGAGCAAGAAGATCTGGAGTATTATTTAAAGAAACTGGCCAATGTTGCAAATGTACCCAGGGACACAACCACTCTTTCAAGATCTTCAGATTTTTGCTTACAGAAATAGCAATGCTTTACGAAACAGCTTAGTCAGAGCAGATCTGTCTACTACTCTGAGTGTACAGCCTAAGCACAAGGGCACTCAACGTTGTCATAACTGTCAACATTGCAGCAACATCATACCAGGCAATATAATCTTGCACCCACACACAGGCAAACCCATTATACTCAAACATTCATGCACCTGTGATTCTACAAATGTTGTCTACGCCCTGAAGTGCCCCTGCGGTTATTATTACGTGGGGATCACCACAAGAAAGGCAAAATTGCGCTGGACTGAGCATAAGTCCAACATCCGGACCAAAAACTTGAGATCACCTGTGGCAACGCACTTTGTGGAAGCGAGACATTCTATTGCTCAATTGAAGTGTATGATTTTAGAACAAGTCAAACTGGGTTCGAGAGGGGGAGATGTACAAAAGAGACTACTCCAGAGGGAGATTAGTTGGATTGACCTTTTGGATTGGCTCAGCCCAAGGGGCATGAATTGTGAATTTGATCTAATATGTTTTCTCTAATGCATTCCATGTTGATCCAGTGTTTGTGCTTTTAATAGTGTTTTTAACTGAGTAATGCCTAGTTAACAGTTTGTTGAGATATCATACATCTGGACAAGAGTGCGTACTACTATGAATTTTCATCTAATCAACAATAAGTATGCAGGGCTTTCATTTTGACCCCTACACAAACAACTCAATGTTTTGATTCTGGCTGTGATCCTGCAGATTGTGAACTGGTCGGTACCAGGAGTTTCATTGAATAACTCTGTAACATGACGGACCTGTGGTATGGCGATGTAATATGAGCCTTCAGCAACTGTATCACTCATTCAAGAATGTGAACGGCACAACCGGCAGGGTGACCAGTTGAATCCTCTAGCATATTCAAATACTGATTGCTACAAAGTATATCACTCAAGGTGCAATGGAGAGCATAGTTTTATGAAAATAACCATCCTGATTATTGTTGACAAACAGTTGACAACTTGTTTGACAGTCTATGAGGGTATGATGCAGGGGGGTGCCTGAGCATCGACCCACCTGTGAAGACTGTCACTCTTCTGTAATCAAGCAGGGGTAGGGGCACTAAGCAGTCTTTGACTGCGATTTTGCCCCTCCCCCCGCCACTCTTAATCCAGGTATACCTCCTCTCCGAGTTATTTTACTAGACCCGGCATACCTGACTGAATTCACTCATTATACTGGATGGTGTTATTAGTTATTAAGCCAGTCTCACTGGCACGCTGATCTGGGAAGGGCTGTGGATACACTACACGAGAACGGCAACGCGGCGCATGATCCATGCACTTCCCTAGCAACAGCAGCTATGGCACGCACGTGCAGCACCACGTCTGCCCTCAGTATATGCCTTAGGAGTTTAGTCACTACACACAGTGGGCCTCATTACGACCCTGGCGGTAAGGGGTTTACGCCAGCGTTAGCTGCGCCGACCCCTTACCGCCAATTACGAGGTCCCTTAGCGCCATGGCGCTTTTAACACCTGCTTTTAGCAGGTGTTAAAATCCATGGCGCTAAGGGACCATGGAGTTAATTACGCCACCGTAATTTACGGTGGCGTAATTAACGCCTTCCCCACTCCCATTATGCCCTATGGGGCAAAAATGGGAATGGGGAAGGGTAAATGGGGATTGGGGACTTACCGCCCCGCCGACCTCGGAATGGGGCGGTAAGTCCGCCAACCACCATGGCGTAAACGTAGTTTACGCCATGGTGGTAAAGTCACGGCCCAGGCGGTAACTTACCGCCTGGGTCGTAATGAGGCCCAGTGTGTGGTTGGACCAACGTGATCATTTGAGAATAGACGACCTAGTCGAGCCTTATTAAAGGATCTAATATAGACACGATTGTTTTAAGTATTATGATCACGCCCATGATATGATGTCCCATACAAAGAAGGCGCCCGCGCGTGTAGGCGCATGCGCATCTGCTCCCATGGCAACCTACTTTGCTTGGGAGAGCAGTGCAGCACGTCCTTGTGAAGGGCGGCTTCGTTCGGCGTCCCGTGGGCAATTCCCTTCCAAGTAAGTTTAAAGTAGATGCAGGCGATTACTGATCACGATCGTTGAATTATGCAATTAGCACTGATCCGGGAATAGGGGCCAACAGCCCACTCAGAAGCTTACGTTGATTACAGCCTATCTGGCTTGAGAGAATACAAGCTAATATCACCCCCTTTCCTTTTTCTCCAAACCTCCAGTTGCGCATTGTCGGAGCCACAGCCCGATACAGCCATTGCACCCGGCGAGACATTTGGTTCTTTTGACCGGGTGAGTCATGATGAATTATATTAACAGCACTTTAGAGTTTGACTCTGCACCATTGATATAATACTCACAAACTGTTTTGCTATGTCACTTACATCATACAGGTGGCCATGAATTATCTCTGCTTACCAAGGAAAGCAGGTCAGTCTATCTCCATTTTGGAGAGTTACCTATCGAGTTCCTCCAAACTTTATATAAATCTAATGAGTGTATCCTTATACTTTGTAGGAATCCCTATCGAATTTTGTTGAAACTAAAACACATCCTGCCCTGAAGATGGATTTCCAATAATCCAAAACGCGTTGGCACTGATTATTTAATAGGAGTGTCTTTAGAAAAACTTCTGAGCAGAGTGAATGTAAAGGCTCAGAAGCAGTGAAATACAAATTTGACAACTGTCATGTATATGAATTACTCTATCATTTTATACTGAGATAAAGTGTACTTTGCTTTTGTACTTTACCGCACATGATTTGTTTTAGAGCATTCTTTTAGCTCAATTGAAAAGCTGTCCTTTGTTTTTGAATTAAAAACTGACTTGTATGAACTAAATCTGTGAATTAAATTATTTCTTTTACACACATCTAAGGTATTGGTGTGGTGTAAATTAAATCTGTTTATCAAATCTGCTGGCGATATGATGTAATAACAATTGGGTCTGCCTTACACCTGTTTGTTCTCAGCTGGATTCATGCTTGGTTGGAGACTCACAGCTAGACAGGGCCGAATGTACCCAGTTGACTATTTGAAAATTAGATCAAGCCAATCACACCATTCTGAAGACTGGTGAAAACTGAGCCTTATCGAACAAATATTCCCGCGAGGGAGTTTTTAGTCTCTGCAAGGCAGAATTACTACTTTGGACTAGTTCCCGCGAGGAGTGAGGCACAGGGTTACTGGCCGGCAACAGTCGGTGCATGTCTTGTTCTTCAGCAGGTCATAATACAGTCATTAGAATCCTAATTCTACATGGCTGTTAATCCTGTAAAAAAAGCAAAAGGGTCAACTTGGAGGATGGTGCAGGACTTACATCCATTGAACAACATTGTAGAGGCAGAATTCCCTGTGGTCCCCAATCCTGCCACCTTCCTGTGTAATATCCCTACAGAAGCTACCTATTGTACTGTGATAGTTCTCAAAAATGCATTTTTCTCCATTTCATTACACCCTGAGTCCCAGCCCCTTATAGCATTTACCTACAGGGGCCAAAGATTCCAATACACTCATTTGCCCGAAGAGTACTGTGAGTCCCCTAGAATTTTCAACAGGGCATTCAAAATGGATTTAGGAAACTTCCAAACACGGAGAACAGTGATTGGGTATGTGGATGAGCTCTTGGTGTGTATCACTACAGAAGAACTATGTAGGAATGACTCAGTAAAGCTTTTGACCTTATTGGCATAGAAGGGTTACGAAGTGAACAAGGATAAATTGCAGTATGGTCAGCAAAATGTTGTGTACCTAGGGCAGATAACATCATTAGAAGGCAGCAATATATACACTAGAAGTGGCCACAGCAGTACAGAACATACCACAGCCTACCACGGTCAAGCAGATGCAGCGGATTTTAGATTTATGTAACTATTGTCGAACATAGATATTTGACAATTCAACACATACTAAACCCCTACTGCAAGGTCTAAAGGAAGCACAGAAAGCTAAATGGCCCCCTGTTCTGGACAGATCAGATGATCAAATCAGTTCAGGAGCTTAAAAAAGCGATCGGCAGTGCCCCAGTTCTGGCCACACCAGATTATAAATACAATGATTTTTGTTCTCAAACTCCAACGCTCAGGTATTGATGGCTGTCCTCACACAGACAACTTCACTGGTGTGTAAGCCTCTGGCTTATTACAGTGATCTTCTGGACCCAGTGATGCAGGGGCACTCCTACGTGAGCAGGCTGCGGCAGCATCTACATTTGCCATCGAGAAATCATCCACTATCACTATGGGATGCCCGTTCACATGTCATTTTCACAATTAGAGATGTCAAAAACAACTCTCACCAGCCAACAAGCATCAGGGTATGAAGCGATTTTGTCAAATTCCTCCATTCACACTGTCAAGTTCCACACTTTTAATACAGCAACATGTATTGCAGAACCTGTACAGGGAAATAATGCAGTACATGATTGTACCACATATGAGGACATACTTGATGACACTACCCATGCTAATGATGATGCACATGAAGAGGGGAAGGTGCTCATCAACGATCGATCAGAACACTGGAATAAGATAGAAAGGAGTAGCATTAGTGAGCCTCGGATCTGGGGAGTTCTATGTAATAGCAAAGGTTCCACTGCCCTCACAATACTCTGCACAAGCAGCAGAGCATGTAGCCTTCAAAACAGCACTGGGATTGTCACTGGGTGCTCCACTTCCATTTACTCAGATTCTGCATATGTCACATCTACCGTACATTCAGCCTGTCCAGGTGGCACAGGAGAGGGTTCACAAAATCAGATGGTACACCTATGCAGCATGCCGCACTACTCTGCAGGGTAATAGATGCATTAGTGGCCTCTAAAGCAGTTGCAGCTCAAACAAACAACACAGACCCAATTTCTTATGGTAACATTGCAGCAAATTTGGCAGGAAACGAAGCACCTTCTTTGAAAAATCCCAATCCAACAGTGTCCTCTGAATTTTTTTCACAACAAGTAGAAATGGCGGTTCCTTACAATGAACTTTCCCCAACCCAGATGATTGAATTAGAAAAATAAGCTACTCAGCAGGAGAAGGATTTATGGACAAAGAGAGGGGTTGTACCACTTCACCGCTTTCCCTACAGACCTCATATGGAGACAAAACATTTCAGGAAGACCAGTTACACCCCAAGAACTGCTCACCATCACCTACTCGAAATGTTGCACTTTCCCACATACACATCAAAGGAATACATTGCCGTCAATTTGCAGCAGGAGTGGTTTATTCCAAACCTACAATAGCTCATTAGTGATTGTATATCAAATTGAATTTCTTGCCAAAGGTACACTACTTGTTGGACTCTTATGACACTGAAAGTCACTTTGTCCCGCCCATCAGGGCCGTTTCAACATTTGCATATCGACTACATGGGCACGGTTAACAGGTGCTGTAACATACGTTACCTAATTGTTTTGATTTGCCCCTCCACCTGATGGCTTGAAGCGTGCCCCCTCTGTCCATCCTGATGCTAAATAAGCAGACACATTTCTAGTGCTTGAAGAGGTTCCCTGATGGGGAATATGTGATGTCATCAGATCAGATAATGCAACACACTTTTTCAATGACATTTCTAATGACATTTATTCTCTATTGGGTATAAAACACGCATTGTGCTCCACTTATCACCCTCAAGACAACGGAGTAGTGGAGCGCCACAATGCATTCTCAAAAAAAGGTTTCCAAAACTGTGTGACATGCTGAAAAATAATTGGATGCACTGTTGCTGCTTGCTCTTTTCTCACTGCACAATTTGAGAAATCTGAAGGTGTTGCCCTGGCTAGTCCCTGGGGATCTGTCATCCAGGTGGCCAGGACACAGCCATCGCTATTGGATCAAGTTCCTGGGGGTGAACCGTTAAGGGAAGATCACCTGAATGAGGGTCCTTGGGGAGTGGGAGTGGGACACTGATGGGTAAGATGCAGTATCCCCCTTCTTCCAACACCTTTTCCTGATCCTACCACGTAGGATATTCCAAAACACTGCCCCCTTTATTCCACACGAACACTTACACACAACATAAAAGATAACAGACTAACACCAGAGCCATTACCTGAGGTGTCCCAATACCAGGGTCAGGTAAAGTCAGGCAACAGACCAGAATCACACACACCTGATGCCCCTCTCCCTTCTCCACAGGGATAAAGATGAATCACAAGAGCACAATATGAGCAAGGCAGTCCTCACGACATAAGAGCTAACTCAGCACGGCAGTTCAAGAGGAGGAGAAAGACGGTGCAGACCGAGGGGGTGACTAGTAGAGAAGTGACCTTGCCCTTTCCGATCCAGGCCTGTGAAACCTCCACAAATGGAAACATAAAACCATAAACAAAGGTCAGCATGTGTTGCAGCAGATGTCTATGGTATGCAAGATTCTCCACCGCTGATAACCATGCCGGGGAAGGATGTACCTCTCAGTGGTACAAACGTTGACTACAAGGATAAATAAAGGGAAGGGATTCATCACAGCCAGTGAGTCGGGGGGAGAATTGATAAGAAACCGAACTATGTTGAACGAAAATTAGCCAGCCGCTAATTTGAACTTTGAGAAGCTAAAGAGGGGGAAAACCAGTAATAGAGAAGGCAATGTTGGTGCTTAGGCAGGAAACTCTGGGTGATTACCCAATGGTAGAAAGACTACCATAACCATAAGTCCTTGGGAAGAGGTGAAGAAAGGTCAAAGTGTTCATACAGGGGTCTTGTAAAATCCTCTGTACTATTGAAAGTCTTTGACCGGCAGCTGATTGAGAAAGCTATGGGTAGTGAATCCCTCATGGTGAGAATTAGAACATGAACTGTATATCGGAAAAGTCAGCGACAGTGAACCCAGCAGAGGGAAAACGACAAAAGGGGCAAAGCCCAAAAACCTGTTTAAGAGGACATTAAGATTTGTGAAAGCAAAAAGTATTGCAAGACAAGGGGAAGGGATGTGCCCCTCTTGTCATCTGGGATCCAAGCCCGGTCAGGGTGATCCAGGGGTGGAAAGCTTTCACCCAAAGTTCACTGAGAAGGGAACTGTCTTGTGGATTTGCTGAATATAATTCCTGAGGGGTCTGCGCCCAGAAGAGGGGGACCCAGAAGTGAAGCCATCACTCAAAGTGTTCATAGAACAGAACTTTTGTGTTTGTTTGTTGAGAGCATCAGGCCTTGAAGTTGAGAGACTTTTATTGAAAAGAGACGTAACCAACAAAGAAACTGATAGCTGATAAGGAACTGTTGGCTCGTGCTGGGAAGGCTCAAGCATGTGCTGTGCTCTAAAGTACCGCCTTGTCCCATGCTAAACACGTGGGGAAGGGAGACCTCAAGGCAATCACATCCTGACTTATTATTTGAACACTGTTTCATTTATTTTGAAACCCTATCCCACACGCTTTATGTAATTAGTTGTAAGGAATTGACAATAGGTTTCTCTTAGTATACGCTCTTTTCTTTTGACACAACACCACTAGGACTGCCTTATTTTTCATTTGATGGTGACGCTTGTTCCCATCTTAGATTTAGGTTTAGGTTAGGCATTTTTCCACCCTGCATTTATAGTTCAATAAACACCCTTGAACTGTGATCACTTGTGTCTGTCTTTACTGTTGCCACCATGAGTTTCTTACAACAATCATCCAGGGTCTGATCATCATCTCACCTAACATTAAATAATCACAGACAGGAGCCTACACACACCTCTCACACCTGCATAAACTGCCTCCAATGCACACTCCTCTGCTGATATTTGTGGAGAATTCCAGGGTTATTTTAGGGAATTTACAAAGTCTGTTAGATTTATATCTCACCAGGTTGGGCCCCATCATAATGTTCATGACCCACAATTCACCGGACCGTTTGACGTGATATACGTTACTCCCACAGCAGTAAAGGTCTCCAGACAAAAATCGTGGATTCACATGAGCGATGTCCGGAAGGACAGGAGTTCCATCACCCCTCTCCAACAGCAAGAGGAAGAAGAGGGGGGAATGACAAGGGTGGTACCAGTCTAATTGTCATACATACATTTGGGCGACTAGACATTTCACCACAAGACCAAGGACTCATAGCTGAACTTAGAAAATACATGACTTATTTTGTTTTTATCTTTTGCATCTTTGTTTTTCTCGTGCTGTATTTTATGTGTTTTACTCCTCGAAAGCGTGGGTCCTATGATGTTACTAACAGAGAAAATACATCAGCAAACATGAATGTTTCTATGACTAGAATTAAGATGGTTTTGCTAAATGAAGAGTTATCACAGGTATATCCATAAATGTGTATCACCACGCAGAAGAAAACTTGTGGTTGTTTTGTTTGTTCATTAATTCCTTATGCAACAGCCATACCTAGGTTATTCTTGCCTCAAGAGATGCTACTGGAGATAGCAAGTTGCTCAGTGCACCTATCTAGGGTGAGAGGAACAATGCAGGGGCACAAGTTTCAAATACAGTGGGTCAAAGTTAATGCAACATTGTATGATGACAATTATGTAGAGCTGACAACAAAGAACAGTGAGTTGAGTGACCTCATAGAGACGTATCCCAGAAGAGCACAGTTGTAAATGACTGACTTTCAGGAGAAGCAAGTTAGGAAACTGTGTTGATTTTTACAGAAGTGTCTGCATCACACTGTCCCAATAGTGCAGGGCAGAGCCAGCCTGCTTCTGAGGGGAAACCTAGGTTGCAGATCAAGGGTGCTGGATATAAAGAGAAATAGGTCAAAGGGCTGATTGGGTGCAGGGCAGGAGGAATGTTTGGATTACCGAAGGGAGTGGTCCTAAAAAGAAATCAGACTTGTTCTATGGTATGTCCCAAGTATGTGAACAGATTATCGTGGATAAATCAGCATGATCCTCTGATAATGATTATAAAACTTACATGGCTTTCCTTGTATTTCAGAAGCAATGGCATCAATTTTCGGAAATGAATATCAACTGCAATACCACTGTCAATCTTCCCATTTATTGGGTATGTGGAGGACTGACCTGCACACAAATGCCACCATCCTGCAGCAGTGTCTGCTTGATGGCTATGTTGCAAGCTCCCATGCTGGTGGTACCTGATGTCAACCTACCGCCATCCACAAAAATCCCATGATCAAGCCTTTGTACCTACTGCACCAGCGGGTCCGCCTATCTCTGGGCCTGCGTCGTCAACGCTGCAGTAACTATTTGTCTCAAGAGATAAGTGACAAGGTGAATGTGATACCGCAAGAATACGCTGAAATGATTTTTGCCTCCTTTCTTGCTGCTGGGGTGCAAGCAGGAGCAAATGCCAAATGGCAGCAAATAACAAGCTGGGGACTAATTCACTTGGCCAGTGTTACAGAGAATGGGTTGAATGCTGTGGAGGAAAAATGTAGAACTATAAGGATAATCATGTTGCAGAATCGCTATGTCTTAGATGTGATGACTGCTATGGAAAGGCGGTTTGTGCAAAGATATGCATTTACATACCCTCAAACAATGCAGAAAATTAAGCATTACACAAGCAATACACACTCTGCACACTCTGCGCACCACCATGGAGAAAGAAGGTGGGGTGCAGAACGATGATTGGTTTACCTTGATTTATTCATGTGTGTCCTCATGGATGAGTATCCTTCTCAAAGTATTACTTCCTTTTATCATACTGCTCTTGGTTATTTTTTGTATTTGATAATTAGTTCTGAGATGCTGCAAGACAATGGTGGTTAAGGCAATGCCCATGATGTCTCTCAAGTTAAAGTCTATTTATGACTCACCTCTTCTGAAGAATATTCATACACAAACTGACAGAGATTTGCGAGGACAAGCCTCGCATGGCTAAAATATGTCACCCAATTGGTTCACAAGGAACATTGTTTGACTGACCTGATGATTCTGAGAAATTTTTCGAGACATATGCCAACTCTACTGGGGATGAACATTGCTGTTTTATGACCTGCAGCCCAGAAAAATACAAAGGGGAATTGAAAAACCTAATAAAGGTGCTGGTACCGAAGACTCCATTTCATAAAATGAAAAACAAAGATAGTGTAGTTGATAAATCAACTAGACGGGGAAAGTTAATGAGGAGGTGCAACGTCCAAAACGTAAGAGAAAATATCATTTTAGGGACCGCTATTAACTTAAGTGATTTTGCCATTGTATTGAATTAACCCTTGTTTCTGCATCACTCTAGTGAGCCCATGAACTACCAAGTGTGCGGCAGAGTGAGCTTACAGCACAAATATTAACCATTGCAACAAGAAGAAGGCCTCTGAATGTTTTGACATTTTATTTGAGTGTCTTTACCATTTTTAATTAGATTCCGTTTCTGCTACATCCTAGAGAGCGATCGAGCTGCCGAGTGTGGGGGCCAGGCAGCACACATATCAGATATTATTCTAAGAGTTAGGCTTCTGGCGCACTGTCTCATGGAAACCATTTACAAGGGAGTCGACACACAATGAAATCATGGCTACGTCCTTGGCATAGCCACTCAATGGGAAAGTAAAGAGAACAGGCTTTTACGTGAGAGAGCTGCAGGTGTGGGGAGAAGCACAGAATGCCAAGATAACTGGTCTCATGGAGGAGAATGGTCTTGTGTCTAGTTGTTCCTGAGGAAGGCAGATTTTGTTATTTGTAATGAATGCACATCCTTAGGCCATCTGCCGGGGGATGTACATCTAAAATGTAAACTGTTTTTGTACTATCCAATCAGAATAGGGTGATGTATTAACCAATTAGAATAGGGTAACCTCTGCTGACTGAGGTTTTACATAGGCAGGAGCCAATAGGATGATTAAAATGTAGTTACAAAATACTGTTTAGATTGTACACAAATATACTTTAATTCTGTGTTTTTGTCTTTAAATACTAATGTCTGATGTGGGTGTGTTGAGTTCTCAGCTTTTCGGTCTTTTGAGTCTGACCGACTCTTCCGGCTGTTATTTTGCATTTGTAATAAAGTTGTATTTTATACAATTTGGGCCCTATCATTATTGCTTGGATTTTCTTGTGTGTCGACATGTTCCACTCCTTATTTCCGTCCTCCAAATGATACAACAAATGGTGTGGCGTGAATGGTTTGCGTTAAAGACTTACTCAAATCTTTTATGCCATCTATTCACGTTTCAACAGTATGGAAAAGGAGACTGAGAAAGAGAGGGAGAATAAGAGAGATATAGAGAAAGAGGGAGAGAGAGAAAGAGAGAGAGAGAGAGAGAGAGAGAGAGGAAGAGAGAAAGAGAGAGAGAGAGAGAGAGAGAGAGAGAGAGAGAAGAGTGGATCAAATAACCATACCTAAAATGACAAATTAAGGAAGAGAGCATTGTGGTAGATGTGCTTTTACAGCAGCATCAAAAGCAGAATTTCAAAAATGAATGTTGGCTACTGCAATATGAACTGTGAATAACTGAAGGTCAGTTTGTTGAACAATCAAACCAATATGGTGTTGATGTTATTTGACAAAATGAGAGAAATTAAGAATATTATTTTCCAGTTTGAAAATGAAGATGCAACAGTTTAAAATATGTCTACATAGTTTAAACGTCTTTAGCCTTATGCAGACATTTCAAATATTGAAGAATAATGAGGAAATGAGGGTCAAATATCTAGGTAAACCCTCCACTATCTAGGAAGTGGATGCCATTTTCTGGTTCGGAAGTTCCTTCACTTGCAGCTTCATCAATCTTTAGTTTTAAGTTTTGAATATATGTAACAACATGTGATTAATTACCCTCATGCGAGTAGTTTGAATGAAGCCTGCTATGCTGGCTGTGGAGACATTCCACTATCTTGGTTGCTCACTCGGCAGAGTGTGGTTTACCCTAATGACCCACGCAGAGCATCATTGATGAGTGCAGTTAACGTAGTTGACACTGGTGCGACTACTCTACCTCCAACTCAGTTTCAAACAGCAGTGACATGTCAGCAAAAAATAAGAACAAAGCGGCTTACAATGTGTGCAGCAGTGAGCCAGTTAAGGCAGTTGTTACATGTAACACACATAGGGCCTCATTATGACCCTGGCGGAGGACCATGGTGCTTCTAGCACCATGGTCCATGCCGGTAAGTTACCGACTCTGCCATGGAGAAAGGGGGAATTACACCCCATTACAAGGTTGGCGGGCGGTAATTCCCCCTTCCTCCATGGCCCTTCTCCATTTCCATTTTTGCCCCATAGGGCTCAATGGGAATGGGGAAGGCGCTAAGTACGGTGCCGCAAATTGCGGCACCGTAATTAGCACCAAGGTCCCTTTGCGGGTCCCTACTTTAACGGCTGGTCTACACCAGCCGTTAAGGTTGGGTCCCGCAAAGGGACCTCGTAATTAGGAGCTAATAGGTTAACGCGCCGCAGCCTTTTACGGCGCCGTTAACCCATTAGCGCCTGGGTCGTAATGAGGCCCAAAGTAACAAAATGACCAACTTACCTGTAGTAACGGAGGAGGAGGAGGGAGAGTGCTTGAAGCCTCTATAACTGAATTGACAACTCCAATTTGATTCATAAAACAGACAGTAAAGTCAAATGACCACTTACTTCTCTAAGGCAGAGTCTGCTCACCCAGAGCCCTTGTCTCTTGCACCTATACCTCGACAAAATTTTCTTACGTTTCTATAACCTCAAAAATCTCACCCATAGATAACAAATCATTATTAAATCTTTGCCACTCTTTGCAAAAAGAGGTAATCAAAATTGTTTTACAAACAAGCATTCAACCATTGGTCAGTTCATCACTTAACAATGTAGGAGAGACTAACGAAGCAGACGCTTTGAACCCGAACACTAGCCTCACTGCTACTCCTGAGCTCTTCAACAAACCGGCAGATTCCGGTTTATCTACTACCATCATGTCACTTATGACTAATAGCTCCGATACATTACAGTTTGCAATAAAAAACGTGCTCAAATTGTATAACAAAATCTTTGAGGACGTAAGCAAGCATTAAACTATTTTGCGATGAATCGAGGTAGTACACCACAATTGCGTTCCTGGGCCACACAATCTTAGCCTGTGTGAAAGAAGATCAAACAACACCTTTAGAAAGGAAACATCTTCGCTATCTGACCATATGCTAAGAAGCTGACACGGATACTAAGACCATCACTGAACCAATGAAACTGGATGGGGAAACACTGACCTCATCCATAATCGAGGTGGACAGTGCTAACATAGGTCACAGGTGGCTCACATGCAAGGAACCTCAGAGGCAACAAAGGGTTAATATCCTAAAATCTCAAAAAGGAATATCAACGGGAACAATTAAAAAGAAATCTACGAATATGTATTCCCGCATAGAAAAAACAGAAGTGTTGGTGAACAACAGTTTGCGGAAATCAAGAAAAAGGGCAAAAAAACCTTTGGAAAGGGGGATAAACAAACTGTGCACCTGAAAAATTGGGACAGAAAAACCAAAGCGACACCACTAACGACCCTGAAGTGCTTCATCTAGTGCAATATAACCTTCAATTGACGCTACTGGAAAGCAAAGGTTTGGATAACAATCTGGTCGAACTCTCACTGAAACAAAATATGGAGATTGAAGCTACAAGCACCATGACTGCAATTTCAAACACTGGGTAGCCTCTGACAATCACCTTCTCGTTCACTATATGTGATCTTTTCATTGATAGAAACCAAACGATTTTAAATCGATCCTTCATTTGGCAGCTTCTTCCACTAATCCCCTCTCTCAGATTCTTGATTTCTAAGGGTATTGATTATATTGAATTCTTGGATAACGTAACGGTGCATACGGCACAAGTGCACTGTGCATTGTCAATTATCATTAGCATGATAAAGGAACATATACATATACTTCTTGAAGCTTGGTTACGACATTGACCAATGTGCTCCAGTAGAACGTCATCGGAGCAACAAGGGAGGGGAGGCAAGTGACATCAATGGTGAAGACAAATTCATGATGTATGGTGAAACAGAATCAGGATACAGCGTGGGCTTCAGTATTAAGATGTCTTCCTATCATACCTGCTCAACGCCCTTGACAGCTAAAGATAATAAAATGCAACACCAAGGTCACTGACACTTCACCAGCCACTGCTGCCAGCTGGGATCATTTTCATACAAGGGAGTTGGGTAACCACCCCGATATTTATTGACTGGTATAAAGTATATTATAGATTTGCCAAAAAAGTCAATAAGGGGGGGGTCATACGATGGCCTTTTATTAGGAATAAGTAATTGCCTGCCCTCTGTTGAAATTGGCATGCAGGAATGTGGACATCCTATCGCTGTAAAAGCTGACATCATACGCAACAACTAGAGTTGAAGAATCTTCTAACAAATGCTTACAAGCCACTGGGTGGTTCAGACACATAGGGCATAATTCTGAAAATCTATTAGCACTTCTAGTGCATTATGGCTGTATGGGTGATGACAGTGTTGTGAATGGTCATGATTTGAATGCATATTGTAAAGGTAATCAAAGAACGTGTGCAGGTAAGCACACTCAAACCCAGTGCACTATGATACAGACTGTACCTAACAGATAAGGTAAAACATTGATAGAAGTTCTACAGTACTGGGATCTGGTTATGCCGAATGGCCACATACATGGTGATCATCCTGGCAATTACACTTCGAAGTCAGGCACCTCCAAAGCTACTCTTGATGACTTTTTTCCTAACACACAACTTTTAAGTCATGTGCTTTCATTATGCGCTGATTGGAATGATTTTATTGGCCAGGCACTACTAACCTTAACTATTGATGCGCAATTGGCAAACATACCAGAAAGCAGAATTGGGGATGTGGATGTGAATAGTAGGGGCAATAGGATACAGTGGTCTGAATGCAATCTCGAGATGTCAATTGGAGGAATCAAATCATTGGTTAGACATGCCACATGTGTCACCTTATACTGTAGTGGACTGGATTACTACAAGTAAGGCCCTCTGTTTGCTGATTGGGGATACACACATGCACAAAGAGAATAGGATATATGCCAGCACATATGATGAGGACATTTGTGAAGCTAAGGGGACCTTTAGAAACCAACTTAGGGAAGTGAATAAACTGCATGGCTGGGGATTTGAGGGACAACTCCAAAGAAAGTGGTTACAAAATAAATATAGCGTGCTTGCATCGGCTGCACATATACTAAAATTGGAACGATAAAGAGAAGATTAGCTTGGCCCCTGCGCAAGGATATCACGAGAATTCGTGAAGTGTTCCATATAGAAAGAAAATAAACAAACAAAATATATATAGCAACTAGGTAAACCGACATTGGTCTGCAGCAAATAATGCGCAATGGCAGGGCTTGTATGAGATACAGAGAGCAGGAAACTATAAAACATTCTGCCAGTTATTTAACAAAGCCAAAGGGTTAGAAATCATACTTAACTATGAACGCCAATAAATGAGACCGATTGGGTAAACTATACAAGTTGGAAATACGATCTCACATCAAGGAATGCAAGGATTGGCGGAAAGGCAGATGCACTTCCTCTGAATTTCAATAAGGAGAGCTTTCCAGACTCTATCTGAAAACTATCAAAATCTAAAACGCCTGAAGGCCTCGCAAATATTGCCCTAAAAACAGAATCCCGTTTAGAGGAGGCTTTTGGGGCTCTCTCAGAGCACTCTGATCGAAGCTATGAGTTGGGCTTTACATCTTTGCACATGCTTATACAAAGAGGTGTAATGTGTATTAAAGCTTGAAAATTGCTTTTAAGTTACAGCAGGATTTTGATGTGGACATTTAGTCCACGTAAATAAACAGGAATGTGATTTAGTTTGACCAACAGTGTGTAGGGTTTATTGAATTTGTGGCTCTTATGATCACTTAGCAATGAAATCATAGCATACTAATGGAAATAATATTTAGATGTAGCGTTGTTTCCCGTGTTTTGAATCAAGGAAAAGGACACCCCCACCACATGTGAATATTACAAACGTTCAATGTTACAGCCGGTCATGGGAATATCTTAGCCCAGGTATGAGAACTAATAACTGCAATGATTTGAAGGGATTATTGGAACTCTCAGAGTAGATCAGGTGGTAGGAACAAGACGAATACCAACGATTTTTTGCACAATAGTTTTTTGCAAGTTCAATTATGACATTGTCAACTTATGAAATCACATATGGTAATTTTCCCTATAGGTAGCAGGGATTATCCCATGACTGGACATGAAATCTGACAATTCACATGCATAACCACGCTATATAATGGGTAAGATATCTAATTATTATGGGCAGATGATCACAGTTATTTACACCCAACCAACACATGATTTTTATCAATGATTCGATAATATAATTGTTGTTCTTCTTTTTTCTTTTTTCTTTCTTTGTGTTTTTTTCTCTGAATCCCACAAACCTCCTACCCCTCTCCCCTCCCGAACATGGCCATCTTTTATTTTTTGGGTTCTTTCTTTAATTCATGAATGAATTAACAATGACTTTCAATTGTTGCTTTTGAATTTTCATGGTTCAAATGAATACTTTCTCTGTATTTTGTATTTTGTATTTTTCATTTTTATTTTTTGCTAATTGTTCTTTAAATTGATTGTACATGAATTATAATAGCCCTGATTTGAAAAAGACGTTGGATACGTCGAAACACGTGTTATCACCATAGGGCAACATCTTTTAAGATAAATCGACAAATATCAATTTCAAATTGAAGTCGTGTGATTTTTTCCAATTAATGGATTTCTCAATTATTTCTTCCGGGCGCAGGAGCACTTCTCAAGGGTAACCAACTTCTGTGTATTAAAGCTTTGACACAGCCGCTATGTCTGCCACTAAGCTTGCTGGGCTCTATCATAAAACATAATAACAATAGGACATTAAATAGCCACAAAGAAATACATGAAACATATTTTCAGGAAATAAGGTGGAATCCTTGCTGGTGGTATGGATACACCCAGCTAAAACATATTATCAGAGCTATAGAATGGGACTGGGTTTGTAATCAGGAACACATGAACCACTTGAAAAGCTTAAGAACCATTGCGAGGTAGAATTTTAATTGTGTGAAACCTCAGGGATACCTACTACATTTTCCCACTTCTTGTTCTAGAAGGACACTGTTACTCATTAGATTCAAGCGGCTCATAGCAGTTGCTGTGTGTGGTAGCTGGGTTGGTATTGATCTCTCTAATCGATACTGGCCGTTGTGTAAGTACAAGAATTAGTGATTCATTAACTAACTTGTACAAGCTGCATTTGAGGAGAATATTCCACTCTAAGGACGGTCTCCGAATGTGCCAATTTTGGCTACACTGTGGGCCTGATCACGACTTTGGCGGTAACCCTTAAATCTGGCGGTAGCGCTATTACCGCTGGATTTAAGGGTCCGCCAAATCAGGACTTTGGCGGGTCTCGCCCCAGCTCTGAGCTGTGGGGAAATTCACTGAAAATTCACGCAATTACCGCCGGCGGGAAATCTGCCGGCGGTAAGAGCGCGAAAATTGGGAATGGGGCATTCCCAAATGGGCTCAATGGGGAATGGGGATTAACATTACCACCAAACTCGTGATCCGCTATTAGTGCCGGGGAGTTCGGCAGTAGGGCTAATACCGTCGGCGGTAATACCACCGGCGTTACCGCCAAAGTCGTGATCAGGCCCTGGATTTCTCTAAATTGTGTTTATCGATTGCTCTAGGTAGAATGTGTCTAATTTTTGGTAAAGAGTTGGAAAAAGACAGAATCCACATTCACTGCTAGTGATGCGCTCACTCAATAATGATGCACATGGGGCAAGGCTGCTCTTTTACTTATTGACATGAACTATTGACAATTGACTGAGATGATCAAATGTTGATATTTTAAAGATAAAAGTAAGATATAGGCTGCTCTTATGTATGTGAACTTTGTATATGAACTATTTGAAGTGTATAATTGATTTTGATTTTAATTATCAGAATGCTACAAATTGTGTAACGTTTATGACAGTCTGAGAATGTTATTGTTTAAACTGTACCAAACTTAAATTAAATAAAAACAAGGTAAACAAATCTCTCTGCATATATTTGATAAAAACAAGGTGTTGTGATTTGAATTAAATCATCCCCCTCTATGTGAACGAAGGTAATATGTTTGATATGTCATGCATTTATTTTTGCATATGTTATATGCCTTTAATTAAAAATGCATTCTTCTACATTTTGATTTCTTTAGTTTTGTTTATTTGTTTATTTGGGGGACCAGGACCAATAAAGCAACATTGAGAAAACCATAAGAAGCCCCTCCCTTTCACTCAGTGAAACCACTTTGCTTGGCCTGTGGCCTAGCCCAGTGGCTACTTTGTCCCGATGCATGTCCGTGGGCTACTAGTCATGGACATGGACACTTTGCTTGGCCCATGAACTTTAGGCACAGTTTTAGCCCATATTGCATCAAAATTCCACTATCCAAATACAATTCATAGGTTTCTTACATCCACCTATTTGAGCCCCATGCCCAACACAATTACACAGCATATATTAAACATGGCTACCTTTACTTCATGCACTAACGTTTATCAAAGTCATTAAACATAATACAGGGTAATTCATAGAATTTCGCAGAAAAGTGTCGCAAGCGGCTGGCGCAGAGTGTCCGCGTGCGATTGTCTGCGCCAGGCACGTGCGCTAAAACCGATTTCCGCGCACAGCGTATTCATGGATTTTAGGCTCCCAAACCAGCCGTGGCGCAGAGTATCGCAGCGACCCTGCAGCAGCGCCAGTAACGCCCCCAAGAACGCCCTCGCGCAAGGAAAAGCCATCAAAATCGCTAAATCATCGCAAAGGGCTGCGCTAACCCTGGACCAGTTTACAGGGCTGCCAAACAAGGAACGCAAAGCGGCTAACGTTCATATCAGGGGTACGCGGGAAGTTTTACACGCGATTAGCCAGGGTACGTGTATTACAGGGGTACGCGGGAAGTTTAACACACGATTGGCCAGGGTACGTGTATTAGAGGGGTATGCGTGAAGTTTTACACGCGATTAGCCAGGGTACGTGTATTACAGGGGTACGCGGGAAGTTTAACACGCGATTGGCCAGGGTACGTGTATTAGAGGGGTACGCGTGAAGTTTTACACGCGATTAGCCAGGGCACGTGTGTTACAGGGGTACGCGGGAATTATCACACGCGATTTGGCTGGGTAGGTGTATTACAGGGGTACACGGGAAGTTTTACATGCAATTTGGCTGGGTACGTGTATTACAGGGGTGCGCTGGAATTATCACACGCGATTTGGCCAGGTACGTGTATTACAGGGGTGCGTGTGAAGTTACACACGCGATTAGGCTGGGTGGGTCCTCACAGATGTTCCCTGTACACCCTCCACGGCCCCTGCAGGCAGCCCACAAAACAGGGGACTACCCTGCACACCTGCTCATGTCCCCCTGCACCCCCACCCCCCAGCCACCAGGGGCACCCTCCACCAGGCCCCCACCCATGTCTACCACCACCCCCACCCCCCAGCCACCAGGGGCAGCCTCCCCCAGGCCCCCACCCATGTCTACCACCACCCCCACCCCCCAGCCACCAGGGAAGCCTCCACCAGGCCCCCACTCATGTCCCGTACCACCCCCACCCCCCAGCCACCAGGGGCAGCCTCCACCAGGCCCCCACTCATGTCTCCCACCACCCCACCCCCCAGCAGTGCAGGGGCACCCTCCACCAGGCCCCCACTCATGTCCCCTATCACCCCCACCCCCCAGCCACCAGGGGAAGCCTCCACCAGGTCCCCACCCATGTCTACCACCCTTCCCACCCCCCAGCAGTGCAGGGGCACCCTCCACCAGCCCCCACTCATGTCTCCCAGCGTGCTACGTGTATTTCAGGGGTGCGCGGGAAGTCCCACTCGCGAATAGCCTAGGCGCGTGTATTTCAGGGGTGCGCGGGAAGTTCCACACGCGAATAGCCTGGGCGCATGCATTTCAGGGGTGCGTGGGAAGTTTTACACGCGACTTCAGCAGGGTACGTGTATTTCAGGTATGCGCGGGAATTCTCACACGCGATTTGCCTTGGTACGTGTATTACAGGGGTGCGTGTGAAGTTACACAAGCGATTAGGCTGGTTGGGTCCTCACAGGTGTTCCCTGTACACCCTCCACGGCCCCTGCAGGCAGCCCACAAAACAGGGGACTACCCTGCACACCTGCTCATGTCCCCCTGCACCCCCACCCCCCAGCCACCAGGGGCACCCTCCACCAGGCCCCCACCCATGTCTACCACCACCCCCACCCCCCAGCCACCAGGGGCAGCCTCCACCAGGCCCCCACCCATGTCTACCACCACCCCCACCCCCCAGCCACCAGGGGCAGCCTCCACCAGGCCCCCACTAATGTCCCCTATCACCCCCACCCCCCAGCCACCAGGGGCACCCTCCACCAGGCCCCCACCCATGTCTACCACCACCCCCACCCCCCAGCCACCAGGGGAAGCCTCCACCAGGCCCCCACTCATGTCTACCACCACCCCCACCCACAAGCCAACAGGGGCAGCCTCCACCAGGCCCCCACTCATGTCTCCCACCACCCCCACCCCCCAGCAGTGCAGGGGCACCCTCCACCAGGCCCCCACTCATGTCTCCCACCACCCCCACCCCCCAGCCACCAGGGGCAGCCTCCACCAGGCCCCCACTCATGTCCCCTATCACCCCCACCCCCCAGCCACCAGGGGCACCCTCCACCAGGCCCCACCCATGTCTACCACCACCCCCACTCCCCAGCCACCAGGGGAAGCCTCCACCAGGCCCCCACTCATGTCCCCTATCACCCCCACCCCCCAGCACTGTGGGGCACCTGCCAGCAGGCCCCAACCCATGTCACCCACCACCCCCACCCCCCAGCAGTGCAGGGGCAGCCTCCACCAGGCCCCCACTCATGTCCCCTATCACCCCACCCCCCAGCAGTGCAGGGGCACCCTCCACCAGGCCCCCACTCATGTCCCCTATTACCCCCACCCCCCAGCCACCAGGGGAAGCCTCCACCAGGCGCCCACCCATGTCCCCCTGCACCCCCACCCCCCAGCCACCAGGGGAAGCCTCCACCAGGCCCCCACCCATGTCTACCACCACCCCCACCCCCCAGCAGTGCAGGGGCACCCTCCACCAGGCCCCCACTCATGTCCCCTATCACCCCCACCCCCCAGCAGTGCAGGGGCACCCTCCACCACGCCCCCACTCATGTCCCCTATCACTCCACCCCCCAGCAGTGCAGGGGCACCCTCCACCAGGCCCCCACTCATGTCCCCTATCACCCCCACCCCCCAGCCACCAGGGGAAGCCTCCACCAGGCGCCCACCCATGTCCCCCTGCACCCCCACCCCCCAGCCACCAGGGGAAGCCTCCACCAGGCCCCCACCCATGTCCCCTATCACCCCCACCCCCCCAGTCACCAGGGGCAGCCCCCACCCGGCCGCCACTCATGTCCCCTATCACCCCCACCCCCCAGCAGTGCAGGGGCAGCAGGCAGTCAGGCAGCAGCAGGTGGGAGCGTGCTCGGGCTCTGGGGGGCAGTAGTTCGGCCTTCCGGGCAGGAGCGTGGTATTCCGTGTGCGTACGCGTGGCCAGCTTGGTACTGAGGAAAGGCCCTCAGCGCGTAAGCGCGCCTGTGACGTGACCCGCACAGGTGTTTCCCACACAGCACATGATGACAGAGCACACGTGGAAAGACTGCACGTCAGAGTGTAATCGCGTGTGATTGGTGGAAATGGCCCTACACGCAGAAGTGACAAAGCGTGTGATTGGTGGAAATGGTCCTACACGCAGAAGTGACAAAGCGTGTGATTGGTGGAAATGGCCCTACACGCAGAAGTGACAAAGCGTGTAATTGGTGGAAATGGCCCTACACGCAGAAGTGACAAAGCATGTAATAGGTGGAAATGGCCCTAGCGCGTACACGCCGCGTAAGTGACGCTGGACGTGTGGGCCTGTATAAAAGGTATGTGTAGAACACGTTTTCCTTGTACGTGCTTTTCGTGGAGAGCGAGTGGGTGAATTCTGCACTTCTTGTCGTTTCACACGCGATTTACTTCACGGCGTTTCAAGTTCGTATTCCCTGTTACCTCTGACAGCTTTTTCTCTTTTTTCTCTTTTACTGGTTTACCTGGGCCTGTTCCCTCAAACAGTGTTCCCTTCTACTGTTGTCCTGTCTCCTCAGACAGCGTACAAATCTTCTTTTGGCGGGGGTGTTGCCAACCAAACGTGCTCCTTTTACACGCTTGTTTACCAGGCAGACGGTGAGTCACGCACGTATCTAACATCTGTGCTTGCCCCGTGTGTAGCCTACCCCTTCAGAGGTCATTCTAGGCTGCGTGTGACACGCATACGTTCATTCTTGTGTTTCTGGGTGCCACAGCGTAGTGCAGGTTTTTCTTTCTGCACACGTGGTCTAGGAGGGGTTGCGTGCACGTCATCTCCCTTTTTTGGGCCTCCTGTGCGTTGCGTGACCCGTCATCTTTCCCCAGGGGTTACATTCAGCCTTGCTAGAGCACTAGGGTACAATTACCATCTGGTACCCAACCCCTTTGACCCCCAATTGCCCAGGACTATAGTCTACATCCACTCCCATACGCACATTAACATCAGTGCCATGGCTGGGAGGCGAGGATTCCATAAGGGTGGCAAAGGTGGAAGAGCCACAAGTGGTGGCCGTGGTGGATCCGGTAGGGGACGTGGTCGTAACTTGCAGGGTGAGCCTGTCCCCCCATGTGTGGAGGACCAGTCACGGGCATCCATAATCCCTCCCCCCCTCCCATTGAGGCTGATGTGGCTGACACCATCCATGCTCAGCCCTTGTTGGACCAGCCCATTGTGGCACCAGACCTGGCTGACTCCATGGCTGACTTCCAGGTCAGCAGGGCTACGACACGTGCGCTGGTGCACGTTGATGCCATCATGCCACGTGGATCTGGGGCAGCAAGGTCATCTGCTGCACCAAGGAGGCAGGGCGGAGAGGTTGCAGGGGCAGCTGCGGCTCCATCCACCCCAGCCCTCACACACCCAGCCAGGACAGTGTCGGTCCTAGTCCATGCTGCTGACATTCCCCCTGACACCATCACACTAGAGCCAATGCCTGCACCAACTCCCATGGTGAGTGTGCAATCCCACACTCCTCATACAGAGTCCACCAGGGCTCCTGCCCCTAGTGTCCAGAGCGGCGCAGGACACTCAGGATCACCACCACCTTCCAAGCGGAAGAGGAAGAGTGCTCGTCCGGCACAGGCTGATGCCCCAGACACGGCTACACAGTCCGGCCCGTCCAGGAAGCCCAGCTTCATGGATGACGAACTGAATGCACTTGTCGAGTATGTGTCCGGACATGACAACGAGATGGTCATTGTTGCAGGATCCAAGACCACACCTGCACAACACCAGGCACACTGGCAGACCGTTGCGGACATCGTAAGTGCCCTTGGAATGGTGAGGCGCACAGCCAATGATTGCTATAAGCGCTGGAATGACCTAAAGCGCAGGGCAAAGAGTAAGCTGGCCTCAAGTCATGCCGCAACTCTAGTGACTGGAGGTGGGTCTCCAGTAGTAGACATGGAACTCACTCCACATGAGTCAGTCGCTGGGACCTACGTCACGGAGGAACAGATCCAAGGCGTGGGAGATCTGGCTGATTACGAGGCATTGTCCGGTGAGTGCACATGCATGTGTGTGTCATCCATGTGCATGGTGTGTGTGTGAGGGCTTCTGTTCGGGTGCCAGGTGAGAGTGTGTGCGCCTGAGTCGTATGGGTCAGCCATGTGCTTCATGCAATCCTTCCTGCGCAGCTGCATTTGGCCATAGCAGTATCCCTTCTGCCAACAGTAGACATCTAGCCCAACTGCACGCCAGTTGCCCTTGAAGTGTCACCTTGCCACAACATATTTGCTTCTTTTTCACAGTTCATTCAGTCAGTTTGTTTGCATTCCACCACTTTCACTAGGCATGTCGCTGTCCACTAGTCACATGTCTGACATGGGTATGGTAAAGTGGAGTGACTTTGTTACCTGGATATCATTTGTACACACATGTCCCTGTGCAATTGGACCATTTCAGACTGGCAGCTCCAGGTGAAAAATCTGACCTGTTAGAATTAGAAAAGCAATTACATGCGGGAAGTGGACTGAATGAATAGGTGCTGCCCTCCTCTCCATCTTCACTCAATAGCAATGGTACATGCCATCTGTGTGATGGCATGTGTGTTTCACCTGCCAATCACATGCCAATGTGTGATGCCACTGCCAGGCAGCATGCAGAAAATGTCTTCATCTTCCATCTTGGTGTCATCAGTGTGTGCCATTTGCCTGCACTTCATACGCAGTGAGGGTGCATGCATGGGAGGGTTTTAGTCATGTGGGACATGTGTCAATCAAGTACTGGTTCTCTTGCTTCTCAGCCCTCAATGTGTGCCATGGTGCTAATGCCTGTTTCCATTTCTTTGTTTTCATGTCTTTGCAGGGGAAGACGCACCTGATACTGCTGGGGTTGTGGAGATGGTGCAGACCCAGGAGGGGTCCGAGGGCCGACCAACCACCAGTGAGGGACGTGGTGTGGTGGTGGGGGAGAACCCACAAGTGCTGCAGGTCGTGCTCTCAAGGGGTGTCTCTGGCTGCACCTCCCCCGAGCTGTACTCAGGTGTTGATTCGGATGAGACCTATGTGCCGTCGCAGGTGAGTGTTCCAGGGAGGGATTCTGTTCTGTCTCACCCACCTGCACCAGGGTCAGAACCCTCCATGGGGATGTCAGTGTTGGCAGCTACGCCTTCGGTGGTTACGGATGCAGGGTCACACTCCGCGACATCTGATCCTGTTCCTGGGCCAGCAGATCAGAGGGGGAATGCAGTCCTGCAGCCTCAGGCAGTGCCGGCACAGCAAGGCACAGTTCGCCTTGCCCCAGACAGGTGTGGTGCCCGACGACGTGGTGGCCGTACGCCACCCGGCAATACCGCATGGGAGCAATCCATTTACGGTATGGCAACCCAACAGGCTGCATCATCCGAGATGATGGCTCAGGCCATGGATAGGGTGGCCACTTCCATTGTCCCCCCAGAAAGGCTGATGGAGCGACTAGAGCAGGCAACCGACTCCATCTGCCAGTCACACAGGGAGGACATGTTGGGGTCCAACAGGGACAGGCGGGCAGCACTGGCGACTCTGCAGGAGGCCATCTCCATTGAGTCCCAGGGCCACAGGGAAGCCCTGAGGCAGGAGCTCTTTCACCTCAGGACGACTCTTGTTGAGCTTGAGGCTTCAACACACCAAAGGACAGAACAGCAGCTGGAGCGTCTCACCCGTACGCTCTCAGCTGAGATGCAGGCAACGAGGGCGGCGGTCCGGGCATCCCGTGAGTTGTTGCATGGGGACCTCCGCACACTCATCCTCCAGAACCAGACCTACCACACCCGCATGCTTGCAGCCATGGAGGAGCAGACTAGGGCCTTGCGTGGGCTGCCTCCCATAGTGCAACCACCTCCGGATGCAGCTGCACAGGGTGATAATAGCGACAGCAGTGATACTCCCACAATAGGGTAGCCGTGTGGGCCATGAGCCCATGGAGGTGCTTTATCTTCCCAGGATCCACGCAGGTGGGTTCTGGTGTGCATCCTGTCCTCGGAACTCCTGGGTGGCCCCCCCAACCCCCCCGGGCCCATCAATGGCCATTTTTGATTGTTTCTTATTTTTATTTTTATTTTGATTTCTTTTATTCTCAATTTTTTTGGGACGATCTGTTGGCTTCCGTGGTTCCTGTGGGCATACGCTGCATTGTGGCTGGGCACATGCAGGCTTGTAATGTATTTGGTTCAGATGCTTGGGTTTGAGTCACACACACCCCTCCTGCTTCCCGTTTCCATGGGCTTGCAAAGGGTGTGCCCAAGTGACAGTGAATTACACAGTGACGTTGGACTCCCATGAGCTGTGTGGGCAGTCTGTAGTCAATACTGTGTATACATTCCTAGTGCATATTGCTGTTGTGTTGTACACTGAATGTTGCATTGATGTGTAACTCTTCTTCTGTGTCTACCTCCCAATTTGCAGGTCCCTTCCTCATGTCCACACAAGGACCTCTAGTCTGGAGATGGGGTCCATGTTGGCAGCAGTGCACCTACAACTCTACATGGCGACAACACTGCACAGTTGGTAGTGGTGGGAGTGCAGGCATTTCCAGGTGGTGAGACTACTAATATGTAACATTTGTGATGTCATGTTAATGGTACTACGTGCTCAAGTATGTTGTTGGTCCGGCATTGCTGTGAGCATTTCAGGTGTTGCAGGTTTCTAATAGTGCCACTGTACATAGTGAGACTGATGTCATGTTGTGGGGATTACTTTGTTTACCTGCAATTAGCATGACATGGCACGGTGTGTCGTGTGGCGGTGCTGGGGTTGGGTTGGCTGACATGGCACTGTCCTCTTGTTGCATTGTGCAAGTGGGTATTCATTTTAGCTGCTTCAATGTGTAACTTCACAAAAGTGCATTGGTGGTGTCTGTGTGGGTAGGGATGCACACATTGTGACACTTCCAGGTGAACAATCTCAGGCTGACATGGTATTCCCGGTTCATTCTCCAGACATTCAGGATCAGTGTCAGGTTGAGTCATCATTGATTGTCAGATGGAATGTGCCAGGGCAGTGTGCACTCTACAGGGGTGTGATTTCTATGTGAAGTAATTAGCCACTAGCTGTGTACGGGCTGCCTCCCCCCGTGCCCTTTCCCCTCCCATGCGCAGCGGCTGTGCATGCGGTTGGGGATGTGGGGCCACCACCATGTCCACGGCCAGGCCCCGGCGTGTTGCAACGTTGTGCAGGACACATGCTGCCACTATGATCCTGCACACTACTGGGGGAGCATATAACAGCTGCCCGCCAGAACGGTCAAGGGAGCGAAAGCGTGACTTTAGCACTCCGAATGTGCGCTCCACTATGCCCCTGGTTGTAATGTGGGCTGTGTTATATCTTACCTGGGGTGGCGTGGTGGGGTTCCGAATTGGCGTCATCATGTGGGGGCTGAGAGGGTAGGCACTGTCCCCTGTGGAGGTGGTGATTGGTATCATTGGTGGGGTTGTGACCTTGCTCAGTATCCAACATGCATGCATGTGCAGTGGCATACATACTCACCAAGCAGCCATGTATCGCCATGCCGCCCAGCTTCTAGGTCCCGGCTTAGGGTGGACATTCGGTAAATGAAGCTGTCGTGGGTGGAGCCGGGATAGTTGGCATATACTGAGGTGATGATTCCCTTGGCATTACATGCTACCTGCACGTTGATGGAATGCCAGTGCTTGCGGTTCCTATAGATGTGCTCAGATGCCCTGGGGGGACGTAGAGCCACATGGGTGCAGTCGATGGCACCTAGCACTTTGGGGAATCGTGCCACAGCGTAAAAATCCAGGGCGGCAGCATGCCTTTCTTCAGGTGTTCTGGGCAGGTATATGTGCCTGCGGACTGATGGGCGTGCAGTGATGATGTTCAAGACCTGGTGTAGGCAGCATGACTGGGTGGCCTGTGACACCCCACCCACTATGGCACTTGTCCGCTGAAATGATCCAGTGGCTAAGAAGTGCAGTACATTGAGGACCTTCTCCAGGGGGCTGAGTGCTTGGGAGCACAGGGTGGGTGATGTGAGGTCATCCTCCCACTCACTCACCAGGTCTAGTATAATGTGTGGTGGAAACCTGTACCTCCCATACACCTGGTCATCAGGCATCCCGAAAAGGCTGGTTCTGGGTGTGAATATTCTGGCCCTGACTATCCTCCTCCTCCTCCTTTGGTAGCCCAGTGCCACTGCTGCTAGGAACGGTATGTTCATCCTGGCGTCTGAGCTTGTTATTGTTAAAGTCCGCAAATTTATGCTTTGCGTGTGTTCTAGGCGAGCGTGTGACCCGCGCACCCCTGGAATCCAGTTCCCAGTCCAATAGCGTGTGGAAATTCACACGCACCACGGGATACAGCGTGTGACCCGCGCACCCCTGGAATCCAGTTCCCAGTCCAATAGCGTGTGGAAATTCACACGCACCACGGGATACAGGTTCGCTGACGTACTTGCGTGTGTAAGTGCCCGCGCACCCATTAAATACACGTACATAGGCCAATCGTGTGTACGCGCACTTTTGTCCAATTACACGCGATGACACTCTGACGTGCAGTATCTCCACGTGTGCCCCGTCATCACGTGCTGAGTGGGGAACACCCGTGCGGGTCACGTCACAGACGCGCTTACGCGCTGAGGGACTCTGGTCCAATAGAATCGCATATGCGTGCTGACGCGCTTACGCGCTAAGGGCCTTTCCTCGGATTTCACGCTGACGTGCAGGATTTTCACGTGCCAAATCACTCCGTATCAAGCTGGCCACGCGAAAACACACGGAAGACCACGCTCCTGCCCAGAAGGCCGAGTTACTGCCCCCCAGTGCCCCGAGCAGCCTCCCACGTGCCATCTGCTGCTGCCTGCCTGCCTGCCTGCCTGCTGCCACCGTGCCCTGCCATTTGGTGCCTGCACATCAGCCATCTGCAGGGGTCCAGTTGCTGTGTCCACCCCTGCTGGAACTGAAGACTCCCGACTGGGATTACATCGCTCCACAGCCCAGCCCCAGGACCCAGTTGCCCACCCACACCTGCCTCTGGGGTTGCCATGTCGGGCACTTCCACATCTGGCACCAGTGGCAACCCCAGGCCAGAGGGGCAGAGGGGCACCAGCTTCACTGTCACTGAAGTTGGTGTCCTGGTGGAGCATGTCCTGGGGCAGTATGATGCCCTCTTTGGATCGTCCCGCGCCAGCAAGGAAGGACGGCAGAGAATCTGGGCCGACTGTGTGGTTGCCATCAACGCGGAGGGGGTGGCAACCCGCGACGTCCTGAAGATCAAGAAGCGCTGGGAGGACTTGAGGTCCAGGACCCTTGTGAAGGCCCGGTGCCTCGTGGAGGGGGGCCGGGGCCGCATGAGTTCCATCCAGATGAGGGTCCTGGAACGCGTACGCCCAGCGCTCCATGCCCAGATCCTTGAGAGGGAGGCCCGTCTGGAGTTGAGCGGTAAGTGTCCATGCATTACTGTGTGAGACAGGGCATGTTGCGGTGTGCTGGTTCTATGATACTTGCCTGTATGTGTGCCATAGGCCATGTATGCATGTATGTGTGCAGGGACATCATGGTAATGCATGTTTGACCAGTGATGTGTGACGCACATGGTTGTTGCATGTGTTGAAATGCTGCATGGGGAGCCCTATGCAGATTTTGAACATGAGAGCATGCCAGTCTCTGTACCTGGACATGGGTGGGGGTGAGGGATGGGTGCTGATGCCAGGTACATATATGGTAGCCATGTCTGTGTGCCTGACCTGCGTGTCTGTGACTTGTGCATGCCATGGATGCATGACACATGTGTGTGACAATGCACAGATTCAGTAAAGCAGCCAAATTACCCTTGTATCCGCTGTGTTTGGTGTGTTTGGGGCCAGATGGATGTGACTGAGGTGAAGTGTGTGCATGTGATAGGCATGAGCCATGATGCATGTGAGTTACATATCATTGAATGTTTCAAGAGTCCATTGGACATGCATGGAAATGTCCATGGCATGCACCATGCCTGTTACTGTGTGTGTTTTGCCTGGACTGACCCATGTGTTGTGGAGGGACATGATGGAAGTGTACTTTGACAGTGGTGCTCATCTGCTATTGCTTCCTGTCTAGGGGACCATTGTACAGTGCCCTGATGCTTGTGTTCTTTGTCTCCCTCTACGCAGCGGCTAGTGAAGAAGAGGGCGGAGACGGCGCTGTGGAGCAAGGCGGCGGGGATGCCCCCACGGCTGCAACGGAAGGGGTGGGTGAGCCCCCACAGGGGCCTGCTACGGTGGGAGACGGTGAGGAGCCATCCAGGTTGGTGGTTTGCACAGAGGAGGAGGAAGCCGCCACTGGGGCACACATGGGGCCTGGTGGGGGCATCCCTGCTGGTGCAAGTGGTGCAGTCCAGGGGCAGGGGCAGGAGGCAGCACAGGTCACCGTGGAGGGGCCTGTGCATGTCGCTGTCCCTGACCCTGTGAGTGCACCACCATGCACCAGCAGGGATGCCCCGTCCCAGGCCTGTCCGCAGGTAGAGGGGATGTCCATGTCACCTGACTCCCCTCCACCTGCGGACGTGGGAACCCCTGGCCGTGCGGAGAAGGTCCTGATTGGGGTCGCGATGCGCACGGCTGTGATTCGTGATGCCGTGCGTGCTTCCCGGGAGGAGCACGCACGTCATCACGAAGTGCACCGTGCCGACGTGGCCCAATTGGGATCGGCCATGTTCGGGGGTTTCCTGCATGTGTTGGCCAATGTGGCGGCCCTCTCCTCCTCTGTGCAGGCTATCCACCAGTCGTTCTCCTTGTCGTCTTCCAGCCCAGATGCCACCAGGGCCCCCTGTGGACCTGCCCCGACCAATGCAGCCAGCTCGGTGGGGATCCCATCCCTGCCACAGTCGGGAGTCAGAGATCCAGCAGGGGTGGACACCACAGCAACTGGACCCCAGCAGATGGAGGATGTGACGGCATCATCGGGCAGGGCACGTGCACGACGGCGTCGGTGGTTTTCATCAGCCTGGATGCCGTCGTGCTGGCACAGGCAGTTGCGTCGGAGGCAGCAGCAGGCTCAACGTGGGAGGCATCATGGCTCGGGGCCATCAACATCAGGGGTGCAGGCATCGGCCGGAGGGCAGGAGAACCCTGGAATGGGAGTGGCTTCCGTGTGGGAGCGGTTGTGCCAGCGGATAGGTGCGGAGCGGCAGCGGGCAGAGGAGGAACGGCTCACGATGGTCAGGGCGGAGGACTCCATGCGGAGGGCGCTGAGGCGGGCTGAGTGCCTCGAGGGTCTTCGCAGGGAGTTTGAGCTTGACACTGCGTTATCCCTGCGGGACCTCGGGGCCAGGGAACATGCCCGCCTCCAAGCCATTGACCAGGAGTTCGATGATGCCCTGGCCCATGACAACAACCAGTGAGCCGTCCGAATAGCCCGCTGCCTTTGTATATAGTTGTATAGTTAGGGTTAGGTTTCCTTTGTTTTTTTGATTTTTTTTTGGTTGCGATTGGACAATGCACCACTTTTTTGTATATAGTTCAGTTTTTAGTTAGTAGTCATAGTTAGGTTTAATTTGGTTGGGCTCATGGACCCAGGAGGATTTTCTTCATGCTTCTTCATTGGCTTATTTTAATTTTTCAGATTGTTTTCTTGGACATTCATCTTGTTTTGTTTGATTTGCTTTGTGTTTTTTCTTATTTCATTTCCATTCTACTTGCTGTTCAATACATATATTTTTTTATTCTTCAATGTGTCGTATCATCTCATTGCTTTCAGGCATGTCATGTTGGGTGTTTTGTCATTCACTTGCAGCCATTGTGTGTGACAGACATGTGTTCAATTGCATTATTTGAATTGGGGGTGTAACATATAATTGCCTTTGATATGTGGGTGGGTGTGATAGTTGGTTGGGCCTTTTGGCAGGGGAGGATGGGCATTACGGACATGATTGGGGAATGTTGGGACCCAGGTGCAGGGGGGCATGGATTGGACATGGGTGGGGGCCTGCTGGCAGGTGCCCCACAGTGCTGGGGGGTGGGGGTGGTGGGTGACATGAGTGGGGGCCTGGTGGAGGGTGACCCTGCACTGCTGGGGTGTGGGGGTGGTGGGAGACATGAGTGGGGGCCTGGTGGAGGCTGCCCCTGCACTGCTGGGGTGTGGGGGTGGT
The DNA here is from genome assembly GCF_040938575.1 of Ambystoma mexicanum. Classification (NCBI taxonomy): domain Eukaryota; kingdom Metazoa; phylum Chordata; class Amphibia; order Caudata; family Ambystomatidae; genus Ambystoma; species Ambystoma mexicanum. The sequence continues at coordinate 274,808,982 of NC_090922.1, forward strand.
GGGAGACATGAGTGGGGGCCTGGTGGAGGCTGCCCCTGCACTGCTGGGGTGTGGGGGTGGTGGGAGACATGAGTGGGGGCCTGGTGGAGGGTGAACCTGGTGGCTGAGGGGTGGGGGTGGTGGGTGACATGAGTGGGTGCCTGGTGGAGGCTGCCCATGCACTGCCTGGGTGTGGGGGTGGTGGGAGACATGAGTGGGGGCCTGGTGGAGGGTGACCCTGGTGGCTGGGGGGTGGGGGTGGTGGGTGACATGAGTGGGGGCCTGGTGGAGGCTGCCCTGCACTGCTGGGGTATGGGGGTGGTGGGAGACATGAGTGGGGCCCTGGTGGAGGGTGCCCCTGGTGGCTGGGGGTGTGGGGGTGGTGGTAGACATGAGTGGGGCCTGGTGGAGGGTGCCCCTGCACTGCTGGGGTGTGGGGGTGGTGGGAGACATGAGTGGGGGCCTGGTGGAGGCTGCCCCTGCACTGCTGGGGTGTGGGGGTGGTGGGAGACATGAGTGGGGGCCTGGTGGAGGGTGCCCCTGGTCGCTGGGGGGTGGGGGTGGTGGGTGACATGAGTGGGGGCCTGGTGGAGGGTGCCCCTGGTGGCTGGGGGTGTGGGGGTGGTGGTAGACATGAGTGGGGCCTGGTGGAGGGTGCCCCTGCACTGCTGGGGTGTGGGGGTGGTGGGAGACATGAGTGGGGGCCTGGTGGAGGCTGCCCCTGCACTGCTGGGGTGTGGGGGTGGTGGGAGACATGAGTGGGGGCCTGGTGGAGGGTGCCCCTGGTCGCTGGGGGGTGGGGGTGGTGGGTGACATGAGTGGGGGCCTGGTGGAGGCTGCCCCTGCACTGCTGGTGTGTGGGGGTGGTGGGAGACATGAGTGGGGGCCTGGTGGAGGCTGCCCCTGCACTGCTGGGGTGTGGGGGTGGTGGGTGACATGAGTGGGGGCCTGGTGGAGGGTGACTCTGGTGGCTGGGGGTGTGGGGGTGGTGGTAGACATGAGTGGGGCCTGGTGGAGGCTGCCCTGCACTGCTGGGGTGTGGGGGTGGTGGGAGACATGAGTGGGGCCCTGGTGGAGGGTGACCCTGGTGGCTGGGGGGTGGGGGTGGTGGGTGACATGAGTGGGGGCCTGGTGGAGGGTGCCCCTGGTGGCTGGGGGTGTGGGGGTGGTGGTAGACATGAGTGGGGCCTGGTGGAGGGTGCCCCTGGTCGCTGGGGGGTGGGGGACATGAGTGGGGGCCTGGTGGAGGCTGCCCCTGCACTGCTGGGGTGTGGGGGTGGTGGGAGACATGAGTGGGGGCCTGGTGGAGGGTGACCCTGGTGGCTGGGGGGTGGGGGTGGTGGGTGACATGAGTGGGGGCCTGGTGGAGGGTGCCCCTGGTGGCTGGGGTTGGGGGTGATAGGGGACATGGGTGGGGGCCTGGTGGAGGGTGACCCTGGTGGCTGGGGGGTGGGGGTGGTGGGAGACATGAGTTGGACATGGGTGGGGGCCTACTGGCAGGTGCCCCACAGTGCTGGGGGGTGGGGGTGGTGGGGGACATGAGTTGGACATGGGTGGGGGCCTGCTGGCAGGTGCCCCACAGTGCTGGGGGGTGGGGGTGCAAGGGGACATGTGTTGGTGTTCATTAGTTCAAGGAGACATGTGCCTTTGCTGGGGGGGCATGCCCATGTTGGGTGGGCTGCCTGCGGGACATGACCAGGGATGCAGGGTAGTCCCCTGTGGTGTGGGCTGCCTGCAGGGGCCGTGGAGGGTGTACAGGGTACACCTGGGAGGACCCACACTGTCAAATCACATGTGGGACTCCCCGACACCCCTGAAATACACGTACCGTGCAGAAATCGCGTGTAAAACTACCCGCGCACCCCTGAAATACACGCGCCCAGGCTATTCGCGTGTAAAACTTCCCGCGCACCCCTGAAATACACGCGCCCAGGCTATTTGCGTGTAAAACTTCCCGCGCACCCCTGAAATACACGCGCCCAGGCTATTCACGTGTGGAACTTCCCGTGCACCCCTGAAATACACGCGCCCAGGCTATTCGCGTGTGGAACTTTCCGCGCACCCCTGAAATACACGCACCCAGGCTATTCGCGTGTGGAACTCCCTGCGCACCCCTGAAATACACGTAGCCCGCTCCCCCATGCCCGATCGCGTGAGGAACTTCACGCGAACCCCTGTAATACACGTAGCCCGCTCCCCCAGGCCCGATCGCGTGAGGAACTTCACGCGAACCCCTGAAATACACGTAGCCCGCTCCCCCAGGCCCGATCGCGTGAGGAACTTCACGCGAACCCCTGTAATACACGTAGCCCGCTCCCCCAGGCCCGATCGCGTGTGAAACTTCACGCGAACCCCTGAAATACAGGTAGCACTCTCCCCCAGGCCCGATCGCGTGAGGAACTTCACGCGAACCCCTGTAATACACGTAGCCCGCTCCCCCAGGCCCGATCGCGTGAGGAACTTCACGCGAACCCCTGTAATACACGTAGCCCGCTCCCCCAGGCCCGATCGCGTGAATAACTTCACGCGAACCCCTGTGATGCACGTACCCTGCAAATCGCGTGTGACACTTCCCGCGCACCCCGGTATACATGCACACGTATTTTTTGTCAGCGGGTGTCCGTGTTTGTGGGTACCCCTTTGCACGTCATTTTTCCTGGAGGGCCACAGTATGGGACATTCATCATGGCAGTATATAGGTGCTATTTGTTGGCGCACCTTTTGGCGCACATTTCTTACAGCCGCAGAGACGCTACCGCCTCCTTTCTTGTGGCAGTCGTGTTTGTGCCTGTGCGCTGGTTTGAGCGTGCACTTTTTTCCCCTATTCTATTCCATGAATACGTGTTGTAGGCGAGCGTGTGGGCGTTCCGCGCACTTGTGCCCTGTACTTCCCCCGTGACGCCCACGTTTTGGCAAGTTGTTCCCCATTCCGAGTGTTACGCCCGTGTTCCGCCTACTTTTATTGTGTGCGCCGCGCTATGTGCGATTTTCGCTGTGGCCTGTGCGATTTTCGCTGTGACCTGGCGCACGCTGTTAGATGGCCTGTGCGCCAACGTGCGCCAACGTGCGCCGTGCACTTTTTTATCGCACATCCGCTGGTTTTCTCGCGCACGGCCTTCCATGAATCGACGTGCGCTGCTTTTCGTGCGATTTTCGCACTTGCACTGCGATTTTCGCTATTCCACTGCGATTCGCACGTTTTTGCCCACTTGCGCCGCGCTAATTATTCCATGAATCGGCCTCATAATGTGTGCCCACAAGTCACAACCAAACACAATATCAATAATTGCGCAGTGATTCATATTCAAACAGTGTACATGCATCATAGGCAATAACAAATGCAAACTGTGTGCTGTGATGAATTGTGGGATTCTGTCTCCCCTCTCCAGGGGAGAGCCTTTCCCTGTGAGGCTAGGGAGGTGAGCCCGCTATAAGCAATATCCCCCCCAGGGGTAGAGGCAACCAGGACCTCAAAGTGCGAGACTACCCTCTGGGGACAAGGACTGCTGTTCTTATGAGGAAACACTTATCACTAACCCAGCTTTAAAATGATCTGGTGAAAGAAGATGTGAAGAAAAAACTAGAATGTGTTATTGTCAACCAAGTTCTCTAATTGAACTTGTGAAGGAAACTTTGTATGGTACTGAGACAAACAAATCCATTGGAAGAATACAGAGTAGGAGTCAAACAAAGAAGGACTGTTACACTTTGCCAGGGAATCTCTGACCTTGACAGAGAGAGTACCCACAAATTTTGAATCAGCTGGGAGGTGAACACTGAGAGAGAGAAGCCTGAGTGATATTTCTGACGTGTGGCGCCAAATAGAGAGGAGATTCAAGTACCGAAGTTGATGCACGGCTCCGAATCCTGAGCAAGAAACACGTGGTGGCGTGATCACCTGGAGGTCCCTAAACTATGCTGATAAAAATTCTAGCAAGGTATCAGGGGGAAACAAAAGAAGGAACAGAGGATATTGAAGCCAACCTGACAAAGCAAAGCAGAGCGTCCCAGCCCGTTAGAAACCCAGGTGACATTATCCCTGCTCAATCCAAGGAGAGACTTTGGGAAATTGGAAAGGTTTGAACTTCGCACACCATACCACTGACTGGGGTGGACATGTCACCATTTTCATTTCTGTCACTTTTGCAAATTGCTACAAATATTACAATATGTATGGTAAATGGAAAAGTGTTATTTTGTGCAGAGGTGATACATTTTCAGATGTGCATGCACGCAGAAACATAACAATGAAACATTGTCACAAAGAGGGCCCCTCCCCACTCGGGTGAACCAGGCAATCAATATGTGCACGTGGAGTTTAGCTGTATAAATAGCGGTTATGAGAGGAGATCATATTAGGTATAAAATGCACACAAGCAAAGGCTATGGCTCCCACTCCAGTAAGGACTCTGCAAAGTACACCATGGGGTCTTCGGACATGCCAGGAAGCCCACATGGCTGTAGTGACAGGGTGAGGACAGATAGGGAAGCCCTAGTAAAGGCAAAAGTGACTCAAAATCCACTACTCTAGAAGGGTGAGACGAGGGTGTATTATGTCCTGTTGTCACACATGGACCTGAATATCTTTATGAAGATGCTTCCTTTGCTCACTGCAGGGGTGGGGAAGTGGATTAATGCTCTAGAAAAACAAACAGTCTGTGTCATTTTGGCAATTGGGGACATGAAAAACCTTTTCACTGCCTTGATGGGGGAGCGGGCAGATGAGTTTTGGCAGAAAGCGGGATATACACGAATTCAGGGCACAATAATTATAGGGCACAAGTTTGGGGAGCACTGAGGATAATGTATCCAGATATGCGAAACATAAATTACAATTTGGCAAAAACAATGAAATTAGACGAGGATCCCACTTCCCACATTCAGTTGAATCATGA